>NC_138376.1:63244910-63282709 GCF_054177405.1 Leptonychotes weddellii | reverse complement strand
AGGGTAGGCTGCTTCTATCTGCCTTCGTGGGACTGTGGTTCTTGGACCCTGCTGACCCATCTCTACACAGATAACATTGACCACTGCCAGAAGCACACTGCCAACTCTTTTTTGCTTTCAATGCAGTTCCTTTGCCTGATGCTGTTTGCAAAATGCATTTAGAATTGACCTTCAGATGTGAGCTGACAGTAAAGGAGGATTTACATGGTGTGTGTGTTCAAGTTGGGTCTCTTTCTTCACTGCTATATCCTGCCTTAAGTGTGAGTCATGGTCTCCGGTTCCATACAAAGCACCCTTTTCCTGAGATTTGAATCGGACTCTCGGGTTCATTTTCTTTGTTAAATTTATGTTCTGCTTGTCTCCTTGCTTCTACTCAAAGTCTGGAGATATATGGCTGTTCAAGAAATGCCTTTCCAGGAGAGATGCCGGCTTTAAGCTATGTGTATGCCAAAGGAGTATTGTTTTTCCAGGTTACTTTGCCTGCCCGATGGTCAAAACCTGATTCTTTTTGAAACTTTGAAGAAGGTTTCTGGTGGTGGGAAGAGGATATGTAGATCTTTATTCTTTTGTGAACACAAAACATTACACACTCTGTGCCAAGCTGCTGAGTTCTGAACCTATCAGGGGAGATGAGAACAGAGATGAGAGGAAGAGGAGGGGATGAGGAACAGTTTTGCCCCAAACGTCTCATAGCCTCTCTGAGAGATACATTCCTTTTCTCTTCTGCTTCTCTTCCCTACCCCTCTCCGGCCTGCTTTCTGCCCCAAGGCCCACCTGCATGGACTACACTGATGGACTCTGGAAACTTCTGGCTCTCTCTGTGCTTAGCCAATGCAGATTAGAGGGAAGGGAGAGAATGAGGCCAAGTTTTTTATTTCCTGGCCCTGTCTCACTTAGGTTATCTTGGACTGGACATTCCCCTTGACATGACATGACTTTCTTCTCTCTAGAAAGCCAGTGTTCTGTGATTCTACTTCTAGTTTCTGGTACCCTCTTCCTCCCTTTGACCCATTGGGCCTGGGGGTGATGGCAAATCTGTTGCGGTTAGCCCTAGATTCCTGCACTCTCCCTGCATGCTTCCCATTCATCCACTTATGACTGTGTGTGATCAGTCCCTTTGGAAATGGTCTCTCCTTGAATTATTTTTTTTTTTTGAAAAAAGATTTATTTGTTTTAGAGAGCAAGTGAGACATAGACAGAGAGAGAGAGCAAGAGCACAAATGCAGGGGGAGGGGCAAGAGGGAGAGGAGAGAGAGAATCCCAAGCAAACTCTGCACTGAGCTCTGAGCCTGACATGCGGCTCGATCCCACAATGCATGAGATCATGACCTGAGCCGAAATCAAGCTGGACGCTTAACCAACTGAGCCACCCAAGTGCCCCTCTCCTTGAATGATCTTAATTTGAATATATATCTGATCTGTTAGGACTCTGGTTAATAGAACCCTCTTTGAACTTAGCAGTTAAATGATTTATTTGACTAATAAGCTCTTCACTTACGAAGCATATTCATCCTGGTAAGGTTTAGTTTGTATTCGTACTAGAGTAGGAAGGATGAATCAGGTTTTAGGGCATCTGGGATTTTTAACTTAGAGATTTGAAGGGAGGGAAAGGAAGGGGGTTATTTTTGAGGCATGGTTGAGATAGGAGGGGTGGGAAAGGACAAAAGTCAAAGGCGGGCTCGATCACAATGTGTTACCCCTGCCTGTGGCATGGCGAGGGCAGACGGAGAGTGCCCATTTTTTCTCTACCTAAAAGCTTTTCTCAATACATGCTGCTGACCCCACCCCTCCCCCTCGACCCACCCCGTCACAGTGTATGTGCCATGGCCCTTCAGCAAGCAGATCAAGCAGCTTGTCCAAGCGCCCACAGTTTGGAATTAGCAGTCGGGATTTCAGCCCAAAGGAGTCTGACTTCACAGCCCAGGCCTTTAACCACTAAATGTATGTATTTAACCATGCATGGTTCTTAGTGGCCTTTATGTGTCCAGGCCACAGAATAAACGGAGAAACCATTCCTTTGGTAGGAATCTTGGGATTTCAAACATTTCAACCTGGCGGGGCCAGAGAGTTTAGAAACATACGAAAACTATGGAGACTTACAAGAAAGCGAAACAAAATCCATTTGGAATTTGTGACCACCATTCAAAAGTTCCTCGGAGACATTTTTATCATCTCAAATTTGTGAGACTTCTTGTAAAGCTACCTAGAGAAGGAGCCAGAAACCACAGGGAATGTCAGGCCAGAAAAGACCTGTGAGGCAGTAATAATGACTTTCATGCTCACCATCAACCAGGATTTCCAACTCACTATCAACCTAGTTTGTCACTGAATCAGCCACCTACAGCCCCCAAACTCTATCCCACTAATAATCCTCTAAGCCACTTAAGCACTGGGTCTAAATATTTTTCAGCTGTTTTCCAGACAGGTTGTGCCAAAGAGCTGGTTTGAGGTGGAGGTAGGGGGTGTTAATATTCGAGTGAAGCAGGTTGCCTGCATAAGCCTGAGGGTGTTTTTAGTTTGGGGCTTAGATGTAAACGATCAGGCTGGGAGAGTGGCACACTGCAGGATGCCTGGGAAATCGTGCTCTGGAAACAAAGTGCTTGTCTCCACAGTTTAGGTGCTGCCTTGGCCATCAGCATTATCTGCTGAACGCACAAATCTGGTTGAGGTGAGTAGAGCGCAGGTCTCTCGTGCTTCCCACACACCTGTCGGAATATTAATGCTGCAAAGAAGAACTAGAGATAAAGGAGCAGCTGGGTTAGACTTACATAGGCAGTGGTTCAAAAGGTGATACATACAGTGCGTTTAGTCTAACAATTGTGAATTTGAGATTTAATCTTAACTGAAACTCGATGATACGTAAACTTGAAAATTTATTGGCTGTAGCAGAAAGCAACTCTTCTAGTCCACTGAAATCTCTGGCATGCTTTAAAGGCAACAGCTGGTTTGTTAATTTAGTCAACTTATGTGAAGTTTAATCATGCCTCAGCCCTCCAAAGGATCTCAAAACTAGATGCACAAAAATAATGAACAAGCACAGTGGCTGTTGGTGTTTCCTTAGTGGAGTTCTTGTGTTGAATGGAAGTTGGAGTTGATGTGCACTTTGGTTTCCAAAAAACAAAGCAAAGAAACAAAAATCCCCAAACCTCACTATATTCTGATTGTTCATTCCCAGAAGTTAAGCATGAAAAGTACTTAAACACCAACCAGATAAGGAGGCCTGTTAACTTAGTATGTTTCGTTTTAATGTGTGAATTTGGAAGTAAAGATATATCCTTTAACAAACCCTCCAAGTGTAGGATGAAATTTAGTGGGATCCAAAAGTAGCTGGAGAAGATGTGTGAGGAAAATTCTGGGCCACATCTGTTACCTTTTTATTTTTTCTTTTCTTTCCTTACTTATTTTTAAACCATTAAAACTATATGTCACTCTACTGTCTTTTTTCATATAATAAAGTGTTATTAATTTAGACTTTTCTAGATTAGACATTGTGGCATTTTGGACACAATGGTTCTGACACCTTCTTTGTGATGTTTGTTAAGAAAAAGACTTGTTAAAAGAATAGAGTGCAAACGTGATTTCCAAGGAGAGTTTTAAAATTAAGATCAAATCCTTTGCAGACTTTCTACATTAACTGTATGCTACTATGGACAATTGAATCCTAGGTTGTACTGAGCAATAACATGATGGGATGCTTGTAGAACTTTGGCATATTAATTAAGCACATGTTTTTCTTCTTTAAAACAACCTCATTTGACTTCTTGGCCACCATTTATTAACAGCAGTATATTTAAGGACAAGTTTCACACATTTTAAACTTGAGCTCTGTGCTTAGAATGTTTTGCTTAAACTCTTAATGACTAATGGAGGAGGAATGGCTCATTAACAAACCTAGATAATTCAAAAGTCCACCCAAAAAACAACTATGAAGTCCCTGTTAAGCTCCCCACAGTGTGTAGGCGCGGACTCTGCAGTGATGCCCCACAGCCAAAGGACAGAGCTCTGCACTGTGGTGGTAAGCACTCCAGCCCAGGGGAAAACAAAATCTGTAGGGCGCCCAACCATCCTGGCGAGAGGGTCGGGAGTGTTTGAGATGGCTTCATGGAGAATGGGACCTGGACTGGATCTTGAATAATTGACCGGGGCAGGTGGGAGAGGAATGCAGTGTGTTCCTTTTTTCTTTTTTTTTTTTAAAGAGAGAAAATACATGCATGTGAGTGGGGAGGAGGGGGGCAGAGAGAAGGAGAGAGAGAATATCAAGCAGGCTCCATGCCCAGTGCAGAGTCGACTTGGGGCTCAATCTCACAACCCTGAGATCATGACCTGAGCTAAAATCAAGAGTCAGACGCTTAGCCAACTGAGCCACCCAGGCATTCCTACAGTGTGTTCCTTGAAAAATGCTTGTGCAACTCTGGGTTTGAGGGTGAGGTAAAAAGTTGACCACAAGACCGCAGAGATCACATCTTCCCAGATTCCCCACATGACAGGATTACAAAACTGGGCAGCAGCTTTGCTAAGAGGTAGGTGATGCCTGTGTGTGATTTCTTAAACTTAGGGTGGGGAAAAAGTGCTTTCTGTGACACCCTGTCCTCCTCACTGGCCAGGTTTCACATAGCTCTAAATCTGCAGGGATGATCAGTCAGGTCAGGGCTCCTCACTCTACTCGGGAGTTTGGTGATTTACTTCCATGGACCAGACGTCTACTTTGGGACTGTATTTCTGATGAGCAAGCAGTTCAGGGGCCATGTATATAGGGCTTCCACAGAGTGCTAACTGCTCCTGAGAAAGACCCTCCAGCTTCATGGTATTACTCTCATACGAAGTCTGAAAGATTTACAAACAGGCAGACCAAAAAGTTCACCTCCAGCCGAGAAGACTTTAATTCTTCTTAGCAGCAGCTGGATAGAGAGGGTCTATGAATAACTTGATAAAACATCCAGTGAAAACATAATTTATAGCAGCAATTCTTGTGGGGGATAGGGATGGCAGGGAAACAGGTTGAGACATTGTCTTTATGTAAAATCACTTGGTTTTGGGCTTTAAGTTCTTGGGCTTTACTTTCAGCCAGCCCTCAGGAATGTTTTCTTTAGCTTATGCCTGGCATTCCATGACTTGCCATTTACATTACACTGTATTGGCAAGTTTCTTATGTGACAGCAGACCATGATGAGGCCAAATAGTATCTGGCCTTTTAATCCAAGCCTTACTGTCCAGTCAACTGCCTACCATTCCCTGTTGCCTTGGGAACCTGACTCACTTTACTCACTTGTTTTCTGCTCACCCTTCCATGGTTGGAACCACGGTTCTGCTTCTCTGGGCCGCCATCTCCTTATCTGTAAAATGAGATAATATTCACATTGACTTCATAGTGTTTTATATTGTGAATGTGGGAATGTGTAAAATGTGAATCCAGGCTATAGGCTTCAAGCTCCCCTGATAGCAGTTATGATTGCTATTCTGCTTGCATGATTTGTCTATTCCTACACGGCAAGGGAACAGAACAGGTTTGGACAATCGTTACCTGTAAGGGGAGAGGCACTAGCCGTTCAGCAGGAGAAAGCTGTCCGCAGGCCCCGCCTGGATGGCCAAGGCTTCAGGGATGGTAGAAGGAGGGAGAGGCCCAGTGTTCCCTAACTCAGGCCCGAAAAGGTTGGCTTAGGAAACAACAGAGCTGTGCTCTCTGGGATCTTGGTCTATGTAAGATCACCCGCCGTGAGCAGGACTGGCCTGGAAGGACTCAAGGCTGGGGTCCGTGGCATGAAAGCTGTAAACCATCAGTGAACTCACACAGTGAGATTGAATCCGACTGAATCTCTGGGCTCCCCTGAGAGCCTGCCCTGGAGACCTCTAGGCTGCAACAATGTAGGTGGTTTGCAGGGTTTTATTACTTTAGTAAGAGTTCCTCTGAATTCAGTTAGTAATCATTGAAAAGCAACAAACATATTTAAGCATGAGGAATTTTTTCCTTCCATGATTATTTTGTCAAGCTCATTTGGAATGAATAACATTTTGAGAAAAATCACAGAATGGTTTTAACAGACCACAGAGTGTACATTAATATCACATGTAACTGCACTTACAAAATGCTAAATTTAGATTTTTACTTGCACTTACACAACATTTTAAAAGACACATTATTTTAATTACTATACTACATGGTAGCTTAATATGATAAGGGACTCTCTGTGTGCATCATACATTTTCATCTGTGCCTCAACTATTAAGTTTCCACTGTAGTTCGAAATAGTATTTCTCCACCTGGAGGAAATGCCATAGCTCTTAGGGCTGTCTCCTGAGATCTGTTTGGTCTATGTTTCAAATAAAGTCCTAGTCAGCTGGATTAACAAAATGTCATGGACATTTATACTTACCAATAATTTTGATATTGTTGTATTGATCCAGAAGAAAAATTTCAGTCTTCAAGTCCCTAAATAGACCCAGAAAAGTAAATGTCATATACTAATAGAGTATTGTGTTTTAGAATATTGCAGCTGTATGCTAAAGAGGATTCTTTCTTGACTTGAGCCTCAGAAGTGACAATGGACTAAATTCTTTGAGTTCCCAGAAAAAACACTAGTAAACAGGGCAATATGCTTTCGGGTTTCTGTTCCTAGCTTTGACTTGACATCGACAAGCTGTTAGTTTGGAAACTGTCTCATTTTAAAATAGGAGACTTGCTAAGCAATAACTACAGCCAGTCTTTGTACGCATCATTAAGAAATTGACCAGACAAATGGAGTTTCTCCCTTTCTAATCAAGCGATAGTTGCAAAGAAGGCAGTTAAAGTCACTAAATGGCTCCGACCCAGACTCTTCTATAAATAAAGCATTATTTTCAGAGTTGTCTCTTAGAGGTGTGGGTCTCAGGATAAATCACACAGAGCACTCTCCTCCTGCCCTGTATTTTAGGCAGGTGAAATTTGCCTAAAGTGGATGAACGCCCCGAGTATCTGAGAAGGCTCTCCTTAGGAGTCTGCAGGGAAGAAGAGACTTGTCATCACATATTGTAGGATTCACATGATTTTTGTTTGTTGTTTTTTTTTTAACAATGAGCTAACTGAAAAAATAAGACCCTTCTCATTTTTCTTGGCCTCACAACTGTGTGATTCGTATAGCAGGACAGAGTCCCCTAAGCATAATCCCAAAGAAGGGCACCTAATTTGCAGTACCTTTGGGAGGCATCCATGATGGCATGGCCAACTCCAGGTATCCTTGGTAATACTTCACAGGAGAGCCACAGGCATTAAATAACATGATAGATTTGCATATCCACCACTATATACTAAGATAATGCATGTAGTAGGTGATCTCTGTATTATAATCAGAAATATAACCAGGGAGAGGACCACAGGGCAGGGATTAAAACAAATCATTTAAATATGATCATTAGAAAAAAAGACCGCAAGTTCAGACATAATTTGTATCCTTTCCCCCACCAAACATTTTATTGAGCTATTTGTTCTCCTGTTCATCTCTGCTCTCTTGGGGATACAGGCTTTTTGGAGGGAGAGGTGGTGGTGCGTGTTGGTATGGCACCTCGGCCAGGCAGACCAAAGCATGGGAGGTCCTCCAAGTGGATTCTGCTGCCTTTTTATGCCCAACCTTACTGTGAAGAGCATCGGAGCCTTTGCTTCCTCAAATCATGATGTGTTCACATATCCAAATGCTTTTACATGATGAACAGTTTGACACAGCCATTAAACAATGAAACAAGCTGGTAAGTTGTTGCTTTAAAAATAGGCAGTTATGCAGGAGCCTGTTGGAAACCTTTTCCCTGAAAGATTGTTTGGATGTGTATCTTCAGCATCTCTCTTAAGTCCATTATCCTCTTTTCATGGAATTTCTCCCATTTAAGGAGAAATCGATCAGTATGTTTTGTGTGCTATGGAAAGAGGTTCTAAGTTACAGAATTGCTTTCTGGCCCCTGGAATCCCAAGCAGAGGGGAGTTGGGGGACAGTGATGTGGAAGGAGCTATGTATAGTTTAGTGTATTAGGGATCTTGGGAATAAGTAACTAGGATCTTTCCCAAATCATAAGACATTTTATAAGGCATTTAAAAAATCTGGCTGAGTGGAGAGAATAGACACATTGTAAATCAGCTAATACCATAGGCTACCCTCAATAGGAGTTTCTCCCAAATCATTAAACCCACAAAAATTTGCAAGAATCCCTCCCACATTCATCAGTGCCACATTCTGTTACTTTGAATGTTTTTTGTTCATAAGAAGATACAAATGTCTCCCTCTAAACTATAGTCACCATTTTCACATAAACAGTGTTCAAACTAAACCCTGGAAAAAGAAAGGAAGAGATGGTCATGGTCGCATCAACTCTGTTCACATGTGAATATATGGGCTGGTGTTTATTTTCTCATAATGGCACACCTGGTGACAAGTTCCTCAAGGACCCTGATCTTCCCTTTAGCTGCACTTCCTTATGGAACCTGTCCGGGGCTCACTGTCAGCGATGTCCGTGTCAAGGGTTTCACGAACAGGGAATTTTGGTGGCTTTTCCTCCCTCAGAGGAAGGAATGGCATTATGTCTGTGTACAATTCCATGCCATGCAGATGCCCCACAGCAGACTTGATCTGCCTGGAGAATGTCTTCACTCCTCTTTCACTTAGCTTCTTTGATCTCAGCTCCTGTTCAGGAGGTTGCTGCCAGGGTATAGCTTCACCACCATGTAATGAGAGTTTTCTGTCTCCAGGGTTTCGCACAGCTGGGGGCAATGTTAGGTTGTTTAACCATTTGCCAGATCTGAGATTCATGTTTTATATTCTTTAGAACATGGGAGTCTTGCTTGGCTTCCTTGTTGATGACTTTGATGACAACCTAAATCACTGGCGATATAAATGATACCCGGTGAAAGTTAACGAATAAAGATAGCCAAAGTAGGCTCAATTTTTTTTTAAAAGCACAAAACAATACATAATACATACATAACAACAGGAATTTTGTAATGTAATTTTGTTAAATTGGTAGTGAGATCATATGGTATTTGTCTTTCTCTGACTTATTTCGCTTAGCATAATACACTCTAGCTCCATCCATGTTGTTGCAAATGGCAAGATTTCATTCTTTTTGATGGCTGAATAATACTCTGTTACATATATACATACCACAGCTCCTTTATCCATTCATCTGCTGATGGACATTTGGGCTTTCTGCATAGTTTGTGGGTTGTTGATAATGCTGCTATAAACATCGGGGTGCATGTACCCCTTTGAATCTGTATTTTTGTATCCTTTGGGTAAATACCTAGTAGTGCAACTGCTAGATTATAGGGTAGTTCCATTTTTAACTTTTTGAGGAACCTCCAAACTGTCCACCAAAATGGCTGCACCGGTTTAGATTGCCACCAACAGTGTAGGAGTGTTCCTCTTTCTCTGCATCCTCGCCAACATCTGTTGTTTCTTGTGTTAAGTTTAGCCATTCTGACAGGTGTGAGGTGGTATCTCATCGTAGTTTCTCTTTGTATTTCTCTGATGAAGAGTGATGTTGAGCATGTTTTCATGTGTCTGTTAGCCATCTGGAATGCTTCTTTGGAAAATTGTCTATTCATGCATTCTGCCCATTTCTTCACTGGATTATTTGTTTTTGGGGTGTTGAGTTTGGTAAGTTCTTTATAGATTTTGGGTACTAGCCCCTTATCAGCTATGTCATTTGCAAATATCTTCTCTAAATGGGCTATATTTTAGAACACATATCAACCAAAACCAAAAGATGTAATTGGTTCAGAAATAAAAATAATTAAATATGGAAAGAAATCATATATATCAATAAAATTAGCTACAGTACATTCTAGGAGAACTCATTAAAACTTCTTAATTCCCTTTTTTTAAACAGTTATTAGTTTGACAGCAAGAATTTCTCCCTTTGTTTTTAGTAGGAACAGATAAAAAAGCATTTTGAGTAAGAAAACCAAATAGAAATTATCTTGTGATATTTTTTATTATGTTTCTTTGGATTTGTTTTTATTGTAAAGATAAATTGATTTTTATACACATTAACATGCTTAATTAGAACACACACTCACTTCTGGACTAACAGATAATCCAAACTTTAGGATTTTCATTGAATTTAAACTATTTGAATCTTCTCAAGGAATCTAGGGCAAGTAAACTTTGCAAAAGGAAGACTGTCCTTTACTTGCACCCACGAGGAAAATAAAGCAGGATTTAATAAATCAAAGTAGTCTCGGCTGCTTTTGACTACGTTAAAAAAAAATCTTTGTGAAGAAAAATATTTGTAGCTATGAGACCCTTCAAAATAGGATGGGATTTACAATTACATTGATTATTTAGCACACCCCAAGGGGTGAGAGTGGACATCCTTGTCTTGTTCCTGATCTTAGAAGAAGATCTCTCAATTTTTCATCATTGAGTATGATATTAGCTGTGGGTTTCATATATGGCCTTTATGATGTTGAGGTACGTTCCCTCTAAACCTACTTTGCTGAGGGTTTTTATAGTGAATAGGTGTTACACTTTGTCAAATGCTTTTTTTTTTTTTGCATCTATTGAAATGATCATATGGTTTTTATCTTTTCTCTTGTTAATGTGATGTATCACATTGATTGATTTGCAAATATTGAACCACCCTTGCATCTCTGGAATAAATCTCAGTATATTGTGGTGAATGATTTTTGTTAACATATTGTAGGATGTGGCTTGCTGATATACTGTGGAGGATTTTTGCATCTATGTTCATCAGAGATATTGGCCTGTAGTTTTCTTTTTTTGTAGTGTCTTTATCTGATTTTATATCAGGATAATGCTGGCCTCATAGAATGAATTTGGAAGCTTTACTTTCTCTTCTGTTTTTTTGAATAGTTTGAGAAGAATAGGTATTAACTCTGCTTTAAATGTTCGGTAGAATTCACCTGTTAAGCTGTCTTGAATGTACCAGAGTTTATTTATGCATTCAGCTACTGAAGGACATTCTGGTTGCTTCTGAGTTTATGCAATTATGAATAAAACTGCTATAAACATTGATGTGCAGGTTTTTGTGTGGACATAAGTTTTCAGCTCAATTGGGTTAAGTATATAGGACCATGATTGCTGGATCTTATTGGTAAGACTATGCCTAGGTTTCTAAGAAACTGTCGAATGAATTGTCTTCCAAAGTGGCTTTACCATTTTGCATCCCCATCAGCAGTGAATAAGAATTCCCATTGCTCTCCATCCACACCAGCATTTGGTATTGCCAGATTTTTGCATTTTAGCCTTCCTAATATGTATATAATGGTATCCCATTGTTACTTTAATTTGTAGTTCCTTGATGACAGATGATGTTAGGAATCTTTTTTATGTGCACCATCTGTATATCTTCTTTGGGAGGTTTCTAGGTGATTTGTCCTTTGTTAATTGGGTTGTTATTTTATTGTTGAGTTTCAGGAGTGCTTTGTATATATTTTTAAATTTTTAATTAATTAATTTTTATTTAAATTCAATTAACATATAATGTATTATTGGTTTCAGAGGTAGAGGTCAGTGATTCATCAGTCTTAATTATAAATACCCGGTACTCATTACATCACATGCCCTCCTTAATGTCCATCACCCAGTGACCCCATCCCCCCCCTCCCCTCCAGCAACCCTTGGTTTGTTTCCTATGCTTAAGAGTCTCTTATGGTTTGTCTCCCTCTCTGATTTCATCTTATTTTATTTTTTCCTCTCTTCCACTATGATTCTCTGTTTTGTTTCTTAAATTCCACATATCAGCGAGATCATATAATTGTCTTTCTCTGATTGATTGATTGATTTTGCTTAGCATAACACCCTCTAGTTCCATCCACGTTGTTGCAAATGGCAAGATTTCATTTTTTTGATAGCTGAGTAGTATTCCATTGTATATGTGTGTGTGTGTATACACCACATCTTCTTTATCCATTCACCTGTTGATGGACATCTGGGCTCTTTCCTTAGTTTGGCTATTGTAGACATAGCTGCTATAAACATTGGGGTGCAGGTGCCCCTTTGGGTCACTACATTTGTATCTTTGGGGTAAATACCCAGTATTGCAATTGCTGGGTGGTAGGGTAGCTTTATTTTGAGGAAACTCCATACTGTTTTCCAGAGTGGGTGCACTAGCTTGAATTCCCACCAACAGTGTAAGAGGGTTCCCCTTTCTCTGCTGCCTCGCCAACATCTGTCATTTCCTGACTTGTTAATTTTAACCATTCTGACAGGTGTGAGGTGATATCTCATTGTGGTTTGGATTTGTATTTCCCTGATGCCGAGTGACATCGAGCACTTTTTCATGTGTCTATTGGCCATTTGTATGTCTTTTGGAGAAATGTCTGGTCCTGTCTTCTGCTCATTTCTTGATTGGATTATTTGTTCTTTGGGTGTTGAGTCTGATAAGTTCTTTATAGATTTTGGATACTAGCCCTTTATCTGATAAGACATTTGCAAATATCTACCCCCATTCTGTCAGTTGTCTTTTGGTTTTGTTGACTGTTTCCTTTGCTATGCAAAACTTTTTATCTTGATGAAGTCCCAATAGTTCATTTTTGCTTTTGTTTCCCTTGCCTTTGGAGATGTGTCTAGCAAGAAGCTGCTGAGGCCGAGGTCAAAGAGGTTGCTGCCTGTATTCTCCTCTAGGATTTTGATGGATTCCTGCCTCACATTTAGGTTTTTCATCCATTTTGGGTCTATTTTTCTGTACGGTGTAAGGAAATGGTCCAGTTTCAATTTTCATGTGGTTGTCCAATTTTCCCAACACCATTTGTTGAAGAGACTGCCTTTTTTCCATTGGATATTCTTTCCTGCTTTGTCGAAGATTAGTTGACCATAGATTTCAGGGTCCATTTCTGGGTTCTCAATTCTGTCTATGTGTCTGTTTTTGTGGAGTGCCTTGTATATTTTGAAGATAAGTCCTTTATCAGATATGTATTTTATAAATATTTTCTCCCAGTACTGCTTTTGTAGGGCTAGAAACAGGGCTCTTTCATACCCCAAAACGTTAGGCTACATACATAGATCAATAAAATGCAATTAGCTACCAACTGTGGTAAGGGCCTTAAAAATGCTGAGGTTACATTAATGCCTCAGGGTATATAACCTACCTCACTGCTTTTTATTATAGTAAAGCAATTACATTCTGGAGTCTTTTCTGGAAATATACATTTTTATGGTTAGGCTGGCTTCCAGTTAGAAGTTGGCTAGATCTTATATCTTAAAAATCCTTAATGTTAAAGGGATAAAGCTGACTATACACGTAAATTCCAAAGGAGATTTGATATCCACTATTTAAAGGACTAGGACTATTTCTCCTAATGATATTCTAAATAAAGAGTTGTACAGTGCAAATCCTTGTCACAACTTTGAAGTGGTATGACAGTGGGATGTCATAGTGGAAAGGATTTCTTACCTCATTTTGGAAGATGCAGGCTCCATTGTGGTTTGGAGCTTAACTTAGACACTACAGCATCCACACTTTAGAGGTTTCAAAACCCATACTCAGTTCTGCTACCTCTATTGTATTAGTAAGGATTCTTCCCCCTCTTACTCAAAGACAGCTTTCTATATAACATGTTCCCTCTCTCTATAGAGAGAGAATGTTTTTGCTGAGGAACACTGGATGACGTGAGTTTTGTCTTTTAGTTAGAGAAGCTTATATTTTCTTGACTGAAGGGCACAAGGTAGTTTTTTAAAAAGTTAAAACAGTCAGCATTTCCCATTTTTCTTAATTGTCCTACCATAAACCTGCTCAAGCAATGATTAATTTTGATGAAATTTGGCCGATAGTTACGGAAATAAAATTTGGTGTTTGCTCTGTGGAATGGTGGAAAAACATGACATCTCATGACATTGATCATCTTAAAAAGTAAGTTACAATTCAGGAAGAAACAAATTTGAGGACAGAATATCATAAAGGAAAGGGATTATTTTCCTGGAAGGGTAAGAAAAGGTATTTGGTAGACACAATGAAACAAAGGATTTTATGAAATTAAAAAAAAAAAATCTTAATGCCAACAACTTGATGTTCACATAAGTATTTAAATCACAGAACTCAGGGTTACACTCTGTAGAAGTCAAAGCAGTCTGTCCCATTACATGTTAGTGATTTTTATTATAGGAAGAGATATAATTCAGTAATTTTCTAATCATCAAATATTAGGACAAGCTAACTGTTATAATTAACAATTTCAAAGTCTTAATGGCTTAACACAGTAAAAATTTACTTCTTGCTGCTGGAGGGAATGTGTGGTGGGCTCTACTTCATATGGTCATAAAGCCATGGATTATTGATCGAGAGAGTACAGCATCCCCAGGCCTTTGGAATCCTCTTCTCGATACTCTGCATCTAGTCTGCATTAAGGGATGAGAAGGTGGGAGTTTTTTTTTTTAATCTTTTTTTTTTAACGATTTTATTTATTTATTTGACAGAGAGAGAGTACAAGCGGGTGGAATAGCAGGCAGAGGGAGAGGGAGAGGCAGGCTCCCTGCAGAGCAAGGAGCTGGATGTGGGACTCAGTCCCAGGACCCTGGGATCATGACCTGAGCCGAAGGCAGCTGCTTAACCAACTGAGCCACCCAGGCACTTGGAAGGTGGGAGGTTTTTTATAGACCAGGCTTAGAAGTAGCAAATATCATTTCTGGCCCATGCTGCATTGCCCAGTCACATGTGTCTGCCTATCAGTGAGAGAGGTTGGCAAATGTAGTCTTGCTGTATGCCCAGGAGGAAAATAAAACAGGATTTAATAAATCAAAGTAGTCTCTTCCACTTATACTACACCAAATGAAAAAAGAAAAAAAATCTTTGTGAAGAAAAATATTAGTAGCTATGACCTCCAAAAGAGAACGCAATTTATAATTACATTGATTATTTAGCCTTTCTCTATACTTTCAGGAAGAACTGACTTTCCGGACTTATCCTTGTGTTCTCAGAAGCCAAAAACCCAACCTCAACCTTTCTTCTGATGAACTGGGGAGAATGGCATTGTTTCCATTTGAAAATGTTGATGAATAGTAGGAGCAATTTTTTTCATCTTTAAGGAGCAAAGGTGTAGACAATGTTTTATTTTTTGTTTTATATTAACATTATTTTAATTTTCTACTGCTCTGTGACAAATCACCTCAAAACTTCAAGGTTTAAAAGAATAATAACATTTTAGGGGCACCTGGGTGGCTCAGTTGGTTAAGCGACTGCCTTCGGCTCAGGTCATGATCCCAGAGTCCCTGGATCGAGTCCCACATCGGGCTCCCTGCTCGGCAGGGAGTCTGCTTCTCCCTCTGACCCTCCCCCCTCTCATGTGCATGCTCTCTCTCATTCTCTCTCTCTCAAATAAATAAATAAAATCTTTAAAAAACAAACAAACAAACAAACAAAAAACAAACAAACAAAAAAAGAACAATAACATTTTATTATTCTATCACAATTCAGAAATTTGGGAATGGCTCTGCAGGGTGGTTTTGGATTGTCTTTCACGTGATAGCAATCAGATGGTGGCTGTACCTGTAACATCAGGATGCTGAAGCTGCGGGGAGAGACTACTCATGTAATCGTCACATCTCTCCATATGGTCTCTCTGCAAGGGCTGGTTTGGGCTTCCTGTCCCTGCAGGTGCATCAGGGCAGTCAGACTACTTACAGAGATGCTGAAGGTTTCAAGGGATAGTTCTATGTCTTGAAGTGTCCTTAGCTGGATTGTTAGGTTCATTAGCTACCTTTCCACGGACAGTGCTACGAGAATTTCCACCACCATGTAACAAGGCTCGCCTTTCCTCCGGCTTCCAATTACATTTTCCTCACTTTCTTTTAGGCTCTCACTGACAGTGTCTTCAAGAACCTTTTCGATTCTGCTGACACTCTCCTTGGGGCCCTTTAGGTTTTCACTCACAGCCTCCTTTGGGCTCTTCTACCTACTTTGCAGACCCAGAGCCAATGCCACATGGTCTAGCTTTTTGTAACAGCAACACCCTACTCCAGGCACTGATATCTGTTTCATTTATGTATTTCTGAATAATAAATTACCACAAAAGTGATTGGCTTAAAAGAACCACAGTCCCTGCATTAGCTCGACAGCTTCTGTAGATCAAGGATTTGGGAAGGGCTCAGATGGCCAGTCCTGGTTCAGAGTCTCATGCAGTTGAAATGAAGCTGGGACCACAGTTGGCCTTTTCAGCAGGTTGTTGCGAAGATTAAAAGAGATGTTCATAAAGCGTTTAGTGCTGTGCTTGTCATGCCATCAGTGTTCAAAATAGATGAGGTCTTGTATAGTTGTGTGTCCTTCATGAAACCTAGCTTAATATTCTGCATATAATGGATTCTCTGTAACACTGACTTAACAGATAAAATAAGATAACGGAGGTTTAGGAACCATTTATTCCTCATCTCATTGTGAATTTCCAAGGATATTTTGGATTTAATTTATTGATTAGGTGTAAGAAAAAATTAACTATTTAAAGATAGCACTGAATGTCACAGGCAGAGATGAGGACATTGCATTTCTGTCACTTAGGCCTATTTTCTACTCTGTAAGCCTAACTACTACTTCTTTTTTTTTTTTTTTTAAGATTTTATTTATTTATTAGAGAGAGAGAGCATGAGCAGGAGGAGGGGCAGAGGGAGAGGGAGAAACAGACTCCCCATTGAGCAGGGAGCCTGATGTGGAGCTCCATCCCAGGACCCTGAGATCATGACCCGAGCCGAAGGCAGCTCCCAACCGACTTAGCCACCCAAGTGCCCCTAACCACTACTTCTAACAAAGTTTAACTTGCACTTGTATTTTCCCAGAAAGTTCATGTTGTGTCAGAATTGACTCACCCCACAGAGTGGAACTTCCAATTCTCATTATTTTTAGTTCTGCTTCCATTCAGCCAAGAGAAGACAGAACTTTCTGTGGATTTCCAAGATTGACCTTTCCTATGTTTGGAGAGATTATTTTTCATTGTCTTAGAGGAGTGGCATTCTAGTGGATCTACCCAGAGAGCACTGCCAGATCAAATTGCAAATTTTTAGGACTATTGGGAGGAGCTAAAGATTTGGGAGGCTGAGGCAAGACATCCCCTGAGTGGTGCCCCATAATACTGGATCATTCCTCCTCACCCCTGCCTTCTGCTGATTGCATTTTTGAGGTGCTGATAGAGAGAGAAGGACAAAGATGCAAGACCTGTAATTGAAAAATATAACGATGGACTTGAACTGGTTTTTACTTTTGGCATATGTTTAAAGGAAGAGAAAGGACACAAACCCTCTTAAAAATGCCACACATTTTAAAACCTGACATCTGACTAATCTATGGATTGCCACCATTGGGGATCAACCCAAACTGACACCTTGAAAACATTTTGGGGTTAAGAAACTTCCAAAAACATTTCTTAAAGTCATTCTCTTGGCACCTCATAGAATCTTTTCAGAAAAGAAAATCTGCTCAAGGAAGGTTTTTAAATTTTGTTTTGGTTTGGATTGATTTTTGGTCTGGCAATATTTTACTTATATAGACACCCCTACCCCTGATCAGTTGAAATTAGTCCCTGAATATGAAAGCAGCCATAGGTCCAGGGAGGCATTCCTTTCTGGTTGGATTTGCAGCTTGTGTGTTAATATGTTGCAACATTGAAAAAGCATAAGAGAACATCACAGATGCAATGCTCATGAATGGTTTCCAGTTAGTGGAGAATAAATAGACTTCCAGAGAGAAGGAGTATTGGAGAAGTCCCAATATTCATCATATTGGTTTCTGTTCAGAAAACCAAGTCATTCTTCTGCTGCCCTCTTAATTTTCATTACATTGAATGGACAGTTCTATAAGGAATGAAATGAACTGAAAAAAAATGTGTGTCATTTCAGACATAAAATCAGGTTTCGATCTGGATGTCAGAGTAACGAAGACTTGAATTTCATAGAGAGCCACCCCCTCCCTTTTTAAATCCACTTTAGAAAATGCTAGCCTGGAAAGGGATTGACAGTGTCAGAAGAACTTGAGCAATGGTGAAAAGTTTTAGTCTCTAACATTTAAAAAAATGAAAAAAAGAAGTCAATGCTCTGCTTTTAGCAAATGTAAGAATTTACTTATTACTGCTGTTGGCATTTAGAATTTGTTTCTATTAGTAAGATTTAGAAAGCTTTGCTAAGATATATGGAGATATTATTCTAGCTGATAAATTTGGAATCCTTGAATTCAGGGAATTTAGAATTTGCGTCTGGTTTCAAAATGCCTTCTTAAAAATAATATTTCATGTGTAACTTGCTGTGAAGTTAACTGGATTATGAGGCTGTTTCCTTTTTTATGTCGGCTGGACTCTTCTCATTAATGGCGTACCCCCCTGGTTCTAATGTTAAGTGGATTTGCGCCTTTAACAGAGCCCTGTGTTTTAAGGGGCAGACTTCTGTTTTGTATTCTCAGGTTACCCATTCAAGACTTCAAAGGCAGGCAATTTCCAAGAATATGTGGGGTAACTTCAAATAGGTTCCAAGAATCATGGAAGGTTCTAGAACTTTGAATTCTCAACTATGAATCTGAAAGATAAATGCCTATAAATATATGTGTGTCTGAGTATGGGGCTGCTATATTAGCTGAATGGATCACAGAGTAAAACACGAGGAAGGGATTTCTACTTCAGGGAGAAACTTTTGAAAACTAACAGGAAAAAAAAAAGTAAAGTCCGTAATGCTGTAATGCTGCTTATGGTGATCTGGGCCCCACATGGATTGTGGGAAGCCTTGGACCTTGTTCTTAGGCTTTCCTTTAAAATGTGCCAAGGTGTTCCATTTTTATGGCTTAAATCATGTCCTATCGTGTATAATTTCTTACTTTTTACACGTCTTTTGGCAAGAACATAATTTTAAGAGCTACTGATTTGTAGGTGCAAGCTTAGTGGTTTTATAGGTTTTCTTTTTTTGGGGGGGTATAATCTATGAAGAAGGTGTACATTTTTTTGTAAAAACTCTTTTTTGCCATTTTGATCTACTGAGCCCCTTCTCCATGATTCAATGGCAAATTGTCATGAGAACATTAACCACAAACAAACACACATATTTTCTGCGATATGGATGTCAGAACATTTAGCCAAGTGATGCTAACTTGCAGCACAGAGCATTGTGCAAACTTCTAAGCTGTTTGCATGGGGGGAGGGCAATTCTGGCTTTTGTAGAACTAATACAGAATCTTAATCTAGGTGAGATCTGTGCTAATGCTCAATTTTAAGTTTTAGGTTAAAATTAGAAAACCACAAAGTCATGTTAGAACCATTTAGTGGCATTCAAGGTTGCTCTTCAAAGATGAGGGAGAAGGTTGGAATTGGAAATTGTCAAATAGTTGACAGTTTCAATCCAGGACCTTCAAGCTGTGCTACCAGGAAGTACCTGCACAGACCACTCCATCTTCTAGTGAGATGTGTTTCCTTTCCTTGTTGGCATTCTTTTTGGAGCCAACCCCACAGCCCCACAGCCCTGCCTATTAGTGACAACGCAATTTTTCTTATTAATTTGAAGATTATAGGGAAATGGGAAGCAATTTCTGAGGCAGAACAAGGCAGTTTGTGTGTGTATGTGTTTGTGTGTGTAGGCATAGATCTGAACAGTATCTAATGAATATTTGATATAAAGACAGTAGTCCTTCAGCTGTGATGCACAATTACTGCTTGATAATGCCAAGGAAAAAGACTTCTAATACTTATTACTTATATTCAGAGAGTAACAGTTGGTTTCTCAAAGCACTCTTGGGGTATTCTGAGAATGTGTTTTCTTCTCCTTCTAAAGCTAGGGCAGAATTAGGGCAGATCTGGGTAAATTCGTAGACTGTTGGCTTTAAACCCATGGTCACCCTTGCCTTTCCACACTCCCCTCTCTTCCTCTCCGTTCTCTAAACCACCTGCCTCAGGGAAGTCCTTATGGAAGGATTCCCCCTTATCCTCAGAGATACAGAGCTTTTATTGTGCTTATTTTCTTATGTTCCCTCAGAAAAATAGTTCTTTTTCATGTAGAGCAGTAGTGCCAGGAAGTAAGAAATACTGTGCTTTCCACAGAGGTGCATGCATTCTGTCAATCAAACACAAATAACCACCTCAATAACCCGTAATTATCGCTGACAGTATAGTTCACACCTAACATGTAATCATCACAGACACTGGTTTCATAATTAGCCCCCTGACTAACCCGGGCGAGAAGTATAACAATGGAGAGGGGTGTGTTGTATAGACCAGTTGCCAATGCTATAGGCGAGTTGATCCACCCTTCCTTGGTCCAGAGAGGAAGGTTGTAACTCCTCCCATCCCCCACTAATAAAACATGCATCTGCAAGTGTTCAGAGCGATCATGACTGTGACTGTGTCAGTGCCTAAAGAATAGTCATCTCTGGTTGTTCTTTGGGGAGAGAGCATTCCCACAGTGCAGAGTTCATGCAGCAAATCACAGGATGTGTGGCCAATTTGGAAATGAGAATAAAAGAATCCAAGCTGTAAATTCTTGTTCCTTTAGAGTGATAAATTAATTTTAAATGTGTAGACATCATCCTGGATAAAGGAGGCCAAAAGCTTTCCCAGAACCTCCTGTGGTTGAGAGTCACTTCTAATGGTAGATATATTCAGGTTGGAGTCATTTTGCCCTGGTGACCATCAGCATAGGGAGCACTGGGCTGACAAGAGGACTGTGGACAAAGGCTGTGGAAGTAAGTGGCCCATGAAGCCTGACCCAGGTGTTCTAACCTCTGACACCATTGCTCAGCGCTTCCTGTGACTAGGAACATATTCCTGAGAGTGTGAATCTAGGTTTCTCCCAGGAGCTTCCATCTCTATCCTTAGCCTCTTAGGCTGCTCCTTCCTCTACATATAAATAACATTCTCTGCTTTTCTCTCTCTTTTTTTAAATTAACATATAATGTATTATTTGTTTCAGAGGTACATTTTCTCTCTTCCTCTCATTAGCATATATTTAGCTAGCTACCAACTAGCCCTATGCTGGGCAGTAGGGACACAAAGATGACAGGGCACAGCCTCTGCCCTCAAGGAGTTCATATGAGGGACACACACATGTAAACAAGTAATGTCAACACACAATCAGAAAAGCTATAAAAGAGACAGAGACAGGCATTGAATAATGGGGAGGGACAGCAGGGACATGATAACTTCTCCTGGGAGACTTAAGGTGGGGCAGTAGCTTGGTAGAAGAGTTGACGTTTGAGATGGGTCATGAAGGATGAGTAGAAGTATGCCAGACAGAGGAGGAGGGAAATTAAGGTGCCCATTTGGCAAATTTAGATTTTATTGTGTAGGCAACACAAATCCATCTAAGAAGGGAGGGCATATTAGATAACTCTAGCAGCAGTTTAGAGGGCCCCTGTGGAGACTCTAAGACAAGGAGACAATGAGGAGGAAGATGTCATGGTCTAGTAGGCCACAGTGAAGACCTGAAATAAGGTAAAAATTCTATGTGTATATGAGAAGGTGGATAAAAGTGATTTCTGAGAAGTAGGATTGACAGGTTTTAGTGATAGATGAGATTTGAGATTCCATGGTTTTCAATTCATGTGGCTGGATAGATGTTGTACTTATTCATTCATTCATTCATTCAACAAATACTTATAGAACACCTGACATTTGTAGCACATAAAGATAATCAAGATGAAATTACTCTCCTCAAGGTCATAATTTTAGCTTGGCACAAGAATCATTTGGGAGATTTTAGAAATTCCAGTGCCCAGGTTGCACCTCAGGCCAATTAAATTAGATACTCAGAGGGTGGGCTGCGTTTGTGGAGGGAGAGGAATCCAGCATTAGTAGTTTTAAAAGTTCTCCAGGTGATTCCAAAGTGTAGCCAGGGCTCCAAGGAATCACAAGCTAGTCAGTCAACATAACATTGCAAAAACAGTGTGATAAGAGCTATAACAGAAATTGGGACATGGTCTCTGGCAGTAGAGAGAAGGACCATGTAGGTCTGCCTCCTGGCTCGGGGCAGCCATCCTAGAGAAGGGGTCACTTTAGTTGAAACTGGGAGAATGGGGTATATTTCCAGGAGTTGAAGTGGGGTGGACATTCTGCTTCAGGGGGCAGTCCTTGCAAAGGAATGTGCCCAGACAGAGACGAGTTGAGGAGGAGCATGGGGAGGGAAGAAGAAGGACACAACACATTCTACTTTTGGAGGATGATGGGCCCATGGGACATCCAGGAAGAAAGGTCTGCATCAGTTGGCTCTATGAATCTGGAGTTCAAGAGAAGTGAGATCTGAAGGCACAGCGTCAGGAGTCTCAGGTTCATGGTTGAAGCAGTGGAGCATGCACAAGATAACTCAGGACCAGTGGGTGCAGTGTGTGTAGCCCTAATGAACACTGACACTTACTTGGGGTCCAGCCTCAGAGGAAGAGCAGTGCAGAGAAGAAGGAGCAGGGAGGGAGTGCATTCATCTTTGAAGATGTCTTCTAGTCTACAGCCTTGTTCATCTCCCCGGGATTAATTCCAATCTGGTTATTGTCAGATGTTAGTCATTGCATAATTCTAAGTTCTCTTTATATATGTGAGTGGGGAAATTGCCAGCAAAGGCCATTCACTTGTTATTACTATTATTTCCATGATGAAGAGAGCATCATTTGTTCAGACAAAGTCTACACAAGACACTAGGGGTGTATACCTTCCTTGCCTTTAGGGGCTCATAAAAGTCAAACCATAAAATATAAACATGTTCCTTAACCACCAATTGAGAAAGTTGAAACTACCCAATGAAAAAAAGTACCTCTTTTCTTAAATCTTTGTCTTCATTTTCAGTCTTTATTTCCATTAGTCACTGTCTTTCCTTTAGTTACTGTTTTTGGAAATCAAGTTTAGAAGGTTAAGTGGAGAGCAATGGAGTTAAGGAGGAGAGAGAGTTTTGAGTGTAGGAGGTGCTCTTCTGATTAATTCAACATATATTAAACATCAACTACTTGGTTAATAGAGTATAAATTTCTTGGTGGCAGGGAAGCAAATATACTCACTATTGAATCCCTACTCCAGGTTCAGGCACATAGTTTATGCTCAATAAATGTTTGTTAAGGAAATGAATTTAAAAATGCAAGCTGGCTTGGTGTGTGCTTTGACCACAGAGAGAAAGACAAATCCAACACAGAGCTTGCTTTCAAGCATTTTGTAGTCTAATGAGGTTGGGGGAATCAGAAGTCCCCAAATTGTTATAATACACATTGGAGCATGACGAATTCCTTGTGGTCATACAAGCTCAGTTATAGGGATTTAGAGAAGGGAAAGTATATCACAGTAGGTGGGAGTTAGGGGTATAGCTCAAGAAATATATGACAGAGGAGGAAGAGTTGAAGATGGTCCTTAAAAGATGAATGGGACTTAGGCAAGTAGGAAAGGATCAGGAAGAAATGCCTGGAATGAAGGCAGACTGCAGCACATCTGTATAAGAGTAGATGTATGAGAAACTTGGTGGCACTTAAGGCTGGACAGGTGGGTTATGGACGACTTTACCTGCTTTCCCTGAACACATCATGATCTGTCATTTCTTGAGTAGGAGCAGCCCCGAGCTCCTCTCAGTCCTTCACAGGCAAAGGCATTTCCCATAGAGATGAGCCACCCAAGCCCAAATGGGCAAAGAAGAAAAGAGGGAACTGGTCCCCTTCTCCTTCCCCTGCCTGTCCCATAGAGTTCTGAGGGAGACTGAGCAGGGCCTCCATCTAGGTGAGGAGGGAGGGCAGGGAGGAAAGGCTGTGTGTGACGCATCGGTATCACCGCCCTATAATACCATGAGCCCTGGCATGGAGGAATTGTCTCATTTAGCTCTGCTAATGTCTCCTCCTTCCTTCCCTCGGCCCCGGAGTCTAACATATGGAAGAACTTCAATAAATATTTGATGAATGAATGTATGTGAATAAAGTTCAATAAACTTTTGTGTTTTACTTTTGGAATCCACTTGTAATGAGGTTAAAAAGGACTTCTGTTAGACAGATGCAGGATTTATTTCTGGGAAGCAAAGATGCTGCAAAATCTGGCCAGGGTGCGTTGCGATGTTTGCGCAGCACAAAGCGCTGCCAGGTATGGGATCCGGGCTGAGCCAGACGCAAGTCTGCGTTTGCCGCTCATTTCTATTACCCTGAAAATCATATCATATTGGTGACAAATTTATCTCAGTCCTCCACCTAAAAGCTTTAATTACATTTTAAAGTTGTTATTATTTACTCAACATTTCTTCAAAGCTGAATGTACCTTTAAAAAATGATTTAAAGTTTCCATAAATAAACATGAGGACTTAAAAAACTTTTTGATCTTTTAGAAATTTAAAGTAGCTACAACTTCTCTTATATATTTAGTATGTAAATCATATGTACTATGTAATATTATATAATATGTAATTATGTAATATTATGTACATAAATACATATGTAATATGTAATAGCATTTTAATTCTTTTTAACTACTTGAAAGAAGATAGTAGGAGAACTTTCATTAATGATTTTAAAGCCCATTCATCTAGAGTCTACTCATTTGTAATCCATAGGGTATAAAATATGAGTGTTAAAATATATCTGCTAAGTACATTGCTACCCTAGGGATGGTCAGGCATATTCTGCTTAACAGGGTGACAAGCAAACTGATTTTGGAGTGTGCTTTGGTGCTCTGAATACTAACAGTGAAGGCAGTAAAAAATGAGTCCTCTCGGGCACCTGGGTGGCTCAGTTGTTGGGTGTCTGCCTTCGGCTTGGGTCATGATCCCAGGGTCCTGGGATGGAGTCCCATGTCAGGCTCCCTGCTTAGCGGGGAGCCTGCTTCTCCCTCTCCCTCTGCCCGCTGCTCCCCCTGCTTGTGCTCTCTCTCTCTGTCAAATAAATAAATAAAATCTTTAAAAAACAAAATAAAAAAGAATATCAAATGAGTCTTCTCTTTTGTTAGAGCAGTTCCAGGCCCTTTGAGCTAAAGGGTTTTCACACGTGGGCACAGTGTGCCTCTCAGGGCTGTGTGGATGGGCAGGACAGAGTGGCTGAAAGGCCTGTTTTGTGGTCCTCAGCCTTGGCCTCTCTCAGACTTCCATCCCAGGCCCCTGGGCAGATGGCACAGGCTGGAGGTGGAGGCTTGCAGCGCATTTCTCCCAGCACTGAGGTCACATTTGGCCCAAATAACAAAATCTCCACCAGTATGAAGGCAGCTGAGACATGTCTCTTCCCTCGCACTGACACCCTCCCACTGTAAGAGAGCTGATGAATAAGAACTGGCCCCTGATTTTGACAAGATTGCTAATCCCTACTCTGATAGAGACTTTACTTTCCTTTCATCCTTATTCTGTGGCATAACATTGCATTTGTTTAAAGGCTTATAATAACTTTAAGGTTAGGTTGACCTCCCCAACCATGGTAAATAATAACCCTTGTTAAAACTTAAATGATATATTTATGGTCTTCACTGCAGAGAAGATGCGTTCACAACTTTAGTTGAATTCTTCATCCATTCTGTTGGTCTTATCTCTGGAGGTCTTTGAACTTTTCTTTCCAAAATTACTTTAGAACCAAGGTAGAAACCCACCTAAGGTTGGAGGAGGCCCCACATCTCATGTGGGGCAACATGAACAGACTGGAATCCTCTGTCTCCAGGATGAGACTCATGAGGTCTGCTGATAAGATTTGGTTTATGGCACAAGACAGTTTTCAGATCTGTGTTTCTGTTCATGATATTCTAGAGAGGAGATTTATTTGCAAATGTTTTTATTGGATTCTCCCAAGAGCCATCTGATAAACTTAAAAGTACCAGCATTTCTGTGGTTATAAGACACATGTTTATTCATTTACTTTCTCAGTGTTATTTCTACTCCATTTCCTAGTCCTGTTTCCCTCTTAATTCAGAAATGGAATTCAGAAATCTCATAATCAAGTATTTATTATTAATAGAAAAGCAAGCATCTTGAAAATGTCTCCCAAATCTGACCAAAATCATTTACGTAGTGTGGATGACAATGGATTCTTAACTCAGATTTGTCAATTATAAAAGCTTGAAGTGCATCTTTTTCAGAAGAAGTGTTTTGAATCTAATTTTACATGGATGAGGCAATTAAGATGTGGGGAGATCGACTGGTTTGCTGAAGGTGATTAGAGATGTAGCTATTAAAATTTTTTGTTTTTTTGATTTCCCCCTAGGCTGCAAATGGAAAAGAACACATAGGCCTTCTCATATTTCACCCATGAATATTCTCCTCTCCTATAATCCACAATTGTTTCTCTTTCTCTTTCTTCTTACCACATACCTGTAGGGATTTTCCTGCCCTTACCTTTAAATCTGAGCTCCTGAGGAACACTTCTCATCCCACCTGACGCCATTGCTCCCAAACATGCTGTTCTGCTGCTTTCTTTGGTAACAAGCAGTTGGTGTGGGCTTCACAGGGGTATCCATTTCTCAAAATTATAACCTCCCTGTTACATCAAGGGGACTGAGAGGCATTTTATAAAACTTTCCAAAACTGTTTACACTGGTGATCATTATGACCACCAGCTCTATACATTGCCATCTTGGACCATTTCTTGCGAATAAGAATTCACTCACTTCTGTTTGTCATTTGTGACAATAGCAGATTCTTGTTGAGGAGAAATGGGACTTTCTGTTTTTAGGCTTAGGACTTCCTTAAACCTTGCCTCCTGAGTTTCCTGATACATTCCCCCCCCCCCCCCCCCAGGAGAATATTTCAACAGTGTCCTCTCTTTTTGTTTTGTTTCATTTTGTTGTTTTGTGAGAAGACTGTATGGGCATTCATGTGACTGGTCTGCTAAGGCCACAGTGCATTTTTCAGTGATAACTCTCAGTGTCCAGTTTCCTCCCACGGGCCTAAAACAACAAAGATCTTCATTTTGGGGTTAGAACTTCTCTCTGGGATTGCAGCTCATTTCTGAGCCATATAATTCACGTTCACTGAAGGAGAAATTCTCCTCCCCCAGTGGGAGGCTCTGGACTGTATCTCAGGTAGGCAGCATTTGCTGATTTCAATCCTGATGTGCCTGCCAGGAGGTTTCTGAGGGTGTCCTGCAGAGATGCTGAAAATCTTTTCAGGTACCCACGGTGATTTTGCTCTTGAGTGCTGCCACGAAGGGGTTATCAGGGCTCCTCTGTGGTAGATCCTGACTTCTGGTATCTGTAAACCCCCCAGGACCACCACTGCCTCAGGTTCCCTCTGAGGGTTGTCCTTTCCCTTTCCCTAATCTGTGTGATAGAGGTGGTGCTGGACATTGTTTTCGTCTCAAATCAAGCTATGTGAGGAGTTTGGTTTTCTCTGTTATGTCAGCCAATAAGATCTTTTCTTGCTTAAAGTTATTTGGTCACTTGCAGCCAGAACCCTGTCTGATAGACTTGGATGGTAGTCAAGAACTAGGGTGTGTATGTGTGTGTGTGTTTTCTTTCTATTCTTCAGGAATAGAAAAAAGGATGAGGAACTCACCCATTCTAAAAATGTTCATTGGTAGATTAAAAAAATTATTTAGAATGACAAAATAGGATTAGTAAATTTTTAAAAAAGCCTTGTGAGAGAACAGAAAATAGAAAAGAAAATGAAACAGGGGCACCTGGGTGGCTCAGTCTGTTGGGCATCTGCCTTTGGCTCAGGTCGTGATCCTGGGATCAAGTCCTGCGTGGGGCTCCCTGCTCAGCGCAGAGTGTTTCTCCCTCTGTGTGCTGCTCCCCCTGCTTGTGCTCACTCTTTCTCTCTCAAATAGATCAATAAAATCTTAAAAAAAAAAAGAAAAAGAAACAGAAAACAAAACAAAAAGACTTCTAGGTATACAGGTCACTTACAATCACAGCAAAAGATTAGCGCTTACATGTTTGTATCATTTAATTAGTCTTACCCACAGTCTGTTCCAGGTCACGTCCACAGTTTGACCCTTTCTGTGTCAACTATTAAATAATCTAGTACAAAATATAGGGTTTTTAAAAAAATATTTATTTATTTATTTTTATTTGAGAGAGAGAGAGAGAGGGAGGGAGAGAGAGGAGGGCAGAAGGAGAGGGAGAGGCAGGCTCCCTGCTGAGTGCAAAGCCCAGTGCGGGGCTCCATCCCAGGACCCGGAGGTCATGACCTGAGCCGAAGGCAGATGCTTAACCGACTGAGCCACCCAGGTGCCCTAGTTTGGTGTTTCAAATAAACTTTGTTTTGAAATGTGGTTAGTTTCTTTGACCTTGGGCAAGTTTCCTCACCTCAACATTTTAGGGGTATTGTTATGGACATAGCATATGTGGAATGTGTCTATTGGGGGCTGGAATGAAGCAAGCAGTCAAAAGTAGGAGTAGCTGCTAGTTATTATCACTGCCTTTACTCTGACCATTTGCTAGAAACATGTGTCCCCCTCCAGGTGCTCCTGTTTTTGTGGGTCCTAGTCAGGGAGCTGCCTCTGGCCTCAGCCTCCTCCTGTTGCTGGTCTCCCCTGATCATGTGGAAGTTTAGCTGCCGCTCCTATTGATTGTTAACTACCAACAAAGTGGCCACACCCAGAAAGTCTCCATCTCTCCTCCCTAGTTATATCTGGGCTTCTGATTTTTATTATAAACAAGGAAGAACATAAAATTTAGTTACTTAAGGCAGAGCTCAGTGATGAAACAATAGGAAGTGATAGACTTGACTCCTCTCTGTGTGAACAGTTATGTCTATAATCCTGCTGACCAATATTTAAAAATCTGAAATCACCCAATGGTTAATTAATATTATTCTATTATATGCTACCTCAAGGATGGCAAATGTAAGACTTCTGCGAGGCCATGTCCCACATCAATTGTAGCTGTTTCTCACTGAGCCTTAACTTGGCCTCTGAGTTCTTCTCAACTCAAAACACCTGGCAGATACCAGCAATGGGGTATTAGTACCTAAGCTGAAAATGTGCCCCCTTCAACCATGGGTTTCTGCAATTTTGAGATTTTATTATTGAAGTTGCTTACCTATTTTGAATGTAATACTTGAACACTTACCTATTTTGGCGGTGGTTGGGGGAGACTTCTGGACTTTGCATTTTAAATTGGGACTTCGGGGCCGACGATAAAGATTCTGACCGAAGGAGAACAGCCAGCTTTGAGAACAGTGGAGGTCCAGAGAAGAAGATCGGAACGCTGTGCTAGGGGATGAAGGAAATGGACGTGGAGAAAGGTCTGGCGCCTCAGTGTTCTCCGGAGGGCCAGAGAAAACTGTCTTAGAGTTTGGGAACAGTTTTGTTGATGTGTTGACAGCTAAGGTTAGAGTGGCATTTCCTTTTGAAAACCTGAAGTGTGTAGAAAATGAACTCTTGCTGAATATTTCAGTTTCAGTTTAACTTCTTCCTGTGTAACCAAAGTGTGTGTGTGTGTGTGTGTGTGCGCGCGTGTGTGTGTGTGATGTTTTGTTTGTTTTTGGCTACTTGGAGTCAGTTGTATCCTAAAGAGGGGAAATCTGACAAGACAGAAGAAGTGATGCAGCAGGAAGCAGATCACCACAACAGTAGTTTTATATTTGTGTCATGAACAGGCAGGAGACAGAGTCTAGCACATTTGATTGATGAGGCAGCAAACGTGGCCAAGGTGGATCTCATGCCGTCTGTGTTCTCAGACTTTGGTACCATCTCCCGCCTGGTGATAGTCATTTGGGGTTGGGTAAAAATTCTAGCAAATAAAGATAATTGGTCACTAAAAACCTTCTAGAACCTCAAAAGTTCCAAATAAGTGATGTGAGGAAGGATTAGGCAGGGACATTTTCACTTAAACTTTAGCTATAAAATTACCAATTTACCAAACAAGTACATTAGGTGGGAATATAAAAATATTAGTTAACATTTCATCACCTGTTTATATATATATATATCTGACTTTGTTATTATTATCTTCATTTTACAGGCTCAGAGGTTTTGGGTAGCTTGCCCAATGTCATCATCTTGTCAGTGACCAAGCTTTGATTAAAAGTGGGTCTGACCGATACTAGAGGATAAGCTCTCAACCACTCAATTATGCCACCTTAAAAACTGATTCAACATAGTAGTCGTTAAACACACACACACAAACACACACATACACACCCCAAATTAGGACATGGTAGCTGAAATAATATAAAAACATTTCTTTTAAATAGAACAACTGCCACACTTTCTAAAGTGTACTCTTTCAATTGAACATACGAATAAAAGCTAACTTTATTTTTTTTTAGATTTTATTTATTTATTTGACAGAGAGACAGCGAGAGAGGGAACATAAGCAGGGAGAGTGGGAGAGGGAGAAGCAGGCTTCCTACTGAGCAGGGAGCCCGATGCGGGGCTCGATCCCAGGACCCTGGGATCATGACCTGAGCCGAAGGCAGACGCTTAATGACTGAGCCACCCAGGTGCCCCGTATAAAAGCAAACTTTAATTAGTTGTTCTTATAATCTTGTTGGTAGAACAACAATTGAGTTTCTCTGTTGTTAAACTATATTTGTGCCACTCAGATCACAGTGATTTCATGTAGCAGGGGATAAGCTAAAATTCTTCTGGATAACTTCATTGATGGGAATGATAATACTCAAATTCACCAGGTGTGAGTGTAGATGTTCTCGGAGCAGATATGCTTGCCAAGTGTGAAGAGTAGTTTGCTTGTGAGAGGGGTGATTATGGTAGCCCTCAGATTGTTTGTCACTGGTACATAGTGTTAGAGGAAGCTGTGCATCTTAGAGGAACTGGAAGAATTTTTTAAAAGGAGATCTGTATCATCTATTAATAATGTCTTTAAAAACTCTTAGTAAGCAAAGACTTTTCTCTAGAAAAATCAGAATATGAGGATAGGAGCACATGTGTGTCCCCCATCCTTCTTAAATGAATTCAGTTTGCAGAATGTCTGTTCTGCAAGTATAGGAAGCGGCAGTCCGTGCAGTCAGTTATGAGGGATGGCGGGCAGGTGATAGCACGTAACATTTCTGGGTTCTGACAGTCACAGGAGACACAGGACCCAGAACTTGCAGCAAGCGGGTGTGAGGCTCCTCCTAAGCCTCTGGACCCGGCCTGACTTTTGTGACCGAGTGGGCCAGAACCACGGACCACGGCAGCAAGGAGATTGGAGCCCAGGTCTGAAGGAGTGAGACCTCCTACAGGAAGGACCACCTTGTCTTCAGAGGATTCTGGCTGGCAGCTGGGGTTCTGTGGGCGGGCATTCTGAGCAGTGATTGCATACGCTGTCTTACAGAAACCACTTCCTGCCACATCTTCTCCCCAAACTATAACCCCCAAGAGAGAGGCAAGCCACTAATATCATGGATTCCTTAAGAACAATAATATTTGCCCCTCCTCTATGGTAATTCACAGAACATGTCACCCTTTTCATCGTTTGCTCTGGTTATATATTAATACCTAACTTTTATGTATTGCAGTCAGCTAGTGTGTGTGTGTGTATGTGTGTGTGTGTGTGTATAAACACATGTGAATACAAATAACTGATCTCATTTAATCCGGGTAACTTTATCAACAATATATGTGTGTGTGTGTATATATATATATATAATAACTTTATAAAATAGCACATCTATTATATTAAAGAGGAAACTGGGACACAGAGAAATTGACTGATGAGCCCCAGTGGTTGTAGCTAATGAGTCACATAGTCTGGATAAGAACACAGGGTTCTGATTGTGAGTCCAGGGTCCTTTGGATTCCCCCAGTTTTTTGTTTTGTTTTTTTTTTTTAAGATTTCTTTTATTTATTTGAGAGAGAGAGAACCCCAGCAGGGGTGGTGGGGAGGGAAAGACGGAGAAGCAGACTCCCCGCTGAGCAGGGAGCCTGATGCGGGGCTCGATCCCAGGACCCTGGGATCATGACCTGAGCCGAAGGCAGACGCTCAACCCACTGAGCCACCCAGGCGCCCCTCCCCCACAGTTCTGACTCACTGTAAAGGCCACTGAGTGTCCCCGGCATGCTTGAGTCAGGACCTCCCCGGGGATATTTAGCCAGTTGGCACAAGTCCTCAACATAAGAGAGTGATGGTGCCACAACAGTGCTTGCAACATGCCCACCCTCACCCATGGTGTCTGACTGCCCTGGGCTCGACTCCATTTTTACAGGCTTTGGGTAGGCTTTTGTTGGCTGACCTTCCACAGTGGGGGAGTTTAGTCCACTGCTCAACAACATATGAGTCTACCTGATGTGGCGGGAAGAGGGAGGCGCTAAGCTGACCTGGGTTTGAATCCTGGCTCTAGCACTTATATGACACTTCTGTGTCCTCTGTGACCTTGATTTGCCACTCTCTGACATGAGGGTGGCGCTAATTTTCAGAACTGGTGTGGTGGCAGGGGATTCATCGGTGCTTATTCCTGTTTCTAGAGACACAAGTGGCCCCAGAAGTGGACGGTGGGGTCCTGCTGGGCCATGGCCTCAGGGATTCGGTGACTATTCTGGACCAGAGTGTCAGAGCTCTGAGCCTTTCTTCTGTCCCTCCTTCCCTGTGAAGCCTCTGGCTGTCTCTGCCTACCTTTGCACTCTGCTGATTGGAATGGCTGAGAGGCTCTGAGAGGTTGTCAGGGTCCCCCTGCTGCTCCCGGACTCGCAGGGATTGCCTCCAAATGGTTAGCTGAAACATGCACTTCAGCCATGTGGGCACTCAGGGAACACAGCTAACCGGGGAAGATTTGGGCGGTGGCTTACGTGTCACTGTCCTAGACACCAGACCGGCAGTCACTCTCCACTTCTCGGGACTGGGCTCAGGGGACCAGCTTGGACGTGTCCTGGTGTACTGTGGCTGGGAGACAGCAGAGGGCACCTCTGGCCTGCACCTGCGCCAGGAATGCAGACAGCCCCCCCAGAGAGCTGGGAGATATCAAGTAACCCATCCCCCACGGTGGCCCCAGGGACGGCGGCTCCCTCTAGTCCTCCTGCCTCAAAACATGACATGGGTTTCATCCGCATTTGTTCTTGACTCCACCACTTCCCTTGTCTGCTGGGGACAGCCCGTTGGTCTTTCCTGACTTCTGAGTGAAGAGGGAGCTTTGGACTCCGAGGGGGTGGTTTCCCCAGAGAGCCTGGGGACTGCGTGCAGTAAGTCCTCCAGGCCTTTGTTGAGAGAGGCCTCCGGTCGTGTGTGGAACTTCGGTTTATTGAATCTGATGAGTTCTATATTTCTGCCACATGTCACAGATCACCCACGTTGACTGAGCCATGCCAGAGCTGGGCTGCTGTTAGCCTGAAATGAAGCCAGATTTTTTAAGTGGGTGGGGGTAATTCCAGTTTGGGGCAGTAAATTATATGGTTCTGCTTGATTTGCTTTGCTCTGGGCTGGGAGAACTCATGATGGAACATAGCTTGCAATGTGTGTGTGGGGGGGTTGGTGGCGGAGCAGGAGTGAGGTGGAGGGGAGAAGGAAGAGAGAATTGTAATTTTCTACAGTGAATGGGTTGAATAGCAGATAAGTGTGTAGCCCCCCTGGCCTTTCTTTTCCAACCTCTTCCCCAGCTCAGGCACTCCTTTTTATTTTATGCTTTCAAAAACTTGGGGCTGGCTTTCTAAAATTCCAGGAAGAAACTTGGGGACTCAAGTTACCCACGAAAGGTAACAGAATTCCTTGTCCTCCCATCTACTTCTCTGTCACAGAGGAAACTCTGGGGATTAGAATACCAAGATATATGCTCTTTAGAGGTTGATTTTTCTGTTATGAGGCTGTTGGGCTTTGAAGGAGGAGGCTGGAGGTGGGAGATTACCACTGGTTCCGCCCCACGTTTAAGTATGGTCAGTTTCAGGGAAGACGCACATAGAATGGCACAGATAAAGAAATAAGGTTTAAACTTCATCTTTCGCTTTATTAATGGGAGGTTAGAATAATCTGGACCTTAGGGGCAGGGGATGAGTATAGGAAAAATATATGAGTATAGAAAACCTCTCAGGACCATCATGAGGTTAGGTGAGAAAATGTGGGTGAGTTCTATTGTGACAACAACAGAGCTTAATAAACATTTTTTTTTTTTTTCACTTTCAACACAGTTCTGAGGGTGGATTTGGGCTGTTGTCAGGAAACAAGATCCATTTGTCTCCTGTGACTTTTCTTTGAAGGGGCAGGGCTGAGCTGTCAGACTGAACAGTGTGACTTTCCTGGCCTTGCAGTTCAGTGGAAAGGCCTGTAGTCTAGGAAGAATTTTTATAGAGAAACGAGGAATCACATTTTGAAGATACTCTGTATTTATAAAGGTGCCCTTCATTTTTTCCAAAACAAATAGACTTAAATAAGCCCAAGATTGTATTCCTTATTCAGGATCACTCTGCATGCTATTCCAGGTTTGGAAACCTACAAATAGTTTTAAAAAATTTCACTGAGATCCAAAAAGCATCAGAAAAATTCCTAAGTGAATGAAACACTTCTTTCCAAATTCAGAGAATTCTAAGATATATATTTTGTAAAAATTTGCTTCGAAAATCATAATGTTGGAAAATCTTAGCTGACCAGAATGGTGAAAACTTCTTTCTCGCTGAAACATTTATTTGCACTTGTGCCCACGTGGGACTGAGTTGAGTTGAAGGTGGATGCATCAGAATGACAGAAGGAAATCTTGGGCTTTCTTCTCCACTATTAAATGATTTGTTGAAAGCTTGGACTCTGGTGAAAATCATGGCTATCCAAAAAAAAAAAAAAAAAGAACTGACTTTCTTCATTGATCTCTTTGTTTTGTTCTGGAGGGTAAGCTCCTTGTTCTCTGGCTGGCACCTAAACACCTATCTTAGGTTAAAAAAAATTTTTTTTTTAACATTTCTGTCTCTTATAACCTTGTGGATAAAAAGCTTAAGCAAAATTTTTAAAAGTCACTAGATTACAAAGGAAAAAAATTATAATTCTTTGACAATCAAAGGATCGTTTTTGGAAATCAAAGTGTTGAGCTGGGAGGACTTGTTCAAGATGCCACGAGGTTGCCCCGTTGGAGAATCCTCCTTTTTGCTCACACCCATCTCCCTTCCCATGCTCGGCTTCCCAGCTGGTCCCCCACCTCCAGTCCTTTACTCTCCCTAACCCAGGTGCCAGCAAGCACTCTGTTTCTTCATGTTCTCTGCCTGGGCATGGTCTTTCTCCATCAAACACTCAATCTTCCCAACATATATTACTACAGGAAATTAACTAGCAACAGTGTTGATAACTGTTTCAGTTCTATTTTCTGATTCTCTGACTATGCAAATACTTTTCCATGCAAAGTTTTCAGTGATATTTTCTCCACTGTTCACACAGCCAAAACGTAAACCTTATTAAAGGAACTTATTCATTTGAAATCTCTTTTTTTTTAAAGATTTTTTAATTTATTTATTTGAGAGAGAGGATGAGAGGAGAGAGAGAGCACATGAGAGGGGGGAGGATCAGAGGGAGAAGCAGACTCCCTGCCGAGCAGGGAGCCCGATGCGGGACTCGATCCCGGGACTCCAGGATCATGACCTGAGCCGAAGGCAGTCGCTTAACCAACTGAGCCACCCAGGCGCCCTCATTTGAAATCTCTTGAGTAATAGATTGTGCTCTATGCTATTACATGGAAACTGCTAAATCTTTCCTGAAAAGCACTTTATTATAGAATGCCACATGTATTTCTACTCAAATTTCCTGAAACTGCACCATTAATAAAACAAACATTTATGATTTTCTAAGTATTGCAGAGAGTAAATTGGTGCAGAAATAAAGAATCCTCTTCAAAATGAGAAAAAAATTAGGCAGGCTTTGAAGACAATTGGAGGACCCTACAGCCATCGAAATAAACTGGAATCTTTTAATAGTTTTGCTTATTCTCATAGCCACAGGATTTATATTATTTAATTCCTTGGACTCTGTACATCTTATACACTTTTCTATTCTCTGCATCATTATAACTCAAACCTCATTTAGTTCCCTTCTTGTGCTAGATGACATTGTATATTCCATTGAGCAGGACTTGAAATGGGCAGGAAGAGGCACAGGACTTCATTAGCTCAGACCACATGCCTGCTCTATTTTCGAGAATTGTTAGCTTTATTTTTGAAGTGGATTAGCTTTGAAGGCAAAAGAAGAATAGGGGAGGTATGCCTCAGAGAAGTCGGCAACTTCTCTGACAGAACTTAAGCTGTAAATGGATCTCTATTTTGTCTTCCATATATAATTTTGAACAATGAATAATTATTTTCCAGCATCCATTAAAGAACATCCCTCCTGACTCCTCCTTATATCCCCTATTCATTCAGTACATACTGTCTAGCATCTCAGCCTTCATAGTGCTGGTTTAGCCACAGGGGGAAGCAAAGCCATAGGAAATAGTCTCTTCCCTCTCAATTTGTTCACAGTTGCAACCAGGGAGAAAAGCTGTAGAACGGAATATGTTGCGTAACAATGAAGCAATAAGAGAACAAATTATGATATTAAATGGGAGCCACATCAGTGCATTTTGAAGGAGCTCAGAGGGAGGAGAGAGCTCAAATGTGAAGGTGGCAATTTGGTTGGGAGACGAAAGTTTTACGTGTATGTTATTCACACACACACACACACACACGCACGCACACATACACACACATTTTCTGCCCTGCTCTGAGTCTTGGAGGGCTTTCTTCCATGGACTGTATTACTGGCTCGCTTGCACTCTGACTTCCTGTTGGTTCAGCCAATGGTAGGCAGCAGCCGGTGAGTGGAGAGGGTGGAGCGGTTTTTCTGCTGGCCCCTCCCTGCTTGGCTGTGACTTTGGCACAGCTGTGAGGTCCTCTCTACCTTCGGCCACAGCTCTTGTCTGGGCAGCCCCTCTTCTGTGCAAATGGAGCGGTTTACAGATCTTCCTTGCTATAATTCCCTAAACACTGACCACACCTCTGGAAAGAGTCCTTTCCCTGGCTAAGGCTTCCGAGTGCCATCATCCTGCCACCTGCTAGGACTCTGATTGACACCAGAGGCTCTCTAGGTGCAGAAAACAGTATGCATGGAGGCCAAGATAAGAAACGAGCTTGGGCACATCCAGTCAGACGAGAGGAAAAGGCTAAGTGAAGAGGGTGCATCACACAAGGTAAGTTTGGAGACAATGCTAAGGAAAGACATCAAATACCGAGATGTTTGGAGTCTTCCTGTGAAAAGGAGAAGGCATGGGAGGTTTCTGGGTAAAGAAGTCACATGATAAAGTAATGTAGAAAAATCGGTCTGGTGGTTGAATATGGATTAGAATAGAGAGGCTGGCCATAAGGAAATCGTTTGGTAAGCTGTGACAGAAATTCTGGAGTTCTTGTTGAGGAAGTGTCTTGGTCTGTCATGTAGAGAGCACACTCGAGAACTTGAGGTTCCAGCCCTGCAGAACCCCCGAGTCTGAAGAGGTCCCAGCTTGGGTGCCAATTGAGACTCCCAGTACACACATACATAGAAATGCACGATTGGCTTCTTTTGGGTGACCGTGGAGGGGGGTAGAGGACCCCTAAACAACTGGCAACACCTTGACACAGTGACAATGACTGAACAGATGACCCAAGGACTTTGCAGCAAAGAACATTTTAAAGGGACATGTTTTCAGCTTAGTGATATGTTTCAAATTAGGGATCCAAATATTACATTTCTTACAGATGTTGGAAGAGCATCTGCATTTCCCTGATTGGTTTCTGGTGGATGCAGTTAAGCCCCACTGTTAAGTTGACATCTGGGAGTCCCAAAATTTGCGTGATGCAAGTGGTGAAGCTACAAGGTTGTTGGCCCCCCATAAGCATGGTCGGTTGGAGATTATGGGGACCTTCCAGAGGCAGGTCTCAGCATGCCTGATAGAGTCTAATTTGAAGTTCCACAGGCAGAGATGATGTGGGGCAAGATCTGTGAATGATAGTTGTGGCTTTTCCTCCATTTTTTGTGCACATAGTTAGACTTTAATATTGTATAGACCTAATTAATGAAAAAACAAGATGTGTAAAGATGTTAAGAGCAGGGTGTTTCAACAATGGGACTATTTTTTTTGTTT
>NC_138376.1:63222649-63244410 GCF_054177405.1 Leptonychotes weddellii | reverse complement strand
ATTGAGGAGGGCACGTTCTGCATGGAGCACTGGGTGTTATGCACAAACAATGAATCGTGGAACACTTCATCTAGAACTAATGATGTAATGTATGGGGATTAACATAAGAATAAAAAAAAATAAAATAAAATCTTCGATGTCTGAACCATGGTCCCTGCTACTGTTCAGTCATTTAAATTTTGTTTAAAAAATGAGGAAGCCTAATTTTTAAAGAGGCCCCTAAAGCATAAGAAATTAAACACACTTAAGTAGAATTATCTACATAATGAGTATGACTTAAAAAAGTTATACAACTACAGCTCTGCTTCCCTCAAGGATCAACTATAATTTTTGTACTCATACACATCATCAGGAATTTATAGAATTAGTACTGAGATTTTGAAAGAGATCTGAGCAAGGGCCAATTTGAGGAAATTGAAACTTTGTATCATTTGACTTTTTTTCTTAAATGTTGAGTTACTGCTAATTCCAAAAATTTTAAGTAAGTGCTCAGGAAAACTGAAGTCCTTACCTTGCACAGCAGTCTCAGAGTAGTTACCAAAATAAGGGTTGTTGTTTGCCATTTAAAGTTGTCTTGTTTATTTCATAAAAATGTTACTTGAGAGGTGAATCACATTTTTGAAGTAAAAACAGTTTTTCTTATATGTTATTCATAATCAATAATATTTTAAATGTCCTTTATATAGTATTTGTCTAGGAAAAATAAGAATTATCTTATCTGAATTATTTTTTAAAAATTTTATTTATTTATTTGTCAGAGAGAAAGAGGGAGAGAACAAGCAGAAGCAGGGGGAGCAGCAGGCAGAGGGAGAAGCAGGCTCCCCGCTGAGCAGGGAGCCCGATGTGGGACTCAATTCAAGGACCCTGAGATCATGACCAGAGCCAAAGGCAGACGCTTGACCGACTGAGCTACCTAGGCGTCCCATTACCTGAATTATTCTTATTGGAATTAATTTACCAATCATATTTCCTTCATTAGTAAAAGCATAAAAATGGGATTTTGTTTTTACTGTGCATCTTGAAAATTTAAGATTAGCCTGTTTATTACTCAGTCTTTCAACAGGGTATTTCATTCATTCATTCATTCTTTCTTTCTTTCACCCACTGACTCACTGACTCAGTAGACAAGGACTGTGTACCTACCATGGGCACTTTTAGATCCTACGGGCTAATGGTAGTAAAAGCACAGTACTTGTCTGTGAAAATCTCCTCTGAACAGAAGACTGGATGAAGAAAGAGGACTTGGAAAAAACGTGACCCAATGACCTACTTCATCTCTTCATACTTTGAGTAGAGAACCAGAGAAAAATACTCTACAAATAATTCAGATTTGACTGTGGATAAAACCATTTATCCGATTGTCTCGTCTCTCGTCCTGTTGACCGCTCGCCAGGCTTCTCTTTTCTGTCTCTGTGTCTGCTCCTTTCTCACTCACTCACACTACATACATCACGTCTAAAACATCCCCAGCCCACAGTCCTTCTCTGGTTGTTCCTGATGTCCAATCAGTGTCAAATCACGGCCTCTCTGTCTCTAGATGCTCTGCTTTGGGCAGAAGAAAACACAATTCCCACAGAAGGGTGTCTCTGCTTTGGTGACCTCTGGGTCTGTGTTGTGTTCCACTCTTAAAGAATGCAAAGTAGGCAACTGAAGAATTCCCACATCCCTCCAGAAAATTCCCCCAGTCCTGGGGGTGCCAACGGGAAGAATAACACAGCCATGAAGGAGCTGTCTCCTTATAAGAGCACTCCCCACCCCCCCCACCCCCCACTGACCCAAGCCAATGAATGGTATCTGCCAGGCAAATATTATCTGGTGCCGGGCTATAGCCAGCACACCTCCCACTGCTTGAATCAAGGCCTGTTGGCAGCTACAGAAGTGAGGTGTCGCTAACTGACGTGTAATTATGGTAGACAGAAAAATGTAGACATGTTAGCAAAGTCAATATTATGGAGACCTCTGTCTTCGCAAATATTGTAACTAAAAGATATTTCTAGGGTATAGCCCATTACATTCTCTATTTTTACGACCAGTCACAAATGTATTTTTTATTAGCTGGTGTGTTCAATGTTTTGAATGCATAGCCCTTATTTTCAATCTCATTTTTGTTTGTGGTAAGTACAAAAGGATTTTTGCTGACTTGAAATAGTGAAGCTGCTCTCTTTTCACTGAACTGCAGGGCGTGTGGCATTGAGAGTTTATTCCATAGCCTTCTATGACTCTTGACTGTAAATTAGTCTGTGAAGTGGTGTTTATTGCTAAACCAGGAGGTTAAGACAGCCTAATTACATGTTTGTGCAGGAGAAAACACCATGCCCCACCGTGAGCAATTATCCTGTCCCCCTCTCATAGCTTAATCTAGCTCCAGCTAAGAAGAATGAGGAGATGGCCTGTCTTCACCACAAACTTAGCAACCACGCATTTTCAGTGTTAATTAGAAATTTTGTTCACTGGAAGAGTGACTTCTTAGCATAATTCAGCCTTCAGCCCAGTGGAGGGCATTTGGGAAGGCTGCTTGAGGTGTCTTGATGGATTTGATCTCTGATTCTGCCCGCAGGACAAAACATGGGTGGGACCCTTGCCGTACTCTCAACTTCGTTGCGTGATGCCTTTTCCCCCTTTTTATACACATGGCAGGGGAAGGACTGTTAGGAAACTGTGGCTCTGTGTAGTTTTGGTTTTTTTTTTTTAAGAAATGAAAATACTGCTTATCCTAAGGGGCTTTTTCTTATGTTAAGAAGGATGTAGCGAATGAAAACCAGAACGAGATCAACAGGTCAATGTCTTTAAAGTTGGTCATAAAACGTATCACAACAAAGAATCCATAGGGTAGGAATGGCATGCCAGAGTACCTCTGTCTTTGTTCTTGGACACTTCTCTGTCACAAGGGCAGCATACTTCTGTTTCTCTTCAAAAGCGTTTGGCTCATATTTTTTCATACACAGGCACATGCTGAAGTCTTACAATGCATAGGTTCAATTTCCTCTTAGGAAAATAAAAGATGCCCTTCATGTCTTCTCGCACTCAACTAGAAATGCTCATTGTCATTGAAACGAGCTGAGGGAAGAACGAGTTCTGGACGAAACGGCATCCCAAGCACGGTCCAATCTGCTCTGAGATGATGTCTTGCCTCTAGGGAAATAGACTTCTCATTATTAGCAAATTTCCAAGCTATCACTCAGTTTTCCCCTCTTTATCCCATTTCTATGAGTTTTGTTTCTAGGATGAAATAACGCTCTTTTCTTTCTCTCTCTTTTTTTCCCCCTTTCTGTTCTCAACTCTCTTTCCTTCTAAAACAAGACTTAAGCAAGGCTCCCTTTCCTTATTGGTTAACCCTTCTGTCTTCTCCAATAGCTTAACTTAGTTTCTTTCTTTTTCGTGGTCAAGTTATCCACACACTATGTTGGAGGCACAGGCAAGAAAAGCAGCATGGAGATGAGGTTGAATGCTTTTCTACTCCATTTATTTTAAGAACCTGAAACCTTTGCACCATGTTGTAGGACAGCCAAGTGCTCTAGGGTGATACTTTGATGAGATGTTCTGTCTTTCTCTCCTTCCCACTCTCTGCCTTGCCTGTCAGGGGAAGATGATTGGGGTGCACAGAGCGGTTTCTAGTTTCTTCATTATTCTGAACTTCTTTTCAAAAACTGCCTGAAAGGCCAGGTACTTCCCAGTGAAATCCTATCAGGAACCCCTAACCACTCTCCTCGTCTTCCATATGTCCGTGAGTTTTTCTAGCTGGGAACCTTTGATCTCTTGGCTGGCGGGGCCTATCATATTGTAAGCTCGCTCATTTACCAGCAAGCTGTTGAGCACCTACTGTGTGCTAGAGCTTATGCACATAAATCATGTGTGCCCTGCTGCTGGCTTCTTGAGCTTCTTTGTGCTCTCCTACAGCATAACTTTGTTTTTCGACATGTGCAGTTTTTTCAATTTGAATTCAAATTTTTGGAAACAAACAGTTTTCATCTCATGAAGCAGCATTCTGTTTTAAGAATGAGAAAGAGAGAGTGAGAAATAGACTTCCCTATGGGGGTGTTGATATGATAAAGGACTCTGAGGAATGGTGATCTGGTGGGGGGGTGGGGGTAGGCTCAGTGCCAGGACAGCAGTCTCCAGAGGGGACTCTGTGACACTTTTAAACCATGATGACCTCTTTGACATATACTCTGCTTTAGCTTTCTCTTTATATCAGGGAGGCACAGGAAAATGACAGGGGGAAATATTTTTCCATGGGAATCAGTTTATTGGCTAATGAATACATTTGAACAGGGCCCCTTTGGGGTTGGGGACTCAAATTGGGTCGGCTGCAGAAAGCACAGCTGTAACCTCTGTGCCATATCTCCTCTCTGAAGGCCAGAGAGTTTAAATCCCTAAGTCTAAGGTCACACAGCTGCTTCGTGGCCAGTTGGGGCTAGAGCACAGTGTTCCTGAGTTCCACTTCAACACTCAAGCCACAAGTCCACGGGATGACCCGACATATAGTTGAAGGCACCACATGCCATTTTATTCATCATCTCCTAGCTTGACTTTATTCAACAGTCAATAATCTTTAGAAGTTTTTCAAAAGGATTGCCAGAGTGCTCTTCTCCAAGTCCATTTGAAAGCCTAGAAATAAACCTTGAGATAAAATTCCATAGCTTACTGTATTAAATTCTTGCTCAACTTTGCCTCATTCCTGCCTTAAATTTTAACTTTGCCGGTTTTGGGGGTTATTGAAACTGAATTAAAAGCTAGTTGACTCTAACTTATATAAAAACGTGCAGGAACTACGCTTGTGTTGGAGTCAAAGAGACAGAGAATTAATGTTCAAATAGAGAGGTCTACGGAACAAGAGAGTGGCAGCGTCAGACCTCTAGAATTCCCAGGAAAGGAGCCCCAGCAGGGAAGATGGCTTCCATACATGGTGAGCTGGTGGGTTGGAGTGAAGACTTGAGGCCCGGCTTTGGGAGGCAGGGTAAGGCACTCATGAGAGAGACCACCACAAGGAGTGGTGGAACAGACATGGGCATAGTGAGCACAGAGAATCAGGTTTGAAAATGGGCTCTGCCCCATTCTAGCTGTATGATCTTAGGGCAATTATCTAGTCTTTCTGAGGCTGTCTTCAAATCTTTAAAATGGGAACTATAGTGCCTAATTCAAAGTGAGCGATGGCTGGAGAAGGAAGGGATAGACTGGGTATAATCTGTAACACTGGGCCTGGGATGCTTACTAAATGCCTATTTGCCTTTGTTCTTTTTTTTTTTTAATATATTTTTTAAAGATTTTATTTATTTATTTGACAGAATGAGAGAGAGAGAGAACAAGCAGGGGGAGCTGCAGGCAGAGGGAGAGGGCGAAACAAGCTCTCCGCTGAGCAAGGAGTCTGATGTGGGACTCAATCCCAGGACCCTGGGATCATGACCTGAGCCGAAGGCAGATGCTTAACCAACTGAGCCACCCAGGCACCCCTCGCCTTTGTTCTTATATGCAGGTGACATTCTCACTGATCTCCTCCATCCCAGATGCCTGCTGACATACATTAGACCACTGATTTTCACACTGCAGTGTGAGACCCATTAATGAAAAATCAATTTATTGTTCATGGCTGTGGTAGGTTGAATAATGATGCCCCCCCCCCAAAGATGTCCCACATCCCAATCCCCAGAATCTGTGTATATGTTACCTTGTGTGGCAAAAAGGTCTTTGTAGATGTGATTAAGGATCGGGCGCCTGGGTGGCTCAGATGGTTAAGCGTCTGCCTTCGGCTCAGGTCATGATCTCAGGGTCCTGGGATCGAGTCCCGCATCGGGCTCCCTGCTCCTTGGGAGCCTGCTTCTCCCTCTGCCTCTCTCTCTCTCATGAATAAATAAATAAAAAAATCTTTAAAAAAAAAAAAAAAGATGTGATTAAGGATCTTCAGATAGGGTGATTATTCTGGATTAGCTGGGTGGGTCCAGTGTAATTACAGGCATTCTTTTAAGAGGGAGGCAAGAGGATCAAAGAAGTAGATGTGACAGCAGAACCAAGATGTTGTTGGAATTATGTGAGGAAGGGGCCATGAGTCAAGGAATGCAGGTGACCTCTGTAAGCTGGAAAAGGCAAGGAAATGGATTCTCCTTTCAGAGCCTCCGGGGAGAACCAGCCCTGCTGACTTTAGCCCACTGAGACCTGATTTTGGAATTCTGATTTTCAGAGCTATAAGATACTACAGTCATGTGGCATTGAACCACTAAGTTTTTGGCCATTTGTTATAGCAGCCATAATAAACTAATACAATGGCCAACGCCTTTTAACAAATTAAACAGAATAACAAATACAAGTGGGGTTTCAGCGTGTGTGTGTGTGTGTGCGCACGCACACGTACATACCCACAAAAGTGTATATGGCCCTGTATGCACTGGATTGCCATGGTATTGCATGGAATCTACAACTGCAGCTTATAGACAAAAGAGACTGGAAGCCACTGGCCAGGCAGCTGCCTACCTCCCTAGGTGTTGCTGGCTTGACACCTCCTGCTCCTCTGGGCTGTGCTAATAGCTTGGGGAACCCTTGCTCTCCAGAGCAGTGAGTTGGCAGGACCATCTTGCCTTTCCCAAACCTTAATTATTCTTCACAGCCAAAGCCAAATGAAAGTCTGGCTTACAGGAGAGGTATGGCGAAAGTGCTGATTTGGGCTAGAGAGCAACATATGAGCTCATCTGGAAATCACGAGGTTGTGTCTGACCGTGTTCCACAGTAAGTGGGGAGTGGTTTTTCTGTCAGTAACATGAACCAAATGTGAGGTAAACCGAGGTACAGTAGGAATCAGTTGTGGCTGGAGAAGCCATGTATGTCTGCATTTGGCACATGGTAGGTGTGTTGCTGATAGATTCTTGCAGGAAATCGAGTAAAAATATATCAGGACCGATAGGAACTGGATTTTGTATTTGCAGGTGTGGTCTGTGAACTCAGAATGAGTTCTCTTCAGAATGCAGACGGGACTTTCCTTGAAATAAAAATGTAACTCTTAAGTGTGGAGTAAATCTAAACCCAATGACTACAACAGCCAGTGAGCCGAGTCCTTAATGACAGACTTTCAACATCAAACTCAACTTCAGGGCAAGTTTTGTCAATGACACCTCCTTTGTCTTAGCATCAAGTGGTGGGCAAGATTTTCCAATAATAATGTCTCCTGCTGGGATGTGGAGAGTGGTCCCCAGTCCCACCAGAACGTGTAAAGCCTTAAGAAAACCTCCTTCACTCTGCCTTTATGAAGTCACATAACAGCTTCTCCTAGATCCCCCCTCACACCCATTATCTCCCCTCTCCCTACTAACTAGATGCATTATCAAGTTCTGGATCATGCCTGGTGACTTGAACAGGTCTTCAGGAAGCAGCATGATACAAAAGTTAATTAGGCTTTGACATTAGGTTGGGCGAGTTACATCACAGACTAACCATGAGCCCATGAAGAGTTACTGAGCTTCGCCAAGCATCGGCTTCCTAGCCTATATGCTAAGGTAGTCATAATATCTACCTCACTGGGTTTTTGTGAGGATTAAGTGAAACATTACAGAAGTGCTTGTTACAAGGTAGCTGTTGTTAATTTCCCTCTTATGCTAAGTTTGTATCATGGAAGTATAAAATTATCCATAAACATTATTTTTATAACTTTTTTTTTTACTAGTCTGAGTGCGATGTGAACCTACCTGAAGAGACTGAGGCTGTAAATATCCTTTGCTGTTGTCTTCCTCACCTCAGGTTTAAGAGACAGAAACATGACAACTCAGACTGAACCCCAAAGAGGCTCCTGATCCTGTTATTTCTTCTGAGAAATGGCAGGTAAAGATTACTATCATAAAATGGTGCAATTCAATTCTTTTTTTATCTAATAAAAACAAGGCCAGGATAATTAAATAAAACTTTCTATAATTATAAAAAGAACCCTCGCCATTTGCTGCTTCATTTTGAAATCATAAGATAGCCAGGGAATTGGGATATTATAATTTCCTCTCTTTGTGCTCTGGCCAAATTGCTACACATCTGTGCCTTGAAGAGCTTGGAAATAAACAATAAACCTATATTCAGCACCAATTCCAAGTATATATTGCAACTGCATTTTTTTCCACCTATATATCTTGCTATGAGTGTGGCCAAATAGCAACCAACTGATAAAAACCATCCTGGAATTTCAAACTAAAAACTTGTAAGGCCACCAAGCATTTGCTTAGGAAAAAAACATTTTGTTAGCAGTTTGGGAAAAACACCTAGAAATTTCTATCAACATGGATGATCATTTTAAAAATTACTTTCCAGTACATGGTAAGTTAAGTAGCTTCATCTTGTTAGGATTATCCCAGTAATATATCAGGTATATTATCTTGGGTTTTTTTTTTTTTTTCTTTTAAAGATTTATTTATCTCAGAGAGAGAAAGAAAGAGAGAGAGAGCTTGAGAGAGAGTGCCCAAGTGGGAAGGGCAGAAGGAGAGAGAGAATCTCAAGGAGACTCCACGCTGAGCATGGAGTTTGATGCGGGGCTTGATCTCAATACCATGAGATCATGACCTGAGCGGAAACCAAGGGGCAGACACTCAACCAATGGTGCCACCCAGGCGCCCCTATTATCTTGTTTTGAATAGTGCTCTTCTCTTAAACCACCCTTGTGTTCCATATACAGAAATCCATGTACGTAACTTTCCAGAGATACTGAATTCCTTGGTTTCCTCTGCAAAATTTTGGCAAATGCAAAATGGAAGAGGTATCAGAATACTTGAGATAGGAAAAAAATGTCCTCATTTTCAAAAAGAAAAATATCGACATACTCCTGGAAAAATTCTAGTTTAGCTAGTTAAGCAAATCACTTGTAAACAGAATGGCAAGCAATAAATAATTGGGATCCAGAGTTTAATAAAAATAGCTTTCCAAAACTAAACTCAATTTTTCTTATAGTGGGGTTAATACGGTTTTCTTAATTTCATTTGATAGAACTGTTTTCCAGATAGGATCTCAACTATTCGGCCATTGTGTAATTCACCCATCATAGTATTCCTGCAGCTATCAAAAACTGGCTCGGTCCCTAAGCTAGCCACTCCTTGGGGATTTCTTCACGTACAATATGGAGACATGTGGATATATGATTGTTTATCTTGGTTCGCTGATCATTCCTTGAACAATTGCTCCCAAAGAGGGTTGACTAATGGATCAATGGCAGCCAAGAGAGGAGTGGCCGGCCCAGTACTAGGGGCTCTGTCTCTGCCCCAGCTGTGAAACCATTAAAGACTTCCGATCAGATCTGTGGCAAACACAGAGCTGGAATGTTGCACCAGTCCAAAGGGGGAATAAATATTGAAATGACAGGCTAGAAAAAGGGGCCAAAACCATGTGCTAAAATTTAATAATGACAATTACATATTTGTGTTCAAAAACCAATAACATAGCTACTGCATGATGGCACTTCACTTAAGAGCAGTCAATAATAAAAATAATAATAGGCCACGATAACCCATAAAATAATAGGAAAATGACAGCATGACAGACTGTGCTTGCTGAATGCTATCTATTTTCAAGCACTCTTGAGTGCTTGTGAGCATGACCTCAGTTCCTGTGGAAAAGAACCGTGTATATGATAAAAGAGTCAATACAGTCTGAGAGTCTAAAGATAGAGGTATCCAGATGCGAAGTGAGTCTCACTCTATACTAACCACCTAACAACTACGGAATTGAGTCTAGTTCTAGGTGCCAGATTTTAAGAAGGGCACTGTTAAGAAGAAGGTCTGAGAGGATCTTTGGTTGAGGAGCGGCTCTGTTTGAGGAGGATGAGCTACTTGAGCTTGGATCCCAGGCGGTGTAGTAGCTGGTTTCACCTCCTTCAACGAGGGATAAAGCAGATGAAGGAGGGCAAGAGTAGCAGCAAAGGGTAGAGGAGAACGTGAGGAAGACTCTGGGCTTTCTAGCGATCAGAGGCACGTGGCTGCAGCACGTGCTACCTCACAAAGCCCTGAGCGTTCTGTAACTGGGAAGATTCAAACTGAGGTGGAACGCCCATTTTTCAGAAGTGTTAGTTGTAAGATCACAAGTCTATCCTTAAATGGAAGGATAGCCTACATCTATATCTGTACCTCTATCTACATAGCCATGAATCTATGTATGCATGTATGTCTATATCTATCTATTGGTATTACTTCTATAGTGCTTCATGGATTTCAAGATACTTATCAATATAATCTTACTTTACGTAAGCTCTTCCTTCTTCACTGAGGCAGAAAGCAGAGGGATCCGGTCTTTCTTGTGTTCAGAGAAGAGCATAATCATGGAATCAGGCTGAGGGAGGAATTCTTTCCTTATGATTTCAGTATAATCAAAGCGGCTATTATGATGGCAATTATACTCCTAGGCCATTTGCTCTTTTTTGCTTTGTTCCATGATTCAATCCTTCAGGTGCTTAGAATGCACTTCCTTGTGCTTTTCCACTAAAAAATATTAAGAAAAGTGCATGTCTTTCTCGCAGGGAAACACCCGCTCCTGGCATCCTGTGTAATGAGCATTTTATGATTTTAAGTTCACTGGAGAATGTGTGGGGGCCAAAAAAGTCTTTGGGTAAAGAAGTCATCCAGGTATCATTATGCATACTTCACTATCAATAGCAGCAAAAGGTGGTGCTGGTCATTAGCTGTTTGCTTTCAGATTCATGCTCTGTCCTCTGAGGGGCTGGCTCCTAAAAACTACCTTTCTCAGGCTCCCTTATCAACTGGCGTCAGGGTGGTTCGGCCGATGGAAGGCACTGGCGGGTGACTGAGATGTAGGAGGAAGGGTGAAGTCAGGGCAGTTATTCTCGCTCTTCCTTTCAGATGACCTCTGAGGCCCTGCTTGTGTTCCGTCTGGGGTTCCAGCTCCTTCTTGATACATGGCCCCTTCGTGGTCTCAGCTTCCATGGGAAGCTCCCTCTGTGGTGCTGTTTTCTGTTGAGCAGCCCTGGCTCCCTTTCCTGGGTCCTTCCAGCCCTGGGGCTGGTGGTGGCGTCCTGCTTGGGTGCCGACCAGGTTTTCTCACCATACGTGCTAGGCTTTTCAGCAATTCCTATGCCTTTAGAACTACATCCTGATGTTAATCCTTCCTACAAACTCCCTTACATGGGTTCTAGTTTCCTGGCTGGACCCTGACCAACGCAATATCTAACCAAGACTCGTCACAGACAATATCCGTGTTTAGGGCCAAGAAACAGTAAGTGTTGGTCTATAAGTGATAACATTCTGTGGAGATGTCAGGCTGGATCCTGAGAAGAAAGGGGCTCTGGATCTTCCTGGGGTCCATGGCTGATGATGTGGGACCAAAGTATGTCAGATACAAAAACCTAACTAAAACAGCTCACATCAAATAGGACTTTATTTTCCTACATGAGGGCAGAGGCAGGCAATTGCTGATCCTCTATCAGCGGCTTCATGTTATTAGGGTTTTAGGCTGGCATTTCGGTGTCCTCTGAGGGAAAGCAGTTCTTTCCCTCATGGCCACAAGGCAGTTGAAGCTACATCATTCTTGGGGTTGCAAGCATGAAGCAGGCGGGCAGGACCGGGAAGGCTAGCTGCATCTGTTACTTTTTATTAGGAAAGTGAAAACATCATGGCACATTTTTCTTCATGTCCCTTTGGCCAGACTGGGTCATAAAGTCACCATTAGCTCTAAGCACAGTTGGGAAAGCGGGGAACAGGGTGTCACGATGGACATGGGGACAGGAAGTTGCTGCTGGAGGTGCTATAGATGTTTCCTTCCTTTCCTGTTTTTATTTTGTTCCAGGATTCAGCTCTCTCTTACTGCAGGGCTAAATGTAAACTGTCAATATGTATTTTTGAATGAGAGCAGAAGTCAAAATTTAGTCTTATCTCTTTTCTTTTTTTTTTTTTAAAGATTTTATTTATTTATTTGACAGAGAGAACAAGAGAGCATGAGCAAGGGGAGCAGCAGAGGGAGAAGCAGGCTCCCCGCTGAGCAGGGAGCCCGATCCCAGGACCCTGGGATCATGACCTGAGCCAAAAGCAGATGCTTAACTGACTGAGCCACCCAGGCGCCCCTAAAGCAAATGTCAACATTAAAGAATTTCTTTAGGGTTTCCTACAAATAGCATAACTATGTGTCGAGCACCAGTGATCATTCTGTCCTCTACAGGAGGCAGTTGTCCCAGGGAAGTCTGCTTTGTTCTGTGATGGGAGCTCATGGTACCTGGGTGGAGGGGTTTGAATGTCTCCCTCCAGGATAACCAAATATCCACATGGAAGAATGTTTGAAGCTTAGGCAGGTACCCCGAGGAAGCCAAGTTCTGTTTGGCATGGCAGCCGGTCATTTGGGTGGAAGCATAAATTAAGAAGTTGGGCCCTTTAATCAGGGAAAGATCTACTGCCTACCTAATGCAAGATGTTTATGGAAAGTAACCGAGTATTAAACCAAAGCAACCAATAATTAAAATAAGAGTTAAAAATTGAATTCCATGTCCTCCCTCACAGTCCTTTTACCTCCTCTAGGAACAGCTGCAAACCCAGTGCAATAATGGTTGCCAGATGCTGTTTCTTGGTGAAGGTGGATCATCTGCTATTGGGGGAGGGGGGCAGTGCATTTTAGAAAATCTATGTCTTGTTCAAAGTTACCATGAAGGGAAAACTTTGAAAAAACCAAACTGCATAACAATCACAGTGGAAAAATATCAGTACCTTCTACATTTTGTGTCCCATGTAAGCAATTAGAAATGTTAAAACATAAAATGGAGAGGCCTTCTGCAAGTGTACAGTAGCACCACTGTGGGCTCCTTGTGATAGGGCTCTGACAAGACTGCAGGGTCTTTGGTGGAAGAAAGATCCTGCCAGCAAATGGGCCTTCGGTGGTCGTGTCACACCGAGACTCTTTGTTTTCCAGGCTCCGTCTCGTGGTCATCACCTCTTATGATACCACTGGACCAAAGATAGAACTTTAAAGATGAAATGGATTTTAGGAGTCATTTCATCTACAACGTTATTCAAAAGCTCTTTAACTGGTATCCCTGCTTCTGCTCTCATGCCCTACAGTCCACTGGCTCACACTGCAAACACTTCTCACGTGGCTTCCCACTGCATCTCTCTATGGTATATGATGATCTTTTTGAACTGTTCCCCACTTACCTCTCAACTCTCTCTTGTACTGTCTTCCCCCTTGCTCAACCACATTGGATTCTTTTTCTTCCTGAAACATGTCTGCTTCATCTCACCCAAAAGTTAATAGTTCTTGCTATTATCTCTGTCTGGAATGCTCTGCCCACCATGTGTCTTCACACGGTGAGTTCCCTCTTGTCACCCGGAAATCAGCTTCAGTGACACCTTCTCAGGGAGGCTGTTTCTGACTGTTCCATGTAAGGCTCCCTATCCCACAGTATCCTATCATAGCTAGAAAGATTTATTGTACTCGTGGCCCTTCTCTTCACCTGAAGTTATATTTTTCATAATTTACTAGTTTATTGTTTGTCTTCCCTTTCTAGAATGGGAGCCTGATAAGAACATCAGTCTCATCTATCTGGTTTACTAACATCTATCCCAGGACCCAGAGTAGGAGTTAATACATAGTAAGGTTTTGGTCATATCTCCACGTAAAGGGGGAATTGGAGTCACTAAGAGAAACCTTGAAATCATGGGTGCTTATTTAAATGAACTTCGAGAGGGTCATCTTGAACAGATGCCACCCTCGCCACCACCTATGCTCTTCAACTGAAAATTTAGCTGAACTACTTTCTGACAATGGTGTTTGGGGCTGGGGTCAAGTATTAACTAACCATGGTTTAGCAGCATGCATTTGTTATGCTTCCAGGCAGATTTTGCTCATGTGCTATTTGAACAGGAATAATAATGAGTCATTTGGTGTTTTCCAGTGGGGTTGCCCTTGGCATTTTCGTATGGACATTAGTTGTGCCTGACTTTCCTGAGCATTGCTAGGACATTTAACATCCTCGGCTCCTGCCCACTGACTGTCGATAGCATGCTCCCATCACTGTGATGACCAAAAAACACCCACACATTTGCAGATCCCCTTAGAGGAAGAGCGGTATCAAACCTGAAACCTTAATTAGTGTGATATGAACCAATCATCTGGATTAACTAAGACATAGGAAAGCACTCCTCTGGTTAGTTGCATTTTAGTGAGCTGCTTCTTCATTACCCCTTCTTGGGGCAGAGCCCGTGAGGACTACCTGGAAGGCCCGGTGTTGAGGCAGGCCGGCCCAGGAAGGTGAATGGCCTCTGCTGGAGCAAAGCCTGATTCCTGCTCACACAGTAGTTTTCTTACTTGGGTCCTGGGCAGAAATACATTAAAGTCTGAGCCTGAGAGAGCCCCAAAAACAATCTCCCAAGTGGCCCTGAGGCCATTGCTTTGCTGTCGTTCGTCATTCAGTAATGTGCTTGCTCACTTCCTCCATATGTACGGTGCTACTCATATACTCCTGGTGCCTGCCTCGTACATTGTGAGAAGAGCAGCGTTAAGACAATGATTAGTATTTACTTTTGTATTTTTTGCCCTGTGTCTAGTCAAGTGCTCACCTCACAGTAGAATTATAATACAAATTATTGGTGTGGTGTTTGGGATAAAAATTGTTCTCAGACCATCTTTGTGATAGATGGTGCTGTTGGTGGTCACTACACTGCAGTGTCTTCTCCACTGGAGGAATGAAGAAACCAGACTGGGTTATGTTCCCCAGAACAAGTGGTGATGCTGCTGATGCTGATGACGACAGTGACAAGCAAGTAATGGCTAAAGTGACTGAGTACGTGTCAGGCACAATTCTTAACAATGTATATGTTCTAACTCATTTAATTCTCACAGCTACCTAGTAGGTGAATATATAACCTCATTTTATTATTCACTCATTCATTCATTCACTTACTTACTTATATTGAACTATAGTTGACGCACAATGTTATATTAGTTTCAGGTGTTCAGCATGGTGATTCAACTTCCCTGTATGTGATGCTCTGCTCCCCACAAGTGTAGCCACCATCTGTCACCATACAGCACTATTACAATGTCACTGACTCTATTCCCTATGCTGTGCCTTTTATCTCCATGACTTACTCATTCCATAACTGGAAGTCAGCACCTCACACTCCCCTTCACCCATTTTGCCCATGTAGCCCCTTTTTATATTAACAAAAAGAAAACAAAACAAAACCGAGGCACAGAGAAGTTAAGTTGCCCAAGCTAGTAAGTTGTAGAGTTGTGATTCTACTCCCATGGGTACAAAGTAGGCGACGCGAACAAGAGAAGTGGGCCAGGTCCAGGAGGTGAGCAGGGTGGTGGGGATGGTGGTGATGTGGAGGACATATCGAGGGGCAGACACCAGTCACCTGCAACCATTGGTGGCCAAGTGGGAAAGTGGCCTGGCTCACTGTGGCCAAACCTTCTGACATCTTTTCAAGGGATGTAGACAATCTGCATAACCTCTCAGTTTTAAAAGGTTGACTAAATTTTTAAAAAATATTCCATGACCCACATGAAATATTGCTATAATAGAGCTCCATGTTTCTGGCCATAAGGTTTTCCTATCAAAACAAAGATTGTAGGTTCATGTCAAAAGTAAAACTCTGGATTTCAGGTAATTAATAAGATGGGGTGTGCCAGATTTTCTCCATACTCTTTGGGCTCAAAAAAGTTTCTCTTTCTGTTTTCCCAAGTCACAAACATCTGTTTATGGCCATCCAGCTAATTGGGCCCTGCTGAGTGTTCTAATGAGGGCAGAGTGAGCGAGCAAGTGGATTTAATGCCCGTGGAAATGCATGTTTCTAATTGTGCATCCAGTGAAGGTGGAAAGGTTAGAGTAATGAGCTGCTCTCAAGAGTTCTGGCCAAGAGAGAAAGAGCTTTGTTGTTCACATTTCATCTTTGTTATTGTCACTGAGATATGCACTTATTTCCCACCATGGCATTGATTGCCAAGAGGCTCTGCTATTACATTTCATTATCATGCCATTTCTGAAGGAGGGGAGTCTGTTCTTACTAAGCAATGACAGTGTGCAGGCAACCATAATCGCCCCTCTCTCCGCTGCACTCCTCAACATCTTGTATACAGCTGTGAATGGCTGTAGTAGTGCCAATTAATCTAGGGGAGGCTTACTGAAGGAGGGGGTGCTGTACTGTACAGCATTTTCCAAGTGGCATTGCTAGAGAAGAAATGCTAACTGAAAGGACCAGACAGATGAGGAGGCTGTCAGTTTTATGTTTCAGCAGGGATTGACATTTCTAAACGGTTCCTCTCATCCTGCATTCTCAAGTAAGTGTGGAGGCAGCGTCCAAATCAAAAGGCTGGATTTAGAGTCTCTAATCCAGGGGATTAGAGCTCAGACTGTGTGGTTGTTTGAAGACTTTGAGAAGGCCTGCTTTAGTTGAGTCACACTCAGCTCGTTTAGTGACCATCGATGGTGAAGACGGCGGCCATTTTAGAAAGGAAGGGTTTTTGTTGCAGGGAGATGGAAATGTTTGGACCATGGGGGCACAGGATCATGGGGTGTGGTCGGGAGAGGCTTTCACTTTCAGTGTTGATGAATAGTCTACATTTTCAAACTGTCACAAAAGAAATAGAATGATGACTTCTGTTCAGAGTTTTTTTCTCATTATGCCTGCTTTCAACCACCCTCACCAGTCACATTGTGCTAACCGAGTGTCTCCTTAAATTTAACACTTTGTAGATTAAGTATCTCATTGAAGATGATTCGGGGTTAAAATATAATGTAAATCCTGATGTTTGACAGTATTTTCAAAAACAAGGGAAGTGAGATAAAATTCCAAACCCCTTATCGCAGCTGACATGGCCCAGCCTGAGTTTCTGCTGAGCCAGCTCCCCAGACCTGTCTGGTGCCTTTGCTGCTCTCTTGCTCTCTTTCAACCCTGTGGATCTTCTTTTAGTTTCTTGGCACTTTTAACTTTGTTTCTGCCTCTGAGACTTGGCACATCCTCTTCCAGAATGCTCCCCATCCTTGGATCTTTGCTCACAGGTTTCCTCTTACCTGTTCAGTCTCAGCTTAAACACTGCCTCTTCAGAGGAGCCTCCTCTGACCATTTACCATGGACAGTCCACACCCATGCCTTCCAGTGTCTCCATCTAGGCACGATTTATGTCTTCATGACATGTATCACAAAACTTCCTTTGTTAGGTTCCTTCCTTCTTTCCTTCCATCTTCCTTCCTTCTTTCCTTCCTTCCTTCCTTCCTTCCTTCCTTCCTTCCTTCCTTCCCTCCTTCCTCCCTTCCTTCCTTCCTTCCTTCCTTCCTTCCTTCCTTCCTTCCTTCCTTCCCTCCCTCCTCTCTCCTTCTTTCATCTTTCCCACTAGACAAAATTCTTGTGAGCTTTCACAAGAATTACAATTCTCTTGTTCCCTATATCTCTAGTACTTGGCTCATAGTAGGTCATCCATAACACTATAAAGGAGATGATTCAAAAGATACAAAGTTAAAGGGTTCAGTTGTTGATTCGTTTTGAATTCCCCAATACCCATCTTCTATGCTGATCACTTAGCTAGGGGACTCCTGTACCAGGTGATAGTTAAGAGGGGCATTTTGCTGTTGATTAGTGTTTTGATCTTGATTTCCTATAAATAGAGACCAGGTAAAGCTTAGGTAATGCTTTACTACAGGTGAAGGGCAAAGGGAAACGAAGCAGGGAAGGAGGGAAAGCAAATATAAGGTATATTAGCAAAGCTGGTCACAAGAAAACACACCTTGGTGGCTTGTCCTGTGAATTCATTTCTGAATAAACTTCTTGGAAATATTTACCTTGGAACAGTTCTTTCAGTTCAGAAAAAGAATTTATCTGCTTGCCCTTCCTGTCTTTAGTCTCTAATTGATCAAAATTTGCACCATAGGGAATTGGCTTTTCCTCCCTTCTGGGTAGTGTTAGTCCCTCTGGGTATCTGCTGGGAAGTCAAACCCAGTGGCACACATTGCCCCACAGTACAGTGCTTAATCAAGGGCCAGGTGTGGTGCGAGGAGCCAGAACCTCTATGCATCTGATTGACTTGGCCTTGGGCTTAAGGCTCCAACACCCCCGCCCCCCAGAAGTGCCGCAGAGGCCCTACCCAAGCCCGTTCTTATTTTAAGAGAGTCTGAGATAACTGGTGAAATTCAGAGATGAGGTAATCAGCTGGGACTCTCTAGTGAGTAACTGGCCAAGGACTTGGGAGGCAGGTGGAAATGGATACATTTGAAAAAGCACATAATGTGGGTCCAATGAAGATTCCTTCTCAGTTCCTGGGGACCTGTGATTTTAGACAAGCCTATGGCCTGAAAACCTATGTTACCTCATTGAAATGAACTAAGCTCTCACTGATGAAACCTTGGAAATGTTTCTTCACTCCACCTGGGCCACTATATACACATATATATAATCAGAAAGGATTTATACAAATATAAAAGCAAACCAAATGTGTTTTTGACAAAGCAAATCATAGCAACCTGAAGTCCATATCCATTTTAGGTTTTTCTTACACACATACCTACTGGTGCCCTCCTTCTGACTTGGGCAGCTGCATCCTCAGTAGAATTATTTCTATTTGTGCCTAGGGAGCTGGAGACTTTCTCACACCAAGCCTGATCCCCTTTCTAGCTGCCAACACTAAAGTTATATAACCCTTGCCCAAGGCTGCTTCTTGGGTATGAGACCTCTGCGGTTACACAGGGTTCCATGCTCAGAAGGGCCCATGCTTGGCTTATAATACTGTGTTGCCACAGACTTGAAAGTCTCAATAATTTTACCTTTGAACTTGTGCTTTTTAAGTGAAGTCCGATGGTCAGTGAAGCCTGCCTGTCAACAGAGGAGATTAGCACAATGTGGCATGTCTGCCATGCCATCCCTTTCCACCCCCCTTCTCACATAGTATTTGTGATATCCTATAAGCACCAAATGCTGACAGACCCATGATGCATGGGAGTTCAGCGTGACTCAAAGCAAGTGCAAGGTAAGGATTATGTCTATGAATGAGTAAGTGAGGACGGTGATAGCCCTAAGTTGCCACACTTACTGTGTGAACCAGAACTTTGTCCATGGGAAAAGACCAGAGCATTCTAAGAAACATGAACAACCAAGGAACTCTATCATATCCTTTCTTACCACTGTTATTTTCCTGTATTACACTGCAAATGGTAACATAATAGGAAGGAGAAAGAGCAACCTATAGTTCCTTTTCTTTTCATCTTCCATACTCATCAGTAATTTGTAGGGAGAGAGTTTAGGTAGAATGTGCATGTATAAAGAAGTGAAATGAAAAGAGTTGAGTTAGTTTTGTGCAGGGTTTCCACTGATCTGGTAAGAATTACGTATATGTGCATACACGCACTACAAATACAAATTGAGTAATTTTGGCAATTCTACATAGGAGTTAAATGCTCTTATATTTGCATTTAAAACTGGCATTCTACAATATGAAGATACCAGTAAAATTGATACTAATAACTTAAAATTTTAAGTACTGTTAACAGCTTTTAGAGCGGGAGATCCCCTATTTTACTCTGCCCTGGGCCCTGCAAATTATGTAGTTTGCTCTGCTCTTCCCTTATGGGCTACTTGTTGTCCATGTGCAGAGACTTGTCAAGAAGTCCTATTTGCCATCTGATTTCCAATCCTTGGTCACTGAGTGGGGAGTGAATGAATCAGTGGGGTCTCTTGGTGACAATTGAAGGCTATCAGACCCTGGCCACAAGGAAGGAGTCTTCAGGAACTCCTGAGAATGCAAGTCATGGAGGCCAACCTCCAACCTCCAGCTGTTCAAGCAAGCCTGAAGGATGGGAGCCTTCTTAAAGAATGAATAGACTGTAGGTAATCAGGGATTCCTGTATAGATCTGTAGGGCTTGCATTTTGACCTTGTGGAATCTTCTCTGCCATCTTTGACAATAAAATGGCAACAAAAAGAGGTTTAAACTGCAATTCACTATTTTATCATAATTTTTTTTCACCCAAAAAACTCATTCCAACCTCTGAAGAGGCTGCAGAGTGAAGTATAAACTGTAGACCAAAGTCTGGAGCCACCCTGCCTCGGTTTGATCCCAGCTGGGGCATTTCTTAGTTGTGTGACTGAGCAAGTCACTTAACTCTCTGTGGTTTGGTTTCTTCTTCTGTAAAATGGAAATAGTAATTGTATTTCAGGGGTAAATTATATTTTCAAGGCTGTTGTAGGAATTAAATAAGATTAATTGAGAGTAATGTATGTAAACGTAGTGCCTGGAACATACTCTCAGTAAATTTTAGCTATTGTTGTTGTTGTTTGGTTATTATTATTCGGTGTATCTGGGGACATATCCTCCTAGTTAGACTGTGAGCTCTGTGAAGGCTGGAGTGTATCTCTGGCATTAAGTGTGAGCATGTTGCACATTCCAGTTACTCAGTAAACATCTTGGTGGGTTAACTATATGGTGTTTTTCTTGATGTGAAGTAAACTGTTTTTTTGCAAGTAGAACATTCCTCCTTCATGGTGAGAAGAGAGCTATCCTAGAGACAATGGCCAAACCAAAGGTCATATTCTCACCTGTGTGTTGTAAAGGACACCAATTTTGTTCTGGGGCACTCTCATGTCCAGAACCAAGAAATGTTCGTGAGCATGAAAAACACACCACTGGCTGTTTCCTGATTTGGAAGGAGTCCTTTGCAGTTGGCTAATCGCGTTGTTATTTCCCTTGTTCTTTTGCTCCAGCATGGCGCCTTCTCATCTCGCTCCTTGGGGTGGCGGAAGGTAGTGAGGGGGCAGAACCTCCAATGAACTCTGAGCATGTCCACTTAAGACGGACATTGCTATATATTAATAGGTATTGTTCAGAATATGCAGAGTTATTCAAACATAAAGGAAAATGAGCCCTATTTCTTACTTTACAAAGCAAGTCATGTTTCTGCCACAAAAGCAGAGAGCACAGGCAAAGCCATTTCGTGATCCTGGCAGCAACCTCCCTGTAGGATGAGGTGTGTCTGACAGGCACGCGGGGCATTCGGGGGACCTTTCAGTCGCTTCCTCCCACTAAGGTCCATCCCCTCCGCCCACAAACTATCTCTTTCAGGTTGATGGATCTCTGTTTCCCACTCTCCGCTGGGGGGGGCGGTGGAGGGTGGGGAAGGATGGTATCACATTTCCTGCCGTGCAGGTGTGCGAGCCTTCTGTGGGAGCAGGAGACCGTGAAGTTGAGGTGGAGTGCAGAGGCCCATCCCGTACAGTGGGCCGGGAGATGGGGTCTCCAATAGCAATGCTGTCCCTTAAAAGCAGGAGAAACCAAACCCCACTTTCACTACATGAGAAGGTGTTCCTGACAAATTTCCCCTCTGTGAAGGTCTTATCCTGGGGCAGAACAGCACTCACAAGAGGAGAAAGCGATCCCTCGGGAGGAAAATTATCTCTTCGTAATTCTCCAGTGCAACCTGTGGAACCACATCTGTGGTTGGTACCTGAAGCAAATGCTTTTCCCTCCATTTTCTTTCCTTTTCTTTTGTCATCTTTCCACTATATTACCTTGATTCCTGTTATTTTTCTGCTTCCTCACCCCCTCCCCTTTTTTAAAAGGAGTAACGTGTGGTTGTTAAAACGCACATCTAATAGGATGGGGACTACCTGAATTTGGATACAAGCTCCACCACATCACCGGCTGGGTGACTGAGGGCAAGCTACGTACTGTGTTTGGGCCTCAGTTTCTTCACTGTAAAATGAGGTCAATAAAATGATCTCCTTCGTACTGTTGAATCTCAGATCTGTACCTCTGAAACAAATAATGCAATATATGTTAAGAAAAAAAAAAGAAGAAGAAGGTAGCGGGAGGGGAAGAATGAAG
>NC_138376.1:63206208-63222549 GCF_054177405.1 Leptonychotes weddellii | reverse complement strand
CGGTGTGAAAGATGGCCCTTGGGGTTATGTAACACATCCTTGCTGTGGTGATGATGAAATACAGAAACACAACTGCAGCTCTTTGGACAGTACCTGGAACATAGTCAGTACCTATGCTCACCAGGCATTGGCCATTGCTCCTTGATACCTCTTCCAATACCCATGGCAATCAAGAGTACACTTGTTCTCCAAGATGGTGCTTTGTTGTCATCTTTAGATCCAGCTAAGCTCTCCCTTCACCTGGGAGCTTTCACTTCCATCTGTCGCCCTTCCACAAGCTAGCTATCCCAGCTTCTGATGACTTCCTATACGTTGAGGAGCCCTTCTTTTCTTAGGCCATTCCAGCTTTAGAAAAGAAAAAATGGCTTGTGTTGCTGCTCGTGATGCTGGGAGAGAGTTTTCTTCTCAAATAGCTGTGGATTTTATGAAACCAACTTTGACTAGTCTGCCAACTTTTTTCTTAAGTCTCTGAAAGGTGGCCTAGCACTTAGCTTGTACCTGCCATCCCATCACCCAGCGTGTTTTTATCAAGCGTCTTCTGTATGCCAGACACCATGCTTGGCACTAGTGCTAAGCCATGGGGCACTTGGTGAAGACCCTCCAGTGACTCACTAGGGTTTCTTCGACAAGCTGAGGCCAAGATCTCTCCTATCTCAGGAGAGTTTCTACCAGGTCCATTCACCCCAGGGCCTGATTCACTGCATTCTCTAGGGTGGGGAAGATGTAGTGAGACCCTATTGTGTAGTATTGGGGAGGAGGTGTGAGTTTCATTTTGGCATGCCCCTTCTGCTTCAGGGTCCCATTGTCACCCCCAAAGCCACCCAAGTGAGCCCATGGGATTTTATCTAGAAGCAGCCTATTGTTTCCTATTGTGCTCAGGAGGTGAGCATGCAGATTAGGTTGCCTTTGCAGAGAGATTTTCTTCCTGTGGCACTAATTCCAAAACCAGATGTGGTCAACTTTTCATCCTTGATTAAAAATTACCATAACTTAAGTACATTGTAGGTACACAAAAATACCATCTTGTGCTTCAAAGTGTATACTCTGAAGACCTGCTCGGCCAAATGAGATCTGGGGAAAGATAATAAGAGTCTATGTAAAAGAAGCACTTAATCCTACAAACTAGTTTGCAAATGATTTCTTTCTGCCATTTTCATTGAGCCAGTAAAAATCCCCAGAAGGATGAAGTAGCGCCCACACAAACCCCCAAATCAAGGGGACTCAAATTAAACCTGTGGTGACATAGTGAGGTTTCTTGGTAGAATAAAGCTAACAAATAAATTCAAAACCAAAGAATTCTTCTTTTTTAAATTTGGGTTTTACTTTTATAAATGGGCATTACCACCTCGCCCACATATCACTTCCTGCTCCCAGAGAGCAGTCACATTCAACTTGTAAATTATTTTTTTGTCTGTATTTTTCTATTTCTGTATAATATGCTCTAGTGTTCCCACTTGATTTTCCAGTTTTAGACATATCTATTACCTTCCCATTATGAAAAAATGAGGGTTTTGATCTCTTTTCACATACCCTTCCCCCCACTTCCTAACACATTCTCTCTCTCACACACACACACACACTTGCTGTCCTCCCAGTATGGTTAGCTCTGATTTTGATTAAATTAGGTCTGTCAGTAACTATTTTTTTTAAAGATTTTATGTTTTTTTTTAAAGATTTTATTTATTTATTTGAGAGAGAGAATGAGATAGAGAGAGAGAACATGAGACGGGGGAGGGTCAGAGGGAGAAGCAGACTCCCTGCTGAGCAGGGAGCCCGATGCGGGACTCGATCCCGGGACTCCAGGATCATGACCATGACCTGAGCCGAAGGCAGTCGCTTAACCAACTGAGCCACCCAGGCGCCCTAAAGATTTTATGTTTAATTAATCTCTACACCCAGTGTGAGACTTGAACTCACAACCCTGACATAAAGAGTTGCATGCTCTACCTGAGCCAGCCAGGTGCCCCTGTCAGTAAATATTTTTATTTACATTTTTATTACATCAACACAATTGAAAACTATGCAAGGTTTTATTATTACTTTTCCTTTCTTCCACATCTTTGGTTTCCTTGGTACCTGTATATGCCTTTCTTTTTTCTTCATTTCTTAGTTTTCCATATGCACACCACTAATTTATCCCCCAACTCCTTCAGCAGTGTAAATTTCCTCTAGGTAGATTCAAACATACCTGATAGTCTGTCTGCTTTATCCGACCAAACCAATCTCAGCAGTCTTCTGACTTGCCCTGTTGAGTTTGGTTGATATTTAGGCTTCTCTCCAGCCAGCTGTCATCTGAGGATCTCCTTCACCACCATCCTGTCATCCCGGGGGATTCTCTTTGCCACTTTCCCAGGTCAGGACCCCCATTTCCTGGATTCCATATTTTCTTCCCTTTCTTGGCTTATTCCTTCATTTTACTTATGCACATGCTCCAATTTTTCATGAGAAAAAATCCATGAGTGGTAAATTTTATGAGACTATGTATGTCTTTATTCTATCATCACACTTCATTTAGGTTTTGGCTGGGTATAAAATTTCAGGTTTGAAGTGGGTTTTTTTCCCTTCTCGCTCTTAATTTAAAATTTTTCTCCAGTGTCCACTAGTTTTCAGCATTTATTGAGAATCCAAAGCCATTTTTATACTCGATTCTTTGTATGAAACCTGCTTTTCCTCTTTAAGCCCAATTAGAGAGCTTTTAGGATATATTCTTTTTTTTTCTTTTTCTTCTTTTAAAAAAAAATCTCAGTTATTTTGAAAATTCCCAGTGATGTGTATTACAGGCTGGATTTCCAGGAAGCAGATTCTGAGATGGAGATTAGTATGGGGGAAGGTTTATTTGGGAGTGCTCTTGAGACCAACACCTATGGAGGGGAGGAAGGGAAGTCTGAGGGAGAAGCTGAGTTGTGATGTGTTCTCAGAGAAGCCTCAGCAGAGGGTCTATAGTGGCTTTACAAATGGGATGGCCCTTTAGAGTTGTCCTGGGTGGGGCAAGGAGGGTGGTCCTTTACATCCCTGTGTTGACTGGCTATGGGCCACCCTGGAAGGAGACAGGACCTTAGAGAAGGCAATTCTCTTCTGCTGAGGCACTCCCTAGCTGAAGGCACTCCCTGCAGCAAGAGGAGTAAGTCCTTCCTTCCTGAAGAGAGATTTGAGGGATGCATCACAGGACTGTCACACTGTGCCTTGCAGCCATGGGTGTGATTTCATCCACTGTTATAAGCACACGGAGAATCCTTTCTATTGGAACTTTATTCATTGGTCTGTACTATTTTCTTAAACTATTTCTTTGATTTGCTTTTTTAAATTCTCTTTGTTTTCTCTGCAACAGTTCTTATTTTCTCTGGAACTGTTACTATTCAGGTGTGGGATTACTTCTAATTTCTTATCTTTCTGACCCCATTCTCTTCTCTTTGTCCTTTGGGCTCTTTCTGTAATTTTTGTCAACTTTATTTTTCAACCCTTCCCTGACTTTTTTTTTCTTTTACATCCTTTGAGCTTTTTTATATTCTTCAATTTTTAATGTTATACCATTCTTGTTTAGTGGATGCAGTGTCTTATCTTTCTAAGACTGTGAGCAATACCTTTTATGAAATTTCCTTCCATTGTTTTTACCTCCATGTGATTTTAAATGTTGATTTATTTGGACCTCCTGTTCTTCACATTAAGTGCATTTCTTAACGTCTGGCAAATCATGTCTTTGCTCCTGTTTAAGGGTATAGTGCTGCAGAGCTAATTGCAGCCTCTGAACATGTTGCTGAAGCCAACTGTGGGCTGACGTCAGGGTGATCTGTTTGGGTTGTTTCACTGGGGCAGCTCCAATGTCAATAGCTTTGGACCTTTTTTTTTTTTTTCCTTAATGTGTTCAGATTCCCTAGGGAGGGACATTATAATATCTTATTGGAGGAATAGTCCGGATTTCTGAAAGGCAAATGTGGAAAGAAAGCTGGAGTGTGGAGGCTTTTAATAATACTTCTACATAACCACCTGATTTCAATGTCTCCCCATCATTACCTGGGACTGGCGTCCTTCAGTTCAGAGCCTCTGTTTTACCTTCGCTGGAGGATAAACATTTGTTTTCTTCCATGGGAAGGAGCAGCAGTCACCTGACTCTTGGTTTCAGAGTAGGTATTTGGAAATCTTATGAGGACTGTCAGTCAATACTCCTTTTATTAGCTCTACCTTCACCCCTATTCCAGAAGTCCTGGATGCTGCTAATTCTTCATCCTCTTGACGGTTCTATGGCATAAATATGGTTTCTTCTTGGCTCCCCTGCTGCTGATTTATCAGTTAACTTTATTGGGTCTGCTAAGTCTGTTGCACTCATTTGTTTTCTTTCCAGCATCCAAAATTTTGTTGCTTCTGTCTTCTCCCCTACTCCCCTGGTCCTGTGGGTTTATGACTTATGAAAAATCCTTTGCTGTCAGTCTAATAGAGTCTTGGAGGAAACAGAGATAATGCAATAAGCTACCATCCTTAACTAGAAGTAAATACACAAAATCATTACATTTCTCTGAAATTCCCTTCAGGTAATTTCAATGAAACCAGATTGATTCCAGTATCCATTAAAATCTTCAAGTGATAATTTCCTTCTATTTAATTTTATAATTAAGATTTTAATGTTCTCAAATTTGGAAATTTTCTCTGCAAACATGGGAATTAATGTAGGAAATATAATACATTGATGAAATTATAGATTGGAAGTTAGTGAGAATACGGCAAAAGAAGCCGTAGCTTATGCCCGGTACCATTTTTGTGGTAAAAACAGTAAGAGCTTGGATCTTCATCTTGCCCCTGCTACTTAGTAGCAGAATAAAACTTAATCTTTTGAAGCTGTTGTAAAATAGGCATAATAAACCAATACTGCATTTAGCTGAAGGCAAGAATGAGTAGGAGATGGATGTAGGATAGCCACCAATGTCTGGCATATGGCTGGTGCAGAGCAGAAGTTAGTTCTCTTCCCCGGCACCAGAGGGAAGGGGGAGGAATAAGGGACTTCTCAGGGGAGGTGGAAAAAGAGGTGGCTAGGAGATGCTCCCAATTCCTGGGGGCCCTCAACTAGTCTTTGGGGTCCATACTTACTCCTGTGGAACTTACATGCTTTCTGCTATAATAAAGAATTCAGGAAAAGGAGGCCCTAGAAAAAAAGAGGGCTAGCTCGTGGTGAACTAAGAAAAGGGGAAAAAAAGAAGGGAACAAGGATAAAACAAAGGACATGTTGATAAACATAGAATTTTTCTTAAAAAGTTATTGATTTATTTGAGAGAGAGAGAGAGAGGAAGAGAGAGAGAGCATGCAGGGGGAGAGGGAGAGAGAATTTCAGGTAGATTCCCCACTGACTGCAGAGCCTGACGCAGGGCTCGATGTCACGACCCAGAGATCATGACCTGAGCTAAAATCAAGAGTCAGATGCTTCACCAATTTAGTCACCCAGGTGCCCCTTGATCGACATAGTATTGACAGGAATGGCAGTGGTGGGACATCTGGTCACCCCAGGCATAATATCCAGAGTAAAAACACACAGTTTCTCAGTTAACCTTACCCACCAAGGAGAAAACATATTCAACTTCAACTCAGAGGTGTTTATCCTGTTAAGGAACTATATGATTTTCTTCTTCTCTTTGGACCTCCTTCGTCTCCATGCCCAGCGTGGAGCCCAACACAGGGCTTGAACTCGCGACACTGAGATCAAGACCTGAGCCAAGATCAAGTCAGACGCTTAACTGACTGAGCCACCCAGGCACCCCTAGACCTCCTTCTATTGCCTGACTCTGGCAACTCATTAGCCCTCTCAGTAGAAGGATAGTAAGATAAGTAAAAGAAGATGAAATTTGAACCATCCTTTCAGAAACTGGCTAGTAACTCTGGCAAAAGTTTGATAAAGGAGAAGGCAAATAAACTTTCTTAGTTATCAGTGGAATTAAGTTATGCCTGCTCTACCCGGTCTCTGTTATTGGGGATAATTGTGAGTTGGCTGCATGTCATTTTAGAGGAATGATATGTAACTTAAATAAATGATCTACATCTGGAAGTTTCTGTTTCTCTGAAAAAATCTAGGGCTGAGTTAAATAGTTGGATGACTTTCAAAATTTTGAATCTGTCAGATTTTAGTGGTCATTAGTAGAGAAGCAGAAAGACTAGCAAAAGGAAGGTAATTAGTTACCTAGGGAAAGAGACTATTAAAAATAATTCTTAAGTGCAACTCTGTTATGTGCAACTCTGCCCAGGTAGGAAGGAGTTTGGGTCAAGCAAGCACTGTTCTATAAGGAAAGTTGCTGTGTATCCTTTGTTGTCATCCAGAATTCTAACTACAGCCCTCAGTTGGAGCCACCCTGTTTAAGTACCTCTGTAGAAATCACTGGAGGGGTTTCTTTACTTGAAAATTTATGAATCTAACAAAGGGGTTTGAAAATGATTGAACGCTTACTGCTGAGCAAGCTCTGCAGCTTGCAAAGCAGTCAAAAACTCACTTAGGAGAACATTTACTTAACAAACCAATACTGATGTACTGCGGTGTATCTGGTATTGTTTCCAATTCCCCGTCCCTAGGCCATCAGCGCAGCCCTTTGTCAGGTGTGGTTAAGGGAATGGTACATGCCTGGGTTTTGTTCAAACCACCCTCTCCTTTCATCATCTTGTTCTGCATCGTTTCTTGTCTTCAGTGTCCCAGGATGCTCTGCATCCCATCTGAGTAGTCCATCCTCGTAATGAGATGAATATCCGAATTGTGGCAATTCTCACTGTCACTGCTTCAGTTGCTCAGAGTGCATACTTTTAAAGTGTCATCACTAGCTGTATTTCTACAATGGATACAACTGCTGTTTCTAATTTGCTCACATAGGGCAGATTGCTATAGGGCTGGGATATAAAAGAGGACCCCTCTCCTTCACCACACTGCTCTCACCCCTCCCCAGAGCCTTGACTGTCTCTGGGCTTTGTCCCTGTGCTCTGCACATGCTCAGGAATGATAGGAGTTTTGTAGACAGCTACAGCTTTTAAAAAACTATATATACCTATAAAACAATCTTTTTGCTGAAATTTCTATAATCTGGAAATTTCTCTCCCGCTTTGTTGAAGTCATTGACTGAAGTATGTCTCTTAGGCTATACTTTTTTTTTTTTTTAAGATTTTTATTTATTTATTTGAGAGAGAGAGAATGAGAGAGAGAGAGCACATGAGAGGGGGGAGGGTCAGAGGCAGAAGCAGGCTCCCTGCTGAGCAGGGAGCCCGATGCGGGACTCGATCCCGGGACTCCAGGATCATGACCTGAGCCGAAGGCAGCCGCTTAACCTACCGAGCCACCCAGGTGCCTCACCCATCAGCAGTTCTAACTTCAAATCCTTTCAGCTCAGGGGCCAGGCATGTGAGTGAGCAAATCCTCAGATGATTCCAGTTTTCAACGGTAGGGTCACTCCTAGACTTCAAGTCTTCCTAGCTAAGCGTCTAGACATCATGAAGCAGAGACAAACCTTTTTTTTTTTTTTTTAAACGAATTCTTGACCCATGGAAAATGGGCAAAATAAAATGATTGTTGTTTGAGACCCCCAATTTTGGTGGTTTGTTATGTAACAATAATAAACAGTAACAGAGAAATCTTTAATGTCACTCAATAAAGTTGCTTAGTTTTTCAGTAAAGTCTTGTACGTGTTTGTTAGATTGATTCCTAAGTGATACTATTAGATGTTATTGTGAATAACACTTATTTACATACCAATTCTGCGATACATTGTTTATATCATTTTCTTTTTTTTTTTAAGATTTTATTTATTTATTGGAGAGAGAGCACTCGCGACAGGGTGGGGAGGGTGGGGCAGAGGCAGAGGGAGAGGGAGTAGCAGACTCCCCGCTTGAGCAGGGAGCCCCAAATCCCAGGACCCTGGGATCACGATCTGAGCCAAAGGCAGATCCACCTTTGGCAGAGCCACCCAGGTGCCCCTGAAATGTGTTTTTAATTTTTACTTTATGGCCTAACACTTGTTTCAATTTTTATAAATTGGCCAAAAGTTGTTCATAAGATTTTTTTTACATTAGCTTTTTAATCTATGGTGCAAACAAGGCATTGTAATCTTTTTGGTTCTTAATACTGTTTTATTTTTGTACCTTCTCTATTTTGTTCTTGGTAAATCTTGCAAAAGATGTATCAATTTTATTTTATTTTATTTATTTTTTTTTAATTTATTTGAGAGAGAGAGTGAGAGAGAGAAAGAGCACAAGAGGGGGGAACGGGAGAGGGAGAAGCAGACTCCCTGCTGAGCAGGGAGGCCGATGTGGGACTCGATCCCGGGACTCTAGGATCATGACCTGAGCCGAAGGCAGTCGCTCAACCAACTGAGCCACCCAGGCGCCCCAAGATGTATCAATTTTAGACTTAACAAAAAAAACCCCAAATTTTCTGTTGTTTCTTCTGTTGATTTTCTCCAATGTGTCATTGTTTTATATTTCATTAATTCCTGCTCTTATATTTCTTCCCTTTCTTCTATTTTTTTTGGCCTTATTATGTTTTTCCTTTTTCTAGCTTTTTAAATTGATTGCCTAGGTTAGTTATTTTCAACCTTCTTTCTTTATTAATACCAACACGTAAGGCTTTAAATTTCTTTCCAAGTATTATTTGTAGATGCCTCCGACAAGCTTGGTAAGTATTTTTCATGATTGTTCATGATTGTTGAGATCACTCCTTGTTTAATTTTTGTAAATTTTTTCTGTGTGCTTCAAGTAAATGTGTATTTGTCCAGTTGCTGGGTGCCATGTTCTATATATGTCTCTTGGCTCAAGGACAGTATTTGTGTGCATTATTGTATGTTACAGTATGCTTCTAATTGTATGCTTCTAACAGTATCCTTCGATTGTGAACTCCTTTTGAGCTGGACCTTTATGTGGCCGATTTTTAAAGTGCATTCCTGCAGAGCAGACTTTCCTTTGCCTCTGTTGAGCACATGAGGGCATTATCACCTGAGACTGTTTTAAACTATAGTCTTGGTTTAGGGTAATTTTGTTTGTTTGTTGACCACATCAGTGGTATAAAATCAGGCCCCCTACATCAGTCCTCAGTGAGTGTGGCTTGACGTTAGGAATTCCCAGTGGAAAGGGAGTGGGAGGCATATACTAGCATCATCTCCCTCCCTGGGGTGGGCTTTCTCTTACTCCCCCACTGATAAAACTGCTCCCCAGAGATCCTGGCTTTTAAGTTGGTGTCTTGACCTGAAGTCTGCCCTTCTGAGAACCCTAATAATTGGCATGTATCTCCCAGGCAAATGCTGGTTCCAGTGTTTACTTACCCCTGAAGATTTGTGCTTTCTCATCGTTTCTGACATCTGAGGAATGCTCTTACTCTCCAGCCAACTTAGCCATGCATTAAAATCATGATTATATATTTTAACTAGCATTTTTATTCGTGCAGTACTTGGGGAGGTTTCCCTATTGCTAGAAAGATAAGTCTATAATGTAATTTGGAAACCAAAAAAAAAAAAAAAGAGCAATCCAGCATCAAACTATGATTTCAGGTGAAAATGGCTCTGGATTTAATTTTCCACTTGGACTGTTCCAGAGTACAGGAGGAAATAGTGTAGTTGGAAGGATAAATCGAAAAAGAACTAGAGAGCATGGAAGAGTTCACATTATAAGCTCTTTCTTATCTGCCAAACCAGTACAAAAGTTTCAACTTCCTCTCTATGAGTTTCCATATCTTTAAAGAAATTAATACAGCTACTAGATTTGTTAAGCTTTCATAAGGAAACATATACAAAAATGCTATATGTGGGACTTTGTGGAGAGTAAGCACTAAGGTGATATGGGGTGGAATTGACTCTGAACCTCCTATAAGGATTTTGATAGATGCTTCCCAGAGTTTGCCTAGAGACGTAGTCAATGCCAGTATGTATGTGATACTTTCAAAATGAAAACTTGGGCTAAATTGAATAGAATGACAAAAGGCAAGTCCAGGGGCAAAGAATCACTTTGAAGAAAAAAGGGCAATTCTGATGCGTGCTCTTTAAACACAGGTCTCAAGGAATTCCCATAAATTTCCAAGGACCATGATAGATTTAGCCGCCATCCTGATACTATGATTCTCACCAGGGCTGCTCACTTGCAACAGTGGTAAATGTGGGACAATTCCTTGGACCCTAGAATCAAGGATAAAATGTCCCAACTTACTGCCTGAATTCTTGTTTGATTGTTTTCATGTGCATTTTTTTTAACAGACCGGGTTTTAATCACTGGAAGGCAGGAGAACAACTTTGGGTCTTTTGGGTACGCAGACTGGGAATTCCAAGATGCCTTAGTATCAGGGGAAACGTAAGGGCTTCAACTTGGCTCACTCAGGGTGAGTGCAGATTATCTTTGACATTTACTGGATGGGGACGTTTTTGCCACAGGAATGAAGTGTTTTCCAATTTATTTTAAACTGAGAACTCTCAATTCACTGTGATGGTTGGTTTGGCAGAGCTCATTGCCTCTAAAAACTCCTCCATTTTGAATGAAACTTAAAATGATTCTGAGCCTGGGCGAGGAAGGGAAATTTGATGAAGTAACCCCTGGGCACCGCTGCCCTATGAGTCATAGCTGAGGAAAAGCATCAAGGCCTTCTGTCACCGCGTGTCTCGAAGACCTCGGGTGATGTGGGGACCGGACTCCAAGCCGTCATCTGGTCACACCCACGGCTTACTCCCTGGCTCGTGGACTGCTTCTTATGTTACTTAACTAAGGCCACAGAAAACCCGCCTCAGCCTGTACCACCCTCAGAACCTTTGTGATCTGTACATACACATGTACGTTGGAAAGGGCAGCGAAACAAAAGAATAAAGATAAAAGTAGGTATTTTTACTAATGGTTGGAAGCTTTTGAGGCAACGAAAGAAAGTAGTGTAGCTCAAACGAATTGCTGGGGGAAAGGCAAAGTTCATGAAAGAAACGTATTATGGTTTCGCCTGCATTTCTTTTTGCCTCGGGACATGTAAGTATGAGTTAATAAGCTTATAATGTGCACTATACAATATGAGGTCTTATCAAAGGCTTGTTATCTAAAGTGCTTACATTATTGGATTGAGTTATAAGTATGCTCATTTCCTGATGACAAATTTGGACCCAGAGAATATTTCCAATTACATCTATTGTTTCATTGTGAATATAATAACAATAATTATTTCTATGATTTATTTCACTAGAACACTGGCAATAAAAAGACACTAATTCTTAGATTATTATGTTTCCCTTCCCTATCAAGAACCCTTTCATAACACAGATTAAGAACAGCATCCAAAAAACAGGCCTCATATCAAGCATTTTGGTCCTCTGAAATGATATAATTTTTTAGAACATAATAGACAATAAAGTTTAGCTCCCCATGGAATTGAGCTTGATTCTGATCTTCAAATCAAGCATTAAATATTTGGTTAATTGATCAAAATTAGATATAGGGAGGCTGGGTGGCTCAGTCGTTAAGGGTCTGCCTTTGGCTCAGGACATGGTCCCAGGGTCCTGGGATCGAGCCCCGCATTGGGCTCTCTGCTCAGCAGGAAGCCTGCTTCTCCCACTCCCCCTGTTTGTGTTTCCTCTCTCGCTGTGTCTCTCTCTGTCAAATAAATAAATATCTTTAAAAACAAAAACAAAAACAAAAAACCCCCACAAAATTAAATGTAATCTGTGTATAAACTAGAGAAAGATTTGTTTTCTTTTTAAAACACAGTTTACCCCACTGGACAAGGGTTTCTATCCTGAGGCCATGAATCCCCTGAAATGTGCAAAATTGTGTGTATGTGTGTGTGTGTGTGTATTTGTGTGTGAAAGAGAGAGGGAGAGGTATTGTTTATTGATATCATTTTTTTTTTCTGGGACAAAGTGTATAGTTTTCATCGATTCTCAAAAAGGTCCATGATTAAGGGTCCCTGCCCAAAGATGAGGATCCATTTTCAGGTGAGTGATTTGGTTATGAGCCTTTTTCTGCAGATGGAAGCTGATTGTGTCATATTTCTGACATAATCTTTTCTTACAACATTTATCATCAGAAATCTTCATGTTTGAGAAATGAAAATGGAACATTCTGTTAGTGTTTAAGAAAGAAGTGTTCAAAGATAGCTTTTGGGAGTTCCCCAGGATTTTACAAAATTCTGCAACTATGGTCTATTTTCCTGAGACATTAATAACCGAGATATATGTCCCTATTTGACCTGACATCTTAAGGCTTATAATTTAGTTGTTTGATTTTACTTTGTCATTTGCCATGTGTTCATATTCATAGCTCTTCGACAGTGTCTAAAATTATGAAATTCAGTTATGAGCTGATTGGAACTTGAGGAGAACATTCAAATAAGTTCCCTCCTTCCATCCCTTCTTTCCTTCCTTCCTTTTGTTTCATTCTTTGTACTTTTTTCACTACTCTAAAAACTGAATGTGTTTTGCAAAGCTGTGCAATATTATAAAGAATAGTAACAAAACAATAAAGCTTGATTACCTAAGAGCTTTCCCTTTTTTATCGCTCATGATTTATTTGAGAAATAGGAAAAAAAAAGGCTCCTACCTCATTAAGTAGGAAAAAAAAGCTATCCTCATTAAACTAACATCTGATCTACAGTAGTTTTAACTTTCATTTCAAAGCACTAATAACTTGTCGTTTGTAGAAATACTTCGAATAGCGTACCGTCCCTGATTGACTGCAGGGCTATAATTCAATCACCAGCCTCTACTGACATCGCGGTCCCCAGGGGTGCGGCTTGAGGCTTTAGGAATGGCAGCTAAGTCCCAAACCTGAATTACAGCTCCGTTATTCAATCCGGAGCCCCTCTTTGTTATTTATAGTACATAGAAAGAGAGTGTGGGCTTTTCGAAAGAGGAAAACAATAAATCAAACTAACAAGATGACTGGCTCTAATATTAAAATGTAAAACCCTACAATGTGGAGGGAGGAAGATTAATGAGCATATGACGTAGGGTTATTAAAGGTGTGATGGGCAGGAGAGGGAATGGATTATGGGGAAATTAAATGAAGTATTTCACTGGAAGGCAATCAAGTTCGGTGGAAGTTTTTAAATGACCAGCTAATAGAGCTGGTCTTATTACCGGAGCGACATAACCCAAACCCACGGTCCTTTCTGGAACGCCCTTTCCCCGGAAATCCGGGAGTCTTGCCGTCATGACAAACAATCGCAGAGGCATGCAACCGCTCTCACATGGCAGAGGGTACAGCGCCGCTCCTGCTGGTTTCCTGCACCTCCTGCTCTCCCGGGAGGGGTGGTCCTGACATTTGGGAAGGCCTGCTACAAAGGAATAATGAAGGGATGGTTTTCGGGAATGATCGCCAAGTAATACACTTACCAAGGTCATTTGCCCAAGGTCATCCAAAGATAATTAACGTAGGTTTGAGAAATGAGAACAAAATCCTGTTGTCTGATGGTTTGGCTTGAGATAGCATAGCAAATAAGATCGTTCGGAGTTAATATCGGGAGATCTCAGATTATTGGCTCCCGTTTCGGTGTAACAGAATCAGTTGCTAAAACCAATTTCTCAGCACGCACCCTTTAACCTTTGCTGTGGTTGTTTTTGCAATCCATTTACCTGATCCCTCTTCCCCTCTCCTTCATCATCCCTTCAATACTTTAAGCCTCATTTCCTGTCTCACAGTTAATAAAAGAAAAATGTCACCCCTATAACCCTTACCCAGGCCACCCTCCCTTTCCTTCAGATTTATAGGTCTTTGTCTCAGAGTTAGTTTTTTCACCTTTGTTTAAGTTTGTCGGCCTGTCAAAACCAGCAAGTCCAAACATTCAGAACTTCGCAAGTTGACGCTCAGTGTAAGGATGGAGGTATATTGTTTAAGTTCGATTCCTGAGGCCTTATCAGTGGAACCACTCTGCAACATGGGAGACAAATCTGCTGTTAAAAAACAAGCCAGCCATGGGGCGCCTGGGTGGCTCAGTTGGTTAAGCGACTGCCTTCGGCTCAGGTCATGATCCTGGAGTCCTGGGATCGAGTCCCACATCGGGCTCCCTGCTCAGCGGGGAGTCTGCTTCTCCCTCTGACCCTCCCCACTCTCATGCTCTATCTCATTCTCTCTCTCAAATAAATAAATAAAATTCTTTAAAAAAAAAAAAAAAAACAAGCCAGCCACCCCCCAAACAACCACAAACCTCAACTAGATATGACTGATTAGTGTTTTCAGGGCATATGAACCTCCCTGGAGGTCCGGGAGGACCACAGTCTTTCCCTTTTGGCTGCAAGGGTGCACCCTGGACGCTTGCTCTCCCTTCAGTTGCTTGCATGGGCTCTAACAGGAACCTGCCGCTCTGCTAAATTTCACTCCAGAAATGTACTGAAGGAAAATTTCAGGGACCGTTTAATACAGTTGCTTACGGAGAAACAGTTTAAAATCTGTGTACCTCAAGGTTGTTCTCACCACAGAACAATTAATCCTTCAAAAAGAATTTTAAAAAATTCTTTAGGACTCGGTGTGCTAGTGTTAATCAGTTAATTGAGAACTAAGGAGATGCAATACATTATAAAAACACTTATATTGTTCCTTAGAGTATTTTATATTGCTTACTTCCCTAGAAGGGAGAGATGATCTCGGGATGGGAGAATTGAAAGGGACCTTAGTTAGGTATCTGTACTATTGGTTTTCTGGGGCTACCATAACAAACTGCCAGATATTAGGTGGCTTCAACAACAGAAATGTATTTCCTCGTAGTTCTGGAAGCTAGAAGTCTAAGATCAGGTATTGGCAGAGTTGGTTTTTCCTAAGGCCTTTCTCTTTGGCTTGTAGATGGCACCTTCTTGTGTCTCATCTAGTCTTTTCTCTGCCTGTCTGGGTGCTAATCTCTTCTTATAAGGACACCGGTCAGCTTGGATTAAGTCCTACCTTAATGACCTCATTTTAACTTAATCATCTCTATAAAGTCCCTGTTTCCAAATATGGTCACATTCCAAGATATTGGGGGTTAGGGTTTCAACATATGAATTTTGGAGGGACACAACCCAGCCCTTAGTAATATGATGTTCTCTTCATCTTGAAGAAGAAGAAACCAAGACCCAGAGAAATAAATTGTCCAAGGTCACACAGCTAATTATTGGCATACCTGATATCAGGATTGGAGCTCAGATTTTTGTATTGCCTACCTGGCCAATATTTAAACAAAAACAGACAAAAACAAATACAAGTTAGTAGAGAAGACTGTGAAATCCCAGCATTTGGCAAATAGTGGACAATCAATAAATACCTGTTGCATGACTGACAGCCTCTCTTTAATTAGAAATAGGGACTTGTTACAGATTTGGTGACTTTTAAAATATGTCTGAAGATGATAAATGGATAGAGAAGTAGATAGACATTGGATAGAGAGACAAAGGATTGGTCAAGAACTATGTATTTAGGAATCATACTTGAAGTAGAGTCCCACCTCTGCTACTAACTAAAGGGTTCTTTTGTCTCCATTTTAAACCCCTCAACACACACAGTGATAGAGGAAGGTTGCACTGGGGGTTACAAATCAGGGAGCTGCACGGAAAGCAGAGTCCAGAATTCATATTCCCATTAGTGAGTGATTAGGTAAAAATGCTCCTGCAGATGAGCTCTTCCTTCAATCACTAGGCTCTCCCAGGAACACAGATGCAGCTTATTTCAGGTCTCCCTCTAGCAGGGGTAGGGGCTCAAGGAAAGCAGATGCTAAGATCTTGGCACTTGACGTAGACACTAGAACTTGGTAGTCACTCACTCAAGAATGAAAGGAACCAATGAATAAAAGAATATAGGCATTAGGCACTGAATCATGGCATCCATCTAAGACTAAAGACTAAAACAATTCCTCATAGAAACCCCTGGCTTATATTCAGGGATTTGCCCACAGACACAGAAAATACTCAGAAGACAAGATACATATGCTGTTCACTGCTGACCTGGGAAAAGGACCTCATGAATTATTTCATGAACCGGTCTGTGCCTCACAATTGTCTCCCACCCTTAAAATGCCTTTTCTATGAGTTATTCATTAGTTATTTCATACAGTAATGTACACGTTTATGGGATAGCCTACGTATGTGTGGATCCATTCATTTCATTTCTCTTAAATTTATTCTCTTCTAAGTAGGGATAGGATGATTCCCTGCCTGAATTGTAGCACATTATAGGGAGGCACATCACAAACTTATTTGGAAAATTCTATAAGCCCCTCTAGAGGGCGTGGGCTGAGCACCAATCACCTTCCCCTTTTGGCTCAGCCAGTCTTTCTTTTTTTTTTTTTTTAATTTATTTTTTTTATTCTTATGTTAATCCCCATACATTACATCATTAGTTTTAGATGAAGTGTTCCATGATTCATTGTTTGTGCATAACACCCAGTGCTCCATGCAGAATGTGCCG
>NC_138376.1:63182685-63205708 GCF_054177405.1 Leptonychotes weddellii | reverse complement strand
CACTCAACATAATACCCTCCAGTTCCATCCATGTCGTTGCAAATGGCAAGATCTCATTCCTTTTGATGGCTGCATAATATTCCATTGTATATATATACACCACATCTTCTTTATCCATTCATCTGTTGATGGACATCTTCAGCCAGTCTTTCTGACCTTTGGCAACTGCTCTCCCTCTCTCTGAATCTCTTATTTGGATTCTGCTCACTAGAGGAATAGTGAGAAATAATAGAAATAATAACCTGTCTCTTTGCCAATGTTCAGAAAGGATTAAACATTGGAGATTCCTGGGCAGGAGTCTGAAATAAAAAGATATGAATTATGGAAATAAATCAGAGTGGTAATTTTGGTCATTATTATGACATTCTCCACTAAAAATTAAGGCATCTTCACTTCTCTTGGTATCTTCTGATTCATCTCCTTCCCCATTTTTCGGGACAATCTTTCCCTTCCTTTCCTTGTCATTGAATAATCCTTGTAGTTAGTGACTTAGATTTTATAGATAAAATGGCAATTCAAGCAATTAAAAAGAGGTGTAATTGGACAACTGAAGAACAAGAAATTTCTACTAAGAAATACATCAACACGTTATGAACAAGCCCAGACTGAGGTCTTTGTCCTGTTCCGACCATGTGCAGAACAATGCCAGTCACTCCCTTTCCCTCCTAGAGGCACCTTTTGCAGAAAGCGTAAGCCCAGGAGACTCCAAGAGGAGCAGTCAAGTTTGCCTAGGCTTCCGAACGGTGCTCCAACAAAGGGAGAGGGGTGAGTACTGCAGATAACCATCATGCGGCACACACAGCCATTTTGAAAACAACCTGAGAGAAAATTAAAATCCTATGATTTATATTTTTTAATGGCAGAAAACAGTGTTCTGACTCAAGTCACTCAAATCCTTACGGGCTATTTTCTAGCTCAGCTAACACTGTACAACTCTTTGTATGTGACATGGCATCTCCCCTTCCTTCTCCCTTGAGTCTGGGTGAGTGGAAGTTGGCAGGGAAAGGGAATGTTGAATATTGTACACAGGGAGTTGGGTAAGAATGTTGAGAGCTAAGGAGTAGCCTCGTTCACCCTCCCTCTTCTCTTAAAATTGTCCGGAGCACGTTTGCTCATACTCCCTAAATTTAAAAAATCCCAGGACCCAAGTGAAACAAATCACTCTCCCTCCTAGTGGATTTGCTGACTCTCACAAAGGTAGAGACAGCCAGGGTGGAGGGCAGGTGTTATAAATAATTTGTATTTTTCACCTATAGTTGTTTCTCCCTATGAACTCCTTAGTACCCTTTGGTGTTACGCTGAATAATCTACTGTCTTGAACTGTATTCCCATTGTTTTTTTGGCATGGTTCTTGCCTCTCCTACAGATTCCAAGCTCTTTAATATCAGGACCAAGGCATATAATTCTCTTCTACTCCTACAGCATCAAACCTAGCACTCAGGAAATATGATTTCATTGGTTGATGGAAGAGAGGAACAAATGATTTGATAGACAAGTGAAGACAGAGAAATAACTTAGGAAGATTTCTAACATTTGAAAACATTGGTGTCTTCTTATGTTTTCACATAATGTGGGTGTGGAACTGTTCACAAAATCTCAGGATATTCACAGGAACTGCCCAAATAGTGTTTCTGCAGGAGAGGTCTGATCAATCATGGTACTCTCATGTAGACAATGACATGAACATGCTTGTATGACTGTGTCTCCCAAAACTGCCAAGTCTTCAGATGAGTGGGCTTTACTCATCAGAAATTAAGAGCAACTGATGTCCAATGTTAACTGACTGACAGGGCGGTATGACGGGCATGTTTCACATGCCTCATGTTATCTTCATGATGATTCAGTATGCAAGGTACTGGAATCGTTAGGTCAAGGATAAGAATGTTGGGCTCTAGAGAGCTTATATAACTTGTGGAGAAGCAATGAACTTTACCCGTTTAACTCAGGCCTTAACCAGCCACAAGTGCTCTTCCTTGAGCCAAGTTTTGTTGTTTTTGTTATAGTTGTTGCTTTTTTCCTGAAGCAAGATGTAGAAATGCATTTAAAACAACAAGAAAAAGAAGAAATACATGTGGCATCCCTGGGAAAAATATTTAGAAGGATTTAATAGGAAGTAGACATTTTTAAAATGTCTTTTATTGATAAAGATGTATTTGTTTTTGTGGTACAAGTGTAAAAATAATTTGAGGGACAGATTGAATAAGAAAAGAAGTTATTGTATTGTGGGGCACCTGGGTGGCTCAGATGGTTAAGCATCTGCCTTCGGCTCGGGTCATGATCCCAGGGTCCTGGGATTGAGCCCCACATCTGGCTCCTGGCTTGGTGGGGATTCTGCTTCTCCCTCTCCCTCTGCCTCTCCCCTGCTCATGCTCTCTCTCTCTCTCTGTATCTCTGTGTTTCAAATAAGTAAATAAAATCTTAAAAAAAAAGAAATTATTGTATTGAATAATTGAATAATAAAGCCCTCTATTTTTTTAAAAAAAAAATAGGTTTCTTAAAAACAAATAAGATCCAGAAAGGAATTTCTGAAGGGATGGTTTTGTTTTGCTTCTTCAGACTTGAATTATGTTAGGAGATTCCATGCTGTTCATGTTTTATATTCAACAATGTGTGCACATACTAAAGTTAAAACTATGACAAGGGCAGTTATTTCTGAGAATATGAATAATAAAATCCTACTTACACTGGAAAAGCCATCTTTGTAGGGAAATTTACTTTGTGATAATTTTCCTTATTTTTAGACACTTAGCGTTCTATTAAATATGCTTTTTCTATTCCCAAACTTCTGTTTTCAGTTTGCCTAAGTCTGGAAAGTTATTAGAATTTATTTGTGTATTCTTTTTACCTGTGTTTTAGGGAAAGACAGATTTCTCTACTGTTACTGTCTTGGTAGACCAAATTAATACATAGCCTGTGTTTTAATGGGGATATGTATGAATTTGTTGGTGATTATATATATAATCATATCCCCAGTAGAAACTGTTTAGAATAGGATTTTGGAGTTGGCTTACTCTACTTTTAACAATTATTAGTAGGGGTCAACAGAATGGAGTGGTGGAAAAACCATGAGCTTAAGAAGCCAAACTACTTGGGATCTAATCCTTGCCTGTGTCCTTAGGTAAATTATGAAACCCTGAGCTGTGATTTTTTTCACAGCATGATAAATAATTCCTTGAATTTAAATGAGATAATATATGCAAAGTATAGTTCTTTGATGAGCACTTAATACTTTTAGTTTCCTTTCTCTTTCCTGTTCAAAGATAGAATTCTGGTGAGCTACAAGGGCATTTGGGAACAAGGTTCAAGACAGATTGCTATTATTGAATAAATTCATTGGTTATTCTGACTAATCTGAACCCACAGATAGCCCTGTGAAATCCTGCCAGGGGTCCTTTGGAGGATGGCCTTAGTGTAGCATTGACAGCCCAGGGAGCTGGAAATAAGCCAATGGTCATAAATTGCAAAGCCTTGTACAATCCAAACATGATGGAAACTATATGCCATTTTGGGGGTGATTTGAAAAGCACATGGTTTGGAATTATTTTGATGGATTAAGTATTTTTCCTGAATCATCTAGTTTAGAAGATTAAAACTTGATTATAAAAAACCAAAATGTTTTTAGATGCAGAAAGAGTTGAGTATAAATCAAATACTCCAGGTTCATGAGAAAATAATCAAGCGAGCAAGTGATGTGGTATTCTTTTAGGTTGATATTAGAACTAAGAAACATTACAATAGTTTATTGTTCATAGAATAATATATTCTTGCAGAATTGTTTTGGAATGCAGGCACTACCCAGAGTTGATTGGTGCTTGGCAACACACCAAAATAATACCCATGATGAAGGAAAGTTATGAGAGTGTAAACTTTTTACCCTAGTACCTTATGTCTTTTAATTCAAATCCAGATAGAGGTGGTTTCATTGCTCTTCTATGGTTGAAAGACATTCCAGGATAGAAGCTCTCTGTCAGAAAAAGTTACATGATCATCTAGAGCAAAGGAGTTTAACTTTTTGGGTCACAGACCCCTTTAAAGAAACTTGGTGGACACACTTAAAGTCTACGTGATAATACTGAGCCTAAAGAATGGCTAGAAAGTGCCATTCTAGGTTCTTAGCAGTTATAGCCAGTCTCAGTGGGCCTTCCAATGTGAGGGGAGAAATCCTAACCCTTGCCCAGATGCAATTCTTTATCTTATTCTAACAGCTATTTTTTTTTTTTTTTTTAATATTTTATTTATTTATTTGACAGAGAGACACAGCGAGAGAGGGAACACAACCAAGGACAGAGGGAGAGGGAGAAGCAGGCTTCCCGTTGAACAGGGAGCCCGATGCGGCACTCCATCCCAGGACCCTGGGATCATGACCTGAGCCAAAGGCAGACACTTAATGACTGAGCCACCCAGGCACCCTCTAACAGCTATTTCTTAATTTACTCTTATTTTCCATAATTCTTGCTCAGATGCAGTCTCAGCAGGGATGCTTTTCCCTCTTGTTAAAAATAAAAAAATTCTTTGAGAATGAACCATCTTGATATCCTCCCCACTGTACCCCCACACTTCTTTCTTTCCCTCCTCCTCTCCTCCTCAAATTCAACCACCTGCACTCCAAACTCCAAGCCCCTTCTTGTTTCTTCCAAGACTTTGCTGAAAGATCTTTCCTTCTAATCTCTCCTTTTATAGTGGCTACTTCTACTCCTTAAATAAGCACTGTCAACTCTGCCTGAGGTTATGTTAAGAAAACTGGAAACAGGGCGCCTGGGTGTCTCAGTTAGTTAAGCGACTGCCTTCAGCTTAGGTCATGATCCTGGAGTCCCGGGATCGAGTCCCGCATCGGGCTCCCTGCTCGGCGGGGAGTCTGCTTCTCCCTCTGACCTTCCCCCCCTCTCATGTGCTCTCTCTCTCTCTCACTCTCTCAAATAAATGAATAAATAAAATCTTTAAAAAAAAAAAGAAAACTGGAAACAGGGGAGGCCCTGTATGTATACATTCTGGAAGGTGCCAGAGAAGGGCAAGACCTCTGCCTGAGCAGCTAAAATGACAACAGCCAAGAGGAAAGATGGTGCTGTGGTTGGGTGGCTCTGAGAGAAATTTCCTGGCCACCTCTTAGAACAAGAGCTTGCTTCGAGGGTGCAGGCTGGCCCTGGAGATGGAGTGAGCTAATGACCTACGGAAGGTGTTGATACAGTAAGACTCAGAACGAAGCCCTGGAAATGGGGGAGAATGAAGACAGAAGAATATGAATAATACCAAAGCCCTGTATGCCAGCCCAGGAATAAAATTAAATATTTCTGGTTGTGGATAAGGTGAGTAGTGGTCATCAGAAATTCTCCGTGTTTCGAGGTAGTCCATCCATGGCCTATTTAAGATCTACTATATGACATTTTTGGCCCACCAGACTTATTAATGTGTCTTTGTGGCAAGAATGTTAATTCAGTATTTCAGACGCTCCCAGGAGTGCTGGGAGAGAGGTTAGATGTGGAGGAGGAAGGCTTGGAAGATGGAAAAGTAGAGTACCTAGCTTAAGTCTACAAATAAGATCTTTTGCAGTTAATAACTGCAAAAGTAATTGGCTAAAATCTAAAGCTCTGATTTACTTGTCTAAGGATTCTACAAAAAATTATATACTCTGAGGGCCTCAAAGAAAGCCTCTTTATGTTTTTATGATCATGTTTTGATTAATTATCACAATCTGCCACTTGGGTGGGTAAGAATGAAAGTTTACTGTTCATCATTTGTGTGTGAGATTATAGTTGATTGGAGCAGTAAAGTGGTTTAATCAAGGTGGGGAAGAGCAGAAGTGAATATCACTTACCTATCTAGAGTTCTGCTCACCAGAGGCCAACCTCCCTGCACCAGCCAAATCATGTCAAGTCACGATTTGACAGGGACTCTGGAGAACAGAGACTCTAGGGGACCTACTGCTTTCCCCTCCCGGGGGGCCAGGGAGAAACCAGCGGCACCACATAGCCTCGCTGGCTATGGAAGACCAACCTCTTTCCCTTTGCCTTGTAAGGGGTACTTGGTGTTCTCTCTCTTTATAAGCCTCAATTAGGTTTTGGTTAGGGAGGGCTTATTAGTACAGTTTTATTGATGCTTTAACACATTTTTCTTAGCTGGAAGCTAGTTTAGGAGCCAATTTGAGAAGTTTGTAAATGAGAACTGCAGGGAGTGGTCTTTCTCGAACAAATTCCAACCAATTGGCTTCCTAGTATTACAAGAGTTTTTGTCATTTTCCTGGTAGACTTTTCTTCCTTGATTAATCTGATCCTTGTTATCTTGCAGATGAATAAATTGGAAAAGAGCACATACGGGAAATAATTATTTGCACAGCCTCTTGAAAGTCTTCAAGGCCTGAGTCATGTTCTAAGTGCATGAGGACTGCCCAGATCCACTGTCAGAGGGCCAGCACCTCGAGGACTGGGAGTGTGCCTGATGTGAGGGGGGGCCCCATCCCCAGGACGGCAGAGTCTGTAGGAGTGGGGCACTTCACCCACCCTCCCGAGCCTGGACATCCAGGACTTCACATTTCCTAAAGAAACTATTTATTTTAGAGCAGTTTTAGATTTACAGAAAAATTGTCAAGATAGTACAGAGAGTTCCCATGTAGTCCATGCCCAATTATCCCTTGGATTCACATCTTCCATGGACGTGGTATGTTTGTTACAATGAATGAACCAATACTGATACATCATTACTAGTATTAACCAAAGTCCACAGCTAATTTATATTTTCTTAGTTTTTCCCTAATTGCCCTTTTCTGTTCCAAGATCCTCTCCAGGAAACCACATTGCCCTGAATCATTTAGCCACCATGCTTCCTTAGGCTCCTCTTGGCTTTGGCAAATTCTTGGACTTGGTTGTAATGACCTTGACAGTTTGAGGAACACTGGTGAGGTGTCTTGTAGAATATTCTTTGGTTAGGATATCTGATGTGTTTCTCATGATTCCACTGTGTTTATAGGGTTGGGAGAGGAAGAGCACAGAGGTAAAGTACCATCTTTATCACATCACATCAAAAGTACCTACAATCAGTATCACAATTAATGTTGATCTTGACCACCTGGGTGAGGTCATGTTTGTCAGGTTTCTTTATTGTAAAATTACCTTCTCCCCACCTTTCTGTGCTGCACGCATTGGAAGGAAGTCCCTTTGTGCAGCCCACACCTGAATTAGGAATGATGCTCCATCTCCTTGAGGGCAGAGTATCTACATAAATTACATGGAATTGTATATTTGATTTATTGAATCATGAAATGAAGCATGAAATATTTTATTTGTCTCTTCTTTCCCAATTATTTATTCAATCATTTATTTATGTTAATATAAAATCATGGATACTGACTTTATACTTCAAATAATCAAACGCTACTTTATTTTCTTGGTCAAATTTTTCTGGCTTTGACCATTAAGGAATCTTTCAGTTCGTTCCTAGGTCCCTTTGATATAGTCCCAAGTTATGGGTTTAAAAAAATTTTTTTGAGCATTTCCTTGCTTTCTGCCACTACAACATCCTCCGGGCTCTTATTGCATATTTCCAGCCCTAGAATCAACCATTTCTCTAAGGAGCCCTGGTTCCTTTTATTGAAGAATAGAATAGAAACCATGATTTGGGTGCTAGGTATGCTGGTTGCTTTTGGCATGTCATTGACACTCTAGGCTTTGTCAGCTAGAGGAGCAAGGACGTATGTGAGTGTATACTGACCCATGTATGCAGACATATCTGTAGATAGTTCTATAGGTATTAGGTAACCCTCTGTTCCTATATGTAAACATACATTTATGCCATTGTCTCTGACTCTAGAGACCCATAAGACAGTGAGTCATCTGGTTTGTTCTGGAATGTTTTCACTTTGTCCTACCTTTAACCAGAGACTGGGGGGCAGCAGACAGGTAGTGGAAGGAGTGTTTGTTTGACAAATACACCTGGCGCCCTCACCAGCTTGGTGCTGGCCCTGAGCCCCAACAGTGGCCAAAAGAGGCACAGTCTTGATGTTTTAGTGCCTTCCTTCTGTTTGGGAAAACAGACATGAAACACCGTACTCAGTCTTTCAATTATTCAATCGCAGTTATGTTAGGTGCCAGCACGAATGGGATTACAAGTGATCCGATGAGTGAATACACTACTTACTCTGGGGTGGTGGGGGTGGGATGAGACTTTGCAGTTGGTTGAGACCTAAAGGGGTCTGGTGTTCACTTCAAATCACTCTAGCTGCCCTTCCTAGAGCACTTCTCTGTGTCAGGCCCTGTGCCGGGCACTTGGCTTGTGCTGTGCTAATTCTTCCACCAACACACAGTGGTATCTACTAGGCTGTTCTTACCCTCGTTTTCCAGATGAGGCTTCTGAGATGGAAAAAGGCTATGTTAACTTGCCCTTGGGTAGAGTGGTTGAATGCCTCAGGACTTGCACCTGAGGTCAGTCTGGATGCACAGCCTGTGCTTGTTGCCCCCTGGGACCCTGCCTATCTCCCTGTTTGACTAGCCTCGTGAAGTGAAAAGCAGGCAGGGACAAGTGATCCGATGAGTGAATGTGTCCCTGTGATCACCAAGTCACCCGTTCCAAGCACTTCACCAGCCGCCACTGAACAATATTTAGTTATAATTATTAAAAAAAAGGCCAATCAAAGATTTTCTTTTTTGAGCCCAGCAGGTACATGATGGTCCTTGCCTGAGCCTTTCAGGGAGGGATTTGAACAGAGCAGTCTCGCCTGTCTCAGCCACTGGCAGATATTATGCCACACTGAGTGTTCATCAAATATATATGATAAAGCTTCCATGTTGGTTCATTCAGTCTCCTTAAGACCTCTGAGTCCTTCTCTCCAACCATCTGCGCCACTCTTTTTTCTTCTGAGTCATTATCTGTTGTTTGTTTTTTTATTGTTTAAAGATTTTTATTATTTAGTGGTCAGAGAGAGAGAGCGCACAAGCGGGGGGCGGGGGCACGTGGCAGGCAGAGGGAGAACCAGGCTCCCCGCTGAGCAGGGAGCCCCATGCGGGGCTGGATCCCAGGACCCTGGGATCATGACCTGAGCTGAGGGCAGATGCTTATCGACTGAGCCAACAGGCATCCCAGTCATTATCTTTTGCTTACACTGTTGCAGTGCAATCTTCATTGGCTGTTCCGCTCACCTCTTTTCCGTCTATTTTCTGTTGCTTCTTCTGCGAAAACCCTTCAGTGAATCTCCCTTGCTGACCAGATAGAATCCACTCATGGCCTACTCATGGCCTGCTGAGACCTGCTCTTCCTCCTTCCTCAGCTTCATCTCCCATCACCCTCTCTCCCCCATTCATTACTAGCCATTCTCAGAAGGTCCCCCTTGATTTTTCACCTCCAACCTTTTGCCTGTTGTCCCTCTGTGCTTGCTATTATTCCTGGCTGATCCTCCACCCACTCTTCAGCGTGAGATGTGGGTGTTTCCTGCTCTGTGCAGGTACTCCCTGGTGGCCCATCCCCTCCTCTGTGGACTGTTGAATGGGAAACATACCTCTGTTGTCGTACACATCACACCCCATTGCAGCAGGCAGCAAACTTTTTTGCAAAAAGTCAGATAATAATGAATATTTTTGGATTTGTAGGCCCCAGGGTATTAGATGTAACAACTCAGATCTGCTGTTGTCATTTGAAAGCAAGATAGAAGCAAATGGATGTGTCTCTGCTCCTATACAATGTTACATACAAAAGGAAGCAGCAGGTCAGATGTAGCCCACAGACTGTGGTTTGCTGACCCCGGCTGACCTATCAGCTGTTCATTTGTCTCTCTTCCTCAATAGCCTGTCAGTTCCCCAAAATGAGAGAACTGGTCTTGTTTGCTTTTCTATTCTCAGCATCTAATCTAGGCTTGACACATAGGAAGTGCTTAATAAATGCTGCCCAGAGTGAATATGTGGATGAATAAATGAGTTAAAATCAAGTTAGGAACTAAGCCTTCAATGGAGTCAATAGGAACCTTGACTGAATGACTCATGGTGAAAGTAGAAACATATCAAATCTGTACAGAGGAGAATAAACCTTTTTGTACATGTCAGGGAACTCAGAGACAGCATCTCTGGTATGATCTGGATCAGTGTGGTTAGAAAGCTTTGCCCCTGCCATTGACAAGCAGCCAAGGATTAAAAGGAGCCTGGTGGGTGGGACCAGTTCTCCATAATATAAGTCTCTGTAAATAGTGTTCAAGTTCAGTAGGAAGGCTATTAGATGTGGATTTTGTTTCATACCTACCACTTTCCATGGAGGAATTCTTAGTCACTGATGGGTTTTGCTCCAGCGAGCCCACAGAGTCTGGGTGTACAACCATCAGCTTTTATGCAATTTAGGTTTGGAAACTTCTAAAGCCCAGCATTTACTGACTGGACAAGGGTTGTTCAGGCTTTATCCCTTCAGCCCAATGCAGGGGTGCTCAGTTCCTTGTGGTGAGAGAATGATAAGCTCTCTCAGTAAGGTCTGAGTTGGGGGAGGCTATCTGGAAACTTTACTTACTCTGGGCATCTCCTTCCCTGACAAAGCCAGAGAGCAGAGAGATGAGTGCACTACCAGGGGAAAACGTCACCACTTGTTGGGTCTTTAAGATAACATTTTTTAGAAGAAATTTCAAGATTATAATATCTTATTAAACCAAGACAATTAGAGGGACACCTGAGTGGCTCAATTGATTAAACATCTGCCTTTGGCTCATGTCATGATCCCAGGGTCCTGGGATTGAGTCCCGCAACGGGCTCCCTGCTCAGCGGGGAGCCTGCTTCTCCCTCTGCCTGGTGCTCCCCCTGCTTGTACTCTCTCTCTGACAAATAAATACATAAAATCTTTAAAAATAATAATAATAAATAAACCAAGGCAATTAGAGGGTATGTTGAGCAGCATTTTGGTATTGAATTTTGATTTGGAAGGAGAGAGGAGAACCGTGGGCACACAGTACATTTAGAAATATTTTCCCTTATGTGAAATGGAACAGAGGAACACAGGATGAACACTTAGATTGGAAAAGGGAACAAATGACCTGTACTTAACTGAATTGGATTGATTTTCCTTTGTACTGAATTCTTTCCTGCATTTTATTCCATTTTAGTTTGGTTTGAAATAGTAGGTCCAAATTCTCCCATAGGATCTCATACAATGAAGAAAGGAAAAATAAAGAGACTTTTTTTTTGTAAGAATCCTAAAAACATAATATGATAAACCTAGCCCATAGATACATTTCTATTATTTTTGGTCCAAACACATAGATCTACAAAATTCCGTAAAGCTGAGCATTAAAAAAATTTAAAAAGACATCCAACATTCAGTTGTACTCGATAGATATCTGGTGAGTGTCTCTTCCATGACTCTAGGTGTCATGCTATAGACTAGAGACACAATGCTAACTGAACTTTTCCCCACCTCCCAGGAGCCCAGAATCTGGTTGAGAAGTGCTCCAGTTATCCATTGTTGAGACTGAGTGGCATAAAACAACAACCATTTTATTTTCCTCACAGATTCTGTGGCTCAGAAATTCAGATAGGGCACAGTGGACTTGACTGATCTCTGTTCCACAGTGTCTGGGAACACAGCTGGAAAGGCTCCAGTGGCTGGAAGAGGCATCAGTGGCTGAAGCTGGGGTCACCTGGAGGGTGCCTCACTCCCAGGTTGGCTACCTGGGGATAACTCAAAGTCTGGGCTCTGCTGGGGCTGTGGGTTTGAACCTCTGCATATGGCCTCTCCATGTGGCTTCAGTTTCTTCTAGCATGGCAGCTACACCTGAGAGTGGGCATCCAAAGAACTTTCCAAGAGAGCAGGGTAGAAGCTGAATGAGCTCTTTTGAACTATCCTCAAAAGTCATGCAGCATCACTTCTTCTGCATTCTGTGTCTACAAGTAAGTCACTATGGCCACTCCAAATTCAGGGGGAGAGGAATTGGACTCCACTCTTGAAGGTAGAATAACAAGGACATAGCAGAAGAGCATGGGAGTTGTTGTTGCAATTATCTTTGGAAAATCTAGTCTGCCATTGGGAACTATATTAAATGTTTTGGTCATCTATTACTGGGAAATAACTTACCCCATAACTTACTGCACTGAAATAAGAGTTGTCAATCATCAGCTGGGTGGTTCTGTGTCACATGGTATGGAATGGGTTCACTCATATGGTGCATTTAACTAGGAACTTAGAATGCCAAAGATGGCTTCACTCCTGTCTGGTGCCTCAGTTGGGGTGGCTGGAATGGCTTGGGACCCCTTGGTTCTCATCCACATAGCCTCATCAAATAGTAGTCTGTCTGATCCATACTTCTTTAATATGGTGTCTGGTTTCTTTTAAGGCCTAGGGCCAGAACTAGCACAGGGTTACTTCCAGGTTGGATTTTAAGTCACAAGGCCAGCCAGGATTCAAGGGGTGGGAAATATGCCAGAAGCACGGCATGTGCATGCGGAGAGTGGGGATATTATTGGTGACCATCTTCGGAGACAACCTACCATATCAGAAGTATCATGAAAGTGCTCTGAGATCACAGATGAAGGATCAGACATTTTTGCTGGGTTGCCTCTGAGGGTTTCGGCGTCAGGCTGTGGGGAGGAGGTGGGTTCATGGTGGGAGCATGGTTGGTGGTGGGGTATCCAATGAAGAGGTGACATTTGAATTCTGAGTGCTCTTAGTGGGCAAGATGTGGAAGCGTTGTAGGCTGGGGAAATGACATGAGCAAAGGACAGGGAGACTGGAAGGTGCACGGGGAATGGAGGGAGGTGCTGTGTAGCTACAGCATCATTATATATATTTGGGGTGAAGATGTGATGGAGTTGGGGTAAAAAGGAATGCCAGGGGATCAGCTTACACTCAAGCATGTTGTGAAGGGGTTTCTGGGTGCCACTGTGTTTGGACCTCATTATATTGGGAATATGAACTGAGAGTTTTTAAAAGATGGAATCATAAGAGATGAGCTGGAGGCAGGGGAGACTGGGTATAGGGAAAGCGGTCAGGATGATATTGTGACAGCTCAGATGAGATCCAAGAAGAATTGCACCATGATGGAATGGAGAGGAACCTCTCTGGGGCAAGATAAAGAGAAAAGACAAAACTATTTGTACAGAGAAACAGGATCACAGGACCAGTATTATATATACTCTGAGGGCCACTGGGAGACTGACCTGCCAAAACCCTTTTCTATCTATTACCATTCTGGAATTTTGCTGTTAAAACTGACATATTTGTTTTAAGGCTTGCCTGTTCCTTTAGTCCCAAAGCAGACCCTAGTGTGCATGACTTTATCACAACTATTTCCTTGGAACAAAAAAAAACCCAAAGTAGTGTACAATCAGCATGGAGTTTTTGGAACTGTTGCCTTGGAAGCATTAAGATAAGGTATGTTGGAGCTAATTGGGTACTAGAGAAATTTCATTTCTATATTGGCTCGAACTTCTTACCACTGTGGAGGGGTTTACAGCAGAATAGACTATCCATTCATTTATTCCAGTTAATATTTATCAAGTGCCTACTACATGGAGAGCAGTATTCTCAGGGGTTGGATATAGCAGTGAATGCAATAAAGTCCTTACTTTCAGGGATGTTCTTTATATTCTAGTAATTGGGATTTGTCAGACTTGGAGAAACCTTTAAGATTGGCTATGGAGTTTTATCATGCTGACCCGGCATCAGGGTTATCTATTCATAAGCAGGATAGGTGTGCATTTTATAGCATCTCAGACCATGGACTTGACTGTACTTGCCACTCATCACCACTTATCATTAACTTGGGTAATCACTTATCATTAACAAGGAAGTTGTTCCAAGGGATTGAGCACAGAAGTGACAATAGGTGGCCTCCCAGAGAAGGAGGATGGCATGCTCAATAGTTGGGACCCAGAGTTTTGTTTTCTTGTGCCTATTCAAGCTCTGACATTTGAAGAATATGTTCACTCCTGTTGTACATTTGTTTCCATCCCGTTTGGTTTCTTTTTAACACCCATTAGCTGTCATGCCCTTTGCCGCTGAAATGGATCTCCAATAGCTACTGGACAGGAGGCATTTTGGCTGCAAGGGAATGTGTTTCCAATTGCTGCCTTTTCCAATAGCATCAGCAGGTGTAAAGAAGAAGCCTAGGAGCTAAGTGCCACAGAGAATTAGGTAAGTGCTCATTCTGGGGTTGTGTTTAGATAGGCATTTTGAGGATTCCAGGTCCTGACATTAATGTAACTTGGGAGGGTTGTGTTATAAGGTAAATGTCTCTCTGGATAAGCCATCAGCCATGAATTCTCTGTTATTTATCAGAATTCTATTAGGGGGGCACTTGCATACAGTTGTGGCACAGTGATATTTCCTGCAAAATATGGTCAGAAGGCCCAGGATTATCTTGAAGAACTTTTAACTCACTCATCAAAGAAAGTCCACCTTCTTTTTAGAGTATTCAGCATTAAGTGTATTTTATTATAGTCTAAATTACTAATGCACATATGGCAAGTGATAACTCTCTTTTAACCAAAGCACCTCCCTGTGCAACCAGACAAGATAACTAATAATTTATGATAAATTCTTTTAAACCCCAATTCTTCAACATCCTTTCTTAGCTTACTTACATTTTTTTTCTTGGACCATGTTTTCATTCAATTATATATGCAACACTTCCAATGACTTAAACAGTAAAAAATTGTCCACAGTTTATCTAAAACTTGAAACAGCTGTGTCTCTACATTTTTATTAATATATATTAACGCTTTCAAAGCAACTTGGCTGCTAGAATGAGTGTGTGCTTGTGTGTGTGTGTGTGTGTGTATCTCATGCACATACGCGCCCACATGATTCTTCTTGGAGGCATTTGTTGGCAGATAGGAAAATAATCTGAGTAGCAGATATATGATCTCATTTTTTTTCCTGGGTAGTTTGCAATTTGGATTTAGGCTCAAAGGATTAAGTATTTTAGCCTGTGATGATTTCACAGATGCCAATTGCCTAGAACTTCTAATCTGCACCCTTAAACTATTTAGTAATTTCTAACTATAGAATTTATAGAAGATATTGTGAACCCATTTTACTAGGATGGAAAGGAGTATGCTGCCTGTATTTTTGGAACATTACCAGAACCTTTGAAGCGGTTAACACTTGCTTTAAATAGTTTGTTCCTCAACAGGAATATTTTGGAAACAGTAGTAGCTAGAGTTTACTTTTTTTTTTTTTTTGGCATTTACTCTAAGTTCATTTTGTCAGCAGTATTTGATGAAAAGACACCAAGGATAGCACTAAATGGTAACTATTTAAAAAATGAGAAAGTGAGGATTATTATCTTTTAGCTGGGACTATCAAGGCTTTATCTAACCACTGAAAACTTGATCATCCAAATAAAAATGGGGCAGTAATAGCAGAGATCAGAGGTTGGTAAACCCTCATATCTGCTGTGTCGTGTTGCCTTTTCCCATTCATCCATCCTAAAAATATTGGTTTAACATCTATAATGTGCCAGGCACTATTTTTAGGGAAATATTAGCTAAAAGAGATAAAGATCCCCGTTTTCATGAATTTTACTTTCTAGTTGAGAGAGATGGGCAATAGAAAATAAACAGAATGATTAATTAAATTGAATAGCACTCACCGCTTTCTAATTTTCCATACAGAGACAGAAAAAGGAAGGCAGGAGAAGGGGGATTTGAATCTGGTGGGCACATCTGCAATTTTAGGTAACCATATTAGGTCTTCCTGAGAAGTTAGCATTTAATTGAACTAGTGAGACAAGTAGTCATGCATAAATCTAGGGAAGGAATGTTCTAGGCAAGGGAGTCACCAGTGCAAATGCCCTAGAGCAGGAATGTTCCTGAGTTGGAGAAACAGGCAGGAGGCCAGTGTGGCTGGAGACTGTAGGCAATGAGGTCACAGCAGTAATTGGGGAGTCAATCCTGTGGGACATTGAAGACTTTCATAAGTTTTTCAGCTCTTTCTCTGGGAGAAGAGGGGAGTCACTGGGGATTTTTGAGTGAATGAGTGGTATCATCTGCCTTATATTTTAAACGAACTCCTCCGGTTGAGAATAGACTATAGTGGAATGTATTAATTTCCTAGGTTTTCTTTAACAAAGCACCACAAAGCGGGTAGCTTAAAACAACAAAAATTTGCCCTTTCATAGTTCTGGAAGCCAGAAGTCCAAAATCAAGGTGTTGGCAGGGTCACACTCCCTCTGAAGTCCCTCGGGAAAATCCTTGCCTGCCATTCTTCAGCTTCCAGTGGCTGCTGACAATCCTTGGTGTCCCTTGGCTTGTAGTGCATCACTATAATCTCTGTCTCGTTGTCACATGGCCTTCTCTCCTGTGCCCTTCTTTGTTCTGTGCTCTTTCCCGATAAGGACACCAGGAGTTGGATTTAAGGCCCACCCTAATCCAGTAGGCCCTCATCTCCATTTACAAGTTAATTACATCTGCAAAGACCATAATTCCAACTAAGGTCACATTCACGGGTACTGGCTATTAGAACTTGAACATCTAGTCTCGGGAGACACAATTCAAAGCATTAAATGGGGTAAAAGTAGAAGCAGGAAGACCAGATGGGAGACAGGAGCACAGATAATGGTGGCTAGGACCAGAGTGGGAACGGTGGAGTGGCGAAAAGTGATCCGATTCCAAATGTGTTTTGAAGGCAGAGCTAATGATTCCCTAACAAACTGGCTATGGGGTATGAAAGAAAAAAGAATCAAGAAAGATGTTGTGGGGGCACCTGGCTGGCTCAGTTGGTGGAACATGCAACTCTTGATCTTGGGGTTGTGAGTTCAAGCCCTGCATTGGGTGGGGAGCCTACTTAATAAAAAAAATTTAAAAAGAATTATGCTGTGATCTAAATGTTTGTGTCTCCCCAAAATTCATATGTTAAATCCTAACCCCAATGTAATGGTATAGAAGGCGGGGGTTCTTTGGGAGGTGATTAGGTCACGAGGGTGGAGCCCTTGGGAATGGGATTAGTGCCCTTATAAAAGAGGGTCCAAGGAGATCCCTAGCTCTTTCCACCGGGTGAGGATGCAACAAGAAGTTGCTGGCTGTGAACCAGAAGGAGGGCCCTCACCCATCTATGCTGGTACCATGATCTTGGACATCCAGTCTCCAGAACTGTGAGCAATGCATTCTTGTTGTTTATGAGATACGCAGTCTGTAGTATTCTATTAGAGCAGCCCAACTGGGCTAAGACACATGACTCCAAGACTTTTGGCCTGAGCAACCGGGAGGAAGAAATTGCAACCAGTTGAAGTGGAAAGGCTGGGGGAGGACTTGGTTTTGGTGAAAAGATCAGGAATTGTTTTGAATATGAATCTGAGATGTCTTTTAGATGTCCAAGCAGAGCTGTTCTTGTGCAGTGGGGACCATAATGAGTCCATGTTACCTCTTGTAATCCATTGACCACTGAAAATTCAGTTTGAGGACCAACTCCATAAGCAAGCCAAAGTGTGCATTGTAGATAGGCCAGAGCCAAGCCTTTGTTTTATCTACTATTTCCCTTTTTCACCAGCAGAACCTTTACACCTGCTCTCAAAAGGCCCAAATGATTGGGTCTCCTCTCCCTGACCAGTGTCTCATGGAGCAGAATTCGAACAATACTAAGTTCCTAAATCAGTTCCAGATAATTACAGAGGGATTCTTGGGCTGGAGTCACCAAGGACTGACAGTAAATGCAAAATGTATTTCTGCTCTCATCGGATTACCGCGGAGATTCCAATTCACCACTTCTCTCCTAAACTTTGTGCTCAGATATTCTCTTTCTTCTCAGTTTTCCTCATATAAACAAAAGCCTCAGGCCAGTGAGTGCTGGGTTAGCCAGCGAGGCATGGTGGTTGTAGGGCTACCCTAGGGCGATGGAGTAGCTGAATTCTGATGGGAAACTGTACTTCTTCTGGCCAGTACAGTCCCCTTTAGTAACTTAAATTCACTAAACTAATTGTAAAAAATAAAAATAAAAAATAGAAAGAGAGAGAGAAAAGGGGGTGCTTAAACATGTAGGGTTACATTTGGGTTGAATAATCATACTTAAACTTTTCATTATTTTCTTTAAGAAATCTTTTTCTGGCGCTACATAAATTTCTTTTGCCAACTTCCCTTACTTTTAGTCCGGGACAACACTGTACTTTAATTTGTAATTTTCTGGATCCAATAAGTCTTAGTCTGAGTTTTTGACACCAGTAATCTTTGGCTCAGTATATTCTCTTGTCATTATGAAGTGGCTACTATTACCAACGTCCACCCGTAATACCGTCAAACCAGATCTTAAGCACGAGGAAGACTCACAGGGTTGTAAATTTTCAGGTGTTCTTCATCTTTAGCCAAAGATTTTAATTTTAGAATTATTTTAGCATAAGACACTGATATAAAAATTATAGAATATTAATTTATTCAGGAAATATTTACTAAGCAAATGTTATACAAGGTGGTAGGGATACATGATGGACAATATAGACAAAAAAAAAAAATCCCTGTTCTTGCAGAGCCTTCATTTTAGAGGGGGGAGCCAGAAAATTAACAAAATATGTAAGTGAAATATGTAGTCTATCAGATGGTGGTGGGAGCTATAGAAAAAAATAAGGTAGTAAAGAGGTATAGGGAATGTTGGGGGAAGAGGGAACATTGCAGTTTTAAATAGAGAGATCAGAAAAATATTAAAAAGAAGATTCTTGAAATAAAGACTTTAAGGAGGTGTGAGAACCATGTAAATAGGGGGAACATGCATTTCAAGCAGCAGAACAGTAAGTGCAAAAGCCCTGAGGCAGAAGTCCTGGCATGTTCAAAGAAGAGAAGAGGCCTGGTAGCTTACAGTGAAGAAAGTAAAGGAAAGAGTAGTAGGAGGTGAGCTCAGAGAGATAATGGGGACCTTCTAGGCTGTTATGATAACTTTGGTTTTTGCTCACAGGCAGATGGAAAGCATAAAAGAGTTTTGACCCAAAAAGTGACGCAATCTAACATACATCAGGTAACATCACTGAATGCTGTGTTGTGAATAGCCTTACGGGAGCAAGAGATGAAGCAGGCAACCAATGAAGAGGCTTTTGCAAGAATTTAAATGAGAGGTAGCAGAGGGTAGGGACCAGTGGGCAGATTCTGGATATGTTTTGAAAGCAGAGTCAGCAGGATTTGTTGACAGGTTAGATGTAGGGTTTGAGAGAAGGGAGTTAAGGGGACCCTAAAGTTTGGGACTAAAAATCAGGATTTCAATTTCAGACAGAAAAAGTTTCAAATACCTATTAGTTACCCACATGGAGAAGCTGACTAGGGAGTTTGGAATTCAGAGGAGAGGCTGGGGCTGGTGGCATATTTGGGAGTTGTTTGGGAGTGCAGATGACATTCAAAGTGATGAAACTGGATGAAATGGTGGGAGGTCAGTATGATCAGAGAAGAGAACAGGATGATGAAGAGACACATTCTGGGGTTTCCAATATTAGGAGATGAACTGTTTTTACTCACAACACTCTGACACCAAATATGTGGGGATTTCTCACACCAACAACCAATTCTTCCACTCTCCAGACGCCGACTAGGTATCCTACAATATAATTAAATTCTGCCACTACTTACTGAGAGTTGTTGTCTGACTCCACATGTTTAAGGGCTCAGCTCCGCAACACTGCCCTCACTTCAGAGGCAGTCACAAGGCGGGGATCCCACACTTATGTCTGACTTGGCTACAAATTGGGGGTCCCCACAACTCCTCGCACCTCAGGTTCAAGAAGTTGCTTGAAAGGCTCACAGAAATCAGGAAAACAGTTTACTTATGTTGACCAGTGTATTATCAAGAATACAACTCAGGAACAGCCACATGAAAGAAATCCATGGGGCAAGATGTGGAGGAAGGGGTGTGGAACTTCCATGCTCTTTCCAGGAGAGCCACCTTCTCAGGACCTTGATAAGTTCACCAATGAAGCTCTCCAAACCCCATCATTTAGGGGTTTTTATGGAGGTTTCCTTACTTATGTAGGCATGATTGATGAAATCTTGGCAGTTCATGATTAACTCTGTCTCCAGCTCTTCTCCCCTCCTGGATGTTGAAGGATGGGATTAAAAGTTCTAACCCTGTAATCATGGGTTGGCCTTTCTGAAAACCAGCCATTACCCTGATGCTACCTAGGGGTTCCCAGATACCAGGCATCTCATCATACAGAAGATGCTCTTATCACTCTGGAGACCACAAGGATTATAGGAGCTGTGTGCCAGGAACCAGCGACAAAGACCAAATATCTATTTCCTATTGTCCCACCGGAGGTCATGGAAATAGAAAACAGGAAAAGGAGAGCAAAATGGAGCTGCCAGTACAGTAGGAGTATAATTTTGAGGTGAGACTCTTGATATAAAGTGTTCCTGTTCCACTGTGTCCATTCATTAGTGCTTATAGTTGACCCTTTAACAACATGGGCTTAGGGGCGCCAACTCCCCCCATGCAGAGGAAAACCTGTGTAATAACTTACTATTGACCAGAAGCCTCACTGATAACATAAATAATCGATTAACACATATTTTGTATATTATATGTATTATATACTGTAGTCTCACAATAAAGTAAGCCAGAGAGGAAAAGGTATTATTTAAAAAATCATGAAGGGGGCACCTGTCAGTTAAGCGTCCAACTCTTGCTTTTGGCTCAGGTTGTGATCGCAGGGTCATGAGATTGAGTCCCGTGTGGGGCTCTGCACTCAGCGTGGAGTCTGCTTGGGACTTTCTCTCCCTCTCCCTCTGCCCTTCCTCCCCCACCATGCTCTCTCTCTCTCTAAAATAAATTAATTTTTAAAAAATAATAAAAAAATCATGAGGAAAAGAAAATACATTTACAGTACTGTACTGTATTACTGACAAAATCTGCATATAAGTGGACCTGTGCAGTTCAAAGCCACGTTGTTCAAGGGCCAATTATATACTGATCTGATTTACTTTTTAAATGACTGGGGATATTATCTCAACTAGAGCCAAGAGAAAGAGACAATGGATATCATGAACCTGAGGTTATCGATCAGATGCACCCTTTCTCAAGTGGGAGTGTGAGATAAAGGACCACACACTGGATTGGGAATTGGGATCCCTTTCATTCCAGCCTAGCTGGGTCCCAGCTGTGTGGCCCTGGATGGGTCAGTACAGTGAACCTCAATTTCTCCATCTGTCTGAAGAGGCAGGAGAACCAAGTGACCTCTGCAGTTCCTTCTGTTCTCATATTCTATGAAGCTCCCTCAGGTTTGTGAGAAGTTTTCACCTCACTGAAATGCTGAGACCACGTGATAAAGTCACTGACCACAACCTGACAGCCTAAAGCCTGGAGCCAAGCAAAAAACCCATTGATCTTGGACGAAAAGTCAGAGTGAGTGTGAACTGTGGGAGAGATGATCTGGTGGGCTGCAGAGAGGCAGGTAATGGAAGGGCATGGTTCTCTATCTTTGTATGGGGATATAATTTGCATTTTTAATGTAATTTCCAGATCATTGACCCCAAAGTGGAGATCTACACAGAGCATGGCAGGTTGCAGTGCTACACTTGAATTCTCCTTGTTTTCCCTGGAGCCAGATCAACACCTGGCTGCTCCCACCCACGCCTCCCCAAGTCAAGCAGCAGACACCGATGTCTGGACAGGCATGTTTCCAAGGGTCTGGCTAGTTCCCTGCTGGGTCCCCAGTGTTCAGTGCAATGCCAGGACCATCATAGCCACTCAGTACACACTTGAATGAATGAATGTTGAATGAACTCTTCAGTCTCACAGACTTGCAGGGAAAGGTTCATCAACTCAACGTGACAGGTGAAGGATCCTCTCATTATTTCTGCACCTGTTGGACTGGGAATCCATGCCCTTAGTAAATTTGCTTAGCAGCTTTTGGGAAGTGGAGTGATGGAAGGAGTGTGGAGCTGGGAGTCTGGATCCCTGGATTCTAGTGCTGGCTCAGCCATCCCAGGATGTGTGACTTAGAGCTGAGATGAGGTCCATAGCCTCTGGAGACCTGGGTTTCCTCTGAGGAAAAATTAGAGAATAGTACTAATTAATATTTCATGGAATCCTTAGATTCTCTATTTCTTCCCTATCCTTTGTGGAGGAACTGAGCCTCATTGGAATTCAAATGTAAGTATCCTTCTGATAATAAATATTCTATTTGGTCCAGTTCTTATCATCTTAGCAAAATTAAAATAAGTCATTTTGGGTTTGAAAATTTTTAAATATGTATAGTGAGTCAAAAATTCTACATATAATTTATCTTGATAAGTGCTGACTTTTTTCTATGTTACATATGAAATCTAACACTTCAGATGATTACTGCTCCATGAAGCATTCTCTCATCCTCCCATCCATCAGAGACCTCGCCCCAGAGTTCCAGTAGCCACTTGTGCCTTTCCAATGGCACAGGTGATTTACCTCACAGCTTTCTGCATCCTAGTCTTACTTACATTACAGATTCTCAGGTTATCAGGGAGCTGGATCATTGGGTAATCTCTGAAGGTGTCTCCAGGACAGTCCCAATATTTGTTGAATTTAATTTTGTGAGCTAATTACTCACAGTATGCATTTACATTGTAAATTTTTCAAAACAAGATGGGAGAGGTACATAAGGCAAAAATTTAAAAGTCTTAACAGAAAAGCCAATTATAATTTAATTCTTACCTAGTTGGGGTTTTTTTTTTTTAATTGAGACTATTTATTTATTTATTTATTTAATTTTATTATGTTATGTTAGTCACCATACAATACATCATTTGTTTTTGATGTGGTGGTCCACGATACATTGTTTTCGTATAACACCCAGTGCTCCATGCAATACGTGCCCTCCTTAATACCCATCACCGGGCTAACCCATCCCCCCCCAAAACCCTGTTTGTTTCTCAGAGTCCATAAGTCTCTCATGGTTCATCCCTCCCTCCGATTTCCCCCCCTTCATTTTTCCCTTCCTTCTCCTAATGTCCTCCATACTATTCCTTATGTTCCACAAATAAGTGAAACCATATGATAATTGACTTTCTCTGCTTGACTTATTTCACTTAGCATAATCTCCTCCAGTCCCATCCATGTTGATGTAAAAGTTGGGTATTCATCCTTTCTGATGGCTGAGTAATATTCCATTGTATATATGGACCACATC
>NC_138376.1:63148113-63182585 GCF_054177405.1 Leptonychotes weddellii | reverse complement strand
GCAACTCTTTCCACACTTTGGCTATTGTGGACATTGCTTCTATGAACATTGGGGTGCATATGGCCCTTCTTTTCACTACATCTGTGTCTTTGGGGTAAATACCCTGTAGTGCAATTGTTCGGTCATAGGTAAAATTGAGACTATTTAAATGGAGCAATCAATTAAATGTGATCAGCTTTTTAGTCATTTGCAATGAAGGAAATATTTCTAATGAAGAGAAACAAAGAAAATGAATAGATATTTAATTCCAAGGATAAGTGGATGAGCAGAATTACTTATAGTGAAGAAAACTGCAAGCAATTTAGCTATCTAATAGGTTAAATAAATTATGGTATTTCCATAAAATGTGATAGTGTGACCATTAATAATGTTGTGAAAGTATTTTTATTCCTATAGAAAGATGTTTGGTATTTTATCCAATAAAGGTGTAAACAAAGAATGTGTGTAGTGGCTTACAGATCTGTAAAAAGCATGTGTCCAAACAAATTAACACACACACATGTCAACAATAGGAATTATAGTAATTTTCTTTTTCTTTTTTTCTCATTTGTATTCTTCATTTTCTGTAATTAGCAATGTGTTTTGCATGTAGATTATGTGCACCAAAGCTATGACAAAGAGATAATCCTGTCCTATTAAAAATGTATAAATGAGACTCATAAGTACTGTCTATATTATTCTTACTTTTTTCTCCCAATATTTAATTTTTCTCTTAGGTTCTACAACCTAACACTTGAGTGTACTGTTCTGTGTAGACACAGAAATGAAGTTCAGTGATGCAGACCTTAGATCTGAAGGCTGATCCTGGGTCAGACATTATCTGCCTCAATGACCATTGGCAAATTCTCTGGTTTCTTGTGTCTGTCACCACGTTTAAAAACATCACAAATACTGACTTATCCCGAGTAGGTGAACTTTGATAAACAGGCTTTGGAAAACCTGGGGTAAAGGATTTAAGAGTGCAGCTTCCCACCAGGGACCCAACCACAGCGTACCGTGCAGAGTAATATAAACTATCAGCCTTTCTTACTAACCAGCCACACTGAAGTGCTGCGGGTGACATAAATGTACCTGTTGCCCAAGTTGGATGTAAAAAGACCATCTGCCAGGTTGAAAATTAATGCACTCGCACCATCTCAGCTGGGTTGTGATACTAATGAACTTTCCTAGAATGAAAAGGAGGAAGATGGATTGTGACCATGGCACAGATGTGAGTGGAGATGGCCACATTCTCATTACCAGGGAGAGACTTTGGGCAAAGGACAGTTGAAGGGCAGGCCTTGTGCGGAGGGGCACATCTCCCACCACTTTTTGATAGAATGCCCTCTGCTCTCATCTCCTCGGCTGTGAGTTTTTTTTCCCACCACGTGAGAAGGTGGCAGAGAGCCACAATTCCAGACAGCTGTCATCCTAGAAAAGTCTCTCTTCCTCAATTTGACACACAACAAGCCACTCAGCCCTGTTGATGAGATTTCCATGAATTTGTTTTCTTCCATTTCCACTCTCTTCTTATTTGCCATTATAAATAACCTTTAAGTCCTCTTCTAGGCAGTTCCGGTTCTCCCTTCTGACACAGTTCTCTGCACCTCCCTGTAGCTCCCCAACAGCACAATGCTGTGTTCTTGTCCTCTTGCTAGGGCCATTCAGGTACCCGCCTCTATGTATGTGCCACTCTGCATTTACCTCACACCATGCTCTGTGATTTGTGCCAACTTGCTTGTGTTCCCTGCTAGACTGTGAGCTCCTCGAGGCAAGAACAGATTCCTTCACCTCTTAGTCCTCATTCACACTGCGTAGCCCATGGGCACCCTTGCCCCACCATGAATGCCAACAGCCATTTTGCAGAGCAGATGTGAGCTCCCAGGTAAGACACTATGAAAGGATGAGCATAAATTACATGGTCCCTATCTGGAAAATGAAAACAGATCATAACAATTTTTAGTTTCTCTTTTTATGGAAAGCCCCACTCTACAGAATTGAAGAGTTTTGTAAAATGCAAAGAAATTTGATCCTAGAGAACACACTAAGATGCAAAGAGAATCAATAGCTCCTAATCATCTGGGGATTTCAGGGGGAAAGAAGGGTTCCAGTGAGTTTATGTGTGCGTGTGTGCTTAAAAGCCTGTCCTGCACCTTCTTTTCTCTTTTCCTTAATCCAATAAAAATCTAGTAAACCCCTATGAAGTGACAGGTACACAGTTAATTGCTAAATCATAAGGAGGAACATAAGGTGAGGAGGGGGCGATGGGTGCTGGGAGGTGGGGCTGGGAGCGGGCCAAGGACACGTTTACCCTTGTAGAGTGTATTCTCAATGGGGAAGCTGACTTGTGCTGGTAAAGTTGGTAAAATGGAAGTCACCATCGTAATCTCTCAGTCAAAAACCTCCTCACTGAGGTACAAGCCAAGTCTATGACGTCCTGTGTGATCTGCCCCATTTCCTCTCTGACCTCTTTTCTCTCTCCTCATTTACCCACTTGAGGCCCACTGGCTGCCTTGCTGGCTTTCCAACATGCTGAGGCATGCCCTGCCACTGGGCCTTCGGACTAGCTGCCCCTACTTCCTGGGGTGCTTCTCTCAGATCTCCTTCTGGCTCACTGCCTCTCCTCCCTCCGGTCTTTGCTCAGATGCCACCTCCTCAGGGAGGGCTCCCCGGCCCTTCTCTTCCTCTGAACACTGCAGCTCCTCACCGGCCTTTTAATCTGCCCTCCCAGTTCTGTTTCTCTCCAGGACACCCATAATTAGCCAATAACTCAGTTTTTGCTTACTGTTTGCCTCCCACCAAAATAGATACTCCATTAGAACAGAGAGTTTGAACCTTTTGCTCACTGCCGCAGCATCACCTCAACACCAGTGCTTGACACAAGGTAGACATTCAATACAGGTTTGTTGCCTGAATGGATATGTATTTTATATGTGAAATCAAGGAGTAAGGATGTTGTCCTGAAATCACTGGAAAGCCATCAAAGGGCTTTAGGCCAGGGGAGGAGCAAGAGGGATTTGCATGTTTGCAGATCACTCTGGAGGCTGTGTGGCTTCTCTTGATTAACGTGAGGGGCAAGCCAAGGGTTGGGAAAACAGGCTCTTGAAGCCATCTTGGATTTAAATAAGCGAAAGAGAGCCTGGAGAGTAGAAATGACTACTAGAGAAAGGGGTGGCTTTAAATGACATGCCAAAAATGGACTTGGCATTATTTGAAGGCTAATACATAGGATGAGGGAACAGAAGGAAAGGGTCAAAGATGATGAGGGAACAGAAGGAAAGGGTCAAAGATAACTCCCAGGGCCTCTAACCAAGAGGGGGAAAACTAGGAGCAGCAGGAGCAGAATGGAGGTGGTGTGAGACAGGGTGGTCATATATACTCTTTCAAGGGTCCTCTGGAAATACTGAGATGGTTGCCATCACCCTCGGTGTTGTGTGGTGATGCTGCCAGGAGCAGTGTGATTGGCGTATACCAGGGCTGAAGTTTCCCAGTTGAAAGTTTCAATGAATCAAAGACTAAATTGAGTGTTTATTTACTCATGCTTTCAAAGAATCGTAATTGTTCATCGCTTCGGGTGCTGTGGTTTTGGAGGTAAATGAGATACGTTCTATGTCTAGTAGACCTTAGTCTAGAGACAGGTATGTAAACAACAAAAACAATAAACATGACCCACAAAATGTTAGTGCAGAGGCATCAATAAAGAGCCATTGGCGTAGGAAGGACCCTAATAGGTGTTCAGTGAATGCTGCCTGAGGGAGTAACTAACTGTGCAGGGATTGGGGAAGAAGTACGGGGCCTGAAAATAGGAAAATTGGTGATGAGGTGGGAGTGGGGAGGAAAATGAAGCAGAGAATGGGATTCCAGGCAGAGAAAAGGACATGAGCAAAGACAAATAGTTTTATATGACCAACTATTAGACATATGGGTGGGGGCAAAGTGGCTGAAGATGTCAGGGCCAGTTTGGGAGAGACTTGACTGCCAATGCCAGGCACTTAAGATTTGTCCTGCAGCCATGTGTAATGGGCTGGTTTAGAGCAGGGGATTAATATGCTGCTATGACTGTTTGGAAGTCAATTTGGGTAATATTGCAGGGGAAGGTTGCAGGGAGAAGGAACCTGAGGGGAGCAGGTGCAGACGGCTGGTGATCATGGAGGTCTAGTTTGGAGACAATAGGTGCTTGGATAGGCATAATGCATATGGAAAGAGTATGGAAATGGGAAAGGGTCCATTGGTGGAATTGATCAGACTTACACACGAATTTTGGCTTCTTAGAAAGAAAGAGAAGCTCAGGATGAGTGTGAGTTTATTGCATAAGAGGCTGGGTGGACAGGAATATCTTCAACCAAGATGATGAACAGATTAAGAGAAGGGGAGCCAATGAGTCGGGTAAACTGATTTTTGGATCCCTGAAATTAGAACCAGAGTTTACCTGTGAGTAATCTGGGTCTGGTTCCCCTTCCCTGGAAGGTCATTTAGGGAGCGAGGCTAGCATTTTGGGCTCCCGCAGGTCTAGGACTGGTGGCAAGAGGGCCTTTAATTCTTAGAAATGGATGTGAGACAAACGATGAGGGACATCAGTAATCAAGGATCATGGATCAAGATGAGGGTGGCCCCAAGTGGGTCGTCCAAACAACGGTGGCTCTGGGCTGTTAGCAGGAGGCAGAGATCAAAGCTGGGGATGAGAGAAGGAAGCAAGGCAGAGGGATAAAGTCCGGTTGGGGCCTCGCAGGACAGACACCATCCAGGGCTGATCTCCAGCTGCTCATCCAGGCAAGATGGCTGGTCCTGTGAAGTCCCAAATAAGCAGACAGTTTAAACAACTGCTTTCAGCAGAACCATGTCTTTTTTCACTGAAAGATTTATTTCTTTTACTAGGTCTATTTACCAATATTCCTTGAGGAATTCGTACTGTATTCTAGACAATCTCATGCCAAAGATAAACTTGTATCTCCTTTCTAAATATGGGGGGGGTGTCAGAAACTGTCAGAAGATGAGGCTTATGTCAGATGCAGGGAATGACTTTCTTCATGTGGCAAATTTCTTTTATGTTTCATGATCAGGGTGATAGGAATAGGAGAGCCAGTGAATTTCCATTCTACTCCACTGACTCTTTCACCCATCTGCCCATTTATCTACTCATCAATGAGTATTTGAGAGCCAGGCATAAGCTTAACACTAGTGATGCAGCAGTGAGGAAGACCCAGGTAGTCCCTCCTTCAAGGAGCTTACAGAGAAGATGCGTGATGTCTGCGTGCCATGAAGGAGACGTGTAGGGGTCACAGGGTTTGAGATAGCCCAGACTCCAGGATGCCTTCCTAAAGGAAGCAACATTTGTAAGCCAAGGTGTGCAGGACAAGGAGAAGCTAGGCAGGCAAGGGGAGGTGGGGCAGGGAGAGACAGCAGAGGGGGGTTGCTTCAGTGGGTAAGGAAAAGGAAAGAAGAAAAGAGCAGGGACATGAGAGAAGAACTACAAAGAGTTTCCTCATGGCGGGAGTAGAGGGCGAGGAGGAGAGCAGTGTAAGGTAAGGCATGGACCATGTGGGCTCTTGTAAATTGTACAAAGGATTTTATTTTTATCCAAAGGGTCATTCATAGTGGCCACTGGCCCAAAAGAAAATAATAAGAACTGATGTCCTTTTCCATGTGGGTTGTGATTGTGGACTGTGTCCTCCCAGGCATGTGACATCTCATGGTGGGACGCCAGAGCAATGCTCTTTCTCTCTTACAGAGTCATCACAAACACAAGGGGAGGCACGTCAGCTGGGAGGATCGGAGACATCAATCTTTTTTGGTTAAACACTGACTCATTTTACAGTTCCTGTACATCTTAGTATAAATCTCATCAAGAACCACAGCTCTAAGTGTATTGTCAAAGACCACTTAAGCGCATAGCGAGCATCCTTCCCAAATAGTATGAACAAGAATCACACCAGACGTGTTTTATTCCAGCGTGCAGAGGTCTGGTGACAGCGATGCTACAGTGTCTAGTGCACAGAGCACCCGTGCCATATGGGAAGTTTCCAGATGGTGAGGATTCCACGTATCTGGAAGCCTTTCCTCCCTTGGCCACCCTCAGTGGCCATGTATTCGTGGTTGGGCAGTTCAACAGCATGTCACGCACACATCAAGGGGCAAAGGTGAGGATGGGGGGGAGGATGGGTTTAAAAGGTGCTAATATTTAATGAAACCAAACTACAGAAATCTTTTGATACATTAAACATGTGGGCAAATGCAGGTTTTCTGGTAATATCATCGCCCAGAACAACGTTATCATTGGGTTTTGTTTTTTTGTTTTCAGATTTTTGATGTTGAGGTGAGCCAAGAAGTATTATATATTCTTTTGGTTTTACACATCAGAGAAGCTTTATAATAGTCAAGGTAAAAATGAATTTGGAGTATCTTAAAATGAATTTGGTATATCTGTCCGGTGATATATAATTCTTTTGGGGCAGCTGTATCTTCATTTTGGTGCATTTTTTTCCATTTAATTTTTTTGTTTTACTTCTATCACCAATACTTCTTGCTTTACTTTTTTAATTCCATAATTGAGTGTTTTCATATTCTCAGTGGATAGAAGCTAGCACTGCTAGCTCTACAAATTATAAAAAAGATGCTCCCTCTAGGTGGATAAAGTACAAAACAGTGTCCTTTCCAGGTGATAAATTACAAAAAGGACTCTTTCTCCAGGGCCAAGGCATAAGACTTGGCAGAACATGGGCTGGATTTCAGCCCTACTTGCCCCACTTGCCCAAGTAGCAGGTGCCTTTGTACAGTGCACGAACTGCACAACCAGACATAGTGACCCTGCAGTTTTTTCATTGTCTTTGTATTGAGTCTCCTCATAGTTCATTTAACTCAAAAAATAGTTATTAAACAAGGCACGATATTAACAACTTTGAGGGCTATAAAGATGGGTAGATTTCAGTCCCTGCCTTGAAGAAATTTACAGTCTAGTACTAACAGTAAGACACATATACAAACATCTGTACTAATTCTCTCTCTATAGATAGATAGATAGATAGATACCATGCCTCATCCTAAAGAATATATGTGAAACTACTCACAAGAAGAACCTCACAAGAACAATAAAATAATGTTAAATTGAAATTAGGAAATTTTAGATTTAAAAACAAATTATGATCACATATAAGAAGAGGGAGAAACCTGGATAGTGACCAGGATAGTGGTCAACCTGGAGCTTCAAATTCTGAGTTTCCTGGCATCCAAAGTGAAAAGTGAAACATGGTCAAGTATGTAATTCACAATATCAATACTTAGGTCTACACTAAATTGATCAGGATAGGCTAGGCCGGGCTGGCTCCAAATCTCAGAGGTTTACATTACAACAAATTCTTATTTCTTATCCTATAAATAGGCTGCAGGTAGAGCAGATCTCCAGGACAGTGTACCATAGTGACTCAGGGGTCCAGGCCATCTCCACCTTGTGGATAACCATTTCTACCCAAGGCTTCTGTGTTGGTTGTGGGAGTGTGGAGAGAATGAGTAGAAAACGTTCATAAGTCATTGGCTCAGGGTAGTCACATAACCACAAATAACTACAAGGGGCCAAGAAATGTACTATTTGGTCAGGTTACCACCTCTAACACACACACTGGCTATGTAAACCTTTTTCTAAAACTGAATTTTCAAAGAACTTTTTTACATGGGACTTTATACAAGACAGAAAAACAGACGAATAAGCACTGTGTTATGCAGATTCAAAGAGAGTTGCTTTGTTCACTCATGTAGAGTGACCAGGGAAGATTTCATTGGAAGGTAGACATAAAGTGGGTTTAAAGGGTGGTGAAAACTCTGGAAGATATGGGGAAGTCCGGTAGGAAGGAGGTCTTGAGCTGCAGAGGGAATGGTGGCATATACTCATTCTCCCCTGGGAACATCCAACGGTCTAGTTTACCTAGGACCTAGGTAGCTGTGGGGAAGTCAGATTGGAAGCACGGGCAGTGGCCATATTGCAGAGCGTCTTGGGATTTGTGTTTAGTTCAGCAAAGTGTTTGAAAGCAGAAAGTCCCTGCTGCTATCATTTTAAAGTCGTCTACTTACCGGAGCTGCTGAGAGGGCTTTCCAAAAATCTTTAATCATGTTTCTAGGGATTATAGAAACACAGAAATCGTATAGTTCCTTTTTTCTCCAACCTTCAGACGCATACCTTAGCAGCAAGGGATGTATCCTTAAATATTTCCTCAGGAAAAATTAATGAAGTGAATTAAAACAGACCTTCTTTCAAGCCATTCCAAATGAACTCATTTCATAGCCTTTATCATGGCTTCCTTGCCATTTGGGAAATTTATTTAAGTTATTAAAAAAATTCCCTAAAATTCTCAGCTGAAAAATTGGCTTCTGTTTTTTCTACAAAACTAACTCACCTGATTTGTCAGAACAGCTTGAAAATGAAGTGCTAACTGGTGGGTTTTATTGAAAGGAAACCAAGTGGAACAACATATGTATTTTCTTAGGAAACTCAAAAAGCTCACAGTCATGTGGTGTTCCTTGGGGTGAATTCTTTGTTATGAATTACAACCTGCTTACTGATGAGTTGTTAATAAAAAGTAGGCCTGCCGGGCCATTATTTTTTTCCACACAGTACACACAGTTTAGTTTTCTTAGTTTCTTTCTTTCTTTCTTTTTTTTTTAAGTTTTCATTAATGCAGTGAGTGTGAATAAATCTGTTTCTAATTTGTAATTGTTTTCCCTTCATCTGGACAATAATTTATTGCCAAATCTAACACTTGTCTATTATTAACATTCCCCCAACAGGAAAATGTTTTAATTTTTCTTTTTTTCCCTCCTCTTACTTTTCTTGCCTCCACTCCCCCCACCCCCTACACACACACACCTCTTTTTTTTTTTTTTTTCCTTAAACTGAGGGAATGTGAGACCAAACCATTGCAGTATGGCAGGGATCTTGTTTGTAGAGGTAACATCCAAATCTGAGCTCACAGCAGCCGGAGGTAACCAGGCTCTCGTGGGCCCGTCCACGTTGCATCTTAAGGCTTGCCAGCTGGAGTTGTTTGGAGCTGAGAAAATAGGCTCAGGGAAAACTGGGGAGGAAACTAGAAACAGATGGTAACCTGAGGTGGCAGGACAACTTTATTTAGCGTGGCAGTTTTAATTTATTTATTTATTTTACACACGCATCTGGTCGCACTGGGGAGCCTCTATGCATACTCATTACTATGCTGTTAATAGTGTATCTGATTTGCCAAGGAATATTAGCAATTAAGTTCACTATGTATTCAAGTAGATTCATATTTTAGTGGGCCTTTGTGAGGCATGTTCGTGGTTAGGGTTTTATGTGGAAAGGGCGTAGAAGCTGCTGTTTGAAGTTCTAGTGGTGTGGAAAATGTGTATCTACCAATTAAGGATGTTAAATGGCCTCACCACCAGAGAACATGCCAAGTTGTCAATAAATAGCCAGTGGGATGCTAATACATGGCTGTGGGTGCATTCTTGAGTTTAGAATATTCAGGGTTGCTCCTTCGGGGTTGTGTGGATGATGGGCCCATCGTTATTTTCACTGGAGGCATGAGCACGGATCTAGGGATGGGTTTGGGGTGTTTAATGCATTAGTCCATGTCTCCTTTTTCCATCGGTATCTCCATCAATAGGAAAAAATTAGAAAAATCATTTTGTGATATTTGTGATATTAGATACCGTTTGAGATGGGAATTTTATTTTGCAAAAATAAACAAAAAACTCAGACTCTTCTTTCTTCTAATTTCTATCGGGTATGATTTTCATCCTTTTGAGTTTTGACTGGGCCTTACAGTTCTGGAAAATTGTGATTCCTGTGGTGGTTTCCATTGGGTTATCAGGGCTCTTTGGGACAGGTGGCTTCTTGCCGGATTTATAGCTACTTTTGCAGAATGGGGAAGCTTAGCTAATTTGAATGATCACCTGGAAATCAGACTAGTCTTATCATGACCCATCAGATTTCGTTTCCCCAGCCACTGGGGGCTCATTCCCAACGTGTGCAAAGAATACTCGCTCTTCTCCAAATGTGGTGGTTGTTCTGACACTTGAATTGAATCCACATGGAAGCTGGTACCAGGGGATATTGTATTAGTGAGGAAGCCTGCCAGTTAGGTAGTCCCTGCTCATCTAAAAGTCTCAGAACCTATAAGAACCTGAAAATGTTATGGAAGTAAACTTACTGAGGTGGGTCCTAGTAAGAAAAATGCACGTGCACGTGTATGTGTGGGTAAACTAGACTATGTTATGATGCTTCGAAAAGGATACCCACTCTCTACCCTGTGCCTCTCGGGAAATGAGGACACTACATTTTTACAGATGGCAGCAGGCCCTGCCGTTGCAAATCTGGATGTTGCCTGGAAGTAGTAATTTTGACATGTGGGCATGTCACCCCTGTGGGAGTCTGTTTGCCTCTGCTGGTGCCCACAAGGTGGCTGTCATCACTAAGCCAGGCCTGCCCATGGCAGCATCCCAGATGAGTGCCAGCTGGCTGCATCTTCGGCAGCGGAGTGTGGGAGGAGATAACACAGAGGAGAAACAGAGAGGAGCGGGGAACTTCAAACCAAAAACGTTGATGCCAAAGTGTCATAGAATGTCCTGTTTTTCCATCCGGGACAGTAGACATCTACACAATCCCATACATTTTTTACTCAATCTGTAATTGTTTATTCGGGACCCACTATTTGGCCACTCTAGATACATTTTCTTTTCTCTAGACATTACAATTCTGAATAAACAAAAACTGTATCATGATGGGTTATGACCAGAATGCATTGCAGGGAGAATATATTGCACGGCTGATGAGACTCTAACATGTCTAAAGACTGAAAAGCAAAGAAATTAGGCTCTGGAGTCACACCGACTGGCTGTGTGATGAGAAAGAGGTTTCTTACCCTCTCTGAGCTTCACAGTTTGCTCATTTAAATATATTCCTGACCTAGTTCTTGTGAGGATTATACAAGATAATGAATGGAAAGCACATAAAAATAGTAGGAATATAAGTGAACAGGTGAGAAAATCCGTTTCCTTCCTCCCTCGCTCTTCTGTGGAAAATGCTCATTAAGGATTCAAGATTAGCTCATATTTTCTTCTGCTAATGTGTAACCACATGTTGATGGACTCTTCAAGACTCTTTGAGCCAGACTTAATCACAACTGGTCAAGGAAGGAAGTCTTCCTTAGCCACCAAAGCACGATGAAGTCTGTTGGGACACGAACCTGTGTCCTCCAAGGTCAACATGTCCTGATGTTGAGATTAAATGAATCCAGCCTTTCCAAAATCACAATTCACATGAAGAAATTGAGCAGTAAATTATTGCAGGCACACGCAGATGACTGTTAAACCTCACATCCCTTTTTTTTTTTTAAAGATTTATTTATTTATTCGAGAGAGCGAGAATGAGAGAGAGTACATGAGAGGGGGGAGGGTCAGAGGGAGAAGCAGGCTCCTCGCCGAGCAGGGAGCCCGATGCGGGACGCGATCCCGGGACTCCAGGATCATGACCTGAGCCGAAGGCAGTCGCTTAACCAACTGAGCCACCCAGGCGCCCCAACCTCACATCCCTTTTAAGGACAGAGCAACATTATAGAATACAAAGGTCAAGCCAAGAAAGAGTGGAAGCAGCCAGGAAGCTTTTTGATTAGAGGTTCAAATCCAAATGGAGGAGGAGCTCTGCGATTTCCTTCCAGCGAAAGGGTGGACTGGTCTCATGTGTTATGCTTCCGTCTTGCTAAACATCTGTCTCCTTCAGTTCCTTCCCTGGAGGGTTGTTTAAATAGTCTCTGTTTTCTCACCATAGGCAACCTGGGCTGGAAAACCCTCTGCAGACACAATTTATATGTATAAAAAAAAAAAAAAATCAGTGCATATGTGTTTGTGCGTGCATGTTAAACCACACTTAATTCTTCCCTTTGGCCTTGATTTTTAGGACTCAAGCCCAGAAACAATAGGAGCCTAGCACCTTACCATATGATGTCTTTCGTCTCGTTGTTTAAAGCTTGTTCAAAAAAAATCCTAATCCCTTGAGTTCAAAGCACTAATATGTCCCACACCTCCTGAGGGACCTTTTCCAGCCAGGCCTCTTGTTGATTCATCCACTCAAGTCTTCCTACATAGTCTACTAGTTTGGAAGCATGTATCAGTTGGCATCTGGCTTCCTTCTACCACCAGGGACTCCTCAAAGCCCACAGGTCTTATCACATCGGTGGTTTCCCTCACTGTGCAATATCATGTGTGGCTCTCTGTGTCTGTGTGTGTGCACTCATGCACGCAGGCTCATATGCGCATGTGTGCCAAAAATTCAAGTTTTTATTATCTCTCTCCTCATCTCCAGAGGGAGTTCAGTCTTCCTGTTCTGTGTTTTTCACAAGTCTGGATATTTTCAGCTTCCACCATCCAACTTTACACATTCCTTGGTCTGGATATCACTTATGGATCTGGGAACGTAATGATGCATCTGAGTACAGTTCTCAGATGAATAAAACTGATAAAACTCCCAGCGTTTCCATCATGTCTTCACCAGAGAAAACTGCTGCTACTCGAGATGTGCCCGGCTTTCTTCCCCGCCTTGGTTCTGAGGGGCTTGAAGGATGGGATGTGGATGAGGTTTTGTAGAATCTCTCAATAGGGTTGGAAATATTTGTTCTTCATTGTGGGGCTACACAACTGACTCAGTCCCTGAAGCTGCTGTCTTACTTTGGGAAAGATTCTAAAAGCATCCAGGTTAAGAGTCCAGTTTCCCCATTTTTCCTGGAGGCCCAACTTTACAGATCAATCACTGAAGCCCTCTTCTGCCTAGCAGAGACTTTTCTTCTTTATTTTGTATCTGGAATTTCTAATGAAGGACCAACATTAGATGCCTAAGAAGAGAGTTTCCTGGCTCATTAGTGAGGAAATAGTTGAGGCAGAAGGGGGTAGGACAGACAGTACAGGAGGTTGCATGATGGCTCTCCAAGGACTTCCATGTCCTCATCCTAGGAACCTGTGAACATGTTGCCTTAAAATGGCAAAAGGAACTTCCCAAATATGATTAAGTTAAGGATCTTGAATGGGAAGATTATCTTAGATTATCTGAGTGGACCCTAAATGTAAACACAAGGATGACAATGGAAACAGATTGGAACGATGTACCTAGAAGCCAAGGTTTGCCAACAACCTCTAGTAGCTGGAAGAGGTAAGGGACAGATTCTCCCCTGGAATCTCCAGAAGGAATCAGCCCTGTTGACTCCTTGATTTTCCCGGAGGGCCATGATTCTCTAAGGGTAGGACATTTTTGTGTGTGTTGCTTCCCATAGGGGAACTCCAATTCATTCTGCAAGACTTTGTGAGATGTCCTTTTAGATGCCCCATAAAAATAATTAACTTAATTGTCTTTCCTAGTGGACTTTAGCAGTGGCTGTGTCTTGTTTCCTTCTGGGTCTTTGGTACCTTGCTAATGACACAATTCTAGAAAACAAATTTCTCAGGAAAATTTGTCATATAAAGAAATAACCAACTAACTAAATGGGTGATCCCTCTTGTGGCAACAACTCTGCCTTATAAACTGTTCAGGTAGAGTGAGGCCTGTCTCTAGACTGGCCAGAGACTAAGCCCCATAGTGGGTAAACTGTCCCAGAAATTTCTGGGGTGGAGGTGTCCAGGGACTTTTAAATTTCCCCCTGGGCCAGCTTCCTTCTCAAGATCTGTCCTACCCATCACTATAAACTGGCTCAGTTGTGTGAGCCCTACCACAGGACAGTTGGCTTTTCCTCCTTTATCACAAAGGTGGCAGTGTGATGTACCTGAAACACCATCATGCCAACAGGGGACAGGACTGACCTGGCTGGTCCACATTGTGTTTAGTGAATCCAAAGGCTCAACACTGGTGAAGGTTGGAAGTCAGAAGAAAGCCCAAGTAAAGAACTGGATACATTATTTCCAGAGGTCTTTTCAGATCAGATTTTACTTTCCCCTTTTACCACCCTTCACTCCCAGAGATTATAAAGACATGATTTTCTACATGCCATGTTTTTTTTTTTTGGCTCTAAGTATGAGCCCCCCCACCCCACCCCCTTCCCCTCACACACACACTGGGCTTGTATTATCCTGTTATTTGAAAAAAAAAAAGATTGATACATAGCAGAACTTCATTTTCAGGGAATTGTCTTAGAGGGAAAGCTAGTTTGAATGAATAAAAACTGTTTTCGGCTGAATCGTGTCCCTCCAAAAGCCTATGTTGTAGTCCTAACTTCCAGTACCTCAGAATGTGACTGTACTTGGGGTCTCTAAAGAGGTAAGGAAGGTTAAATAGGGTTGTTAGGGTGGGGCCTAATCCAATATGGCTGTTGTCCTTTTAAGAAGAGATTAACCCGGGTCACCTGGGTGGCTCAGTCGGTTAATCATCTGCCTTCGGCTCAGGTCATGATCTCAGGGTCCTGGGATTGAGGCCCTTGTTGAGCTCCCCACTCAGTGGGGAGTCTGCTTCTCCCTCTTCCTCTGTCTCTCCCCTCCACTTGTGGTCTCTTTCACTCACTCTGCTCTCTCTCTCTCAAATAAATAAATTAAAAAAAAAATCTTTAAAAAAAAAGAATAAGAGATTAAGATACAGAGGTACAGAAGGAAGGCCATGTGAAGACACAGGGAAAAGACTTCCATGGGCAAGCCAAGGAGAGAGGCCTCAGAAGTAACCAGTCCTGCTGACACCTTGATCTTGGACTTCAGCCTCTGGAACTGTGAGGAAATTAGTATCTGTTTAAGCTCGTCTGTGGTACTTTGTTAGTCTGCAGCCCTCCCAAACTAATACAATATCCTTCAGGAGGGGGAGGGGTGGGAAGAACTCTGAAAAGGATGCACATTTACTTATAACACATATATAGGCTTGGACAATTGTTAACAGTGTTTTTTTCCTCTTGAAACTACATTTTGCAGATAAAATATAAACATGCTAAAATTTCTTGAATGCTCTTTTCTTATAAGTAGGTCAGCTATGTTCCCCACAAACTTTCTATCCCATTAATTCACTCAGCAGATTATTCATGTCTTTGCTGAGAATAGGAAAGTAAGTTTAGACACAGTGCAGGCAAATGATCATATATTATAAAGAAAAGAATGCAAATTAATTAATTTTTCCGACATCTCAGGGTTTAGTCTGAATAATAGTCTCCCACGTGAAGCATATCTAGAGGAATGGCGCTCTCTCTTTGCCTCAGACAATGTTCGTGTGAATTGCCCATGTGGGTCTCATGCTTGTTCGTCCCTGGCTGTGGGTGTCCTGCTGTGTCCAACAGTTAGGCATAGTCTATAGTCCAGTGGGATCACTTCCCAAGGCAATGAGTTTCCGTTCTGGAAACAGCCCAAGATTATCTGTGTCTTTGTTTTTCCTTCATGGAGAGAGATGGACCAAGTGTGGGTTTTGTAGAACCTCCATTCCCCTTTACTTTTACTTGTAAAAGGAATTGACATTGGTTCACAAGTTTCCTTTGCAAAATGCCCAGGGAAGCACTCCATCTGAACACAACTTCTGCCTGCCTCTCATGTGGCCTGAGCCCCTGACGCTTCTCCCGACACCCGAGTCACCACCAGGCAGCAGGGGAACCCCCATCCTGCAGACCCGCCGCTCCCACGGGGCACTTGGAGGATGCAGGCGCCCAGTGGGGACTCTCGGCCAAGGCGGTTAAATGCCAGCTGGTGGGTGTAAGGGCCTTCTCCCCTTTTGCTTGGTTTCATCACCTCAACCTCCTGCCCCCTGAGGTCCATATGCTGAGGAAGGGGTGTTGCAAAGATCTAGGTGGCAAAGGAAGGGAATGAGGATAGTTATTATGGAAAGAGGCAGAACCAAACTAAAAAGAGGATTCCTTTAAAGTAGAAAAGACTTGGGCTGGGAAAAAGGACCCTGAATTGGAATTGCTTTATGAGAAATTTTGACTGGTTCTGTGACTAGGATTCTTCTGAAAGGGATTTCTTAGGAGCTGCTCCCAGGGAAAACCTGGGGGGGGGGGATGGGAAAGCATGACTAGAGGGGAAGAGGCTAGTGAGGGCGCAGGATTGAGCAAAGGCCCATGGACAGAAACTCTGTCCTTTCTTTATTTCTGTGTAACAAATTGCCCCAAACAATACACATTTATCTTCTTGCAGAGTTTAAGTGGGTCAGGATGTCAGGAGTGGCTTGGCTGGGCCTCACTGGTCAGGTTTATCTGGGGTGAAGAAATCACTTGCAAGGCAGCGCTCACTCACATGGCTGGTGTGTTGGTCGTGGCTATTGGTGGGAGGCCTCAGTTCCTCTCCAAGGGGGCTCTCCCAAGCCTGCCTAAGTGTCCTCGTGATGTGGGTGTCCCCCGGCTGCAGAGTCCAAGAGAGGGAGCCAGGCAGAAGCCAGTGATTTTGACTCAGCCTTGGATGTCACCTCACCTAACTTCCCTCATCTTCTATTCTTGGGAAGCAAGTCGCTGTCTGGCCTGCATTTAAGGGAAAGGGAATTAGGCTCCATCTTTTGAAGGGAGGAATGTCAGAGAATTTATGGACATATTTTAAAACCACTGCAGTAAAGCTGGCTCAGCCTTGCGGGGAAGCTCTCAAGATAACACAGTTTACCCCTCAGGGTAGTTTCTGCCCGCGGTGAGGAAGCAGGAGAACCGACACTCTCCCACTGGCCTATCCTTGATTAAGGGCTGCCTGAGATAGGAGGGGCATCACATCCTAGGCTCCTTGACTTGCTGGCAAAGTGGGCATCTGAGAGCAGACTTTTGATGAGTGGCACAGGCGCTGGCCACGGAGAGTGAACACAGACCCGAAGGTGAGTCATGGCCAACATGGCGGAGGGATCTGAGGGGGTGACCGGCAACGCACTGATAAGGACTGCTACCACCAGGGAGCACAGTTTCTGATTTAGCACAATAATCAGAATCTTATTGACAGGCTACTTATTCTCTTGCTATGTTTGTTAGAGGAGTCATTCGGTAATGTGGCTCGTTGGCCTCGGTCCCGTGGTGTTTAGGGGGGATCCCATGTTTGCAGTTCTCCAAAATCCTTTAATGGGGTCTTCGGGCTTCAGAGATTCTGCCTTACCTTCCCCTTCTTGTGTGGCTCCATCTCTAAGCAGAATTCCCCATTATCTCAGAGAGCCCGGGAGCAGATGTCAGAAAACTACACAATGAAATAAAATGACAAACTAGAACGAGGCAGATGCTTGCCCAAAAGAGCAGGGGAAGGAAGGAGATGGCTGGACACCAAGGGTTATTAATAACACTCTGTACTTCGGTGGCGGCTTTCATCTGTGCCTTGAAGGGCTACAGGGTCATTTAAGTAATCCAGGGTTATTTTCTTGGATAGAATCTTTAAATCCAATAGGTCTTTTGAAAGTTTGATGCTTTGAATATTTTCCTCTTTCTGGATTGTTCTCGAGGGAAAAATGATTTTGATTTATAAATCGTTCAGAGGTTTTTAAAAGTCAGTTATTTCTTAAAACAAAAGATAGTGCACTGCCTTTGGCAATAGTATACGGAATTCACGTGGGTTTTTTCCCCCTTCATCCCCCACCTCAAAGCTGTCTTCGTGAAATTGTTTAAGTGATGTAACATTTCTGTTCCGTGGGGAAAACCTATCGAAGGATCCTGCCTGGAAGTGTAACAAGCGCCGGTTGCAGGCGTCTTCTAGCCCCGGCCGTCAGTCCTCGAGCCTGCGATGCCCGGTGGGCCGTTGCAGAACCAAGGCCCTTCTGCCTTCTCTGCCCCGCACAGCCAGTGAGGGCGCAGGGCTGCCGCGGCGACCTGGCCCCGGCAACACGGAGAAAGGCCATCTCTCTTTTTTTTTTTTTTAAAGATTTTATTTATTTGACAGAGAGGCAGTGAGAGAGGGAACACAAGCAGGGGGAGTGGGAGAGGGAGAAGCAGGCTTCCCGCGGAGCAGGGAGCCCGATGCGGGGCTCGATCCTAGGACCCTGGGATCATGACCTGAGCCGAAGGCAGACGCTTAACGACTGAGCCACCCAGGCGCCCCGAGAAAGGCCATCTCTTAAACTGAGATTTGGCCGAGTCAACCAGCCAACTGGCCTTGGAGCTACTTCGCCAGAGAAGCGAAGTCCAGAAGGGAGACACGAAAGGCTGCGCCCGGACACGAACTGGGAGCAAGCCTCCCGGCCACGCGGCTGCCTGCCTTGATTAGAGTCTCCCGGCACCTCCTGTGAGCATTTGACTGTCAGTGCCGAAGCCTGGGATGCAATGGGGAAGAGACTCGGGCTGTATCTCATTAACTTGTCACATCTCTTCCCCCAAAGTGGACGAGGGTGTGTTTTGCCTACTGAGTGGTCACTGATTGTTTCATCACCGAGTCCTGAACTGAAAAGGGCTGCAGCGTAACAAAGCCCAGATCCAGGAGGAAAAAAAAAAAAAGATGGGGGAGGGTGGTGCCAGGGTTGAAACCGCAGCAAAGGACATGTTCCCGAAGGGTCAGGGATTCACCTGGTGTCCTCTGCGGAGCCTGCCGTGTTTCTGCAGCGCTCAGCCTGAGGAGTGTTGCTGAGCCTCGCAGGCCTACAGAGCGGACCAACAAGGGATGTGTTTGCAGCTGTCAGGAGGCTGGTTGCTGCTGCGCTTCACATACTCTGGACCGGACAGTCTTTTCTGGCTGATGTTTTCTTTTTCTTTTTTTAAATTGGGAAGCAGGAAGTTTTCCTTTCCGGGCCGTTCCCAAGCATTTGGAATTACCAACTCTTTCCACTAGGTGGCAGCACAGAGCGCGGCCACAGGCTCTCCCGCGAAGGGCTGGGGGTTAACAGCACAGAATGGCCTCCCACCAACTTAGCAAGTGTCCCTTCTGTCTCTCCCTTTTCTTTGGGAAAAGGCCTTTCAGAGGCTTGTGCTTTTGCAGACTGTTTCAGCAGTGGGTCCAGCTTCCTCCCAAGTGGTCTATTTTACATAAGAAGTGAGATATTTTTTCTGCCCCAGATTTATTTTGGTGTAAAGCAAGAAATTATAATTCCCTTCGTGATCCTTCCACATTTCCGGAAATGAATGTGTTTCTCTTGAGGAAGAGATTCTGCTCACCCCTTAATAATTCCTTTCTTCTAGACGGTTTGTCCCCTACCCTTGGGTGAGTCCGGATCTGCTGGCCCCCATGAGAGGAGTTAAAGAGGAGAGCATGATAAGGTACTGGCCCTTGAGGGATTGCATGTCTCCTCAGAGAGCCCAGGGGACCAAAATAAATACAAAAGCCCACTTCGTTTACATTCTGTGAGGTTTGTTCTAGTTTTCTGTCTCACCGCCCTGGCATCCGGTTCTAACCTGCTTCTGGCGGGACAATCTGTACAACTTGACGCCACTAACATCAGTTCTTCTGCGCACAAGGTAAAACAGCTGAGTGTGGTTGATTCACTAATTTAGTCCTCACAACTGTGCTTCTAAGCTCCCTTCACGCTTCTCAAAGTCATCCCCATTCCCAACCCCTTCCCCCGTCCCTATACTGCTAAGCAGACAGAACATTCTGGTCTCACCTGTGTTCATTGCCCCCATTTCAACTTCCAGTTCCTCTCTCGCTCTTGCAATCATTGCCAGGACCCCCTCCACCAAGGAGATGCATCGGTGCATTCTAGAGGGAGGGGACCAGCAGCCCTTGGTTCTCCTTTTACCCCATCTCTCTCCTTCCCCATCCTCACTCCAACCATCCAGAAACTCTCTTCCCATCAGGCTTCACTGACTCTTTCCTGAACCTTCCTGACCCTCCTCCTCCAGGTCCCTTTGTGCCATCCCTCCACTCACCTCTGAAAGGTCCTCCAGTCCTAGAACCTCACCCTTGGCCGTGTCCCCAGGACTCTCTCACTGGCCCTTCTAAGTTCTATCACGCTTTCTATTCAATCCATTGAGGTGTCCATATTCCCAGCCCTGTCCGAGTTGCCAAGCTCCAATTCTACTTTAATGGTTTTCTGGACATTCTACATCATTGTCCATGACCACCATTATCCAGATAGATCTCAGATCACACCTGTCCACTCTATGGATTGGAAAATAGTCAATATTTCCTTTCTTGTGCCAATTTTAATGCCATCTCTGTTAATGACCTGAAAAATGTGGTGGTGTCTGTGCCTTCTCCATCTCTCCTCCCCCTCAAACCCAAGTGCTTAGTGAGTCCATCAGCACCCCCCTCCTACAGTGTGACAGCCATGGTGTGTAAGAAAGAGCCTCTCACTTGGAATTGGAAGGGTGTGTTGGCACCTTTTGTCAGCAGTGAGACATTGAACGAGTAACTTCCGCAACGCTATCCCAGTGTCCTAGAACAATAAAATCACAACGTCGAGAGATGGTGGGCCTTAGGAGATCATCTCGTTCATCCTCCTTCATTTGTGAATTAAAAAAACCAAGTCCACAAGGTGAGTTATTTGAGGTCTCTGAGAGCTGAGACCCAACACTAGGTTGCTCTTTCTTCTGATCCACTGGGTCTTCAGGAAGTCCCCATTAAAATAGAAATATGGCGGCCGCCTGGGTGGCTCAGTTGGTTAAGCGACTGCCTTCGGCTCAGGTCATGATCCCGGAGTCCCGGGATCGAGTCCCGCATCGGGCTCCCTGCTCTGCGAGGAGCCTGCTTCTCCCTCTGACCCTCCCCCCTCTCATGTGCTCTCTGTCTCTCTCATTCTCTCTGTCTCAAATAAATAAATAAAATCTTTAAAAAAAAAATAATAAAATAAAATAGAAATATGGCTTTAGAAGGAACAACACATGAAGCCATCACTGTTACTAAACAAGACCATCTTCCACTAACCCTCCTGAAACAAAAGAAAGTCCACTTTTGAAGGGAGCAAAGGAAAAGAGCAGCGTCTAAAGGAAGGCAGTGTGACAGCCTGTGCCTGGGTTACTGGCATCCTTTCAGGCTTCTTTCTATAATCTGCCTCTAGCATTACCTGTCCAGAGCATTACCTCTCCCCCTCTCCCCCTAGGGTTGGGGAGATGTGACCCCACCCTCCCACCAGGGGCGAGCCCGACTGGCCTCATTGCATCTGCACAGCCAGTGTTCTGGGCCAGTTATTGTTGGCTGGATTGGAGGACAGTGTGTGGAACTCAAGCCTTTTGCTTGTTCTGTGGAGAACTTGTAGTGACCCATGGAGCACCAAGCATCCATCCTCCACTCCTGAGGGAAAATCTGCCAAAGACAAGTGTTGAGAAAGGAGGGCAGAGACATCACATCCTGATGACATCATTCGAGCCCCTGGATTAAGCTTTGCTTCAAACCAGCCCTACCCTTGAATGTTTTATGAGCCAATAAATATATTCTTTTTTAAAAAATGCAGTTTAAGTGAAGGTTTCTGGTACTGATAATCTAAAAATTCCTTGTTGATACACTCTGGTAAAGGTAAGATTACATATACATATATAATATATTTTAAAATCTATTATTTATTATATATTATATGTAATATATTTTATTTTTAAATATATTATTAAATATATGTTATACATTATATATATTATATATAAAGTCTTACTACATATAAATGATTTTACTATACACACATATGCACACACAAAATGATGAAGAATAGGCCAAAAAGGGGGTAGTAAAACCCATCTTTTCCCACCTAATTCAGCAGCTAATCCATCTCCCTAGCTCTAGGCCTGGCCATCCTGCTCCCGGTCATATGTTCCCAGACTGCTGTCAGAGACAGAGTCCCCTGAGAAGGAACCTCACCTGTTCCTCCCATGACAAGGAGGAGAGAACCCAGTGTTCAGGTTGAGATGCCCAGAGGTTTTTAGGGGCTGTTGGAGAAAGCAGCTAAGGAAGAACGACAGTTAAATGTGGAAGGGAATGGGGAAAGAAGTGGGTGCTCTCACCTGGGGAATCCAGGGTGCAGCTCAGGGGAATGAAGTCAGATAGGGGAAGAAGAGAAAAATGAGATGAGGAATGACATTGAGTGTCACAGTTCAGAATTTATGCTTGATCTGAGATCAGAATGTTAAGATGTCAAAAACTACCAAAGCACATGGAAAGGTAGCAGGGAGTAGAGAGGTGTGAGGTACGTCCTATCAGGCTGGTTCATCGTTTGCTGCTTCTGGGGAGGTGTGCAGATTTTGCACAGGAGATATTATGTAATGATGAATCTGGAACACTTTGGGAATGCTAGAAAAGTCTCCACTATATTTACAATATGCTGAGACTTGCACCACATGTTTTGTGCAACCATATGAGCCTGCAAGAAGCAATTGCTGGGTGATGTCGAGCAGGGATTTAAAACATGTGAGGGGATGTTTTGTGTCTCAATATACTAATTTTATTACGTATAGGCTTCATCTCTCCCTTACCTCTGGGTTTGTTTTTTTTTGTTTGTTTTTTAATGTCTACGTCCTGTACATTTAATGGTGCTATGCATCCAACAGCCATTTGTTGCAACCCTGTGCTAGTCATTAAGGCTGTTTGCCAAATACTTGGGGCTTCCAGACCCATGGGAGAATTGCACTTTTCCTCTTCCTTTGAACTTAGGCATGGCCACGTGACCTATTTTGGCTAATGAAATGTGAGTGGCAATAATGGGGCGGAAGCATTAAAATCCTGTATGCAATTTGCATGCTTTTTTTTTTTTTAACCCCTGGCATGGTGACAATCTACAGTTGGAAGGGCTTCTGCTCCATCAGTTGGAGTCCCTGGGTGACTCTGATGAGCAAAGCAATCTCACTTCTCCATCCAACCCCAATGGACTCGTAACCTAAGCAAGAAATAAACCGTTGTTGTTATAAGGCATTAAGATTTCTGCTTTGGTTGTTGGCGCAACAGAACCTAATCCATCCTGATTTATATAAAACCAAAAATATTCTAGCAACTGTCCTTGAAATTGGGATGAATCAGATGTGCCCCCTAGACTACAGATGCTCACCATTTTGAGACATGATGTGAAGAAAAATTATAGAAGGCAACACTTGAAATACTGTTACTTAAAAACTTTCAACTCTTTTATAATTTACACTGAATGTCTTTAACTCTGATATAATTATTTTTTGTTACTACTATTCTTTATGTATGTGTATAGATACACTCATAATTTTTAGGTGGTTATAATCATATTGGATAGACTTTGGGGATTTTACTCTTTTTTAAAATTATTGATAAATAACTTCCATGGGTTTACATTAGTCATCACTGTTATCCTTGCTATGCAAGATGAAATTAATGTTGATTCTATCAGATTCTTTTGGCAGCAAGTTACAGAAAAACTCAACTCAAACTGGCTCAAGTTGTAAGAAAGTTTAGTATTTCACAGCTGTGGAGTATTTCACATGTGATGGAAGTTGCAGCTCCGGGTTGATTGATTTAGTAACTCAGTGTTGTCGTCAAGGTCTCAGATTTTTCCATTTCTCCAGTGTGTTCTCCATATTCACCTCCCCCTCAGGTACCTCTGAAGATGGCGGCAGCACTTCTGGGGACCACATCCAGCACGGTGCCCAGGGTTAGAGGATGAATTGTTTCTTCCTGTTTCTTTCTTTCTTTTTTTTTTTTTCCTGTTTCTTTTTCTTAGGAGGAGATACCTCCCCCCACACTCCTGAGAAAACTTTTCCTCTCATCCTAGTGGCCAAAATCGAGTCCTATGGCCATTTCATAAGCCAGTCACTGGCCTGAGGGTAGACTGATTATGGTCAGTGTAGACCACAGTGTCCCCTATGGACTAACCATAATTAGATAACCAATTGCTTATTGTTGAGTGTTCAGGCTGTTTCTTGTTTCCATAGTATCAGTGATGCTGCTGGAAGCGATCTGATTTCTGTCATTTCTGCTCTCCCCCTCCTTTAAAATTTTCCTAAAGATGGAATTTCTGGGTCAAAGGAAAGCAGTATTTTTACTGTCCTTCCTATGTCTTACTAAAATAGGCTTCCATCTGGTAAGGGTCGTACTGTGGTGCAGTTCCACCAGCCCCTGCGAATAAGGTGGTGTTTCTATCTCTAAAACATGCTGGCGAGGAGTAACTTATTCCGGGTTTGACTTACAAATCCTTAATTATGAACGAGGCTGAACACTTTTCAACTTTCAACTCTCCAACCCATTCTGCGGGAATGGGTTCCCGCAGAAAGTAGCCCTCTCTGGCACAAGAATCGGAAACGTTGAAGTCTCAGTCCCCCAAGTAAACTTGGCATTGGGCTCCACCTCTGACACAGCGATGCTGGAACTAGGAACTGACTCAACAGAAAGGAAACGCAAATTATCCAGAGACTCAGACGATCCAGTTGGAACCCACGGGAGACCCTTAGCAGGGAAATGTCACCAGGGCTCTAGGCCAAATGAAAGGAATTGCAGCACTTGGAGCAGGATCCTTGGAGAGCACTTAAGCACAAATTATTTTTATTACCACATGAAATTATTGAGTTAGAAGCATCAAAAAAATTTAAAATGATACTCGCATTTAAAAACCTTGAAGAATGGCCTTATCCTCAATAGATTATCTCTAAAGAAAATGAAACGAGACAGAGGGCTATTTATGCCTGGGTTTGGCACAGGGTTTAAGAGCAAACACATCTCCCTTCACTGAAGCAAAATAATCTTTGGAAGTCATGTTGTTTTGGATGGTACAGTTGTCTCTGTGTGCAACCGGTTTCCTGTTTCCCAAATATCTTGATTCCACAGTATTGTAGGCTTAAGATATTTATGTTCTTATTTACTATTGGGTGCTGTAGGAGATTCTGAGAGGTCTCTGAACTGCTTGACATTGTTTGCAAAATGTTATGCGTACGTGCATTTTTTCACGAGATGGGCTCAGACCACAGAAAGTCCCACAGTCTCCCTGCCTGTGGTTTTCTTCCAGTTTCATCTTTGACTACAGCCCCCTGTCACCCTTCTCCCACTCTCCACTTTGCTTCCTTTCTCTTCTTTTTCACTCAGTCTTCCTGAAAAACCAGGGTTTGGGCTTGGACAGCCCTAACTTAGGGTCTCATGTCTCTGCTAATTTGCATATTGTATGTGGCTCCTTTCTCTTCATAAAGGATGGTCAGGGAACAGGATTTTCTGGCTAATATGTTATGCTGAATGCATAACTTCTTAAAAATGTGCTAAAACATATTCAAGAATATTAGGTGTTATTTATTGAATTTTTGGTTTAGAAGTCACTTGAGGATCTTTTGTCGTCTCGTCTCAACATTGTAAACTTTCTATGTAACAGAAAACACAGGGTCCCTGGTGCTTTCTGGAGTTTTCTTTAGGCTCTTTGCATTTGTAAAGTGCAGCGATGTTATGGAAGGCCTCCGATGCCTCAAAGGGGGTAGACCTGTCTTGTCTGTCCCTTGCCACCTCAGCTGCATCATTCTGGCCTAAAAAATTAGATAATCACATGCATTTTCCTTTGCCCTAAAAGTACGCCACATACAGAGAGAAGTTCTGGTTGAGTTCAAAGACTATAGAATTTTGGATATTTGTTCCCACACCAGAATGCCAGGAGTAAATTTTTCTCTATTCCAGAAAATGACAAAGGATAAAATATAAAGTATAAAAGTAGGTCGTGTGTTTTAGAAACATTGATGTAAGTGGAAAGGCAATCAGGAAAATAGCCCTCTGTCAAAAGATAGAGTGAGAAACACAGGGCTGTAAGATCGGAGAGGTGGACTGGATTCCAAGGAGCATCCGCAGAGGACAGTGCAAAGGGGACAGCTGCCTCCTTTATTTTTAAAGATATGATCATTCAGGGGACAGAGAGAAAGGCTCTGTGTAGTTTACAGAGAGGCAACAGATGATCCCTGACAAAGGACCCCATCTGGATGGAATATGGAGAGGCAACAAAGGGGTAGGGGCTTTACCTGTTGTGTAAATCCAAGACCCAGTGCTTGAGAACTTCTTGGCAAGAGTCTGTGCAGAGATGGACTGTAGATTCTGGAAAGCCAGTGGCCTCTCGTCTGCTGGACACTGCTGGGAGGCAAGGGGGGGGCCCACCCTAGTGATGTCTATGGAGTGATGGCTGAGATTTGAGCAGTTGTGATGATGGGTGACTCAATGCCCCACTCTGCTCCTGCGGACACCAAGGAGGGGGAGTCCACACTGGACGTGGGGCTTGCGGGGGGGGGTGTGGGAGACAGTGCACAGAGCTAGTCTCCTCAGCCTAGGGCACACTCAGTGACTTCACTGAGTTTAGGAGAGCAGCCAATCAGGACTCTGTGTCTGTGTGTGTTGTGTGTGTACACACACAACACACACACACACGCACTTTAATTCCACAATGTAAGGTGGATATTGGTTGGTAACAAAAATGTGCATTTGGGAAATTTTATTTCTGGAATCCACATTTCTACATAGGCAGAGTCCCTCTGAATTTAATTATTTTCTCTTCCTATTCACATTGTTTGCCCTGTTTCTATTTAATACACTTAATGGTCTTTTGCTGGTATTTGTTTTTCAATATTCTTCTCTCCTTTTCTCTGAGTTCCTTCCAAACATCATCTATTTCTCTCTTTTTTCCTTTGTCTCTCTTCTTCAGTACCCTCTTTCAGCCTCCTTCTGATCAATTCAGTGAAGCCCGTTCTAATACTGTTTACAGCCATCACCCAATGTAGGGTCCCCTCCTTTTTTTTTTGGCAATTAAGAGAGCTAAACATTCTATTTAAAACATCCCTCTCCCTGGAGTTGCCAGGGTGGCTCTGGTGACCGTGGAGAGAGCTGAGCTCTGCTTGGAAAGATGGATGGGTTTTAGGGAGCTGAGAAGACATCTACAGTATGGAGTAGAGCTGAAGTGAAGGCATTTGCATATATGACTTTTCATAAATACCCTTGGAACGATTTTTCTGTTAACAACTTAGTTTTAAAATCTGAGAGGGGTTAAAATGAAAAAAGGGTAAACCTGCATTGAAATTTGGGTAGGTGGATGCATGGCCTGATCCTGAAGAGCTTAGGTACCTATGGGCCAATGCATAAAGAATGAGAATGTGAAGAAAAATTCTAGAAATCTCTCAGCGTGGTGAGTGCAGGAAACAATGGGAAATTTGCTTCCAAGCAAGCCTGGATCAAACTGTGTTTACAGCTGCGAATGTAAACAAGGGAACCAAGCACAGTGCTCACAGCAGGAGCAGAACATCGTGTTTTTGTTACAACGACAGAAAACTATGCATAAAAATTGGAAGATTATTTGGTATTTAAATACAAATGTGAACTTCGTTACAAACCTCTAAAGATGCATTGAAGTTTACAATTCCTCTCAACTCTGGCATCTTGGGGCAGGTATTTACTCTTCAACCACCCATGCCTAATTTTTGACCTCTAAGCTTTGTCTTGACTCAACAAAGGAAATAGATATTTAGGTCAAACCAGAAAGATATCACAACATTGCTTGAATGTTATGTGCCTAGAGGGAGAAGGCTGATCCTGACAGCAGGGATTATAAATGTTTTCAAGTAATTAAAACCTGACTTGCCTTACTTGATGTATGCCGTTTTCAAAATGTCTAATTGTTTGCACAATTTAAAATAAGGGGAAAAAACATGGCAACTTTACTGAGCCAAGAGGGAGTTGTTTGAAATGGTTCAAGTTATGTTTAGATTCATGGAGGGGTATTTGAAAGAGCTCTGAGGCTGCTATAAAGGATATTTTTTCAGATGATTAAATGCAAATATTGTTTAAAAATGCTTAAGAAAATGATTTTAGAATAAGCAGGAAATAAGAAAAGATGGAGTGGGTAACGCAGAGGTGAAGGAGGGGATTGTTTGGGAGGGATTTCTCCTCCTGCAGTGACCCAGGCTTGATCTCACAGGATCTGAAGAGTCTTTGTTCTTCTGGAACACACGGGCAGGAAGGAGGATGAGGATGCTGAGGCAGCACTCAGGCCCGAGTGGACGCCCAACCAAGAAGCACCTAGGGTGCGCCCTCATCACTGTCCTCTCCACGCTGGCTGGCAATGCCTACTATCCGCAGGATGCCTGAGGTTTCCGAGTTCACTCGTGTATACAGAGCCCTGAGTGGGTACAAAGACCTGTCCGGACCCCCCGTGTGTCTCCTTTCTAGTATTTGATACTAAAACCAACATTGCAATGCCCACACCAAAAGACCAGCTGGAAACCACAGTTGTGATACCCCTTTTCCTCCTAAACTCTGTCAGGTTGAATTTGGCTTCTATTTGAATTATATTATGTATGAGGTAAGGGGAGACTTACTTCAGTCCTGGCCTTTTACAGCTCATGGCCGGGCTACTTTGCATGTTGGATACTGGTGGGTGAATTTGGAGACATCAAAGCCTCTTGTGGCCGAAAAAATCCAACCCTCAGAAGAAGTGACACCAAGTGTCCCAAAGACTTAAGGTTGAAATATCTGTTAGCAAACGTTAGGGCAACTGTTCTCTGCAGGGTTTCTGCTACGGTTGAGGTGGAATCTGGTGTGATGTCCACTTACATCTCAACATTTTTGCTTTTGATCTAACATGAGTTCAGAAAGGAGAAAACTAGCCCTGAGTTGGAGGAAGTTTCAGGAGCTTCAGGGAATTCTGTTTCCCATGGGTTTAAATCATCCACTTGCTGACAAGAATGTTTTATCAAGACAAGAGTTCTCTTTCAGTTCTGAGTTTAGATCCAACTTAAAGAGATTCTGGATTGGAATTGTATTTAGCATTGGCAAGGGAGAAAAGGCGTAGGAAAGGACTTCTAAAGGCTTCTTGGACATCAAATGGCTATTTCACAACAACTTTGTGATGAGTTAAGTGTAAATGAATCAGAAACATACGGACCAAATTTCCTTTGAAATTCACATGGGCTTAAGAAATTAAGGCAAAAAAGTTCTTGGCAAAGAGTATTTTGGGATTTGCCAAATTCCAGCCATTTGAGAAAAATTGGGAGACACTCTTCATGGACCCTAGAATGCCTCTGGGCTCCATCTCTGTTCCATTCTCTTCTCCACCCATTCATCCAGGTGCTGTGCATCCTGGAAAGCTTCAGGTTGGGCCAGAGTCCCCTAGTGCTGTCCTGATCTGCTGGGGAGGACCAGAGCCATGCTTTGGAGGTAGCAGCAGAGAACTGAGCTTGATTTTGGAGTAAGAGGGGCCAGCTGTTTGGATCCTGTTCACATGGGTGCTGCCTTGCAGAGGGGGAGCTCATCATGGCTTTTCAAGAAACTGTGGGGTTGGGGAGGGATATTTCAACTCTTTTAGAAAGGATTTGGCTACTCAATGGGGAGCACTTATTCTGGAGGCAGGTGGAAATGTTAGGCAAAAGAATTGACTCTTTCTCTGGACTTGGTCTCACTCCCTGCGCCAAAGAGGGAGCCTCTATAGGGGAGAGACTCTGTAGTGTTTTTATTTGTTTACTACACACAGACTTTCCTGTGGGAGATGTCTGCAATGGTTGTTGTACTGAATTGAGAATGAATTACAGAGGAAATGGTTTGCAAAATTACAAAGCAATTTTTTTTTGGTGAGAATCAGGAAATGTCATCAGAAGAAAGGGTCATTTCAGCAATGCTTTGGGATTTGGAAACCACTTACTTGTTGTAAAAAGGTTTTCACTGAAATGGAATTTGTTCAAATGGAATTTAACCTGAAAAGTGGGAAAAGGGTCTGGAGGGTGGCACTTTTTGTAAAGAAGGATGGCATGTAGGTGGGTGGTGATGTGTGGTATCCAGCAGGGGAAGAGCAATTAAGAGGAAGCCAGTAAAGAGAGAAGGTAGAAGTCCATGATTTAGAAATGTTGGCATACCTAGCCATCCTGTTTCTTGAACCACAACACGGTCCCCTCTCTGTTTGCCAGCATCACATTTACTGGGCAAGAAGATTTGGCCCCTTCTTGGCATCAGAGGTTCAGCACTTTCTCACAGAGGTGGCAGCTGAAGTCAGATGAGCCAATTCTTTTTTCTAGGACATGAACATAATACCTGGCCCACAGTAGGTGCTCTGTAAAATTTTATCAAGTGAATTAAAGTTGATGTTTCTGGATGGCTGTTAGCTAATATTAAAGAAGGAAAAGTCAGAGAAGACTGAGAATGAATGATCCAAGAGGAAACAAGAGAAGCCAAGAGAGTGAGATATCCCTAAAACACTGAAGGAAGGCCATAATGTCTATTGAAGACGCGCAGAAGGATGGTAAAAGATTAGAAGCTTTCTGATTTAGCTGCCTGGGGGTGTTTTCTAACCTTTCTAAGGGAGATTTCAGGAGAGAGATTGAGAGGGAGAGGGAGCGCACAACCCAGGAGGAGAGAGTTTGTGGTGGGAAAGTAGAGACAGTGGATGCAGATGTTGCCATGACACGTTCCACTGTTCTGCCCCCCATTGCTTCCTTCCAGCCAACATTTGATGAACACCCACTGTGAGCCGGGGGACCAGTGAAGCAAGTGGATACTGCCTTCAGGACACTTGTGGTCTTTGAAGAGAGAAAGGACAAGCTCAAAAATAATGAATGCAAGCTAATTAGGAGAAATGAGAAAAGGGATGCACAAACTGCTCAAGTTTGAGGAAAGAGAATGTTCCCTCCAGCTAGCCTGACAAGGAAGGTGATGTTTGAGCTCTCAGAGAGCTCTCTGCCTCTCACCTTCAACATGCCTCAGCTTCCTGGCCCAGGTGTGGGGTGGCCACTAGAATTCTGCTTGCCACAGAATTCATGTAGTTTCTCTTCCAATCCCAAGGCAGATGTTACGCAGGGTCAAAGCCCTGGGCCGGGACCATGTGAGTGCCGGTCTGTGGGAAAGCGGCTCCTCAGAGAGGAGAAAGGACGTGTCAGAGTGGAGTGTCCCAGGGTATGAGTGCCTACCCTGCACGCCACCTTCAGTGATGTCATAACAACCCTCAGGGCCAACGTGCAATTAATTAATTTCCTAGACATCTGTATTTCCATGAATGTACGTGAGCTATTTTCATTTCCTCAGAGAAAGTCCTAAGAACCAGTTTTCATTAGTTCAGGTGTCTGCCTCTTGCAACTGTTTATTTTTGAAGACAAAGACAATCTGCTGTGTATTTTCTTGACTGCTTTAAGCTCACCAGATTCCTAGGCTCCAGGACCCTTCCTTTCAGCTTTTCTCCAACACTAAGTGCTCCAAAGTGGCCTTGTCCCTCTATCCCAGCTTTCTCTGTCCCTTTCCTGGTTCTTATCCACTCAACTGTCCATCCTCCCTCCATTGCAGTGAAAGGAATGTGGGCATTGAGATTTCTCCTAGGAGTTGTGGGGAGCCACAAACAGGCATATGACAGTCTTTTCAGGGCTTCACAGGATTCTGCTTAGTCTAACTGAGCTTTACCTACTCCTTGGAACCTTGCTATTCACGACTGCTTGCTTTTTTCCATAAGTGATCCTGTATAAAATAATAGAATTTCTGTAAAAAGAACTAAGCTGGGAAAGAAAAGACATTTTGAAAAAATTTGAAACGTAAGCAATATTTATTTTTTAGGAGTGTTTTACAGAGCAAAAGTCACTTTAGTAGTGACTCGAGAACTCTAAAATATGTAATGGATTCAACAACTTCTTTTGCTCATAAAATGATCATATTTGATATATTCAATGTAAAATATATCTATTCAGAAATATGATTTATTCAGAAATAACCGAGACTAACTAAATTGAATTTGCTTTTAAATGTTCTTCAATTTTTTACAAAAGCAATTTTGAGCTGATGAACTCTGAGGAATGTAGCAGCTCTACTTTTTGCCATCGTGTGAGCTGGCAAAAAAGAACTTGAGGACAATACCCCGAACATGCTAGAATGATTCTTGGGAAATGTAAAATTAACAGCAACAACAAAACCCAACAAAAACAAGCCTGTGTTTTCTTCCAGTTTTTCTCCTGGGACCTTCTCTTTCCCAGTACTTTCGTCTGGCATTTGTAGATGTTTACTGACTTGCCAAACTTCTCTCTGTGTCAGACCCTGATGGGCAGGTTGTCCTCTCAGCCGCCCTAGATCTCACCTCTGGCGTCTTATTTCTTCCCCGGCCCTCTGCTCCCTCAAGCTCTCTTTCCACATGGGTTATTGTGCCACGTTTGAGGAAAAAAGCTCAGGTGTGCAGTGTTTGGGTTATGCAGCTGCTCTGGATGGCTGTGGAGTCGCTCTGTGCATAGACAGACATCTCGGCGTAACTGAGGAAGCAGGGCGGCAGGCTGTCAGCAAGCAGGCCCTTTTGGGGTCAGTCCGTGGTCCTTCCTCAGTCAGGATTCCCACTAAGGAAGGGTTGTGGTTAAGGGGTGTTGATAGTTGGTATTTAGGAGTGTTTCTCTGTGACCAGATGACAAGATCCCTGAGGGCAGATATATTTTATTCATCTCTGTCTCTGCAGTGTTTTAATTTTGTATCCGACACATAGTAGGTACACACTATTTGAAATTGTTCAAATGAATGAATGAAGAGTTTAAACATAAAGGGCTTGAGTAATAGAGTCTTCAAATGTATATGTATATTATTTTGAAATTTAAAAATATTGCTGCGGGGTACTTAGCCCAACTCTATGGTTATAAGCTTAGTAAATTGTTGCCATCGTACCTAAAAAGAAATAATGATAGAAAGTATTTAGCGGCTGTCCTAATTAAAAATAATCCACAAGGAGGACTTGGATTTTTTTGGAGGTTCACGTGGACATAAAACACGATCCTGAAAATGTGCTTACTTAGCAAAATTTAGTTCTGCCAAAAAAGTCTTTTTAATCAAGAAATTCCATGTGTGCAGCGCCTGGGTAGCTCAGTTGGTTTAGTGTCTACCCTCAGCTCAGGTCATGATCTCAGGGTCCTGGGATCGAGTCCCACATCAGGCTTCCCTGCTCAGCGGGAAGTCTGCTTCTCCCTCTCTTCCCCACTTGTGCTCTCTCTTGCTATCTCTGTCTGTCTCTCTCTCAGATAAATAAAAAAAATATATATATATATATATTTTTTTTAAAAAAGAAAGAAAGAAATTCCATGAGTTGCATTTCTTTACAAAATATTATGTTTTGTTAATCCCAGTCCTCCAAGAAGATGCCAAGACAGGATTAAACTTGCAAGGATTTTATGAAGGGAAGTGGTCCCTATGAGAGAAAATAGGGAAGGGGCTGGAGGAGGCTGGGGAACCACGAAGCCAGTCTGCTCCCCAGTGAAGGCAGGAGGAAGAGCAGATGGGGCGGAGCTTCCTGAGCTGTTCTCCCGTCGCCATCGCGCGTCAGTCATTGGCGGGGCGCTTCCGGAGGGAGGTGTGGCATGTGGTCAGTGACAAAGGCTCCCTGTCATGGGAGGTCTGCAAGCACATTCTCATGGGGTACTATCCCAGCCCCGGTGTGCTCACCTCCAGACTTCTTATATGAGCAAATGAAATGAACTTCTATCGTTCTGAAGTCACTCTTATGTTTGGTTTTCTCTCACTCAGATCTAAACCTAATTTTACTCATATAGGCAGCTCTTTCTGAAATGGAGCCTAGAGAGACTGAAAGTGACAGCCTCTTTATGACACAGATAATAAGTGGTCAAGTTAGGCTTTTCACCAGTTCTCTCAACTTTCAGGTTGAAAATCCTTAGTATTAAATTTGAAGTTTACATTAAACGTCACTGTGCCATGATTATTTTGGCACTACTGAGCACTTCATGGGATGTTTTCTGTCTCAGCTTAAGCTTCTTTGTTTGCAAAATGGAGAGAAACACGTTTGCTAGCAACTTTAAAGAGTTTCTGAATTATTTCTTTGAGATAATAATTTATATATACATGTAAATTATAAAGTATATATAAACTGCAAGTTCTCACAACGAAGAGACATTTTATCATAATCAATTTACTGACTTCAGCTTTGAACAATGGGAACAAAGAATGTATACTCCTTTATACGAGGTGGGACTGATCACAAGAAGCTTCAGGCGAAGTCCTAACCAGATTCAAGTGGTAGACTAGAGGATGAGGGAGAAGGAAAATAATTCATCACTTAAATAGATGACACTGGATATTTTCCACTAATTGTTTCCATGTCTTCTCGTCTCAACTGCATCATAAACTTCTTAGAAGCCAGAGCTATGCCTCATCATTCTGTGTGCCCTAGATTTACTGTGTTTGGTGAATATTTGTTGGTTGATTGGTTGGTTCTTGATATTACTGTGAATATTATTTTTTTGTAGTTAAAAAACTGTGAGATCCACAAACACTATAATTTTTTAAAAATCATGTTCTTCTAAATGTTTGACTCTACCTCTTATCTTTCCTGGCTTAAAAAGAGCAAAATATATGCTGTTTGCTTCAATTTCCAAACTTTTGGTTCATTTCTTTAGGTTTTTGAGCCAAAACCCCCTCTCTGTAAGTCTTGTTTTAACTCATTGTCCTGATTCTAACTATAAAGCATAGGGGAAATTATAAAACCTTTCTTCTTTTTTTTTTTTTTTCAGGTGTAGAATTTTTTTTTTAATTTTATTTTATTATGTTATGTTAGTCACCATACATTACATCATTAGGTTTTGATGTAGTGTTCCATGATTCATTGTTTGCATATAACACCCAATAATCCATTGAATACATGCCCTCCTTGATACCCATCACTGGGCTAACCCATGCCCTCACCCCTCCTCCCCTCTAAAACCCTCAGTTTGTTTCTCAGAGTCCATAGTCTCTCATGGTTCATCTCCCCCTCCGATTTCCCCCCTTCATTTTTCCCTTCCTGCTATCTTCTTCTT
>NC_138376.1:63130543-63147613 GCF_054177405.1 Leptonychotes weddellii | reverse complement strand
GTTCATTTTTGCCCTTGCTTCCCTTGCCTTTGGTGATGTTTCTAGGAAGAAGTTGTTGCGGCTGAGGTCAAAGAGGTTGCTGCCTGTGTTCTCCTCAAGGATTTTGATGGACTCCTGTCTCACATTTAGGTCTTTCAACCATTTTGAGTCTATTTTTGTGTGTGGTGTAAGGAAATGGTCCAGTTTCAGTCTTCTGCATGTGGCTGTCCAATATTCCCAACACTATTTGTTGAAGAGACTGTCTTTTTTCCATCGGACATTCTTTCCTGCTTTGTCGAAGATGAGTTGACCATAGAGTTGAGGGTCCATTTCTGGGCTCTCTATTCTGTTCCATTGATCTATGTGTCAGTTTTTGTGCCAGTACCATACTGTCTTGATGATGACAGCTTTGTAATAGAGCTTGAAGTCCGGAATTGTGATGCCACCAGCTTTGCTTTTCTTTTTCAACATTCCTTTGGCTATTCGGGGTCTTTTCTGGTTCCATACAAATTTTAGGATTATTTGTTCCATTTCTTTGAAAAAAAGGTGATGGTATTTTGATAGGGATTGCATTAAATCCCTATCAAAAAACACAAGGTTTCTTAAGCAAACAAGCCTTGTCTGGTTAGCATGTGGCTCGATGCAGAAACAACTGTCCCCCCTGTCCCTTCTAAGAAGAGAACAGCTTCAGTGCCATCGGCTCTGCAGAAACCTCCCTGACTCAGAAAACGGAAGAATGTGGCCAGCAAGGAACACATTTTCAACAAGCTGAGCAAACATGGCTTTGACGTCAGGGAGGGAGTCTATACATGGGTAACAAAGGAGACGTGCACACATGGGGATTTTGTGGTACCTGGGCGGCTGCCCAGAGCACTAAATCCTGGAGTTGAGAATCCCTTTGAAGACCCTTCACAACCCTTGGGAATTTCAAAGAATATCATCATAACTCAACAAACCCTCCAAATGTCATTTTACCTTGTTCTTCTGCCTCCCCATTGTGCTGGCTGTCCCTAGTGACAGAATGCAGCCCAGCCATTGCCTGAGGGAGGGGGTGGGTTGCAGCAGATGTGCACATCTGGATCACCTGCTGCTAACCCGTCAGGCCCCAGCTTCCCTGTGGCTTTGGCTTCCACAGGACATTTCTGGGGGTGGCCTCCTCTCTGAAGTAACTGAATCTTTTAGAATAAAGGTTTTAACTATCGATTAAAACATTAAACATTAAAACATTCCACGATGTTCAGGCTGACCAGTAAACTGTACTTTGGGGACTGGAATCTTCCTCGTTTCCGCATATGTGAAAAGCAACTCTTGGACTCTAGTCCTTAAACACATTTTATTTATTTTTTTTAAAGATTTTATTTATTTATTTGACAGAGGGAGAGAGAGAGCGAGAGCAGGAACACAAGCAGTGGGATTGGGAGAGGGAGAAGCAGGCTTCCCGCTGAGCAGGGAGCCCGATGCGGGTCTCGATCCCAGGACCCTGGGATCATGACCTGAGCCAAAGGCAGACGCTTAACAACTGAGCCACCCAGGAGCCCCTCCTAAAACATATTTTAAAGTGGAGAATCCATAGCAGGGGGTGTTGGGAGATCTAAGGGTGTGCTTCCACATTCTCCTGTTATAGAAGTAATTTCAGCAAAAGGCAGCTTTAATTCTCGTTCTACTTCTACCTTCCCTCTGTGGGTTTTCCACACAGTTCCTCTGAATACAGAGGGAAATCCAATATCTACATGGTGACTTTCCACCCTGTCCTGCCGTATTGGGTTCCCTTGTTTTTAATCATTCAGTGGTGAGTATACAATGACATTGCACATCTGTTTCTGGTCTGGGAAGATCAGTAAGGATGGGGGTGATTGAGAGCTACATTAGGTGAAGCAATTACAAAGAAATGTTAAAAAGTGGAAGTGTACCATTTCCCCATTTTTATCTAATACATCCAACATCTGGGAAAGGATGACGTGAAGCTCAGTTGATGGGGTAGAGTGGGGGCGGTGACTTTTGGTAGTGCATTAAAGTTGAGCAAACGGTACACTCTGCAATAACCTAGCTGTAAAGATGGCCTGCTGGGAGAGGTGTCTATGAGTGATGGCAAAACCCATCGGAATTCGATGGCTGAGTTCGTCCCATATGACTTTGAATATGTGATGGCTTCTTTATGTTTTGTCTTTTAAAACAATCTGGCATTTAATTACAATTTGGCATTCCCCTTTGATGATATTCCTTTATATGGGGTTCCAGCTATCTAAAAGGCTCTAGGTAATGTTTAAAAGCACCAGACTTATTTCCAACAAGTAGCTTAAGCACTAGCAGAAACTGGCATATTAATATTAAACCCAATGGAAATGCAATTTTTTGGTTTGAAGAATAAACATATGTTGGGAATTGCAAAAGTCAAAGTCCTCCAAGCAAGGTTAAGTTGCTCTTTAATACATTGAGTGTACATATTTAGAAGTCTGGGGATTTACAATCCGCAAGAGGACTATAACTTTCTCTTTTTCTGATTTGGTGTGTGTAAATTTGTAGCACAAGTGTTTCATTTCTCTAGACATTTGCATTTAATTTGCTGCTGATTTTAATGTGAAAAAAGGAAAAAAAAAAAGTAAAGGTAAGGAAATCATGCTCCAGGATGCATGCATTACATTTTGAGGACTAGGCTGACTTTTTCAGTGATGTGTTGTAACGAAGTTGTAATCTCAGGGAAGTGTGTGTAACACCCCACTCAGAGCATTTCATTTTGACCTTAAAGAATTTCCGAAGAGTCCAAATAGTCACAGAGCCCCATGCTGCCTTAAAACACAATACTCTATCTTGATCTGTATCTTCTTTCGTTATTTAGAAGTACAGTCTACCACTTTCAACCTTAGTTCTTATGATGCTTTTTCTAAATCCCTGCCGGCTTCCCTCATGATAGGAATGACCACATGCATAATTTTTCCTTTGGTCTCTCACTTGTCTCTTTTGTCCTGTTGTCCTTTTTTTTTTTTAACTTGCCACTTTGAGGAACTTAAAACCAAAAAGGGAGGGAAGGAGAGGCACCTGGGTGGCTCAGTCGGTTCAGTGGCTGACTTAATTTAGGCTCAGGTCATGATCTCAGGGTCGTGAGATCGAGCCCCAAATCTGGCTCTGAGAGTGGAGCCTGCCTAAGATTCTCTCTCTCTTCTCCCTCTGCCCCCACCCTGCTCACACACACACACTCTCTCTCTGTCTAAAAAAATAATAAATAAAATAAAAATTTTAAAAAAACAGGGAAAGAAAGCAAATAATTAGAGGAAATTAGTGTAATGCTGAGGAGACATTTAGGTTTAGAGGCACTTACAGACTATCTTTGGGAAAACTTGGAAATTCTTATATATTAGAGATTTGACTCTATGAGGGGATTTTTCAGCTAGTAGAGCCAGTCCCCTGGAGATGGGTCTGGCAGGGACCCAAAGGCAGAACTCATAGAACTGGAAGCATTTTCTACTGCGTGCATCTAGCGCACGCAATGGAAGTCTGGGATGAACTCCGTCAGGCGGTATGAGTCCACCGGTTCTGAATGCTTCTGGATGCGGCTGCTCTGGGCTTCACCTGGCCCAGCAGGTGTCCCTCAGATATGCCACACACAGGACAGCCGATTCTAGGCAAGGGTAAAAATAGAAAAAGGACACATTTCTGTTGTTGCTGTTTACAGAACCCAATTCTTTGGTCTTCAGAGGTCTTGGCCTCATCGAGCTGTAGGTTGTTGTTTTTCATTTAGTCCCCCGAAAGAATGTGGAGGGGGGAAATATTATAAACACCCTCTCCTTCGGCATTGTTTGATTTTTAAAAAAAAAAAATTAATAAAAACAGCTCCTAGCAGCTGGTTGAAACAATTATGCTCTTCACAAAAGCCTTTGCAGATGACACCGAATGTTAAGAAAATAATTCTTTCAATTAGTGTGTGGCCAGTGCACCTGTGAGCTGGAATCATCCAAGGAACCATATCCGCGAATGTCAGTAAGAACAATTCAGGAATTCATCCTCTCTGCCTTTTTTCCACTTCCACGTTCACACAGATGTTAATCCTGGGGCACAGATGTTGAAAGGGCCGCCTACCTCAAATCCCAGGAGCATGAGAATCATGAGTTCAGATCAGGAAAATGATTAATTTCTAACGGCTATCACTATCCTTTCTCCTTGTTCTTAGGGCTGCCTCTTTTTTATCTCTTTCCCAAGCTAGAACACATAATTCATTGGTCCTTGTGTACAGTTGGCTTTCAGGTACAATGGCAATTTACTAAGCTCTTATTCCCCCAAAATATTCATCGAACACCCCATGTGTACAGCATTGTGCTTGGTGTGAGGAATATAAACGCGAGTAAGACCCACCTTCTGCCTTGGAAATTCTTATCATTTTGCTGCAATCAGTTTTTCTTTTCTGCTTTAGTGATATTTTCTATCGTACCACCATCCTGTGTTTTGGGGGGATTCCATTTTTGTCTGTGGGAGTGAACAGGGGTTCTGCCTTTGTATCAATTATTGAATTGCTAGGTAACAAACCACCCCCAAAATAATGGCTGAAAACAAGTACCCCTTGTTAATGCTCACAAGTATATGGGTCAGCTGGAGTGTTCTGCTGATCTGGCCAGCTCAGATGACTGGGGCAGGGCTTATACTCTCATCTGTTGTCAGCTGGTGGCTCAGTGGGGACTGACCCAGTCTGGGGGGGGGGCGGGTTCTTACTTCCTTGTCCAGTGATTGGTTGGCTCTTAGTGGGAGCAATGGGGGTGACTGGGCCACATCGTCTCTCATCATCCGGAAGGCTAGCCCATGCTCATTTGAAGAGCGACGACCGGTTTCCAAGGAAGCCAGCAACAACATGCAAGACTGTCTAGGGCTTCGGCTGACAGCTAGCACACGGTCCCTTTTGCTGTGTTCTATTGGCCAAAGCAAGTCATAAGGCCATTTCAGATTTAAGTGGTGGGGAAACAGACTCCACCCTGTAAATCTGAGAAGCTAGAAAGTCACATAATAAAGAGTATGGATGCAGGGCAGAGTGAAGAAATGGAGCTATTTTTGCAATCACATCCTTTTTAATCTTTACCATGGTGTAGAAAGCAACCTGTCATATCCTTATGCCTTATTGAATTTTATGAACCTTGCCCATAAATCAGTTTGTATCTGAGAATAACCTGGATCTACCTTAATATGTATGGATCACAATCTCTAAGGTGATACTGTGGATTAGGAAAAATCTGTGTTTATAAAAGGGGGTGGAGGACGTGTTGCTGAAAAATCTCTCAAATCTTTTAATATGTTTTTGTGCCTGCAAATGGTTTCTGCATTTCCTAATCTTATTTGATCTCTTCTTCAAGGAGACACGTGTGTTCCAAGGAACAGTCTGTAGAAAATGGTGTTCCAAGCTGTGTTTCCAGTCTTGGGCATTCACCTCTGAAGTGCAAGCTGTGGCAAGAATCAGCCTTCTAGACCAAGGGATATAATGACAAAAGAAGGACAAAGGTAAGGGAGGGCATTTACACTCTTGGAATTGCTTAGGCTTCCCTGTGAGGGAGTCAGTGCTTCCATGTGGTATCATGGCGTCCTTCAAGCCAGAACGCCTTGTGGGAAATCTGACCCTCTTCTCCCCCATGGCTTGCTCAATGCCTCACTACTAGTCAGGGTCACAGTTCAGATCATACAGCTCAAGTTAATGCTGTAGCGGATGCTCGATACAAGTAAGAGTTGTTTGGGTTTTGAAAAATTCCTTTCTTAGTAAAAATGTGGGACTCGTGATTGTAACAATTAAGCTTAGGCGAGACGTTGTTCCCAGCTGACCTTGTGATGTTAATTCTGGCTTCAGTCCCCTTAGCAAATTAAGACACTTAGATTAACAAAATAATTATCACTATAAGAGAAATGTGTGAATCACTTACCGTGTACTGTGTTAAGTTACCAGGCACTTCCAGGTACTAAATCATTTGGTAAAGACCGTGCTCCTACCGTAAGTCAGCGGTTTTTCCAGGAACGGGTCTTCAGAGAAGTCCTCTGTGCCCTATGGAGCTGCTGTTTTAAGAGAGGCGGGAGGTGTGTCCGATCAGATGGAAACGACTAAGAAAATGGAAGATACTTCTGAATGCAACCACAGCTTTTTTATTTGTTGTCATGGCCCCAAAGTTACCTGTCACATCCCTATGTCATACTGAGTCTCAATTAGTGAATTAAATCAGGGAATAGGACAGTGACCCGAGGGGCTACTTTTATATGAGGAGGTTAGAAAAGCCACGAGGAAGTGGTCCTTAAACAAGTTAGCAGTATACACAGAACCGAGAATATTCTGGAAGGCAAAATAAGATACCAACTGCGGGGGATTTTGAGAAACTGAAAGAAAGCAGTGAATGTGAGTGAGGCAGAGCAGACAAGGTGTCAAGGGGTGACCTGAAGAGGCTGGTGTGAAGACCTGGAGCCAGAGCACGGAAGGCTCTGGAAGCCAGGGGATGGCATTCGGATTGTATCCCAACTGCCTGGGGAGCCGTCAGAGGTTTTTAAGCATGAGAGTGGTCAATCTTACGTGTGGGCGTTAAATGTATTCCTCTGTCTGTTGTAGAACGTAGATCACGGGCGGCCAGAAGGGGAGTCGGGAGATCAGATCCCGGGCTACTGTCGTGGTTTAGGTGAGAGACGGTGGTGGCTGAAGCACAGATGCAGAGGGGTGAATGTCGCTGAGAGTTGCTTTGGAAGTGAAGTCGCAAGGACCTGGTGAGGATGCATTAAACTTGAGGAGTGCAGGAAAGAGAGGAGGTGAGGATTATTCTTAAATTTGGAGTTTTGAGCCATTGGGTAGAGGTGGTTTTATTTACTCATGGAGGTTGAGACATTGGCAAAAAAAAAAGTCTGCTTTCGCCATAGGAAGGGTGTGTAAAGATTGAATGTTCTAAAGTGGCCACCGCACTCTTGTACAATGTGATCTTGCTGTGTGCCCTTCAGGAAGAGCAATGTAATTCCTTTTCTATGAATCTGGGTTGACCTCAGAGACTCCCTTACAACCAGAAGGTGGTGGAATTGATGCAGGGACTTCCTAGGGTGGGCCAGAGGAAGGTTTGCAGAGGAACGCAGACCTCTAAAAATAAGGTCCAGCTCTCCCGGCTTAGAGCAATAGGGACCCGACTGGGGGCCATGGCTCCCCTTACCCTCCCAGGGATCAACAGGGACTGATCATCAGAGCAGCTTCCCCCCAAGGGAACCCTGGGGCTGTTTAGCTCCGCTCAAGCCTCTTTCCTTTGCTGTCTATCCTCCCTCCCTTCTCTGCACGACGCACATCTCTGTCAAAGCCGGGCAGGCCTCCGTCCTCTGCCACACGCACACCCCACTCCCACACAACCTCTCAGTTCCCCTAGTCAGCCCTGCCTCTGTCACACTTCTACCACCAGCTCTTGGGTCCTTTATTATAAAGGCCTTTTCCGAGTATGCATTCTACACCCTTTGCACCTTAATTGGGACTTGATTTTCCCTCTTGACATCATTTGCCTCCATCTCAAGCACAGGGCCTGCCTTCTTGGATATCCAGAACTTCGGGGGAGAAGGAGGGGCCAGAAGGAATCCTGCTTCATCTGCTGCCCCCTTGCGCTGACCCACATCCCTTCTTCCACTCCGTCTGCACCACGCGGCTGAGCCACGTCCCTCCCATCCGGGGCAGGGCAGCTCAGGACGGGCAGGACACCTCCATATTCTTTTGGGGTTTCTCTCAAACTTTCTTCCATACCCCATATCTTTTCCTCTTCCTAGGCATTTCACTTAAAATTATTTTACCTAACATTATTTTTTGAGGTGGAAACATGGCAGTGAAAAAGAATGCATCAGTCTCGCCCTCATGAGGTTTGTAATCAACTTCAGCGTCTACAGTCACATTGCTTACTTCCCCAGACAGCTTGCCCAAGGCCATTTAATAGGAGGTGAAGTATTGGATTATAAAAACTGTTTCTTCCACTGAGTTTTTGCCATCATTCCAACACACGTGATTGGAACATGTATATACATACATAGACTATGTACCCCCTCCTCTGGGCTTCCATGGCCCTTTGATCATTTTCCATTTGTCATGCTGTTGTTACTATGTCAGTATTCCATGTCTGCGTCTACTCCTAAAGCATACCCTGAATATCTTGAGGGCCAGAACCATGTCTGACTTACCTTCTTTTCCTTCCCCACCTTTGCTCGGTCCTAAGAATGGCTCAGTGCCTCTAAAATGACGGTAGCCTTTGCTGATCAATGTCATAATTTATTTTAAGGATTATTAATTACAAAATTATGCATTGACAAATGAAAGGCACAGTTGACTGTTAATGTCATGCTGTTACTTTGATAATAGGAAGTCCTCTTATTAACTGTTTTGGGACTAGAGTTCTTTCCTTTTTGCTTGTGTACAAAAGCAGATAATCATGGGCTTAGTGGCAGGGGTAGTTTCTAATACTCTTAGAAAGTTAGAATCAGCTCCAAATAATGCTTGTTGGTAATGGCTAATATTTGAGAGTGTGTGTGAGGGGAGGAATGATGGATATAAAGACTTTGGGCAAATTTCTGTTTTAAAAACATGGCATATTTACTGACTTTATGACATTTTTGTCCCATTGTTTACTTTTATATACCGTATTGTTGTTAGTTTTTGCTCCCCTTGAGGAAGGAAACCCTCAAGTTTTACTGACAAACCTTATGGTCAGGCAAGGACTTCAGTGGGAAGCCCCTCTCTGAGCTCCTTCATGCAGTCAGGGACAAAATCCACCGTTTCCGGCTGGGCACACAGCGCACAGCTGTGACCGAGAGAGCACTGGCAGGTGTGTTCTCCCTTTGCAGGAAGCATATTTTACACACATCTTGGCCATATTAGAGAGGAACAGAGGCATGTGGGGGCGTGTTTGGCTGCCTGACACGCTCGCCATGGAGGATCTTCCTTACAGCTTACCTGAGCATCGGAGCTGGGCCTTACTCCCAGTTCTCCCAATGGCTTTGCTCCGGAGCTGACCTGGAGGCCTCAGGTCGGTGTGCTGAGAGAATCATTCGGTGTGTCAGTGTTTGCAAGTGTTCACATGTGTTTCTGGGTGTTGAATATGAGTGCTCTGTACCCTTGCCAGAGCATCCGGCAAAACACAGCCATCTCCATGGAAAACTGCATCTCATCTTTGAAGTTTCCTTCATGGTTCACAAAATCTATGTGGGAGTTCACGGATTCTTCACATCGGAAGTTTGGGCAGTGGTCCTAGGGTCTTCTCATTAGGAATCCCACACTGGAAATGCCATTATTAACTGAAGACAGATTATACCACCCGAACACCGCATGTGTCTCTCATTTAGCTTCTTGCACTAGCATCGAGGTTGGGATAACCGGCCCAGCTCTGTCTTGGAGTTGCCCTAGAGAGCACCAGACCTTGCCCTCGTGGGCGAAAGAGGCTCGTCCTTTGCTTTTGGAACATAGCACGAAGTGAGTGATAAGCAGATTTCAACAGGAGGAAAAACCACCTCGCTCAATCTAAATCGCAGAGCTCCAATCAAGGACCTTGATGACAAGTGAAATTAAATAAAACATGAGCGATGAAACACTGTAATATGTTTACGGTGAGCTAGTCCAGACAGCTGATAATTAACTGTTGCCCAAAGAGCAACTTGGCAGTCGATGGCTGTGACCAGGACACAGAGCAGTAGTTAATTGAAAGTACAAGTAAAGATCTTTGTATCTTTCGAAGAAGCATGTGTTCTTCAACAGGGAGGATGGTACAGGAAAATCATGGGCCCTTCCAGTGCATAGGCTGCCTCTGGGGCTGGATTCTGACCCCTTGTCGGTTTTCGGCTCGCACATTCCAATCTGCCGTGGTCATGCTGTTTATGCTGTGCAGTCCCGGAGCAAATGTCTCTGTGTGTTTTTTCCTGGACTACCACCCACAGAACCTACAAAATCTGAAAACAAATAAATGCAGATGCGCACAATTTAAATAAGTTAAAAAACATGTTTTTATTATCTGCCTAGATTCTTACACTTAAAATAGTATTGGTTTGAATCCTTTCCATCCCCCTGATTTTGCTGAATTTGAAACAACCCTGCAGAGAGGAAAGATAGTATTTAGAAAAGGAAACCAATTCTTCAAGTGAGCTGAAAGAAAATTCACACATAATAAGAAACCAAGAAACTAAAAGGAGGCCTGGAAGATTCCTGGACTGCTTGCGATCTTGGCTCCCTTATCCGTGAAACGAAGCTTGGATCAGATGACCCTGTGCTCCCCCACCTCTCCTGCTTCATGGACTATTATTGGGAATAGTATTCAAAGAATGTGCAGAAGCTAAGGCCAAACATGTGTGATTTCAAATGTGATTTGGAAATAGAAAGAATGATCATACAATAGAACCCCTAATCCAGATTTCTCCCATGGTTCCTGGGCTGTGTACCTTGAGGTGATGGAGCCAAACCTCAGAGGGCCTGAATCTGGTTTATCAGACTTTTCAGTTGATGCCACACTATTAAGTATTAGGCTGAGTTGGATTATATTACTTTTGTCCTCATTCCATTCCCCACCCCCACCCCTACTTCATAAGCACCCATTCTTATGTGGGTCCTTGTAATCTAAATTCCATTTATTTCTATAAAATGTGTATCCTTGGAAAACATAGTATTACTATGTTTTTAAATTTTTACATAATGAATATTTGCTACAAATCTGTTTTACTTCTTTCACTTGTGTTTTTGAGATCTGTGCATGCTGATACACGTATCAAGGATATACATATGCATACGTACTCCTCAAAGCTACTCTTGTTTCATTTAAAAAGAGTTCTTCAGACCACAGACCAAAAATCAGCCCTGTGGGGTGGTGGCAGTGGATGCCAGGAGAAAAAGGAAAAAAGGTATCTCAGTCTGGGTCAATGGCATTGAAAATGGGCATTTTCCCAGATTGCCACCCTTATATTTTCTTGTCTCATCTCTTGTGACATTTGTTTTCTTCCCAGTCCCTGGTGGTTGTCTTTAGGCAGTTGGCTTCTGGGATTTGCAGATTTTGCAACGTGGTACTACTTTTTTTTTTTTTTTTATCTGCAGGTTATTTCTCCAGGGGAAAAACAATCATTTCATGCAAATGTGAAGAAAAGCAGTATGTTGCTCATTGTTGTTGTTTTCTATAGTGCAAAATAAAAAGAGAAAAGGAAAAAATATATCTCATTGCTTCTGACCCCTGCATAGTATTCTGTTCATTGCATACGAGCTCCATTTTATTTATTCATTTCTTTATTGATGGAGCTTTAGGTTGCCTTGATTTTCATCCATAACCCTGCAAAGAATATCTTTACACAAGTCTCCATGGGCATCTGCATGACAGTTATCACAGGATAAGTTACTCAGGAATAGAATTGCTAAGTCTCAGGGTATCTGCATATTCAAGCGCACTTATTGCTATGAGCCTTCACCATGGAATGAGTTCACACATCCACCAGCAGCCACGATGGTTCCTAATCTCACACACCTTTATATTATTTGGCTTTCTACTTCTTGACAATTTGCTGGGGGAAAATTGTATCTTATTGCTGTTTGAATTTGCATCCTCTGATTACTCTTGAGGTTGAGTATCTGTTATATACTTGACAGAGACAATGCTGTATTCACCACACAATTCCCTTTTTCTAGGCACAGGGGGAGGATACACTTTACAGCCCCCATTACAATCAGGTTGTGTTCACATGAATGAGTCCTGGCCATTTGAATGTGGGTGGGAGTGTGATTAATACTAACATTTGCTATTTTCTGGGAGATTCTCAAACTGGTTATTTCAATTATCCTCACTTTGCAGTTTCCTCTCCCCCCTCTACACAATTGTGGGGCAGGGGGGCAGTGGGGATCCATTCTCGTTCTGCAAACATTTGCGAACATCACATCCTGACCCAGAGGTTGAGAGATCCAACAATGTAACAATATAACAACATGGTGCTCTTGCCTTACAAAGTTTCAACCAAAACTTGACGCATGAGTTGGATGGGAAAATGTATTGTTTGCGAAGGTTTCTTCCAGCTTAGGAAATCTTTATGGAACTGTATGAAGATTCGGGGAGGAACAAAAGTAGTGAATTTCTACTTTCAAGGAAGGCTATACTACGGTATCTGAAGTTGTCACTGTTGTGTAATCAGATTAGTGGTTTTCAGCCTTCCATAGAAGCCAACAGGGAGAAAATATTATATTTATAATGTTCTATCTTAGCCATGCACTCTTTAGAAAAATTATCTTTATTCTACTAAGAATCAAGATGTTAGGAGTAAGGCAGTGTCATCACTAGTGAGCAGTTATTCGGCATTTTACCCCAGTGGGTATGCAGCCCAAAAGGTTTCTGAGTAAGTTTCACTATGTGAAGAAATAAAATTTTATCTATTTCTGACAGGAGGGAATAACAGTCTTACCCTTAAAATAACACAGCCCATTTTATTTATTTTCTTGGATACACTTCATTATCCAACATCAGGCACATTTCTTTGCCCTAGGGGTTTATGATACAACACATGGCCCTTGATTGCCTTGTTGTGCACAGCTGCCAATTATTATTTTGTTCCTGTATGAGGAATTCACATTGTCTTCAGTCTAAAGCTGGGCAACAACAGAATTACTAGACTGAACACGTAGTATGTTTTTAAAAGATTTAAAAATGCATACTTGCAAAATTTTAGTTATTTCCAGAAGAACTTCCCCCCCCCGCCTCACACCCACATTAAATTGAGAGTAAAACAAAGGGGGGGTGGCGGTAGCCCCTTAAACTTGATTTTTTTCAATTCCTCAAATGTTTACATATTAGATTAATACAGTTGTTTAGATAACAGCATTTGCAGCTGGGTGCAACATGCCAGTGGGTTAAACAAACAACCCAGTAGGGTACAGGAAGAAAAGGTTAGGACTTCAACTCATCTACTTTTTTATCTAAAAATTAAGAAAGAATTAAGTATTTGTAGTATTTAGCACATGTGTTGACATTGACTCCTTGCTCAGTCCGCCATGCTGCTGTGAGCAGGGTTTCCTGAGGAAATGGGGTGTCCACTTTTATTATAAAGTTGAAACCGAACCAGTTCTCACAAAATGGTCAAATGGCTTGAAAAGATTCTTAAGAAGGAGCAATAAAATGAAGATAGCACTAATAATGCGAGCACTGACAGATCTGACACAGGTCCCACACCGAATGCCAAGCACCAGTCCTTCATCAGTGCCTTTGGGAAGGAAGACGAAGAACTAATTAGCTAGTTGGATCGGACAGGAAGGTGACAAAATAAAATTGTCAAGAAGACTCTTTGAAGAGTGGATTTATAGGCATTCATATTAATGATGACCCCTACCGGGAGTACATATTGTGCCTTGAGATATTAGCTTATAGACCTTCAGACCCTTACGAAGGAGCAAAGGACCCTCAGACCCTTCCAGATCCTACTAGCTGACTTGTCTCTTGACCAGGCTCAAGCCCTGCATTCCTTTGCCTTCCTCATAGCTGCTCATTGTCACACCTGCTGGCCGGACACTAATACTGTACTGCATGAAACCTAGATGCCACCTGACTATAGTCAACGCCATTTCTATGCAAGGCGACTGACTGGGTGTGGAGTGTCAGTGAATCACTGTTGCACTCCCTCAACGAGAAAAACAACTCAAAGTTCGTGATGGACAATAACATCATTTTTCTTAAGATTTATTTACTTATTTGAGATAGAGTGAAAGAGAGAGAGAGAGAGCGTGCATGAGCCGGATGAAGGGCAGAGAAAGAAGCAGATTCCCTGCTGAGTGGGGAGCCGGATGTGGGGCTCGATCCCGGGACTCTAGGATCATGACCTGAGCTGAAGGCAGACGCTTAACCGACTGAACCACCCAGGTGCCCTGACAATAACATCATCTTAAGTGTGAAGGTCTGGCACCAAGAGTTGACATTGAGATTTCATTACGGATGTAGAAAGGCACAGAAACAGAAAAGTAGGATATGTAATAAAAATCCATATCTAAAATGGGTCTGAAAATATTTTTCAACCATATATAAATGTTAAGTGATAAGAAAATATCGTGTCCGTTTAATTGGTGCCATTTTTTTTCTCCTTAATGGGACATAAAATAATGATGCAACTTAGTTGTAATGAAATCTAGCCGTAATCCTACATGTCTGTTCACTCATCTTTGAAGCAAGTAGGAGACAAAAATCTATACCAATTTTCATAGAAATTGGCTTGAAGTCCTTAGAAACTTGGTGGAAAAAAAAAAACAAAAAAACTCAACATCTCATTACGGTTTCTTTCCAGTTAAAGTACCAGATTTATATATCCTATTAAAATACTCTCTCTCTCACCAGGTAGCTCTTTAGCTTTCCCCTCCTTCAGAACCCCCATCATGGTGTGTCAGAAAGTCTTGTGGATATAAGAGGTATAATAAGAAAAGTATGTGTTAGGAGAAATTAGAGCTGACAACTGACATGCCACCCACTTCCCACTAAATGATAGTGGTTATTTGCCAAAACCCCGGGGGTTAAGTCCCTAACATAACCTTTTATATCAGCTTTAATAAACATGGCATACAAATCACAAACAGACCTCAAACAAATGATTGTAATGCCCTTGAGAGTTGCAAACATTGATTCATCCAAAGTTTAAGAAAGGTTTGGTGATAGTGATACATTATAATATGCTCACCTTCAGACCAAAATTCCCTTCTTCCTGGATTAAAATCATTCCACTTTTAAGTGGGTAAGAATAAGTAAGAACATCAGATTTAGTGGAGTGATTAACGGTATAATAAAAAGCTGGGTACCAGTTAGGTTGAGGCATTAAAATGTTACTTTTTTCCCACTATCCCCAGAGTAAGAAATTCTAGACTGAGGCCAAAGCTGGACAGTTTCATGGATGTGTCGCACTTGGAGCTTATACAGTAAAGTAGTATCACCAACACTCTAACTCTTACATATACCCTAGGGACTACACCTGCACACTCTCGTTTCACGTTCATGTTTTCTTTTCTACCCCAAGAGTGAAAAAAAGCACCAATTTTGAGATTGTGTCTGATTTTTTCATCCCGTGTTCCTATAGCCTTTTCCTTCCATGAGTCTTTAATAAAATGGCTGAACACATTTACTTTCTTTGTTCAAACTTGTCTCACTTTTACCTTGAACAACTGTCTTCATAAGCAAGATCTCTTTATAGCCAGTCCCAGAAAGGAGTTCTGTGTGTAAAAGATAAACTTTGTTCTCTAAATTTTTTAGGCTGTTATTGTTAGTGCTCACTTGGCTAATCACATGTTGATACCTTTGCGTAGCACAATGTCTTTTCTCCTTGGCTAAAACTAGGAGCAAACACAGCAAGAAGCTTTTCACCATATATGACAGAACAATTCACACAGATACTAATTTAGTTTTTCTTCTCCTTACGTCTCCCTTCCCTCCAGCCCCTTGCCCAAATCAAGTTTTGTTTTGGAGAGCAAATTTGCTCACAGTCGTTGGCTCTCCTTGTCTTTTGTAAACACCTGAACTCACAGAGGAATTATGCTGAATGTCTCTAGAAGGGAAGGGGAGAGAAGGGAAGGATGTGCTCAAGGATAGGAAGAATGGCAAGAGAAAGACATTTCCTGGCTTGGGAAAGGTAGAGGGGTGTACAGGTACTTCGGCTAGTGGGAAGATTTGATCCCGAGAACTCTTGGGGAAATGGCAGAACCTCAGAGGGAAACCCAGGTCACATGTAGGGAAGCTAGATCTCATACATGGAGGAACAGTCTTGGCAAACGTTGCTGTGCCCACATGTGTCCATCAGCAAACTGCACTTGAGGCCTGGAGAGTTGAATATATCCATGATGACAATGGACTGAGGACTAGACACTCTTCCTTATATGCTAAGTATCACTTGAGACTACAAATTTTCATGAGACTCTTAGAGAAGCCCCAACAATGACCAAGACAGCTTCCCACCAGCTTGCTCAAATGGATTAATTAAAAAAAAAAAAAACAACTAAAGAACTATGCTACTTCTTAGTCACATTTGAGTTGGTATAATAATACTGTACCTGCTAAATAAAAATTTTTGTAGTCAGATAAATTCCTAGTGGTGGACTTTGAATCATGGGAATATTACTCATGCAGTACACCTATTGAGAAGGTGTTTATTTTTAAAGGGCTCAGGATTCATTTCCTAATCTCTTAGTCAAGTGGAAAACTGCATGACATATCCAACAAGTAGCCTGATTGGTAGTCCCCAGAGAGGAATTTTTGTCATTCATTCAGGTGGTGAAATTTTGGGTGCATTGTTAAGTTTGCAGTTGGTGTAATTTTGGAAAGTAGTATCTGGTAAAAGAGAACACCAAAATATATTATGACTGTGATTAAACTGGAAAAGGAGTGCCAAGTCCTCATAAATTACCTAGATGTGAAAGAGAATCAACATAGAAGAGAAAGGGAGAGATTGAAAGCAAGAATCTGTGTGCGTTAAAAATAGGCGACATTTAATTGCAGTGTGGTCAGGGTAGAAAACAATCTGTTACTACCACAAGTTCACAAAGAATAACTGTTCTTATCAAAGCAGGTTTAATACTATGAACAATTTATCAGAGGATGGCCTGTCCATGCCTTCCTTTATTTACTCACTCTGAGAGAACCCAGACAGCTCTTGGAGTCACACTGCCAAGGGTTTGAATCTTGGCTCAGACATTTATTACCTATGTGAACTTTGGCTGATTTCTTAACCTCTCTGTCCCTCGATTTCCTTATTTGTGAATGGGGATGAAAATAACACTTCTGTTGTTACAAGATTTAATGGAGTTGATAGTTATAAAGCACACAGAAGAGCTTCCAGTCAAGACAGCTCTATAGAAGTATGTGTTAAATTCAATAGCCAAACTGTGGAAAGAGCCAAAATGTCCATTGACAGATGAATGGATAAAGAAGATGTGATATATATATATATATATATATATATATATACACACTCACACACACACACACACACACACACAATGGAATATTATACAGCCATCAAAAGGAATGAGATCTTGCCATTTGCAATGATGTGGATGGAACTGGAGGGTATTATGCTGAGCGAAAGAAGCCAAACAGAGAAAGACATGTATCATATGACCTCACTGATATGAGGAATTCTTTTTTTTTT
>NC_138376.1:62968643-63130043 GCF_054177405.1 Leptonychotes weddellii | reverse complement strand
GATTTCTGGTTTTGTCTGGAATGTAGGAAAATAGATGCTTTTCTTCATGACCAGCTCTTCTCCGTTGGAATAGAAGTTGGAAATAAAACCAAGTGGACCAAGATTATTTCATGAGGGTTTTAAGTTGATGAGGAAGTGTTTACTGGCAGAGATAACTGTCACATGTAAGGATATGTGACATCCCATGGGAGGTCTTGAGTATAAAAAGGCTGCCTCTCTTGCGGGCGCCTGGGTGGCTCAGATGGTTAAGCGTCTGCTTTCGGCTCAGGTCATGATCCCAGGGTCCTGGGATCGAGTCCCACATCGGGCTCCCGGCTCAGCGGGGAGCCTGTTTCTCCCTCTGACCCTCGCCCCTCTCATGCTGTTTCTCGCTCGCTCTCTAAAAAATAAATAAAATCTTTAAAATAAATAAATAAATAAAAGACTGCCTCTCAAAGTCTTGCTCAATCAGCAATGTAGCAATAGAAAATGCATGATACATCCATTTTCATGTAATGTCTGTGAATTTAGTATTACTAGTTCATTTAGGGGTCTCAAATAATCTTGTCAACTACAAAAATTGGAGCAGAATACAAGTTTTGGTATTATTATTTTTTATTATTATGTTCAATCAGCCATCATTAGTTTTTGGTGTAGTGTTCAATGAGTCATTAGTTGTGTATAACACCCTGTGCTCATCCCCACACGTGTTCTCCTTAATATCCGTCACCCAGTTACCCCATCCCCCCACCCCTCTCAAGTTTTGCTATTATTAACTTCAGGTGCATTTTCTTGACTATCAGATAGTATTTTAATGTCATTTTTACACAAAATTTTGTGCCCAGAAGAGAATTATTAGTCTCCTTTGAAAAACTGGAATTTCTTGGCTGTCGAGAGGGTAGGATTTGGAGGTGGGCGTTATGGTCCTGGCATACTAAATTACTGGAAGCTAAGTCCGCGAGTGGCAAGTTGTGATGAACTGGGGTTGGACAAACATTTAAGTATTGTATGCTTGGGAAACATCACCTCTATTTTCTCTCTGGATGGACCGAGTGTGAACTGAGCAACAGCAGAAAGTTGCTAGGATAAGACCCTTATGGTGGGTTCATACTGTTAGATTTCATGCAGGGCAGCAAGGAGGGAAGAAGTCCGAGAGAGAAGCAGTGAAAGGAGAACTTCAACCAGAACACAACAGAAAAACCCCACCACTGCAAATGATCTCCACGGGAGTGAAGATACAGATAAAGAAATAAGTACACTGAAATCTAACAACAGCCACACAAATTACAACCAAGGACGTTTTAGAAACAAACAAAAAGATAAATAAGAAAAAATTTTAAAGGACAAAAATATGTGTAAAATGTGTTTTTAATGAAAATGAGAATTGCAGAAATTCCTCCCTTTTCTGAAATATCAATAATCATTGAGAGATGACAGCAGGGCAGAGTAAAAATGCAGGAATGTCTGGATCCTGCTTGGCACTGGACTCAATTCTCTAATGCAGAAATAGAGTGCCAATACTCTTTTCATGAGGCATCTGAACTCAGTGGATTCCTTCTCCCAGGGAAGCCCAGTGGATGAACTCCAGTGGCCCCATAGCAAATTAGTCTGCTTGCACGCCCTTTTGAGACGCTGGCATTTTATGACCGGGGCCACCCAGAACTAGGTAAATCCTTATGGTTTGTCTCCCCACTGCCTTTGTACCAGCGAAGCAAAGCCCAGCTAACACTGGCAAATTGGGATTTATCTCTACCTGCGGGACATGGGCATTCCAGCCTCTGTGGCCTCACCCAACTGTGGCCCTCAATGTCAGACAGGAAGCCCCTGAAATTCACATCCTGAAATCTCCAGAAAATCCAGAACAGTATGGGTTGGATTTTTTAAAGAATTATTAGTCTCCTTTGAAAAATTGGAATTTCATGGCTGTCAAGAAGGTCGGATTTGGAGGTGGGCATTATGGTCCTGGCATACTGAATTCCTGGAAGCTAAGTCTGCGAGTGGGAAGTTGTGACCTGGGGTTGGACAAACTATCTCTGGGAGATTTCTTGGATCTCGTTTTGTAAGGCCCAGTGCATATCTCCACATCTTTTTGGAGCTTCTTATGGGCTGAATGTGTCCCTCCCAGGTGCATATGTTAAAGTCCTAACCCGAAGGTGATTATATTTGGAGACAGGGATTTTAGGAGGTAATTAAGGTTAAATGAAGTCAGAAAGGTGGGTCCTAATTAGATAGGATTGCAGAGGATTAAGAAGAAGAGAGCTTTCTCTGTGCCGTATGTATGAAGATACAGAGGGAGGGGAGCTGTCTGTAAGCCCGGAAGAGAGCTCTCACCAGAACCTGACCATGGACACCCTAATCTTAATTTCCAGCCCCCAGAACTGTGAGAAAATTAATTTCTGTTGTTTAAACTACCCAACCTATGGCATTTTGTTATGGTAACCTGGACAGACGAGACAGAGCCAGACCCACCTAGGTCCTAATTCTAGCCCTGAAGCATGCTAGCTGTGTGACCCTAGGCAAGTTGGTTCCCCTCTCTGAGTCTCAGATTTTTCATCTGCAAAGTAAGAGTAATAGTAATCCTTTATAGGACTGTTGTAAAGATTAAATAAGCTGATGCACTTACAGTGACTGTTACACAGTAAGTGATCAACAGTCAACAATTAGTGTCACTTATTATCTGAAAATGTTTCAAAAGGCTTTTTCCTCCTCCACAGAAATATGAAACTATAAATTAGTGGATTTTTTAAAACTTTAATAGAATCCTACTTTGGTAAATAAAATTAAATCCTTAAATTTTAATAGAATCCTGTTTTGACAAATATCAAAAGCCCAGAAAAAAGAAAAAGCCCTAATGTGTGTTAGAGAGACTGTTTACTGACTTGCTGACCTAGAATAGACTGCGCTATATAGAGATTGACATATATGAACCTCACAAACCAAAAACCTACAATAGACACACACACACACACAACAAACAAACAAACAAAAAACAAAGAGAAAGGAACCCAAACGTAACACTAAAAAACCCCTACTGGATAAGCATTTAATGAGCCCTCCTAGATACTTCAGAAGATAGAAAAGGATTATGGTAACCTTGTAGCTTCTGATTTATACCCATGAAACTTCTAAAGTTGTACATAGTGATACAAATTTAAATGCCAACAGGAGGGATGCCTGGGTGGCTCAGTCGTTTAAGTGTCTGCCTTTGGCTCAGGTCATGATCCCGGGGTTCTGGAATCAAGTCCCACATCGGGATCCTGGCTCAGCGGGGAGCCTGCTTCTCCCTCTGCCTGCCGCTCCCCCGCTTGTGCTCTCTCTCTCTCTGACAAATAAATAAATAAATAAAATCTTAAAAATAAATAAATAAATGCCAACAGGAAAGGTACTGACACAAATGGATGAAAAGGTCCAGAGGAGGGGGAGCTCACAGAAGGCTGGAGTTTGGGCAATGCCTCTGGACAAGGATAAGGCAGGTTCTGGAGGTCTAGAGAGTGAGCAGGAGGACTAGCACAGAGACAGAGCCCCGGCCAGTAAGCACAGCCTGTTTGGGCCTGGTGGAGGCTGTCTAGCATGGTGTGCCTGAGGTGTTTCCAAAAAAAATGGCACTTGGTTCAAGATGAACTGGAGAAGGTAAAATGATGGAAGAGAAAGTATGTGCTATTGACCAGGAACTGTACTAGGCACATCCTCGTCCTCCCCATCTGCACGTGGGGTAAGTAATTGACATTCAGATGACCCTAGGAGGAATGGGAGGCAGGCGGTCACTCCAGCACCAAGGAGCAAATGGTGGTACCGTGTAAAGGGATGGCTGTGTGGCAGAACAAACAGGGCTTGCGGCTTGGTAGGATGTCAAAGGTGACTCACTCATTTCCAGTCTGGGTTACTGGGAAAGGTGGTACCACTGAGAAAAAATAGAGAAATAAACAAAGAACTGGTTTGGGGCGGGCAGTTGATAAATTCAGTTTTAGTCTCATAGGATCTGCATTTTTGGAAAGAACCAAGAAATGTTTTGAGCTAATAAGTAATTGATGTATTGATTTCAAAAAGCAATTCCTCACATTCCCTTTCAATCTTTCTTTCTGTGTCTTGACTTTTCCCCCCTTATTTTTTTCCCCTAATTTTTCATGACCTTGATTTCATGATTTATAAAGCTACAAAAACAAGTGGACCTATTTTTATTTCTTTCTTAACATACTCCTCTCCCCATGTTTAAGTTATTAACAGCAGCAGAAGCTGTTGTGGTTTTCTAAGACACAAAACCATTCCTCAGGAAAAATGTTAAAACTTCATTGTTAAATAAATATGGATAGCTTTCTCTCCTGCCACTCTTCTCCAAAATGTCCCTATTATAAATAGACTCAAGAGTTATTTTTTAAGCATGTAAATATCATGTTTGTCAAGAATGTCATTCTCCAATTTTTTAAATGATCAATGTCACTGTTTCTCTTCTTTTCTTTTTTCTTTCCTTTCCTTTTCTTTTCTTTTCTTTCCCACCCTCCCTCTCTCTCTCTTCCTTCCTTCCTTCCTTCCTTCCTTCCTTCCTTCCTTCCTCCCTTTACTTTCTTTCTTTCTTTCGAAAGGCGACCATGAAACTGTCCTTTGCAGATGGCATAATGGTCCATATAGAAAATGCTTAAGAATCTAAATATTCTACTAGAGTAAGTGAGTTTATCAAAGGCACAGGATAACAGGTCAATATACAGAATCATATTTCTTTGTATTAACAATAAATAATTAGAAATTGAAATTTTAAAAATACCAATTAACAACAGCATCAGAAATATTAAATATGTAGGGAACTACTTAACAAAATATGTGTAAGACTGGTACCATACTTGTGGATCAGAAGATTCACTATTGTTAAATTATCAATTCTCCCAAAATTGATCTACAGATTCAACACACTTCCAATGAAAATCCCAACATAAGCTTTGTAGAAATTCATGTTATTAGTAAAATTTATGTGGAAAGCAAAAAACCTAAGGCTATCCAAAATAATTCTCAAAAAGAAAAAAAATTAATGGCATACTATGTGATTTTTATTCTGAACAGAAAAGGTCTGAATAATGAGATTAGCAGAATGATGAATCAGCATTTAAAGAAACAGACCTTTCTACTTAACAAACATTTATCATTACTGATTTTTTATGTCATTTTTTTCTTTTATTATTGCCGCTTGTATTAAAATCATTACTAATCTGTACACGATGCTGTGCTGGGTTCTATAGTGTTAACTTAGATAGACACTCAGACTATGGTCAGAAATACCGAGTTATTTCAGAGATCATATGCAACTAATTACATATAGGTGAAAGGGTAAAATGGGGAGGAATTAAATGCATCGATCTGGAATTTGGCATTAGAAGACAGTGGGGACCTAAGAAGTAAATTTGTGAAGAAAGAATACTGATGAATTAAAGGTTGTACAGTATGCACATGTTCATTCTGCTGGGAGAAAATCAGCCAGATTAGTTTCCCATTCTGTGATTTAAAAAATAGTGGCCACAGTTGTGTCTGAGGAGAGAAGGAATAGTCTCACATGGTCATTCTGTTGTCGAATTTCAGGTCAGTTCTGTTCTTTCTGAGTATGTGTCATTTCATTTACGATCTTTCCTCTCTATTTCTGTGGATTCCTCCCAGTTGTCCTTTTACTGTTCATGTATTTTATTCCTGCTTCCCAGGCGTGTGCAACGGGGCTCTTCCTCCATGCCATCTGACCCTACTAATTTATCAAGTGTTCACTACCCTCGTCGGCAACCCCTCCCTTCACAGAGTGAGTCAGCCTCTCTAACTCTGGCTTACTGTCTGACTTGATCTGGTCATTTCTGAAGATATTAGGTAATATTAGACCCATCTCTGGCCCCATGGAATTACATTTAATATCTCTCCCCTGTTTTCTGCCATGCCAAAAAATCAATGTATAATAAAGATGAATAAATCATTTTTCCAACTGTAATAAGATCATTATATTTTAATTATTGAGCCAGAAGAATCTTTCCTCAGAGCAGATGTTGAACCCAGGTCATTTGGGAGAACACCAGGCAAACTCACCAATATGGAATGACCGAGAAACAGTCTATGAGAAAAGACCCTTATACAGGATTTTAAGCAGAGATCTTGTAATTAAAATGTAATACTATTATTTGTGTCTTTACTTATTTATTCATTAGTATTTAAGGATAATAAGGATAAGAAGATGCTTTATAATTTTCAGACCGAAAGAATTAATGAGAATTATCTGAATTATTCCTGATCTAAGTTCTTTTTGTGCCATTATTGTCCCCAGTAATTGTTAAAGTCTGATTCTTAGATGATGCAATTAAACATGGGCTCATTTCCAACTCTGAATTACTCAGCCATTGAACTGGGTAAGACATGGTGATTACGGAATAAAGGAAACCTTTTTGCCTAATGGTATAGATAGGCTAAATCTTTATAAATACTTAAGGCTATGCACACCCAAAGTCATTTTTATTATTGTGCTCTGATTAATAAAAAAAAAAGTGCCAATAATACACGTTAACCCAATTCATTCGAAGTCTACAGCCAGAAAAACTAATTTTTGAAGTGATACCTTGTTTAGATATTCAGATTTTTCTTATAAGTAATTTAGCAAGTAACTTTACTTTCATGCTACTGTAGTAATTTTATAGTTGTCTCAAATATAGTTGATAAACTAACTTTAGTGATGTTCAAAACATAATCTTAACTCGTGTTTATTATACCTGAAATACGTCCAAATGAAACTCAGAAACCAATCCCATTCCTCCTTGACTATTTGTACAATGGCTCTGGAATAAGTTTTAGAATGTTTTAGGAAAATTGAAACATTTCACACATACAGTACTGATTCAGGATACTTTTATATAGGAAACACATGTACATGACTTGCATTTATTAAATAGGCATTAGAAAAGAAACTTTCTGATTAAAGTCCCCAGGGATGAAAATAAGCAAAGAATTTCTCTTTCTATGAGCACATTCTTTGGTGTCTCCCTCAATTTTCTACCCTTAAGTAATTACCAAGTAATTCTAAATGTGGGCCTGAGCACACTCCCCCCCCCCCCGCCCACGCACACACCCTTCACTGCTGTGTTTCGAGGGCATTGAGACAAAGGGGTCGTGTTGAGACAGGATGGAAAAAGGAGAGATACACAGTAAAGAAAGTGCTAAAAGTGGTCTGACAGAAGCAGCATTCAAGAAGAAAAAATACAGATAGAAACAAGATGAAAAGGCATGCAGGGGGAGAAATTGAGGTTATGGAAAGACGTCTAAAAAGAATCAAGAGAAAATAGGAATGAGGTAAGAAAATGTTGAGGAAAGAGAAGGATAGAGACACAAATGGATTCTATAAGTTCATGAGAGCGAGAGAGAAAGACAGAGAGAGAGGACCAGAGGGAATAATGACCAAATGCAGGGGGAAATCAGAAGAATTAAAAGGCTGAAATTTCAAAACATTAGGAGATATTAGGAGATAGAGAAAAATGTGGAAGAAAAAAAGATATATGGCAAAAAGGGGGGCTTAGAAATACAAAATTCAGGAATATAAGTTTATTAAAAAATTAAACATCTTACATCTTGAAAGAAGAGTACAAGAGACTTTCTGGTGTTGTTTAAAAAAATTAAAAATAGGAACTAGCAAAACACTCGGCTTTTGAGTTGTAGCTGTGACATGAATAAGTTCTGTGGCTCCTGGCAGGACACAGCTTGGTGGCTTGGTTTCCTCGTTCATGAAGTGGAAGAGGCTATCGACCTTTTAAGATCCTTTCAACACCCAAATTCAAAGAAACTAAATAGAACAAAACAATGAACTAGAAAAAAAAGTTTAAAAATAAAATTAGTATTTGGAATTTATCGAGTTTATTTTTTTCTTACGGAAATTTCGAGGGTGTTTGAAAAGCATTTCAAGAAGATGCTCACAGGTGCTCTGGCCTACCACATGGCCAGTGTGGTCATACGTGCGGACACACCACACATCTTGCACGTGCGATTTAATTTTTCTGGCCCTGTTCTCTCCTTTTACTACGTATATTCCAGTCTCTGGAGAGCTGCTTTCCTCTTTGGCTGTAGGCAGAGGATCAAGATATGGGTCATTTCTAGGTTCAGAGTTGGGGGGTAGATGGTGTAACGTGTGGAAGTGCATGGGTTCTTAACTGGAGATGAAACAGTCGCAAATTGGGGGTAGGTAAAGGATTGATAAGAAGCCAGGAAGAACAAGGGAGTGAGCCAAGTTGAAGGAGTCATGGCTGCTCCTGAATGTATATTTGTAAGACTTCCAAGGACTTGACTAGCTCCCAAAATAATGAACCTCTTTTTCATTTTTAAAAAAGTTAGCTTTGTCCTTTTCCTTTATCACTATCAATGCCCATATAATCAATTGCCCTTGAAATACATTTTAAGCTGAACTTGGCAGGAAAAGTCAGCAGCATTATGTAAACCACTGTACCCCTGGCTAGTAACAACAGAAAGAGACGAAGCTCGCTTTGGACTTTTTTAGAAGTGGAAGCTCAATATCTTGTCATGGGGGGAAGGCATTTTAGTTTCAAGCACTCAGAGGGAATCTGGGAGAAGAGAAAATTTTAACAAACACGTATGAAGGAGTCGCTCTTAAAACCTTTACAGGGTTCCATGGGAGCTGGAAAAGATGCTTTACATCATCTTGCTGGGCTAAAACTTCCTCTTGATTCATTTCCATTTTCTTTTAAGACACCTATTTTATTGTGGTCCATGAAAGGAAATTCTGACTCCTTTATGTTTTAAGTCCTCCTTCGGCATCCTGGTCCTGAGAGAGAGAACAGGGATGGCATGGGATCATGTAGAGGGTCTCCCAGGCTGCCTCCCAAGTCGGCAGGGCCTTCATGCCTTCAAGAGTGCGCGTAGTGTGGCCTTTCTTCGTCTCTTCCCCCGAGTTTCTGACATGCCAGCAGAGCCTCCCTGGTTTCCTTCCACGGCCTGGTTAGGGACTTGAAAAATGGAGGCTTTGCCCGACAGGGGGCAAAACAGGGCCAGCACCCAGCTAGTTCAGAGGAGGTTTGTCAGTCGGCTTCATCCGGGGTGGACAGAAGCTTTTCTAGGAAATAAGAATCTAAGCCCAAACACATAATTCAAGCTGAGAAAACGTGTGTTGTGTGGACACCATATTGGGCCTCACCGGGGCTACTTTTAAGACCTGAGCATGTGTGATGTTGTAGGTCAATGATGTACCTCCACTCATCAACACTAGAGGTGTGCGAGCCAGTCAATCATTTTGACTAAGATTTGACCTATAGAAAATGCACCCAAGTTAGCACTTATTTAAAATATGTGCTTATCTCAATGGAATAAAAACAGTATCATTTAGTGACTCTGAGGCATTTGCCAACTGTCTGGAAAAATTAAAGCCCGGTGGTTTGTAATTTAAATTAAAACCTGGACCCCAAATGAAGAGGACCTTCCAAGTGTATTTTGGAAATGAGGTGGGAGGAGGGACAGGAGGAGGCTGCAGAGAATTACAGTGGTTTTTAAAGAATCTTATTTTTTAGTTTAAAAAAAATCTTTTTATAAAGAATCCCAAGAGATCCTTTAATCATTCTTTTTCTCTCATTGCATTTCAATTCATATATTCAACAGCTATCTGATTTGGCCTTGTCTCATGCCCTGCCTCCTGTCAGTACCTGACCCCATAGAAGAAAGTGTTGCTCACCTTGGGGATCTTGCAATCCTATAAGAAAACAGCTAAGTAAGGACCAAGATGTTTTTGGTGTGATTTCAGGATAACTTATTAATCTGTAAAACATGAGAATCATATTAGGGCCTACTTCATGGAGTGGTGGCATGAGGGTTATAATGAAATCATGCATGATGTAAAGAACTTAGCACCATGCCAGGCACATTATAAATACTTTAAAAATATTACATGTGGCATTGTTAGTATTGCAATTATTATGCTATATGACAGGTTTTTTTCTTGGCTTCTTCAGCCTGAGACTAAAATAGTCATCACAACAAAAATGAGGGAAATATTTCTTTAGCTTGATCAGAAGAATTCTGGAACCTTCCTAGACCCAGTAAGTTCCCACTTTCCCATCGAGCTTCCTTGACTTACTCAAAGATGGACCCCACACCCCGCTTCACCCCATGGTCTCCAGCATATCTAACCACTCTCTCTGCAAGGACTTTTCAGTCCCCCCCCCCAGCCCCCTGCCCCAAGGAGGTGAGTCAATCTGCTTGGAGTAGGAGCATCTAACCAACCCATGTCCCCCAACCTGGAAAGCTCTGTTTCTTCCAAAGTGAAGTGTGAAATGTGTTTGTAGGTGGAGGAGATCATTCTCATTCAGTGTATGCTATGTTTCATCATTTTAGTAATAATATTAAATGAACTTCTTGTCTAATCTATGCAGAATTCCTGGGGAAAATACTCTCTCAAATGAGCTTTGAATTTCCTCTGACTATTCCTGGCATCAAAGTCCTTAAAAGAAAGGAAGCCAGGGGCTCATGAAGATACAAATGCAGAGGGTAATCTCAGGGCACTGTGAGGCCCACCTGGAGAACCTAACTCAGCCTTCATGTGTGTTTACCAAGGATCCCAGGTGCATCCTTCTCAAGGAAACTTGGGACTCATTGGAAGAGATCTGTTGAGACAGGGCATTAGACAGAGAATTTGTCCAGGGCTTTGAAGACAAGAGCTAGGATTTTAATTTGCTATGGTGGGCAATGGGGAAACACTTAATTATATCCAGAAGGTTCATGAAATCTACTCACTGTCATTCTTTCTACTGTCAACTCACATGGTGGGCAGAAGGAGGCTGTTTGAAAATATTTTATAGAAATGCAAATGCAAACAATGAAATACAATTGCCTGCATGTTAAATTTGCCAACTTTGGAAAGTTATAATACTCAATGCTGGCAAAGATAAGTTTCTAAGTTACGGTTACAATTTAAATTAGTGCAACACTTTTGGAAAGAAATTCATTAATACACAGAGCCATTTGAATCTTGTGCTCTTTGGCCCAGTAATCCCACTTCCAGCAATCTAATCCAAAATGTAAAATAAGCCATACAGTTGAAGATTCATCACAACACTGTTTATAATAGTAAAAGGTTATGCAATCTTTAATATGTTAAATATGTAGACATAGAAAAACACTTAATATCTAACACTAAGTGAAAAAAACAGGGTCTAAACCTGTCACAACCATTTGAAAGTATCTTTAAGAAACTGAAAGGCCAGGAAAAAAATGTAAATATTGTAATCGTTGCATTTAGGGAGGAAGATTTGATTTTCTTTACTTTCTCTTTTCTCCAAACTTTAGGTTATAAGATTACATTACTTCCTGATTAAAAATAAAAGTATACAATCAGTTTGCTTTATAATTAGCTTATAACTCATTTAGTAACTGTAAATTCAATTTACATTCTAAAACGATTATAACCCAGTGCCATACTTTTCATGGTTTCCTGGAAATGGAAATAAAATTAGAGAAATGTGAAAACATTGGTAACTTAGTTATAAAGACAAATTAGTGGGCAGGAATTAGCTCTATTTTAGTTCTATGTGGATTTAAGCTTTCTCATAAAATAACTCAATATTAGTAGTTGAAATGAAGGTATTAATTGAGTATTTTTGGGTGGGTAGGGGAGTAATTCAGCTACATTCACAGACTTAACTTTCTTTCCTGGATCTGGAGCTTATTATATTACTGGTACTTTGGTGCTTTTTCTTTTCTTCTTTCCAAATTTTTTTTACTAACATTTTATTTGGAAAATTTTAAAACATACAGAAAGGTTGAAGAATTATACAATGAATCTCATACACCCACCACTGTAGTCTCAACTTAGTTTCTTATTTGTAACTTCTCACTGTCATTCAAACTGATACTTTATAAGAAGAAAAAGTTATATGTAGGTATATTTATTTCTTTTTTTCATCTAAAACATAGTTCATTTTTACCATGGATGGGTTGGGAATTGAATGCTAGTCACCGGCAGCTTCACTATGAGGACTAAAGATGTTCAGATATTTGTCGAGTGGGAGAAGGAGATCTAGATATGTCTGAGCCACCGTCTTGGAAGCAAGTTTTCCCTTGGACATTTTTCCAACAAGGTTGTTTTCTTCCCTTCCTTACCTTGAGGTGCTCATCTCTATTTATGGAGTCCAATACTGTCTTCAGCACAGTATTTGCATTATGGAATTCTGTGGCTAGCATTTTATTGGAGAGCTATTTGACCTTAAAGATATGACTTCTGTGCAATGAAATACTACATTTAAGATGTGTTTTCTTCTCATGGAGGATACATCTCTTCAATTATAACATAAACAGGCAGACAGGAAATCAGTGGCAATATTGGATTTTTGTCAATGTTTTCAAGAATACATATTGCTTTAATAAAAAAATGTTAAAAGACTTTATTTATTTATTTGAGAGAGAGAGAGGGAGATCACAAGCCGGGGGAGGAGGAAGGGTAGAGGAAGAAGCAGTCTCCCCACTGAGCAGGGAGCCAGATGTGGGACTCCATCCCAGGACCCTGGGATCATGACCTGAGCCGAAGGCAGATGCTTAATGGACTGAGCCACCCAGGCACCCTGTTTTTTAAAATTTTTTAAATGATATTTGTCAAAAATCCTGAAGAGCTGGTGAGGCCGCCTTTAATCCTGGAAAGAGCACAAACTTCAGCATCTAGCAGAACTGTGTTCGAGACCCATTCTGACACCTCCTGTGTGAGCCAGGGGAAGTTACCTTAGTTCTCCAGACCGTCTTTAAATTGAGTTAATAAGGGGTGTTGTTGTCATCATCGTTGTCGTTGTCATCATCATCATCATCATCCTCATACAAGTCCTTGACCTTTCTAGAGCCCTCTCCTCATCTACATAATGGAAGCAGTTACATCTAATTATCAAGAGTTGTGAGAATGAAATGCGGCATTATGTGTAAATGTTCTTTGTAAATTTGTGAAGATCCACATCAATTTAAGAAAATTATTTCTATTACTCTAAAGGTATAATTATTTCTGTTACTCTAATGGGCTCAATATTACTCTAATGATCAATAGCAAGTGATTCTATCGAGCTTCCTGATATCATCATTTCTAAATTCAAAAGTTACTTTGCAGTTATGATGTTATAACCCTCTGCTGTTGAGCCCTCTTGGCTTAAAACATGATTTTCCTTTTGCTTCTGGTCCCTGTACTCTTCTTATTTTCCTTTTGCCTCCCCAGATGCTCATTCTCAGTCTCTCTGTGGCTTCCCTTCTGCTGGAGCTCCTCAATATGTTTGGGTTCCTTGGGATGTTGTCCTCTCATCTACTTCAACTCGCTCTGCTTAGATGAGCCTCCTGATGCCTTTGGCTTCCACAGTTTCCCTGATGTTCCTGACCCCTGTGTCTTACCTTTAGCCCAGACCCCTCTGAGCTTCAAAGCCAAACATCCAACCACACACTGACCCTCTCCACCTGGGCATCCTACAGATACTTCAAGCCCAATATGCACCATCAAATGTGCACATCATCTTCCTCCACAGTCCCATTCCATTTGGGCTTTGCAAAAGGCATTGTTTCATAAATTTGCCCAAGCCAGACACTTCAGAATTGTTCTTGAATTCTCCCTTTCTTTCCTCTCCTATGTCCAATGATATATTAAGATTTGTCAGTTCTTCGCCTGACAAATTTTATTTATATTTATATATACAAATAAATCTTATTTATATTCATTTATATAAATAAATCTTATTTATCTTTACTTATATAAAGAAATCTTATTTATATTCATTTATATAAATAAATCTTATTTATATTCATTTATACTTATTTATATAAATGTAAATAAAACTTAGAGATGTAGGGAATTTTGTCCTATCAAAAGAAGATTGTTTCTCCTTTAAATGGAAATGTTAGTAGTATTAAAAGTAGAGAAGCAAGCACTCCTTTTTTTTTTTTTTAAAGATTATTTATTTATTTATTTGAGAGAGAGAAGCATGGGTGGAGGGGAAGGGCAGAGGAAGAGGGAGAAGCAGACTCCCCGCTGAGCAGGGAGCCTGACTCGGGTCTCAATCCCAGGACTCTGAGACCCCAGGACTCTGAGATCAAACCCGCGCCAAAGGCAGACACCTAACTGACTCAGCCACCCAGGTGCCACAAGAAGCAAGCACTCCTTAAGAAAAGATCCTCTGATTACCAGGGAAGAGGAAAGGGGCAGTATTAGTCAAGGGCTACAAAGTTTCGCTTAAATAAGAAAAATAAGTCCTAGAGATCTACTGTACAGCATGGAGCCTATAGTTAACAATATTATATTATATACTTAGAAATTTTCTGAAAGAGTAGATCTTAGGTTAACAGTTCTTATGACAAACAATAATAATTAATAATAGTAAATAAAGAGGGTAGGAGTAAACTTTTGGAGGTGATCGATATGTTTATGGCACAGACTGCGGCCATGGCTTCACGGGTATATCCTTTTCTCCAAATTCATCAGGTTGTATGCATTAAATATGTACAACTTTTTGTGTGTCAATCATACCTCAATAAAGTGGTATAAGAAGAAAAAAGAAAAGACCCTGATGGGTTGGCGAATTCTAAAGAATGTTAAAAATATAATTATCAAATACTGTCAACTCGCATCTCCAGGGATCAGAAAAGCTCCCCTTGCAGCCGGTTGTGATGTGTGAATTGAATGTGGTAGTGCCACATAAATAAAACGGCAGCGATCTAATCTGGAAAAAATAGGTGTGAATCAGAGGGGCTACAGAATCCGAATGGGAAATGCAGCAAATGGTTTTTACTGTCACTTTAGAATGACAGTGGATTAACACACACTTCTCTTATTCCACTTGGCCATCACCCACTAAATGAGAATAACACACTTGACATCAGAAGGGAAGTGCCAAAATATTAAGAACTCCTTTTATGACATTATCCCTAAGCTCATGGTCTCCATTATTCAGCCTTTTATTGTTCCTTGCAAAGAGATTTTATCCAGAGTACACTACCTATAAATGCAAAGGGCATGCGGCCTTCAGCTTGGAAAGTTCTGCACACAGTGGCCTAATTGACTTGGATCCTTGAGACTGTCCACATTAGTGACTAATTAACTTAAAAAAAAAAAAAGAAGGAAAGAACACTACGTTTGGCTTAAAAAAAAAAAACAAAAAACCACCAAGTCTACACTTTACGTTCAGTCTAAAATCAAGAACGCACTTTTAACCTTTCACCTTCTGACTCGGCTGTGTAAGGACCAGGTCAGTCTCCAGACAGGAACTCTTCCAAGTGGCTGGTATTTTTTATTGGTTTTCAGTATACGACGTTGAAGCACTTTATTGTCCAAAAGTAATTATATTTATTTAAGACTGTTACCAGAGGAGGGAAAATAAATATCCAGTGGGCCTTTATAAAGTTTTTATGTAACTTTCTGTAAAATATTAAAAAGCTGTACTTATCTCCACTTTTCATACTCTTTCTTGCTTACCCAGTCACATAAGAAATACTTGTCCTTTCTTTTTACGTGTGCTAAAAATCCTTATGGTGCTAAAACAACAACAACCCAACAGTTTTGCTTTAAATGACACTATTTTCATAGACTTAAAAAAAAAATCTCTCTTTGATCACCAATCACTCTCTCTGGCTCTCCTCTGAGTATATCAGGCCTGGATTGAGCTAGATCAGACTTTATGATTTAGCTGCCTTAGTGAAAAACAAAAAATGCTTAATAAAAATAAGAAAATGTATTCTCTTTTCTTAGAGCCTAAGTGTATTGATCATCTTACATAGTAATTGCTCTGAGCCTCATTTTTCTCATATTATTCCTATCCTATACAGTAGGAATAAGAATAGTGCCTATGTCCGCAGATGGTGGAGAAAACTGAATATGCGAACGTATGAAGACTCAGAGCCCTGCTTGGCACACGGTAAGTACTCTGTATATAAGCTATCATTATTATTGTTATCTTCCCACAAGGAACCAGTGATCTTGAATTTGGCTATACATTAATACTGAGCTTATAGGTCCCTGTTGGTACCATGGTGCTTAGTGGCTTCATTAATGGCTATGCGCTTGGCCTGGAATGACCTTCTTTACTCTGTGTGTCTATCCAAAATTATTCATCTTGAAACACTCTGTTCAGCTTAAAGATCACCTCTTCTGGGAAGGCTTCCTTGATACCCTTCTCCCATCCCATGTGGAGATTCTGGATCTCTTCCCACCGGGCTATCTCTTTGAGTCTGCTTCTACTATTGTTCTTATGATACTGAATCATAATTTATTTGTTCACATTTCCGTCTGCCTTCTTGAAGTTAGGGACTATACCTTATTTGTTTCTGCATCCTTTTTGCTTGGCACCAGGACTGTCTGATTACTGAAAAAAGTAAGTTTTCAGTTCTCACTTGTGGAATTGAAGTATTGCTCAAGTCACAAAATGTTTGTATGAAGGAAACAGAAGCAAATTACATGCCATATATTTTACAAAGAATTGGATTTCAGAATGCCTAAAATTACTAATCAAGACAAGGAAAGTCAGCAACATGCAAAATTCTCACTCATCTTTAAAGTCAACTCATTTACTCAACAATGTTGTTGACCACCTTCTCTGTGCCTAGTCCTGCTTTCGGTCCTTGGAGTACAGAAGTGGGAAAAAAACAAAGGCAATCGCCACTGTCATGGAGCTTATGTTCTAGAAGGAGGGAACCAGACATTCAACAATAAATGTAAATTTAAAGTAAATTATATAATGAATGAGAAGATGATAAATGCTATGGAAGAAAAGAGAAGACAGAGAAAATTGTTAGGAGACCAGGGACGCTGGTGTTAGGGCTCTGAGGCAAGAGGAGAAGGAGTTTGTTAGATTAAGTAAGGTGGTCAACATTGGCCTCATTGGGAGATCTGAAAAAGTGATGGAGGGAGCCAAATACATATCTGTGGGAAGAGAGTTCCAGGCAGAGGAAAACAGCCAGTGCAAAGGCCCTGTGCTTGGTATGTTCAAGGAGGCCTATGTGGCTGGGAGTGGAGGGGGAGGGCAGGGAGAGGGTAGGAGACAAGATCAGAAAGGTGACAGGGACCAGAGCAAAAGGTCAATGTCTTTTAACAATATTTATTAAGTGCCTATGATGTGTCAGGTACTGTTCTAGTCACTGGGGATAAGAGAGTGAATAAAATAGCCCCCGATCTCCTTCCTTGTGTCCAAAATTAGATAGATAGAGATAGATAGATAGATAGATAGATGGTGGTAAGGCTGTGGAGAAAAATAAAGCAGGGTTAGAGCAACGGCCAAAAGCAGTGGAGTTGGGAAGATTGCTCTTGTATAAAGACAGCCAGAGAAGCCCTCTCTGATAAAGTGACATTTGGCAAACACTTGAAGAAAATAAGGGAACAATCATTAGGATAGCTGGGTGAAGAGTAGTCTAGGCAGAGGAAAAAGCTAGTGCAAAGGGCCTGAGGCAGAAGAATGTGTGAATGCATAATGCTTTATAGTTCATCGATCACTTTCATATCCTTTCTCTTATGTCATCCTCACCAGGTCCTTGGAAAATAGAAAAGACAAGTATTGTTTTGTGTTTTTTTTTCCCCCTTTTACCAATGAATAATTGGAGGAAACAATAGTGAGTTGGTCAAGAAATGCTAAACCAGTAGTCCCTCCCCCTTACTTGCAGGGGGATAAGTTCCAAGACTCTCAGTACATACCAGAAACCATGGATTGTACAGAACCTTATCTACACTGTTTTTTCCTAAACATACATATCTATGATAAAGTTTAATTTATAAATTAGGCACAGTGAGAGATTAACAACAATACCTAAGAATAAAACAGAATAATTATAACAGTAATAAAAGTTATGTGAATGTGATTTTGCCCTCTCAAAATATCTTATTGTGCTGTCTTCACCTTGTTCTTGTGAGGAGGTGAGATGATAAAAGGCCTTCCAGATGAAATGAGGTGAATGGCAGGTGATTGAGGTGGGTTTAGGCTAGACTGACCTTCTGCCCCTGCACCAACAGGAGGCTCATCTGCTCCCAAACTGAGGTTGGCCATGGGGTGGGTGAAACCCCAGGAAAGGAGATGGTGGATAGGATGGGGGGGGGCACTGTAAATGGTGTGAACAAGAACTAGAAGCCAAGGCCTTCCTAAATTGATGCTTGTGCACACCCCCTTTGTGGCACCCTGATGAAGCCAGACCTGCAGCACGCCCTCCCGCGGAGCCTGAGGAGTAAGGAAAGCTGCCTGTGACTGTGACTTACGTGTCCCCAGCGTGGGGTGTCAGATTGGCGACGTTTTAAAATTGCTTCTGCCGCTGCACCAGCAATGCTCACAGACGTAGCACCGGGGCATCCCCGCCTTCAAGGATACCCCATTTGAGACCCTCTTCCATGCGCCTATCTCCTGACCCAGGAGCAACCCTTCCCACACGGCCTGCGGGCCCCGGGCCCCTCCCTGCCGGGGAAATCTGACCTCTCCCCCACCGGAGTGTGGGCTCCCGCTCCGACCCACCCCCCCACAGGGGCAATCACGTCAGATCACAATATTCCAGCAGCAGGGCCGCTCCCAGGGCCTGGGGGATTGGGCCTTAAATAACACCATATGTCTGCCCCGACCGGACAGTCCTGCTGCAGCTTTGCCCAGCCCGGCACATTGCCTTTTCATAGCGGTTTTCCCTGCACGAAGGGAAGGTTATGCCTGCACAGCCCTCCTGCGGCTTTATCAGTCTCAGGTCCCCGGCTCCTGTCAGCAGCTGCTCAGACCAGAACACACACACACGGCCACGAGAAAGAGCAGGAGCGCGCGGCCCACGCCGCCCGGTCCCGCCACGCAGCGAATCCCAGGTACCGCCGGATGAACCGTGGTTAGAGTTTCTCTCGCGTATATCCGAGCGTGCATACGGGCGCACGCATTCTTGTGTACCCACGCATACGTATGCACGCGCACACACAGCCACACAGACGGAAGGGGCGAAACCAATCTTAGTTATTTCAGTTTAATTATTTAGTATGGATCCTGTTCTCATGATTGGCATGGTGACTTACTGATTTATGTGGACTGTTTCGATGACCAAAAAAAAAAAAAAAAAAAGTCTTAAAAAAGAATTCTTGGACAACTTGCATTTAACAGGGGAATAAGGATATCAAAAATAGCAGAAACTCCCCCATCGTGGACATTGGCAGCCTGGCTTCCCGCCCTGCTCTTGCTCTGGGGTTGTTTGACTCCTTCCATTGATTTATAAATCAGTTTCACAACAGTGATTCCTACGATTCCCCTGGTGAGACTTTGGCTGCTTCGTCTTCATGTCTTTTAAATTTGTTTATATATAAATAAAAGTTTTATATATAAAGTCTTCGATTTTGTAGGACGAGACCCACAACATGATAATCAGAACAGCCCATGTTCTCAGACCTCAGTTTCTAACAGTAGGCCAGAATACTTTTCTTTTCTTCCTGCTGGTTGCTTCTGTTTTTTACTGATATGCAGTGAATCTGACCCAACTAATTTTGTAGAGCACAGAGAAGAGCTGTAATGGTGGGAATTTTCAGTTAGATGAATATGGATGTCCAAGGTGATATATGAGCACACAGAGTCTTCAGTGGGCCCACACTCAACATGAGCTCCCCCCGCCCCCCCCAATTTTCCTCCTCAAATGATCTCTTTCACCTCTTAGCAAATATCCAACCTAGATTTCTGGACACAGCCGTACAACTCAGTTGTAGGCAATGAAGACGACCCTCAGAGCAACAGTGTAACACCCAAAGAGTTAAAAATGTTCTGTTTATTATTTGTCCATAATTAAGGAAACATGCTGCACATGTAACCTTAGTTTTGTGCTTCCTTATTTAGTATTTAGGAAAGCATGTATTTTTAGACAGATCATAAGAAAAGTGATGATACTAAATCCTCCCCTAACCTATGGAAACTCCTCCTAAAATATTAGGCTCCTTCCTCCTGTGTGTTAATTAGTGATTTTTTCCTGGACGTTTAGGAAATAAAGGGATGTTTTAGCAGATGTTTATTACCAGTGCATTTACTACTCTGTTTTACCTCCAAGTCCTTGGTCATGGATGTTGACTGAAGCAAAGCCCCAAAGTGACTAGATATGATTTACATGTGTTAGGTGGAAGGTGGTTGAAGGAATGAGCAAGCGGACCACGGAACGCAGGGAACCGATTGTTTCCAAATGGCAATGTTTATCGGGCAACCGTCTATCAGTTGGCAAAGAGAGGCACTTGTTCAACGTTGGAGTTTTATTCTAGCCAAGAGGAAAGGAAAGACTAAAAGATCAAGGATACAAATGAAAAACAAACACGGAAAGCTGCAAAGTTAAGAACACCGAGAGGAGGAAGCCACAAGGGAACCGGATTGTATTTCAGAGTTTAAAAAAAAAAACACCAAAAACCTACAATCTGTCTTGTAAATTAATTCCACACTTAATTTTTGAAATTCCTTCCTATTTTTCCAGACTTAAGCCAATATAAGGGAGATGAAATATTATAGGGAAGTGGCAGCCAGGCATATAGTGGTAAACTAGTTCACTTTACCAATTTCCTTTCATATGTAGATTCAGCCCTGCCTTTCCCTTTGTCATTGCTTACAAAGTTCTAAGCTTCCTTCCTAAGGCATCATCTTTTATTAATCAGCTTATCCACAACAGAGTCCAAGAGACTGGAACTGGGTTCAGACAGATGTTGATAAATGTCTTAAGTTTCTTATAAACTAAATCAAGACCAGCCATGTTTTATTAATCAGTTACCCTTCATACATATACTTCATCCTCTGTATATTGTATCACACTTTCTATGCCGTCCTGTTTACACTGTGTGTCTTGATTCAACTCAAGACTGTTCGCCTCTGCTTGGAAAGACAGGCAGGCCTGTAGAGGTTTTTACCTATACTTAATGGCTAAGATAAACAATCATTCACAGATGCACGCTTGCAAAACAGCATTAGGTGTTGGCGAGGAAAATGACCATTATGTGTTTCTGAACTATGTTTACTTTATCTACCGACCAAGATAAGAATATAAAAATGGTCAACAACCAGCTAGTGGAAATATTTACGAGCTTACCTTTGAGTATCCTTATGCCTCCACTCAGAAAGCCAAGAATATATGGAATGAGCATATTGCTATTAACAGAGCTTCCCGGAGTCTAGTTTTGTCCTATACTCTCTTTTAAGGAGTTCTTACTTGGGGCTCCAAAATAGTAAATGCAAATTGCTATCAAAGGAGGTCGTCTTGGGGCGCCTGGGTGGCTCAGTCGTTAAGCGTCTGCCTTCGGCTCAGGTCATGATCCCAGGATCCTGGGATCGAGCCCCACATCGGGCTCTCTGCTCAGTGGGGAGCCTACTTCTCCCTCTCCTACTCTGCCTGCTTGTGTTCCCTCTCTCACTGTCTCTCTCTGTCAAATAAATAAATAAAATCTTAAAAAAAAAAAAAAAAGGAGGTCGTCTTCCTGACAGTAGTTATAGCGATTTTATCAGTTCAAGGCATATTACAAGGATAAGTAAATAATTAAGCAAGGAGAAGGAAATTCCTGCTATGGGATAAATTATGTACAGGAACAAATAAACTTCAAGTGTTAGCCTGGTGTTAATGACCAATTCTTCCACCCAAATCTGGGGGAAAGTTCTTAGCTAGAAGCAAATTTCCTGCCTGTCTTAATTGATACCTTTGCATTCTTGGATTGTCCCACTTTGGGTCTTGCCTATGTATTGTGCACATGTGTATCCCTCTCTGGTCCATTCTGCGTTCCATCTGGCAGCTGAATTGTTTCTGACTACACAGAAAGTCTCGTGAGCCACCATTGCTGCACGTTCGGGGTTTAAAGAGTAGGGCTCCTACCACAAATACACAGGGTCCTAGTCTGCATCGTTTTGTCATTTTTATTTTGGTGCCCAGTTCCTAGCCCCGAGTACAGACAAGGGAGGCAGGACAGGCGTCATGAGCCCGGTCACCCTCTCTGCTGCGCTGTGTGAAATGATCTTTCCTCTGCACTGTGCTGGGAGGAGTGGTCTGTAGCTCTTTCTTTGATTTTTGGATGGAATCAGAACACATTCGGGACAAAGAAGTGCCTGAAAGAGTCTGTTCCGTTACTTCGATGCCTATTTCTCTTCGGCTATTTTCCTATTCCTCCTGTTTACTTGCTACAAAAATACACATTACAAAGAAACTCTCTGCCCCAGGTCAACACTGGGTATGTCGGGCGACATATATCAGTATTTTGCTTAAGTGCATGATCAGGATTCGCAAATTTATGAGAAAGATGCCTTCAAAGTAAAAATATTGGATTCTCATAGTATAAAAATATCTCCTGAGTAAGGAAGCTGATATAAAGTGTAAGGAAGCTGATACCAGACACTAAAAAATAAGCCCTTTCTCATTTCTTTGAAAGATAATATATCAATGGGTAGTGAGCATTTATAAAATGCTATAGAGAATACATGGCATTACGCTTGCTACTCGATTTTAGATATAAGCTTGGAGGTAGGAAAAAAATAATTTCATCAACTAATTTTTTAGAATTTTAGAAAATAGGCATTTATGTGATACGTCTTTAAAATCAATGACAAAAAATTAAAAAAATAAAATCATAACCTGCTTTGTTATGCTATTAACCTGAGATAAAATATTTTTAGGAATGCTTTTAAGACTGATGACCTTTTTATAAGCATGAATTTTCTAGAATTAGGCTTAACTTACATAAATAAAATGTACGGAATTTGTTTGCCAAAGATTATCTAAACACTTATTTTCAATGGATTGAAGAAATTTGAAGATTATCCAAATGACAGACATTTTAAAAAATAATGTTACATATTACTATCTATATTATATCAGGATATAGGGCATCGCATCCGGACAATTATATCATGTTTCCTGAGGACAGGGGTTTCTTCTCCTTTCCTTCCTCTCTCCCCTCCTTCTCCTGCTCCTTCTCCATATGCTTCTTTGTGAACCCGTCTGGCTCTAGTTTGGTACTCAGAATGTCAGTTCCCTGTCTCTTCTCTGAGTAGGGTTTATAGCCGATAACTGGCAGACATAGAAGGAAGCTTGGCTTCTGTCGAGATCTCTCTCCTCATAACCGAATCATTAACATTTTGCTGCCAAGACTGTTGCGTCTTCCCAACAGCAGCACCACCGTTTTATTCTAGACCCTCACTGGGTTGTGCAATTTGTCCCTAACTCAGTCTCCACCACGCCAGCCCTCAAAATACATCCTCCACGTAGTCCCCAGAAGAGCTTCCTGAAACTCAGGTCTGACCATCTCACCTTCCTGCTTGAACCACGTGATGGTCCCCATGATCTAAGGTGAAAGGCTAAACTCTTGGCCTTGGCCTACAAAGTCCGGCACCATCCCACCATTTCCACCTCTCCACTCTCGTTTTCCATCTTCCTCCCATTTACTGCAGCAACTCAGAACTTCTCATATATGCGAGCCAGATCTCCTAATGGAACTTGGGCCCTGCTTTGCCGTTGCTGTTTCTACCCTGAGAGCCTGTGACCCTGTCTCCACCTAGCTGATCACTATTCCCTCATCCTGGACTTCCAGAACCTCCCCGCTGCAGCCCTTATCTTGGGCCAGGTTAGTCTCCCGCAGCAACCTGGGCCTTCTCCTTCTCGCCCTTCCCCACAGATACCAGCTCCAGAGATGGTGTTAGCTCCTGGCTCTGTCTTCTGGTCCCCCTGTCCCTGAGTTTCCTGTGATCACAGTGACTCTGTGTGGTTGATCTATTCAATAATTTAGCTTCAAAATTCACTGATCTCTCCCATCCATTTCAGCAACACATTACTAAGATGCTTCCTTGCATCTAATCATTATTGGGACCTCACCCCACTCTAAAATCTTAAACTTTATTGTATCAGTCTCCAAACAAAACCTTCAACTCCTTTGACCCATTCACTCCCTTACTCTCATTGCTTCTGCTCTCTTACCTCACCACCTCTACTTACTTTGGTGGCAATTTTCCTAACAATCTACCCCCTCCCTGCACTTTGCATACTCCTCCGCCAAAGAATATTTTATACTCACTGAATCCACTCCCACACCTCATTCGTTCACCAGCCTGCAATTGAAATTAGGCCTCCATTGCCTGGCTCAATGGGAAGGGCATGAGAATCTTGATCTCGGGGTCATGAGATCAAGCTCCACATAGGCTGTAGATTACTAAAAATAAATAAACAAATAAACTTTAAAATTAGGTCCCCATTGCTTCACTAAAACCAAGGAGCAAAAACCACCAATCCTTTCTTGATTAACAAATTCGATGGGCTCTTGTCAGTCCTGATATTTCCTCACCTTTCCGTGGTATTTGCTTCCACTGACCCTTTTCTTGGTTTCTTTGTCATTATTCTCCCTGGTTTTGTCTTCCCAGTCTTCTTCACACATTTGTGTTCCCAGGAGACTCTCTTCAGCCCACTCTTCTCTCCATTGACTCGTCAATCCCATGGCTTGAACTATGGTCCATACCCTGATGACTCCAAAGTGTCTACCTTTTACTCAGCTTTCTCTCCTATGCCCAGACCTGTATACCCCAGTGCCTCCTGCACTTTATTACAAGAAACTCAAGCCACACAAATCCAAAATTAAGCCTATTATCATTCCCCTAAAAAGTTATCTTCCTCCTACATTTTTGTTGTTATTGTTGTTACTAATGAACTGAATTTCCCTTCACTCAATAACTTGAGCCAAAAATGTAAGAATCTCCCCAAACTCCTCCATTTTCTCATTTCCCACATTGAGTTGGGAATCAGATTCCTTCTTTTCTACATATTAACATCTCTTACTGTCCCTCCTCCATTCCACCCCCCGCCCCATGTGTATGTACCCCACCTGCTCTTGCAACAGTCTATCCAAGCTGCTCTCTGCCCCCCAGGCCCACATTCTTCCAGCCCACTCTTCTTACTGCAGTAGGAGTGATCTTCCTAACCGAGATCTTTGTCTCGTTAGGCTCCGAGATCTCCACTCTTTACAGCTGTGGCTCCTGCATGTGGCTGCCCTTAGAGTCACCTAGGGGGATACTTTTAAAATACCATCCTTACAGATTCAGATTGAAGTGATTGGGGGTGAGGGTGGGATACTGGCATTTTTTCCAAAGTCCCAGGTGATTCTATTATAAAGTCAAAAATAAGAGCAAGTGTTCTACAGAATAAAACCGGGAGGCCTTCATTTAGACATGCAAAGCCCTACTCGCTGCTCCACGCTCATGTCTGCTCCCATCCGCTCTATGCACAGCCATATGGAATGATGCACTATCCCTCCCTCCTGCCCCTGCCGACATGGTTTCCTCTGTCCAGAAATACTTTGCATGACTTGTCTGCCTGAGAACACTTACTCATCAAGTTAAGACTCTAGTCATGTCCTGTTACGGGCTTAATTATGTCCCCCCAAATTTATATGTTGAAGCCCTAACCTGCAGTACCTCAGAATGTGACTGCATTTGGAGATAGGGCCCTTAAACAGGTAATTACGTTGGAATGAGGCATTAGGGTGGGCCCTAGTCTAATTTTACTGGAGTCCTTATAAACAGGAAATTTGGATACAAAGAGAGAGACGGCAGGGATGCACACACACAGAGGGAAGACCATGTGAGGACACAGTGAGAAAGGCGGTGATCTGCAAGCCAGGACAGAGTTCTCAGAAGACGCTTAGCCTGCTAACACCTGGATCTTGAATGGTTAGCCTCCAAAACCATGAGACATACATTTCTGTTGTTTAAACTAGTGGTACTTTGTTATGGCAGCCCTAGCAAACTAATATATCACCTAGATGGAATCTTTTCTGATACCACTTCTTCCTGCCAGGTAGAGTGGGCCCTTCCTTTGTTTCTGCCTGTATTATATACCCTTATAGATTGGCAGGTAGAGCTCTTTAGTGCTTCTATTTTGTTGCTTTTAGAGTGTCTAGACTTTAAGACTCTGGAAAAGAAGGGTCTCATCTTATTTGACTTTAGTAAGTGCTAAGCTTAATAAAATTCATAGAAGTGAAATGAATTGATGAGATGCCTCAAGGGAAGAAGTATTCTTCTACCCTCATTTCTTATTTGGTCTCTAGAAAAGTGTGAAGTTCCTTGGATGCACCAAACCTGCTCATGCGAGGGAGACCCTCCAGGTGCTGTTTCCTCTGCCAGGAATGCTTTTCTTTCCCTTCTCTAGAAGGTCAACTCCCCATTTTTCTTTAGACTCATCCCAGGAGTTCGTCCCCTGGAAATCTTGAACTGACCATCACAGATTGGATGAAGAAAGCTCCCTATGTGCTTCCATAGCAAGCTTTGTTGACACAATGAAAGCCTATTCCGTTCATTTAAATGTCTGTTCACTCACACCCAGTCCTAGACTGTGGATCATTGAGGGAACAGAATGTATCTTTTTTCTCTTGTCTTTGTGTTCTCAAAGCCCATTACAGTCTTGGCCTGGAATGGCACTCAATGAATAGTTCTTACTTGAAGAAATCATGACTTTCTCCCAGTTAAATGAGCATGGAATAAGATTAGACAGAATTAACTATTTGATGCTCCTGGAAATTAGAACCAGTCTCTTCCTTATAGTAGGTATCAGACAAGGTCGGCTACACAGCTTGCAACAAAAATGTTCAAGTCTTCCCTGGGTCATCTGAGGTTCTATTTCACACTGGGACCCAAGCTGAAAGAGCCACCTAAATTTGGGACAGGGGCAGTCATTTTGGCAGAGGCAAAAGAAAACATGGTAAACCATATGCTGACTCTTAAAACTTCTATTCAGAAGTGACAACGGCACTTCCATTCAGATTTCATTGGTACGCATCACAAGGACACACCTGAGCTCAACAAGGAGGAATTTAAAGGCCTCCCAGAAAGAGCGGTACCAAATACAGAGAAATAGTAATAAGATATACTATACAATGATTGTTCATCCTTAACATGAGCTGATTTTATATTAGGCAATAGTTTTCAAGATACTGAACATCAGGCAAGCCGGGAGAATGATGCCTTTAATGTAGGTAACAAATTAGATGAGTCCCACAATTGCCCTAGCTTTCTGGCTTGAGAAAGTTTCCAGGCTGTGATGCATGGGGAGGGAACACAGCCAGAGCCTGGCAGACTCCCTGGGTTGAGGAAATGGAATTGAGTATATGGAGAGAAAAGGGGGTTACAGTTCATGGGGCAGAGTAACGGAGAAGAGAGAGAATTCCGGACATCTTCAGAGGATTGCCCTTGACAACTGAGCAAAGTACTGATCAACAGATGCTTGTGAGGAAACTTCCTTAGGCCAGGGAAAGAACTGCCCTGAAGAATTAAAGGGAACAGTGCCTAGAGCTCATCTAGGACCAGGCATAGTGTCTGCTTCCATGTGTCAGACTGGAAAAACTAACTTATAGTACATTGGGTAGAGAAGTCAGAAAGTTCTTGCCTCAGTAGGGCAGAATAGTTAGCTCTAGAATAAATACCATTGTGGCCCCACAACAAATCTTAAAAGCAAGACCTTAGAGAATCAAGCTGTTTGCAAGTGACTTAACTACCTCCTACAGCAAAGCTCAAGAGTACTTCTAGGATTCAAAAGTACCCAGCGGCTAACAAGGTAAAATTCACAATGTCTAACGTCCAGTCTAAATTTCCAGGCATGAATGGAAACAGAAAATGACTATATTAGATAAGAGAAATCTCAAAACAATGACCTGGTTTCCACTTCAAAAAACTAAAAAAAGAAGAAGAAAATTAAATTCAAAGTAAAAAATGACACGATAAAAATCAGAAAACAAACTAGAGAAAAGTGTCGAAACCAAAAGCTGGTTCTTTAAAAAGATCATTAAAATTAATAAGCCAATCTAGGTAGATCTATCAGGGAACGAAGAGAAAGCACAAGTTATCAATACCAGGAATGGAGGAGTTGTCAATACTACAGACTTTATAGGTATTAGAAGGATTATAATGAAATGTTATGAACACCTTTGTGCCAATGTATTTGACAACTTACATGATTTGTCATAGTCTCTGAAAAACAAAAATTACCAAAGTTTACTCAAGAAGAAATAGCCTGAAAAGCCGTGCAGGTATTAAAGCAATTGACTTTATACTTAAAAACTTTTCCACAAAGAAAACTCCAAGCCCAGATCACTTTGCTACTGAATCCTGCCAAACATTTAATCAAGACTTAATATCAGTTCTAGGGGCGCCTGGGTGGCTCAGTCAGTTAAGCATCCGATTCTTGGTTTCAACTCAGGTCATGATCTCAGGGGCATAGGCTCGAGCCCTGCATCGGCTCCACACTTTGCCAGGAGTCTGCTTGGTGGGGAGTCTGCTTGAGATTTTCTCCCTCTGCCTCCAGCCCACTCATGCCCTCTCTCTCTCCCTCTAATATAAATAAAATAAATCTTTTAAAAAAGAATTAATATCAATTTTATATAAACTCTTCCACAAAATTTAGAAGGAGGAGTTACTTCCCAATTTATTCTGTGAGACTAGCATTGCCTTGATACCAAAAGCAAAGAAATTACAAAGAAAGAAAACTACAAACCAGTATTCCTCACGTACACAAATACCAACACTCTTAACAAAATTTTAGCATATTGAGTACATCAATATATAAAGAATACTTTCAGATCAAGTGCGATTTATCCCAGGAATGCAAAGTAGATTTAACATTCAAAATCAGTGTAATCCATTATATTAACAAACTAAAAAAAAAAAAAAAAAGCCACATGATCATGTCAAAGGACACAGGAAAAAACATTAAAGTCCAACATCCACTCTTACCAAGTGGACTTATATATTCAATACAGTCTCAATCAAAATTCCAGTGGGCTTTTTTTTTTAATAAAAATGACAAGCTTATTCTAAAATTTATATAGAAATGCAAAGGACATGTAATAGCCCAAACAACTTGGAAACAGAAAAAAAAGTTGGAGTACCAACACTACCTATTTCAAGATTTATTATAAAGCTATTATTATGAAGACAGTGAGACACTGGTGTAAAGACAGATGAATAAACCAATGGATCCAAACAGAGAAATTTTTAAAAGGTGCAAAGGCGGGCACCTGGGTGGCTCAGTCGGTTAAGCAACTGCCTTTGGCTCAGGTCATGATCCTGGGAGTCCCGGGATCGAGTCCCGCATCGGGCTCCCTGCTCGGCAGGGAGTCTGCTTCTCCCTCTGACCCTCCCCCCTCTCATGCTCTCTCTCTCTATCTCATTCTCTCTCTCAAATAAATAAATAAAATATTTTTTAAAAAAAAGGTGCAAAGACAATTTAGTCAATAAAAGGTAGTTTTTCAGCAGATGATACTCCAACAATTGGATATCCATGTTAAATTCATGTTAAAAAATGAGTTTCAAGCCATATCTCACACTGTGTACAGGAAACTTGTAGACCGAAATGCAATACCTAAAACTAAAAAAATTCTAGAGAAAAACATGGCAGAAAGTGCTTGTGACCTTGCATATAACACCAAAAAACACAATCCATATAAAATTAAAAAGATAAACAGAACTTCATTAAAGTTACAAAATTCTGCATTCAAAAATAGTATTAAGAGAGTGAAAAAATAAATCACAAATTGGGAGAAATATTTGTAAATCATGTATTTGATATCGGACTTCTATCTAAAGTATATAAGGAATTCTCAAAACTCAATAAAATAAACAACCAACTTAAAGTTTTGAAAAATGGAAAACATTTGAACAGATTTTTCACCATTAAAGCTATATTGAAGGCAATAAAGAACATAAAAAGATAATCAATATCATTAACCATTAGGGACATGCAAGTTGAAACCACAATGAGATACTACTACATTCTCATTAGAATTGCTAAAATTAAAAAGATTGACCATACCAAGTACAGTTGAAGATATGAAAAACTGGGACTCCTATATACTGCTGCTGGGAATATGAAATGGCACAATCATTTTAGAAAAGAGTTTGACAGCTTCATATGTATATATATATGACATTCTCTTTTTTCTTAACTGTAATCCTTTATATTTCAGACATTCCCTGGTATTTTATTATAAATAAACTTTAGAATTCAGGTTACAAACTGCCTTTTTCCTCCCCAAACTGCCAAGCAGATTTATTTATTTTTAATGAAAAGCCTATAGATCTAGATATATGAATATGTATGAATATATCTATATCTATCTAGCTATATATCTTAGAAACCAGCCATTCCACTCCAAGTATTTACCCAGGAGAAATGAAAATATTTATCCATACAAAGCCCTGTAAGTAAACGTTCATAGTAGCTTTATTTATAATAGCCAAAGACTGATGCAACTCTAATATTCGTCAACAGGTGAATGTTTAACTGGTAGATCCATGCAGTAGAATATTATTTAGTAATAAATAATTAATGAACTATTGGGACGCCTGGGTGGCTCAGTCGGTTAAGCGGCTGCCTTCGGCTCAGGTCATGATCCTGGGGTCCTGGGATCGAGCACCGCCTTGGGCTCTCTGCTCAGCAGGGAGCCTGCTTTTCCCTCTCCCACTCCCTGCTGCTCTGCCTACTTGTGCTCTCTCTCTTTGTCAAATAAATAAATAAATAAAATCTTTAAAAAAAAATTTAATGAACTATTGATAAGCATAGTAACATGGATGGATTTCAAAATAATGCTGAGTGAAAGGATCCAGACCAAAAAAGATCCAGATAGTTTGATTCCATTTATTTAAAATTCTAGAAAATGTAACTAATCTACAGTGACAGAAATCGAATCAGTGGTTGCCTAGTAGAAGGGCAGGAGGGTGGCAAGGAGGAATTGTACTGGACCAGTAGACAATTTCTGGGACTGATGGATATGTTGACTATCTTGAGTATGGTGGTGGTTTTATAAATAATATACATACGTCCAAAGTTATTAAATTGCACAGCTTACCGTATATTAATTATACCTCAGTAAAGCTTTTAGTCCACAAGAAATTAATGAATCAATTCTGGCTATCATAAATAACTATATATAACTTTAGACTATATAACTTTAGAATACTGAAATCCCCTTTAACCTTTTATCCAGCTCCTCTTTACCTATCATGGAAAAACATTGCACATACAAGTGAGGAGACATGTATGAGAATATTAAAGTGCATTGTATGAAATTGCAAAAAATTGGGAATACATTTAATTCACAAATTCTAATTTAAGCCCCCTATGATTTTGTATTAGCAGAGGAATTATTTAATGATTAATAACACTGGTCCCAGGGACGCCTGGGTGGCTCAGTCAGTTGTCTGCCTTCAGCTCGTCATGATCCCAGGGTCCTGGGATGGAGCCCTGCTTCGGACTTCCTGCTCAGTAGGGAGTCTGCTTCTCCCTCTCCCTCTGACCCTCCCTCTCTGCTTGTGCTCTGTCTCTCATTTTCTCTCTCTCTCAAAAAATAAAATCTTAAAAAAAAAAAAAAGAACACTGGTCCTGGGGGCCCCTGGGTGGCTCAGTCTGTTAAGCATCTGCTTCTGGATCTCAGCTCAGGTCTTGATCTCACAGTCGATCGTGAGTTCAAGCCCCACTTTGGGCTCCACACTGGGCGTGGAGCCTACTTTAAAAAATTTTTTTTTAAAAAGAACACTGGTCCTGAAATCAGACTGCCTGGTTCAAATCCAGGTACTAGACTATTAGTGACATTGTTGTTAGCCACTCAATCTCACCAAACCTCTGTTTCTTTATCCATAAAATGGAAGTCATAACAGCATCTGTCCTGTAGAATATTGTGAAGGGTAAATGAGATGTGGATGGAAAGAGTTCAGTAGAGCCCGATACATAGAAAGTGCCTAATAGTTACCATCTCCTTGATCTTCCCGAAAATAGAAATAGAGTCTCTTGCCGGTTACCTGGAAATCAGACTTCCAGCAGCCTCAATTTTAGGTACCATCTACCTGTGAAACTGAAAGTAATTCAAAAAGCAGTGTGAGGGGGTTTTTGAGTATCAAGGAAAAGTGTTGTTACCCAGTCCACGCCTTTTATTCACTGAAGGAATGTAGCACCTCAGGTAAAACTTTAAAGTCCATTGGCAGAAAGAGTGACTAAAATATTTAATGTAGACACAAATGATATTATAGTACAGTAAGGTAGCAGATGTTGAGCATTAGAGCATTTAGGTGAATAAATGTTCAAGAGCATCTTCTCGTGGACCCTTGTTTACAGATATGTATTAAAAACAACAACAACAAAAAACCAAAAAAACAAAAAAACTAAGGACCAGTGTGGTAAAAAACCTTCCAGATCACAGCTACTTTCTATGAGCCAGCACTGGACCTCCGGTTGTCCTGACCCTGTCATTCAGAGGTATTTCCATACACAGTTGGCATCTCATATCGTAATTCTGTATTGGAATGTTAAGAAGGCAAGGATCAGAGTAATGCAATTCAAATAATTCTCCATTAAAAAGGTTGAAATTAAGAAATAAAAGAAATCTGTGTCTGCTGCCAGGCTTGCATTATCTGGGGAATGGACTTCTCTGGAACAGTTTGTTCCCTGAAGCTAATGAATAAATGAGGCATCATTGCTCAATAGTGTATTTACAAATGAATCTATAGAAGCATAAAATTTAGAACTGTTCTCGATTAGTTATTCTTTCATGTTTATTCACTCAAGTATTAAATCTTCCACAATCATGAATTTCCTTTGGGAACAAATCTTCTGGTTTTGATAGTTCCTGCTATTGGAAAGTTTTTTGTTGATATTTGACCTATTTTTTTTCCCCTTTCCTTACTTTTATCCCATTTATCCTACTCATCCTGTTTAGATCTGGCCACATCATTTTCCCCAAGTGCTTATGCTTTTCATATATGTTATGACTCATCCAAATCAGCATTGAGTCAGGCTATCCACATGCATTAATTTAGTATTTTTATGGATCTTATTCTCTTTACTAGAATAAATCTTGTAATGAGATACAATGTACCGTATTAGTAGAGAAAGGGGCTAACTGTCCTTGTGTCTTTGTTATTACATGTAAAATGTGGAACTTAGGCTTAAAAAAAAGGGTTTTTTTCCGTTTGCACGTCTGTCAGTCAACGTTTAGCACACAAATTTCTGGGGTTTGTTGGTTTGTTTGTTTGTTTTATGAGATACCAACTGTCAATAAGCTTTTTTTTTTCAGATACTATTTAACCAAATAAATAAGTTGATGTATTTGTCGGTATTCCTTTTTTTTTTTAAAGATTTTATTTATTTATTTCACAGAGAGATAGAGAGAGCACAAGTAGGCAGAGAGGCAGGCAGAGGGAGAGGGAGAAGCAGACTCTCCACTGAGCAGGGAGCCCGATGCGGGGCTCGATCCCAGGACCCTGGGATCATGACCTGAGCCGAAGGCAGCCGCTTAACCGACTGAGCCAGCCAGGCGCCCCTATCGGTATTCCTATTTAATGTCTTTTGTTGTTCTTAATTTCCTCATTTGTTCATTGGAAATAATTCCTACTTTGTATGGTTATTGTGAGCCTAGAAAATAACACATGAGAGAGCCTAGCATAACACTCTGCGCAATGTAGGGGCTCTATCAGTAGCTTCCCCCCACTATCATTCCCATTTTTACTTCCCGCGGGTGCCTTTTTCTGTCTTAAATATTCTCTGTGCTACCTGGGCTCTGCCTTTATTCCCTCAGGCACACCGCTGACTGATACTAGGGCTTTTTCATTAGCATCACCCCTTCAAGTCATTTCCTTTTGTTTACAGGCGGTCAGCCCTTGTTTTTCAACCAAGTACAGTTTCTCTGATCCTAACAGATTTAAATTCATTTTGTCAGTCAAATCTCAGGAGACCATATCATGTCCTTTACTAAAATGCCAATATAACATCTGCTGAATCTTACAGTTCAAGCCAAAAAGAAGCTATTAATTTGTGTAGCTTGATTTGTTTTCTGTAAGCCCTGGTTATATGCAGCTAATAACTTGGTGTCTAATAGGTGTTTAATTTACCATCATATAATCCACTTGTTTTTCTAAAACATGGATGCAAGTTTATTTTAAAATAACATGACGTTTTTCTAATTATAAGTCGTGCCACCTCACGGTACAAACTTTGGGTGTATAAGATTGAGCAAAGTATAGAGAAAAGAAGAAAAAAAAATGCCTGCAGTCATCACAGAGATAAGTCTCTTGACATTTTGGTGTATTTTGTTCACCTATGTTTTATCCAAGTTGAATAAATGAAACTATGTGCATATTCCTTTTCTCATACAGCAATACAATAAATTATAATAAGTACTATTTTGTGTTTTCATTTTTCTTTAACTTTGCCCAATTAATTTTTTCCATATAAATGAACAGATATTCACCTCCTAAATGCATCGTAACTTTAAGTCACAATTCAGCACCAGTGTAAGCACATACTGTAGCTCCGTGGACTTCAAAAGAATCAGGAAATCATTAGAGATTTTAAACAAATATGATTTGGGGTTTTTTATTTTCTAAAATTTCTGCCTTTCATTAGGGCTGTCTTTGAAACACATCATTACATCCTAATGATTCTTAATTTCCCCAATGCCTCTCTCTTGTTGTAAATCACCAGATAGCAATAAAGAATAGAAAATTCAAAATTAGGTAACAGAAGGGACCATTTTGTTTTCACTGTCTCTCCACGAACTACCTTGCACTGATTTTCTTTGCTTCTAATACAAAGACCCTCTTCATCTTGGAGCATCTACCCATCCATACTTTGGTTTGGCTTTAATCTCCACCTCACTTCCTTATCCCCATGCTCCCAATGCTTTGTTAATAAATTTTTATTCTGCTGAAATGATTGTTCATCATTGTTAGAAAGTGTTCCTAATATTTTCATACTTTCAGTAAATTCCATCTGGGTTGACTGAATACAGACGCTGCTTCTTTTTTATGACTCATCAAATTGGCCTATGTATAAATCTGAGACATTCTTGAGAGGCTGTACTTTAGCTCTGGAATGATCAGCAAGCTCGTAAAGAGATGGGTAGTTCTCATCTGTGGGGAGTGCCTACATTTTGCAAGATTTAGTCCGTCTATTTGCAGGGAAAAGGCTGAGGCAGATGTCCCTGCAAACACCCCATTGTTGGGTATCTGAGGACTTCACCACTGAACCCTCCCTGTCATGCAGCCTTGCCCCTACACTCATCCGTGTCCTCATTCCTGCTGGGAGGATCTTCCCAGGCTTTGAGATTCATGAGCACAGTGACTGCATTTTTTCTTTCTGTATCTCCAGTATCTGATCCAATGCCCTGGCACCTCATTGACACTTAAATTGAAATGAACGATCAGGTATGGTAAAACTTATTCAATACCAATCTCCTTCATTCCTTACAATCATTTCAAATGACTAACCTAATCATCATTACACAAAGGTCAATAATACAGTATTGTGATTAAGCTAGTGGGCTTAGGAGGTACTCTGCCTACATTAGATCCCCAGCTCCATGATTTACTTACTTTGTGAACTTGGACAGGTGACTGAACTGCCTCCAATTTTCATTTACAAAATGGGAATGATCCTAATACCTACAGGATAGGATTGTGATTAATTGCAGATTTTTCAAGACAGTGTTTTGCCCATACTACATGCTCAATGAATATTAATACCAATTATTAGTATGGAAGGTCTCTAATGTAGCATGAGGGAGCACTCATTTATTATAATATAAATCAATATAGTCTAAATGTGCTGGAAATGAAAAAAAAAACACAAGCAAGCATCTCAAGAGTATTTCTGGGCATATGAATTTTGATCTGTGAGAAAATGTTGAAGGAGTTCTTTTCTGGATAAGAAATCACAGAGAGATCACACAAATTAAATCTTAATGCCATCAGCATCTGTTTGATTAAATTATCTTCCTGCATTCTTCTTTCATTGTATCTCAAGTCTAAGTCCAGACTCCCCAACAAGAGTGTAGGCTCCTCGGGTACCTAGGCTGGGTTGTAAACTTTTGGGGGACACACAAGTGGTGGGGTTAATCAATAAAAAGTGAATTGACTTAAATGACTCTTATAACTACTTAGATTGTTTCCATACATCAGTCTCACATTAATTTGAAAAAAATAAAAGGCAGAATGAAAGATTAACCTTATCATCAAGAAAGCCCCCGTGTTTTCTTTCATTCTCAAATGAATTCACTGGCCATCTTCCCCCACCAGAAATCACCAAGATCCCAGTATATAAAGACTTCTCTGCCCCTTTGGTTTCAGTTCCCCGTTTCTTGACCTAGAAGGTAAAGAACACAACAGCTACTGTTATATTTTTTAAACCGTCAAAAGCAGGAGGGGACTCTAGCTCTTTGAGAACAGAATGGATGGTCTACTCTACAAACACAGAAATTGGAGTTTAGGTCCCCCCAGGATGCTCTCCTGGGCTCTGTGATATCTGAACCCTGTGAGTAGCCTCCTTGAATGAATATGCTTGCCTCAATAAATAGCTGTGGAAGAAACAAACAATTTTCCTAGTTTAAGGATGCCACTGCCTTCTGAAATGTTATTGTTCCTATAAAAGTAGACGCTAAGACAGTATTTTTTAGACAAATGTTTGATTTGGTGGTTCTGGTAAGATGTGTTGTCATTAAAATCTTAGTGAACCAGAGGTTCTGTCTTTATTGAGAGTGCCAAGAGAAAAGGCAGCAGAGGAGGTGGGTTTGGATATAATAAATACAATTTTAACTGCAAGGTTTGAAGCAGATTTCTAAGGCGGCCAGGATAGCCTCTCCGCTGGAGAGTGTTAGTGGGCTCAGCCTCGGGCTAAGGGAAGAGTAGATGGTTCCAAAAGGGTTTTCCTTGGATGCAGTGGAGATTATTGGTTGTTTGAGATAATAATTTGTCCCCCATCCTCATTTTTTCCTTCAGTTTGTCTACTATGGAATAACACTATCTTTTTTTTTTATAGTTGGAATTTAGGAGGCATTGCATCTTGTGAGTTAAATAAACTCTTCTGTGGTCACTGTCCCTGCAACCTGGCCAAAAGGCAGCCTGAAGTCCTCTCTGATGTAGAACTCTCCTTTGCCAATTTGTAATTTATTTGGCCATTTTCTGCTCATCATGGATTCTCTCTGACTTGTGAATCCCTGTTCTCCTTAGCACTCATTCACTGAATGGATCCATTTTTCTCCTCAGAAATCAGATGACTATTTTTCTTTTATGAAAACTAGTCATCCAGATTGAAAGGGCCATTGGTTGTTAAGACCTGAAGGAGCTACCAAGGGAAGGAACGACCTTTGCTCCAGAGAAGCTCCTCAAGTCCCAGAGCCATACCCGGGGTGACTTACATGGAGCCCTGTCATAAGGCAGGGCTGGGGTGCAACAAGCCTTGCTAAGCAGCACCGTCCAAACTTCAGGTCCTCAGACATCACTCTGGAGATGAGGAGCCCCAGAGCCAGAAAAAGTCCGCGAGTACTAAGGCAGGACTTCATTTGTAATTCTACAAAACTTTGCCCTAGTAAGTCCAAGAAAATGGGCTGAGATTATCTCCGAACTGAATCAAACAAATTTACTCCATTGGATAATGGTGCTGAAACATCAGACTTTCCTTTTTCACTTTGTCCCTGCCTCCTCCCTCGTGCTCCCCAACATGGGCTTGTGGCTTTTCAGTTAGTACACATTTCTTTAAATCTGAACCCTGATCTTTATAAGTTCTGCCTAAATATCACATGTGTGTTTGTTCTTCACTTTGCTAGCTCTAACGTTTACCTAGTGCGCTTTGTAAAGAAGCACGATAATTTTATCCATTCACTTTTGTTTCTCAATTTTCAGAAAGTATGAACTTCCTCCCTCCCCACTCCCTCTAAGTTTGGATTATGTTAACAGGTCATTCCAGAGTAAAGCACTCAGGCAGATGTTTTCTTCAGGGGCAGACTGTGGAGGAGGAAATCTCTTTTGATTCTTTTCTTAAGTTTCTCTCTCTTACCCTCATCTGCCGCCTTCATTCTCCCTTCTATTTCTTCTTATCACTTTTTCTTCATAGCAGGTGGGAAATGAGGACTCAGTAGTCGCCCTTAAATGTAACCCATATAAAGTCTAAACAAGATAACCCAGACCCTACAGAGGAGACACCAGTGAGCTGGCTGACACGTGAAGACATTGAATTCACGACATAAACACTGGATGAGCCCCCGAGTCCGCAGAAACTGGCCCTCTTGAGCTATGGGTGGTAAGTCTTGCTTCCTGGAAGATGATCACTGTAAAATGGATAAAAACACTCCTACTCACCCCTGAGTATCAGGGAGACTCAAATTATTTTTTGACCCTAATCCTATTACTTTAATCTTTTTTTAAAAAGCTACTCGTTATTATTAAGTCAGAAAACATTCCACTGCCATTCACGTTTTACCCCACTCTCTCTTTCTGAGAGGCCATGCAGCAATAATTAAGAACATATAGGTGTCAAATGGGGCAGGGAAAGAGTCAGGAATCCATTCGGCAGAACGGACGAAACCTGCATTTGATTTACATAAGGACCCTCTTTTTAGTCTTCATTTTGATTAAATATACCAGTTTCAGAAAGCACTCCCCACGAAACTGGTTTTATAGCTCTAAAAGAAAAGTACAAGAATTAAATGTACTCTATTGAGTACTTCTTTTTCCTCCTCTTCTTTCCCTCCTCCTCCTCTTCCTCCTTCTCCTTCTCCTTATTGTTGTTATTATTATTATATAACGTTCAGTTCTTAGGAAACAGGATTTGATTATCAGGGCATTCTTCCAAAGACCCTGAGTGAACAGTAAAGATTGCAGAACATCTTGTCTTTGTCTTTCACGTAAGCCGCTCCATCGTCGCTGTTTGTTAAGACTATGCAGAAATCCTTCTCACTTTCTCGAAAAGTAACTCAATTATAGTATAAAGCTTGTAAGTATTAGAACATACTAGTACCTATTTCTTCTATTTTTGCTTCTATGTGTGAAAACTGTCTCTATAAACATTTAAGAGATTAACTTTGCCTCTCCCATTGGGCTTGAGTCCCCTGGAATTAAAGATGAGCTAATTTCTGATGGAATTGGACATAAAATTGGTAAGCCTTTTCCTTTTATCACTCACAGTTGTCTTTTTTTCTCTCTTAAATTTACGAGGTCTTTATATCTGCTCTGTTTTCTTTCCTTTTCCCTTATAGTTGCAACAGTGTTCGCTTTTTAGCAGTCCCTAAAGAACTTCTGTTGTCATCATTTAACATTTGATTGGCAATAATATTTTACAAAATGGTTTACAGCTGCCTTTTACTAGTTATTCTCATGCCTTCAATAACTCTTGGGTTTTTATTCGCAGTCCAGCACAGAGTTGTGCTATTCTTTGTAAGCACATAGACATTCCTCTTGACTCGGCCTTGTCCAGTAGGTTTAGAAATCTTTCACTGGAAATCATGCTCATTTTTAAGCTGCACAGGTTTTGAATACATTAATTGTAGGAGCCTTAAGATTTTCTTGTGGTTTTTTGTTCTTACATAGGAAATGCCATTTTAGATCAAAAGGAAACTATTTTGTCTCTTCAGACTCTCTGAAACGTACAAGAATATGGAGTAATTTGATGCACACAATATTGAACCTGGAAAATCCTCAAATAGGAGATGAGATAAAAAGTACAGTAGCCCTAAGAAATATGACTTATTGGAATGCATATTTAAAACTTCAGGCCTATTCCTGTATGGGATTTTAAAATAGTATATTTTTAAAAAGATTCTTTGTGTCTCTACAGTTAAAACAGAAATTCTGATATGCATCACCACTCAGCTGAGGAATTTATATGAATGTTGATTTATCGACGTATGTTATTTTAAGAGTACATACATGCTTCTTCCCTTCCTGTTCCCAGATAGTCCCCAGAAGAGGGAAGCTTTGAAGCTCTTTTCCTAAATATCAAAACTCTCTCATGTTGTGTAAGATTGAGTCATTGACTGCAGCTTCAGAGAATCTTAACGTGGTCTTTACGAGAAGTCACAACTAACACCCATATACCTTTCTACCATTAGCACGTGAGGAGCTCCTCTGGAGAAACTTGGAGGGAGATCGGTGCTTCGCCTTTTGGAGTATCTTTATACTCTAACATCTAAGGAGACGACATGCTTCCTCTCATAGCTTCTTTAAAGCTCATACATAAGAAAAAACTGGAGCTAAAGTCAACAGATTTTTCTTCTTGGTAATATTTTTGACTTTTGGGTTATCTTGGACTTATTTCTCACTGCTTCCCTGTACTTTGCTTAGCAGTCAGTTAAATTCATTTCTCACGGGCAGTTGGTTATTCCCAAACTCTTTCATATCATATCAAGTCACACATAAAATGATTGTATTTGTACAGCATACCAGACTAAAACTGGAGAGGATTTTGGAGAGTTCTACATGGGGCTTGGTGAAAAAAACAACTATTATATTTTCTTTACTTTATATAGATATGTTAAGAAACACAAAACACAAATGTCAGGGAGGATATTACATATTGAATTTGTACAAAACTTCTGAGGAAAGTCGTTTTAAATTTATAAGTGAGAAAATTTTCTTTAGTGTGCATAACATTTTATTATACAGTTTTATGACTTAATTGACTACACATATGTCCCAATCAAGATTTCTTTGTTGATGAACTTGTCACAGTCTGGATAAAAATCATCTGTGAGAAAACTTGGTCACATGAGTAGGAGGTAGTAAATAGTAAAAATGTATCACTTTTTCTCCATTTGACAGATTCCTTCATATCCATCGAACAGAACTCAAATAATTCAAACTCTTTGAATTAAACATAAATAGTACATTCGTGTTTAATATCTAACAACTCTTCCCTTTCATTCACTGAAAAATATATTTAAATTTCTGGTTATACCACAAAAATTTCCAAAGGATATATTTTTTTAAATCAAGTATTTCAAAATACTGGAGATTTTCCTCAACAATATACAGATGCTACTCGGTCTTAAGTTTTTTTTTTAAATATCCAAATTATTGCACTGATCACATATCACTAGCAAATTATCTTAACCTTAATTTTCTAAAGTTGAAAATTTTGCTTTGTCATTATATATTAATGTATTTTCCCATAATCTTTGCAAATTTCATTAAGTAAGCCATTTTGAAGCCAAAACCATACTTCAATAAACCTGCAAAGTGAAAAACATCCATTTTTTTTTTCAATTTTTCTTTTAGTTTATAAACTCTTGACAAAACTCTTCTTTGGACAGCCAATGTAATTAAATATGGAACAGGAGAAAGGGGCCTTCTCATGGCATTTTTTGCAAAAATCTGAAAATAGATGGGATTGTGGAAGCTTGGATTTTTTTTTTTAGATTGCCATTTTGATAATATGTGTAATTCAGATCTACAGATTGACATTTATATCTGAAAGCATCTTTTTGAATAAAACAGTATATCACTAAATCTCTACATAGTCAGAAGGAATTCTTTTTTTTTTTTTTAAAGATTTTATTTATTTATTTGACAGAGAGATAGCGAGAGCAGGAACACAAGCAGGGGGAGTGGGAGAGCGAGAAGCAGGCTTCCTGCCGAGCAGGGAGCCCGATGTGGGACTCGATCCCAGGACCCTGGGATCATGACCTGAGCCGAAGGCAGACGCTTAACGACTGAGCCACCCAGGCACCCAGTCAGAAGGAATTCTTGATGTAAAGTCTTCCTGCAGTGCTATCCCAATATATTACTTACTTCTAATGACTATTGCAATTCCAGAGTAAATATGGTCCTTCCAAGTATTTTTCTTCAGGGTTCCAACAGGCATCATTACTATTGGTATTATTCAGCAATGAGAACTTTCTTGATTTACATTCCTGTGGGTCAGTGTTGCCTCTAAGTCACTTGACACGTTGTCAGTGAGTCTACGAATATTATTATTCAAATATAGACCCCTCTGGGTTCCTTTATCCTATTGGCTCCACTCACACCGCACAGATATGTTTCATGCATTGCGGTAAAAAGAACAATAATTCTGTGATTGCGTGAGAAAATTGGACTTTAGTTGTTAATTGTGCCACCTTGTAAGTGGGTTTTTGAGTTCAACTTGTTGCTACTCTTATAATTACTCTCTTTTAAAAAATCATGTGTCTAATTTTGCATCTTAAGAAGTTCAATTTGTTTTCTGTGTCAGGACAAATCTTTTATTGGTAAGGTGTTAGTGTTTTGTTATATTGGCTCTATCGTTCCATTTGGTTATTTTTCTATGTAAATGAAATATTTAGTCTGAGAAAGAGAAAATTTATCAAAGTGTATGAATCTATATCTAAAATAATAATTTTCTTGTCGATTTAGTAACTTAAACTTTCACTTGGACGACTTGGTTTGTTTTATGTATTTGATGGTATGTTTGATTAGTTGTGTATTTTATATGAAAATGAATATAGCTGTAAAAAGTAAATCTATTTAAATATATAGTTCTTGACTGTAGGCCTTTGATTTCTCAAAATACATTTTTAGATTATCTAGATTTTTAGGAAATTTGTAAAATATCACATGAAAATTAAGAAAATTTCAAGTAGTAAAACAATAATTGCATTTAATTCAATAATTAAAATTCTAAAAATTAAAAAGTACAAATGTCACCTACTCTAATATAGGACAAAATACTTTTGAAAATTTGATTTTCTGAAGCTGTAAATTCTAGAGTCCCCTTAATAAGTTGATTTGATAGAATGACTTTTAACAATTATTTTTAAGAAATAAAAATTTTTTATTTCTAAAAACAGAAAATAATTCATTGTGAAATCTATTTAAAAAATAAGTTCTCAGCCAATTGTTAACAGCAAAAACTAATGAAAAATTTAAAGAAAAAGACCTGAGAAAATTAACAAAATCACTTTATCCCTTCCTTGGCCTTCTGCTCAGTTACCCCTGAGCTATAGAGAATTTGTTGGTCCTATTTTTCATTAATAGAAAATTCCAAGAGCCATTTTGGCATTAAATAGTTGAGAATTATTTCTTATGTATTTGAGGTTACTGGTTTTCTCCTTATTTTTCTCTTGTGACCTCTCCTCTTTCTCTACTCTTCCCACCACTATCACCCAATGTCAAGTATTCAAAGGCTCCCATGTTGTTTCTGAACCTCAAGAACACTTCTCGGGTCACTCCATCCTCTGTGTGTCTGTCAGTTTGGTGTTAAAGCTGATCACAGGGCAGGGGCGCCTGGGTGGCTCAGTTGGTTGGGTGTCTGCCTTCACCTCAGGTCATGATCCCAGAGTCCTGGGATCAAGCCCCACGTCGGCTCCCTGCTTGGCCTGCTCCCTCTGCCCTGCTCATGCTCAATCTCTCTTTCATAAATAAATAAATAATTTTTAAAAAACAAAAAGCTGATCACAGGGCAACTCCAGAAGTTTCGGTGGCCTCTCTTTTGTCCACAGGGTTAGCTCCACACTTAGCCTGGACCCTCCATAGTGTAGGTCTAATTTACCTTTCTAGTCTGGGTTCTTGTTGTTCCTCCACATCTGCTCTTCACACAGGTAAGCTCAGTAGTTTTTGTTAGAATCGTTGTAGGAAAAGTGCCCCCAATAGCAAGTGATATGAGGAGAGAGTTCTAAAGGCAATAACATTGGGAGAACTTGGGCCAATTTCAATGTTTCTTACACATCCTTACCTAGCCAGCCTTCAGACATTTAGAATACTTTGTCCCCATAGCAATCTCTGAAGGGATGTATTAACAGTTAAATTCAATAACTTCTTCCAGGGAGTCCTACCTGATCAAACAGCCAGGTATCGTACTTTTTCTTTGATTCTTAGAATGTTGTATTTTGGCATTTATTGAATTCTGCCTGTGCTATGCTTATTTTGGTTTCCTTGGTTTATCTTCAAATATATATATATATTTTGCTGTACCAAGGTAAAACCGTTAAAGAATTGCTTTTTGTATGTCACATACTCCCTGAAATAATGCTTTTTTTCATAATAGGAGCCTTACTACATACTTACTGAATCAAATCAAATTTGTTTGTAAAACCTATTCAAATTTTTATATATTTTATTAAAATAACCAAACACATTTTGGGCAGTTTATCTGCTAAGAAAATGGTATTTAAAGCAACTGGGACTTCTTAACAACCATAAGAGGGGAAATTTACTTCCTTTTTTGGAGAAAATATCTGGTATTCCATAAGTTTAATAACAATAATGATAAACATTTTGAGAAAAAGCAGAAACTCCTTTATTCTCAAGATAAAATGTGAATATATTTAATGACAATTAAAATTGTCTACTACAAAATTACTGCAAACTTCAGAAAGATCATAGTTTGCATACAAACTAGTTTTACATGTATCAAGTTTGAGAAAACATTTGTGAAGTTGTTGGTCATCAAAGGTAGATGCTGAATCACAGTTCAAATGCTCAAAAATTTTCCACGAAGAAGGTAGAAGAAATGCACTCTGGATTTTATCAGAAACTAATAACTGTTTTATTCTTGATATTTAATACTGACTTTGAGTACGTATCAGAACAATGGTTGCAAATACCATATTTGACTTGCACAACCATATTGGATAAGTTGCTTATTCTAAGAAAGCAGGAAAGCCAAATAGATGGAGCGAGTTCGTATTGTTTTATCATAACGACACTAGATTTATGATTTCAATTTCTATTTGACCTTCTTAGGAGGTTGGAAATGAATTTACTACTGCTTAGTACTTAGTTCTATAGTATGAGCCCCCTCGAAAAATAAAATAAAATAAACACATCCTTACCTTTGGAGAAATTTTGTTTTCCTTCCTGTGCAGGAGGCAGTCAAAAGTACTAGCATGTAAGCTTTGTGAAGTGGCCTTCAGGAATATTTTTATGAAAAGATTTATTGACAAGTTTCATGGCAAATCACAATGATATCATTGACTGAAAAAAAAACATATCTGAAGAAGAAAAATAAAAATAATTTTAAAAGATAGTTTTGTGAACAGATTTAGATTCATAGACTGCTAAAGGTCGAAAGATCATGTCTCTTTGATTTCTTTCAGAGAAGGAAATGGAGGCACAAAAAATTTCATTAAATCACCAGTTTAATGACAAGGCTCGTGGATGAGAAGACCAAAGAATGTAGGTGTCCTGACACCTGGGATAGTGTTTTCCCCACATCTCTTACTTTAATTTTGCTAGTGGCATTCTAGTTGTATTTGTAATGCTTGGGAGCATGAGTATGCCACACTGTCTTTTACAAAACTAATAAAACCTCGGCCATGTGAACACCTCTCCATAGTTAGCTGCTCTTAAATCTTTAATGAGGAGGGGAAAGCAGATGTGGAGGAGGGGCAAAGATAAATGCCAGAGAACCATCTGAAAAAGAAGCTGTGTGAAGTTGGCAGAGAACTGTAGCTGCAAGTCAGGCTCCAGAGTAAAAGCCTTCTAATATCCAGTTCTTATACCTAAACAATTTGCTCCAAATTATCACCAGGAGGAGTTTCACTTGACTCATGAGGTTGGAAGAAGGGTCAAGTTGGTGACAAGTTTGGGATCAGGATTTGGAATCACTTGATGTGGAGTCTACTTTAGAAAAGAGAATTCCCTCAGCAAAAGTTCCCGTTTTATCACCACTGGGTTCTGTTTCCTTGAGTAAACACAACTCAGGTTATTCTCCCTCAGCTCCTTCATCAAAAACCTCTGAGACTATCCATGTTATTGTTTTTAATATATGGGAAACAAACAAAACCATTCTATTCATGGAAGAAATGTTCCTCTAACTTATAAATTCAACCTGAAGAAAACTCTTGCGGTTCCCAAGAATGCTTATAAAAGAGAAAAAAATCATTTTTCATGACTGAGAAAAGCTTTACTGTTGACTGGTTGATAAAGGACTTTGACCCAAAGGTCTGATTCAACCTAAAGAAAATCTGTCACACTGGAACAGTCTGGGAAAGCCTTTCCATTTCCAGAATAAGTATGGGTGAGAATATAAACTTCCACTCTTCCAGAAGAAATAATTTCTGCAAGTTAATCATATTCTTATGTTTCAAGTTAAATTGGGAGCCAAACTGGCAAGGCAATATGGCACAACCTTTTTTTCTCAGTGATCTATCTTGTTTCTCCTCAGAATTATTAAAAATTCAAATAGACTTCCCTCAGATATCTAACATATTTCTATGTGCCCCCCCAAACTCATCCTATTTTCAATAGTCAAAGGCAATTATATTTGGTATAATATGGCATATTTGTTGAAAAATTACATCATCTGTTGCAAAGATAATAATAGAAAGCTTTTGATTATTTACTGCATGTGATCATCTCCACTATTTCTTCTGTTAATTAAGGTAGTCAAGAATGAGTTATATTTAAAGCCGTGAAGCAAAGGTTGGTGAGATCTTGGAGTTTTTGTGTTGCCCTTAAATTTCTCATGAGGTAAGTCATACAGGAAGAACGTTAAGCAAATATCTTCTTGACTCCAGTTTTCCAAACCCAAGAACATTTTAGGAAAAGGTCTCTTAAATCTATCGATAAACATCTATAAAACCTTGTACAATCATACACATTTTAAATGTTTCTTTTTTTTTTTTAAGATTTTATTTATTTGAGAGAGAGAGAGTGAGAGAGAGAGCACAAGCGGGGAGAGTGGCAGGCAGAGGGAGAAGCAGAACTTGATCCCAGGACCCTGGGATCATGACCTGAGCCAAAGGCAGACGCTTAACGGACTGAGCCACCCAGGTGCCCTAAATGTTTCATTTTTATATCTATTGATTGATTGCAATTTTAAAAATTTAACTGCTAGTTGTCACTTTGATGAAACCAGTGCAAATGGAGCATTTTAAAAAAGAAATTCCGCAAGATGACTTTAAAAGTATATTAACATTACCCTATATGATTATTAAATGCTCCCTCTTGCTGAAGCTGCAGTGAAAAGAAAATGACATGATCATAAATCCCTGTTGGAAATGCATATTTTTAGAAATTCCAGAAGAATTTCTAAGCAATGCACAGCAAACCTAAGAAAACCATTTTCAATATGTACAAGTGGCTTGAGCCTCAAACTCTTCCTTGTAGCACTGTTTTGTGAATAGATTTCCTCAAATAATAAAAATAGTATCTTTTTAAAATTAAACATAGACTAAGATAAAGTAACCTGCATTCCCACCACCCAGAGAATTGCTATTATACTGGTTACATGTTAATGTATCATTTTCCAGGGTTTTTTTTTTCCTGTATACTCTTCCTAAAATATGAAATGTATTCCATATAATGTTTTGTAATCCACTCTGTACATTTGTGTATAGGACATATTTCAATATCACTAAATATTATTTCACAAGGTAGTTTTAAACTTTAATTACTTTGAACAGTCCTCTGTTATTGGATCTTTGTGTCATTTTTAAGTTTTTATTATCTCAAATAATGCTGTAATCATTTGTTATCTCTAAGCCTTTGAACACATCCCTAATTATTCCCTTAAGAAAATGTCCCAGAAATGGAATTTCTGGGTCAAAGACTGTTAAATATTTTAAGGCTTCTAATACACATTGCCGAAGTGCCTTCCAAAATTGTTACGTCAGTATATCCTCTCATTGTATGTGAATGAATGTCCCCATTTCTCCCAGTCTTTAGCAATCTCAAGTGTTATAACTTTTAATTACTCTTTGGCAATTAAATTGGCGAAAATTGTATTCCTTTACGATTTTAATGTGCACTGCTTTAATTATCAATAAAGATAAAAAGTTTGTCACATTGTAACTGGCCCATCGTACCTCTTCTGTTGGTTGCCTCCTTGTGGTCTTTTGCTCATTCATTTTTCCATCAGTGTGTTTGCCTGAACGTCCTGATTCCTAATTGCTCTTAAGATCTTAACCTTTTGTCAGAGATGGGGCACATCTTTTTCCCAGTGCACGACTTGCCTTTAATTTTTTTTCCTAAACAAAATTAAAAAGTAAATTATAAAGTTAACGCCGGCCATGTGTTCAGAGGGAAAAGGCTTTTCAAGCTAAGGGAGAAAAGAAGAGCAAGCATCCGCAGCCGTGAGTGAGGCTCGTTCCCGCAGGGCTGACCTCGGCCTCTCCTGTCTTCTCTCCCCATCAAGATCCTGTCCTTCCAAACCCCAAATTGAGCCCACTTCCATGAAATACGTGTGTTCCTACACCCCTTGGCATGGATCGACTGACAGTCTTATACTGCTCTTGGGATAATTCCTGTAATTGTTCATGAATTCTCAACCAGACTGCAAGCAATTTAAGGACAGGAACCCTTTTTATGTTTCTTTTCTATTCTTCGTGGTTCTAGCACCATGCTCAGCAGGTAATAAGCCTTGAACAATTACTTGTTCATTGAGTACAGATGTGCTCCTTCTCGGCCTCCCATGGCCAGATCTCTCTGTTGTTCCTTTCTCGCTTTATTGAGACTACATCTATATGTGAAAGTTACTGAGCCATTTTAAATAAAGTGATTTCTGTTCTGACAAATTACTTGTCAAACCTGTATTCAGAGGAAGTGACATCCTTAAGTGATGGGTAAATTCAGTCAAAAGAGTTGATTCGAGCCTTCGAGTTGACCTCGTGTGTTCTCAGTCAGTGAGAGCACACTATAACCCGGAGACACTTGGCTTTTCTTGTGATGCCAGACACGGCTTGCCCAGGGAATTGTGAGGAGAAAGGGCAGGCGGTCTCTCCTAGAATACTCAAAGAAGCTATGCAAAGATATTTCCAAAAATATTTCTAAAATATCTTTTAAAAGTACACATGATATTACAATTTTAACAGATGAAATCCATCTTCTGAATTTATTTACAATGCTATGTGACCTAGCACCGTTTTATAATTTTAAAACAGCAATATGAATTCTTCACAAAACTCAGTCTTTTAAAAGTGAATATTGTAGGTGAACTAAAATCTTTTGAGAGATTCTGGTCCAGGTTTGCCAGTTGAAATCTACATACTACCTGGTAAAATTGGTATGTGTGTGTGGGGGGGGTGGGATGGTATCAAAACGTATACACATCAGTACACATGTCACAACATAAAACTCTAGGAGCAGTTGCCACTTAAGGAAAATAAACTGCTGCCACTTTTAAAATGTGATAGATCTGGCCTTAAAAGTAAATATTAATTTGGAAAGATGCTATTCACTGGACAAGGGCCTTTTTTCTGGTATGCCTTTGATGACCAATTAATGTATTTAAAGGGTAAGTATGAGGAGAAGACTAAACTTTGCTAATCCGGAATTTGAAGCTAACTTGGTGCACAAGTTAGAACATAAGCAGTAGTAGGCCTTTGAAGCTTAAAGTTTAATCCTTTTTAGATCATCAAGAACCTGAGTATGTTCGTGTCTGTTTCTCATAAATGCACATTATAAACACTATCTGTCATCATCCCATGAAGTGTGGTACAGTTGATAGTTTTAGTGAGCAAGAAATCACTTTGGGGTAAAAGTCATTCTTTCAGACTAGCTACAGGGTGTGCTAAATGGAAGTGCGGTGGAGAAGTTCGCACCACAGGGCTTGCGAATCACGCAAACACGGGACTGCATTCTTCGACGCCACCTATTACTAACTTATTATTTGGAGCTCCTTTAAAAAAAAAAAAAAAAGGTAGTTCCTACTACCACCCAGTAAAAAATGTACTCTGCAATCTTTTCTTGTTTTGCATATGATTGGTAGCATACCTTTTAACTGCTGTAAGTAATAAAAATATATATGTGCAAGTCGGCTATAAGAAATGCCAAAGTTTCACCTAATAAAATTTTGGTATGCCTCAGTTTTCAAAGTGAATTTGATTTATTTGAGCCACCAGCCGTCCGATGACAGCCCTGTGTTTTTTATATGAGTCATGTCCCAAGGGGTGTAGAATATGCCAATGGTGTACCTTGGATTGGATCCAGTGTCCGCAAACAGGTTTTCATTAGACTTTGATGCCAGTCGCATTTGGGAGCAGAGAGGCTGCTGAAAACCAGCTTTGCTTTGCGATCACTTCTTTCTTTTAGAAAAAACAACAAAGCTCTTTTTTAGCAAAGCTTTGCGCCTCCACATTGTAGGTGTATGGTAATATTTTAGAGAGCGGTAATCTGTTATTGCAGGTGGTCGGGCTTCAAGCACTTCCGTATTTTGAGAATAGATCAGACGAAGTGCAACAACTTTTATTGAAAAATTGCCGAATTTGAAAATTAGAAACACATTTTCTGTGGCTAAGATTAAGTTAGCATGTATTACAGTCACTTGGACTTTTCTGTAGCACTAAGGGGAATATAATTACATAGATTATTCCACATGTCATGAGATTGGAACCTTAATCACAGTTAGAAACCTTTATCATGCTGACGCAGACCCTTACAGTTTGCTCTCTTTAGTAATTAAAGGACTTCTCTGTTTTTTTGTTAAGAATGTGGAGGGGACAAGTCAATGAGAAATAAAACAAAGCCACCTTTTATTTTTATACATAAAAGCAAGTTTTATTCCTGTTTTTTTAAAAAATTGTATTTATTCATGCTCTCAGAGAAAGTTGTGGAGTCCAAAATTATCCTTTAAAAAATCTACTTTTAGACACACATATGATCCATGAGAGTGCATTTATGTGTGTGTGTATGTGTGTGTATACATATATATATGTGTGTGTGTGTATATGTATGTAAAGCATTTATATGGAACTTAATTTAAAAATGAGATTTGGAGTCTAATTGCTTAAATCAAAGAGAAAAGTAGATGTTTATCATTTACCTGGTAGTAGGAAAGTCTAAGGCTTTTATCCAGTGAAAATTTGTTACCGCCCGAAATAACTGGATCAAAAGAAGAATGAAGGGACAAAAAAAGGAAAAAAAAAAAAACCAAGAGAATCCTGGGAGACCTCTGTCAAGAGAAATATTGCCAAAGATAGAGAGCATAAACATGGCATTAGCTGTTGTCCAAGCATTTTTTTGCCCTTTTTTGTTGTTATCCAGGGATTTAATGACGTTATCTTGTAACTTGACAAATCTCTCCCGTGTCATTTTAAATATAGAAGAAGTATTTTATTGCTTGCTCTTCCTGTGATACAGACTAAGGTGTTGCATCTTTTTGAAAGAAAAATGCGTTTGGAACTTCCTTGTTTTGATCAAAGTCAAAACTATCATGAACTACTTCAATCAACCCAACAAGTACAGGATTGATCAGAATGTGTCTATTTTATCAAATATAATAGAAATTCAACAACACAGAGTAAACTATTACATAATTAATGGCCAGTGATATGGTATAGGCCTATTGATCTTCATCATTTTTGCTTGGGTAACCCCTAAATTCATTTAACATGCCTCCCATATTCTTATGTTATTTTCTAAAAATTTTTATTATTATTTTACACGGATACATAGGATGCAATCTCCAGTGCATTGCAAATATCAACATTTTCACTCTTTTAGACATATTCAATAAAATCTAAATACCATAACTATTGGATACCATCATCATCTATTTTAAAAATATGCAAACAAATTACAAATGGGCTCAAGAGTTCTTCTGGGATGATGGAAATGGTCTGAAGTAGAATTGTGGAGATACTGCACAATTGCATACACTTACAAAAATCTGCAATTGTACAATTACAGTGGGGTGAATTTTATGGCATATAAGTTATATATCAAAAAAGCTGTTCAAGGGTGCCTGGTTGGCTCAGTCAGTTAAGCGTCTGACTTGATTTTGCTCAGGTCATGATACTGGGGTCATGAGATTGAGCCCTGCATGGGGCTCTGTGCTCAGTAGGGAGTCTGCTTGAGATTCCCTCGCCCTCTGCCCCTCTCCCAGTTCACGCATGCACATGCATGCACACACACGTGCCCTCTCTCACTCTCAAATAAATAAATAAAATACTTTTAAATGCATTCTTTTAAAAGATTTTATTTATTTCTTTGAAAGAGAGAGCAAGAGAGTGCACAAGCAGGAGGAGTTGCAGAGGGAGAGGGAGAAGCAGACTCCCCACCGAGCAGGGAGCCCAACGTGGGGCTCAATCCCAGGACCTTGGAATCACGACCTGAGCTGAAGGCAGATGCTTAATCAACTGAGCCACCCAGGTGCCCCTAAATAAAATCTTAAAAAAAAAAGCTGTCAAAGAAAACAGACAAACAAGTTGGAAATTTTACATTGTTCCTTTTCTTTTTTTGACCTGCTCTTCTATCCTACTTCCCCCATCCTAGTATACTAGAATCCGATCCTAGTATAGTATGTTTTCAGGATTGAAAGTCTTTTGTTAATGATCCCATACTTCTTTGCAACAAATATGTGTATATAAATTTAAATTTAAATATTTTCTATATTCTATGACATAAGGCTCTAAATATTAAAATGTTTCTTCTATATTGATTATTATTATAAATAGCACAAATTGATCAAAGGCAATATTAATATGCAATAAATTTTATAAATAAACTTGAAAATTAACATTTATTAGACATGCACCATTTGATGAAATAGATGGAACTGTTCCTTTTTTTCATTTAGTTGTTTTTTTCCCAACTACTCATTGTCAAATGAGACAAAATTCAAGAATCTTATTCCAATTTTTTGTTTTCATAGATTTAAGCACCAACCAACTTTTTTTTGTATAAATCATAAGATGGAGTGTAAGATATTTAAGTATGGCTCAGGTTTTCAAATTCCTTCAGAGTTATACATCATAGAGTGACCTATTACTAAAATGTTTTAGTGATCTGAACTCAGTGAGGTCCTCTCTCAATTTTTTTGAAAGCAAAAAATTTAAAACCACTTGACTAGTGAAAGTCAGTCATTACAATCAATCACTTTCTTAACATTTACATCAATATTTTGAATTTTTCTGAGGCTTGGCACTGTGAGGGTTTTTAAATTTTGTAGGATTTTGGTTGGGCGAGAAGTGTGCCATTCTTCTGCAAACTGGGAGAAGGCTGATTGCTAAGGGAACACCTTCATCCTAGGTGAGTTCTCGTGCAGATCAATGCTATAAAGGAGTAGACGTGGAAGCCAAGGACCTGGAAATTGATTTCCTTAAAGCTATCCTCAACTGTGTGTCCCCTGGGAAGTTCTGTCCATCTTGAAGTGTGTCCATACCTCAATTTAAAGATTGATACAGCCAGCCAGCAATCAGAGGCAGGAGAATGTACAGTTGGATGCCCCAGTGGGGAAGGGAAGCAGATGCACTGAGGCATCCAGAACAGAGCCAGGCCTGGGAGGATGCATGGGCTTTAGACATTCTGAGAGAAGCCAGGAAGGGCCTTTCAGCTGAGGGACCCACTTAAACAAAAGCATGGAAACAGAATTGACATGTTCTCTGCAGGAGAGGAGAAGGGGGCTGCCTGAAACATATGTGCTGGGTGGCGCCAAATAAAAATCCAATTCTAAATGCAATGTGGTGAGAAGGGCCCTCAAGAAATAGTTGTGTTCTATCCCTGAAATCTAACTCCATCAATTCAAAATGTCAATGGGCATACATGGTTAAGAGCCTTTTAAGAGAAGATCAGCACTTGAATTTAACTTCATGTTCAGGAAAGGGTTTTAGAGGAATCACTTTACCTTCTATGAGAAGAGGTACATGGGTACCTGGAATCAGTTCATCGATCAAACACATGTATTAAGTCCATTATTAAGTCTGTGCCATGTGCCAGGCCTTGGGTGGCCTTATGGACATCTTTTCAGCCTGTCGTACTCCAAAATCTGGACTACTTGACATACCGGACTACTCAGAACTCTCCTGTTGAAGTGCTTCTGGATAGAAGATGTTAAATATGTGTGTGGATGTAAGAAGCAGCCTGGTAGGGCCTGCTGCCTCCCCCAAATCTATAGTTCCTACATGCATGTTACCTAAGTTACCTGGATGGAATAAGAGATTATCTTTCCTCATCCGACTGGTGACTATGTTGGTATTAGCAGGGTAAAAGAATCCTTTAAAGCCTAAACCTATATATATATATATAAACACAACACACAGGATGTCTGTGTCCAAGTTTGTTCACCTGCAGTTGGTGAAATAAGCCACATCCAAAATATAGACTTTCTATAAGAATTTCCTTTCGGGGCGCCTGGGTGGCTCAGTCGTTAAGCATCTGCCTTCGGCTCAGGTCATGATCCCAGGGTACTGGGATCAAGCCCCGCATCAGGCTCGCTGTTCAAAAGGGAGCCTGCTTCTCCCTCTCCCACTCTGCCAGCTTGTGTTCCCTCTCTCACTGTCTCTCTCTGTCAAATAAATAAATAAAATCTTAAAAAAAAAAAAAAAAGAATTTCCTTTCAAATTCATGTCTGTCAGAAATAGTCCCCAAGTGGTTTGTGGTTACTGATCTTATTTTTAGGGTGAACCATATTCAGGTCAGCTCAAAGGCTTTTCAGTCCCTTTAGGAGGACAACAAAAATGGGAGGGAAACTTATACCTAAGAGTCTCCCCAACTCTTGGGAGGATTTTGAGCCCAGTTGTCCTCTGTACTCAGCTTCTAACCTGTAAGCCTGAGTCTCTCCTCTAATTTCCCCTTTATGACTTGGTACCTTTATACACAGCCTTGCTGCATTCAGGATGATCCCCTTAGCTACTCTCTCCAGAAACCCCGCTAGCACCCACCTCTAGTGCCACCCCATTTTCCTGATTCTTTCAGTCCAGGCTGCACTTGGGTCCTTCCCGTGCCCTCTCTCAACTGAAGGTACTAAAATAACCTATGTAAGCTCCTGTTTCACACATGACACAGTTACGGCAGTCTTCCACTGTTATTCATCTTTGAATCCTTGGTACTTAGCAGGGTTCTTGGCACATGGGTATTGCTCAATACATGTTTGTTGAATGAATGAACAAACTATTAAGGCCTAGGACCCACTATGTAGGTAAAAAAGAAAAATAGCCCAACAGTAACCATGGGTTACAGTTTTGTACAGGTATATGCTTTAGGATTCATGAGTCATAGTGGGCTTATGGTGTTCAAAGTGAAAGGTTTTTTTTTTTGTCTTCCTTTGGCTTGCAGCAAATGTGTATGTGTGTAAATACCTGTACGCAGTATATGTGTGTGGTGTATGGTCGATACGGCGAGATAGCCTTCACTGTCACCTGGAAATCCTAGAGTTAGATCTTACTTTTCTACCTTTATTATACCCACTCACAATTTTCTGTTCTTTTACCATAATCCACTTGCTGCCCCTGCACACACACATGCACCACCTCTAAGATCAAGTGGTAAGAATGGGAGATAAAATACAGAAATATGGAAACATCAAGGTCTCCCCTCGCGTTTCGGTGACTCATCTAGCCGACTCAAAGTGAGATTTGCTATTTTAATTGCCTCACCAAAAAGTCTCTTTTGGTTTCCTTGATCTTTGGGGGCAGTCTGTGGGTTGGGCTGTTGGACATTAAACATAGCGATGTTGGAGGTAGAGACTAAGCTGGATAAACATGAAGGACCCTCAGGGTCCTTAGGCATGTGGAGACCCTCTGGTGGAAAATGAACTGGCATGTCTAAGATTCCTGCTGATGTGGGGTAGGGACTAAGTAATGACCCAGCTTGTGAAATCGGCCCTCTGGGGCTGGCACAGAGTCATAAACCAAGCCAATTAAATTCTTAGAGGAAAATATAATTGTGTAAACTTCAAATGTCGAGTTGAACTGTTCGGCAGTGAGCTGTTCTTTTAACTGCCAACAGTGCCTGAGCCCGCCTCTTCCTGTTATGTCAGCAGCAAGTAGCAGCTCCAGGCTTGGGGGTCTGGGCAAATGGGAGTAACAAGGCTTTTGCCCAGAGTTTTCCTATCCCAAAGGCAAAACCAAACTGTTAGTGACAAGACAAGTAAGATGTTTGACATCGAGTTGATGGCAGGATCAGTTAAGACTTTCAGACAGTTGGGATGGGGTGAATATATTTGTTCGTGAAAACTCCATGATTTTTGGTGAGCTAGAGGGTAGGATGTTATGGGTTGAACAGTGACCCCCAAATGCCACATGCTGAAGTCCTAACCCCCGGTTCCCCAGAATGTGACTATATTTGGAGATAGGGCCTTTACAGAGGTTGGCCCTAATCCAATTTGACTGGTATCCTTCTAAGAGAAGATTGGGACACAGACCTGTGCACACACAGGAAAAAGAACACATGAGGACACGGCATGAAGGTACCATCCGCAAGCCAAGGAGAGAGGCCTTGGAAGATACCCATCTTGCCAACACCTTGATCTTGAATTTCCAGCCTCCAGAACTGTGAGAAATAAATTTCTGTTGTTCAAGCTACCCAGTCTGTGGTATTTGTTATGGCAGGCCTAGCAGGCTCATATAGTCATCTAGTCCAGGAAATATTATTTTCTAAGTCTCCTTATTTTTCAACTCAGGGAGCTTTGTCAGAAATAGGCAGAATGGGGAAGGAGAAGATTCAGGTATTGAAAGGCCTGAGGCGGATACAATTTTGGAGAGTTCTCCTCAAGGAAAAAAAAGAGGTAGGAAAGTGAGTATTTTTAGAATAAGACAAGAAATCACAACACACTTTAAAACTGTAAATAGGTGACAGATCCCAAAACACATATTCTGATCACGTGGGTCAGGCCACACTGGAAGGCCGAGCAGGTCGGGCACTGAGGCTAACGTGAGGCTGGCTGTGTGTGAAAGGTCACCTGGTTGAAATAATAGAGAAAGAATGGGTACCTATCTGGTTAGATTTTCTGTCTTCCCATCCTCTTGTTAACTCCACCACAGCAATCTGTAGACAATGTATCTTTCTCATGAGCCTCCCCCAGGCCCTTAGGTTATATTTTCAGTCTAGCCAAGTAATCTTTTTGCACACATGTAGTACCTTCTGGAAGAATCCCTGCCAGGAAGACTACCCTGCCCTGTGTAGTAATTAGTCATGGACAGTTACTCTTTGCAGCAGCATTTTACGTGGACCTCTAGAAGTGGGTTTTTGGGGCCGTCTGCATTGGTAATAGAGCAAAGAGTGGGGCTTGATGCCCTCAACGCACGGAGCAGCTCCTCTGAAGTTGCACAGGTAACTGGAGAATTTGGGGGAAATTTTTCAGTTTCAGAGTTCATTGGATCTCCAATCAGGTTGCCAGTGCTGAGGTCATTGGTATGACCCTTTTTCCATTTTCATAGGAAAAGCTTCCCTCTTGCTCAAGACAAAATTCATACAACTGTGCCAGAGAAATATGATTTTTTTTCACACTTCACAAAGCTGTCAAAAAGCCTAGCTTTGCCAGTTTTGCTTTTAATGTGCAAAACCTTCCACATGGCTCCAGACACAGCCCAAGATCTGGTGGCCAACCAGTTGGATTTCCTTCCAAAGGAAACAGTAGAAGCATTGTTGGAGAAGGCGGATGGCCTGGGCTACTTCGGCTGGGGCTGGCAGGGATGCTGTTCACATTCGAAAGAGCAGAAGCATTGGCTTCTGCAATGATGACCTTTATTTTAGAAGTAGGTTTAAGAGCTCACAGGCATAGTGTGTGTGTGTGTGTGTGTAGTTACTCACACATGATAATTTTACCTGTTTCACGTGGGCCATATTTTTCGTGTCCATTTTGTAAATGGGACATCTGAAGAGCAGCCCTGTGCCAGGCCTTTGGACATAGACTGATCAGTTTTATCAGATTTTCTTTGACCCTCTTACATATGACTCTCAGTCCTAAAAGCTTGTCCTGGACTTCTTCATGCTTTCCGTTTTTATACTTTCCATGCCTACTCTGAGCATACTTAGATAAACTTCCATTATATTTGGCCATGTACTTTCTCCCTCCTCTCTTCTGTCCTCTACAATGGTGGTTCTCAAAGTGTGGTCCCTGGACCGGCAGTATCAGCATCACCTGGGAACTGGTTAGAAACGCAGATTCTCAGACCTCATCCCAGACTCACAGTATGTTAAGTGGAGTTCAGTAATCCATATTGGAACAAGCCTCTAGGGAATTCTGATACTCACTGAAGTTTGAAAAGTATTGCTCTTCATCACTTCTATCTGTCCTGGGAGGTAGATAGCATAGTCTTCAAATGCTTAGCCACAGCGGGCAATGTCCAGAGAGAAGGGACTTGATACTAGTTGTGCTAAGTATTTTGTACCCATTAATCTGCCAAGTCCTCACAGTGAGCCTGTGAGGTAGGTGTGATTATCCAGCTTCGACTGGATAATCGGGCGACAGACTGAGGCTCGGGGAGACTGTACAACAGACCTGCAGCCAAGATGGCGTCAGGGGGTGGCTTAGAGGAGCATTAATATGACTGCCCACTGGGCCTTCTCTGTGCTTGCTATACAATGTGAGACAAACTCCCAAACATCTTTGCTCCCTAGGAACAAACTCTTCATGATAAAAATTCTAGAGACATTACCTCCAAGGGCACACAGCTGGTGAGGGATGGAGCTGAGATTCAAAGGCAGTGTGCCCAGACTTCATCCCTGTGCTTTGGCCGGTATCTTGAGCTCTCTCAGAACTTATCGTTCATAAGGTGTAGGACTGGGCTCCGTGGAGGATACAAAGTTGAATAACAGAGAGTCCTGACCCTTCAGAAGTTTAGGGTGTAGCTGGGAACTTTGGTCTGTGGCTCTGCTCATGCATGGGAAGGCAGATCCAGATGACCCAGGATGGTGTTTAGGAAAACACTGAGGCCTGGAGTCAACAGCTCTGGGTTGGAGTCCTGGCTCCCCTAGAGCACAGGTTGTGACCACGGGCAAGTTGCTTAACCTCTCTCAACCTCAGCGTCAAGACTAGTGTAATGGAAACAAAAATTCATGTGCTCATTGTGAGACTATATTGCGATTATGTATTGAAAAGTTTTGGCACTCGGGGTGCCTGGGTGGCTCAGTCATTAAATGTCTGCCTTCGGCTCAGGTCATGATCCCAGGGTCCTGGGATCGAGCCCCACATCTGGCTCCCTGCTCAGCGGGAAGCCTGCTTCTCCCTCTCCCACGCCCCCTGCTTGTGTTCCCTCTCTCGCTGAGTCTCTCTCTGTCAAATAAATAAATAAATAAATAAATATAAAAAGGAAAAGTTTTAGCACAAAAAAGAAAGAAAATGGACTGACTTTTTAAAACAGTTTTAGTACAGTGCCTGTGAATGAATGTCATTCCCATTCTCATATTATTTACTTACTAATAGGATCATTGGCAGAGGGAGAGATAACAAAGGTAAAATTCCAGGTACCTCTTGGGTGCCCCAGAAATGGTAGTTACTTTTATTTTTTTATTAGTAAATGTACATTCAGGAGTATCAGTGTAATGTCATCTTCCCAGGCCCATCAGTGGGGCGAAGGCTGGTGGAGCAAGAAGCTGGGAGAAAGGACAGTGGAAGAACCGGGGTCCATCCTGGATTGTATTAAAAGCAAGTCAGTGAGTGTTAAGGTGTGCTGTGGGTTTGATCACTCCAATATGACCTCTTCCACTTTCTTTGAAACGTTGAGCTCAGGGAAAAGAGTTGGTGAATGGTCACAGGATGCAGAAAATAGAAGACACTTCATAGAGACCAAATGGTTCTTGCACGTTGTGCTAAAAAAGATACAGCCCTCCACCCTCCACATTTAAAAAGTCAATGAGGTATGGAATTTGTTGCCTCTACTCTGTTTTAATCACACCGGACTTTTTCGGCATGCCCTTGTCTAGCTGCGGGTTCTTAACCGTGGAGCCCAGTCATAGGTTCCCGGAGACTTCAGCAATCCTGCACCATCTGCAGCATGGGCTCCAGGTGCAGACTCATTGCCCACAGATTGTGTTCATATGTTTTTTCAGTTTGGGTAAAATTTTACTAAAAATCGAAATCCATGTCTCATAGAATACAAGAAGTAGCTCTGGGGTGCAAATCTTTGTGGAAATAGAATCTATTTATCACAAAGCTAATTTGTTTCCCAGATAATTTATTCTCCTTTAGAAAAAAAAAATACATAAAACTAGAGTACTCTGAGTTTTGAAAAAAACTTTTTTTTTTAAGGAAAGGATGGAACATGTGAAACACCCCATAATCTCTAGAGAGATGAGGCAGGAAATACCAGCTTGAAGCTTACAAAAATGGTAATGACCAGATTTCCCAAGAAAGTAATCTTGTAACATTTTATGGTCATCAGTTCATTTTACACATGAGTAAACAGTGATAAAATGGGGTGATATATAAGCAAGTTTGTAACCAGCTGTGCCCTTTATAATTATATAGATGCCCTAACTCTTGATTGAATAGGAGTTAATTTTTATAGTGGAAGACGATTACCACCTTTATTCATGTAATTCTTTGCAAGGAAACAATCCTGTGTTAGCTAAAGAGTAAAATGTATAACCTTTGTGTTTTTTGTTTTTTGTTTTTTTAATTTTCTGTATATTGTGATGTTTTGACATTTGAAAAATCTGTCTGGGAAGAGACTGCCCCTCGAGGGCTAGCCAGTTCTTAGAAATAGCAGAGTACCAGCTGGGAACAATGCTTTTGATGTACAAACAAACCACTCCAAAGCCAGCCCTCCTTTATCTGGCCTGTGCACTCCTGGAGGCAATATTCCTTTGCCTTCATCATCCCAGGGCCAGGTGCCAGGCAATCAGGGACCACTCCTATAATTTAGAGCCTGCAGAAATTACTCAAAAGAGCCAATCCTAAACTATTTACCCAGCCCTGCCTTTCCCACAGAAACTCCTACAAAGGCTGCAGCCTACACTTCTCTCCGGGCCCCTGACCCCACTGATGCTTCCCCGTGTGGTCCTGCGTGGCCTGCCTCCTGGCTCTCGGACCTATGAGTGTAAGAGGCTCTGTTTCCCTGACTCCTGTGTCTCCTCTCGTGGCCACAGCTGAACCACCACTATCAAGACCACAGAACTACATGTGACGATATTGCTTACATCAGGTTCCTGCTACCAGGTGCTGATACTACCTGTTCTGATTGGCAGAAGCAACAACGGGGGAGCCAGGCCACGGAAATGCAGAATACATCTGAACAAAGCTGAATACAACTTTGTCTTGGTTGCCCCTTCATGCTTCCCAGTTTCCCTCTCTTTGCCTTTAGAACTTGATTTCAGCTTGATGATCCCTGTATACTCCCTGCGAAAATCTAGCTACTCACCTGCCGATGCATGGTTTTGTTTTTTTTTTTTAAGATTTTATTTATTTATTTAACAGAGCAATAGCAAGAGCAGGAACACAAGCAGGGGGAGTGGGAGAGGGAGAAGCAGGCTTCCCGTGGAGCAGGGAGCCTGATGCGGGGCTCGATCCCAGGACCTGAGCCGAAGGCAGATGCTTGACGACTGAGCCACGCAGGCGCCCCTGCCGGCGCATAGTTCTTGACCTTGAAACTCTTCTTCCTCTACTCGACCTCAAGGGCATTCCTGCCCAGTTCCCCTCCAAACAGTCATATCCTTCGCACCTTGCTGCTGACCTGAATCTATGCCATGTTGCATCTTACCTTGCTAAACACCTCTCGTACACACTCACACATACAGTAAGATGTGCCATTTGCCAGAGCTGTCTAATACAGGCAGCTAAGTTTAGTTCAAAACACTAAACATGCAGAAGTTTAATTAGCAAGTATGTTAGTACTTTTTCCTATTTTAGGATATTTAGGAGTTATCTACATTCACTATCATATTATGTATGCATGTGAGTATACTGTTTCTATAAATGTGGGAATATAGTTCCCATCTCACTAACAAATCAGAGAAAGCTGTATTATAGTAAAAAAATTTTTTTTAATTTCTTCTTATTGACTGCTAATAGATACTCATTACTATACCTATTTTAATGAACACTAATTTCATTTATCTGTTTCCATATAATTGCTGTGCTAAAACAAAGCAAATCAGTAGCGCTATGTTCTTTAAAGCTAAACAAGCCCTTCGAAATCTTTTTCTACGCTGTTAAATTGTTTGCAAAATATTTACTTATTGAAGGTAGAAGGATCAGCCTCAGTTTGGGGGAAATAACCACAAATGGAATGAATAAGCAAGTTTTGCAATATTGTTTGCTAAATCTTTACTTATACGTAGTACAAAGATAAACTTGGATCAAATAAGCACAAACAATTGACAAACGAATCTTGCAATACATATTTTCATACAGACCTGCAAACAGTTCTTAAAAGCTCGACTTGGGTTACATTCACCACTGCCACTATTTTCCCTCCAAAGGAAACTCACCTTCTTGCGCCACTCGTCTGAGTAACAACAGCCGTGATATCTCCTACCGATGAAGAACCCACCACGTTGCCCGCCGTTCTAGGGGTCATGTACGTTCCAGTGACTCCTCCAATTACGTGCAGTACGTACTATTCTCATCTCTGTTTCACATATGAAGAAACAGGAGAAAAGTAACTCACCCCAACCACGCCCCCTAGAAGTGGTGAGGGAAGCATGAAGCCAGTCCTCCTGCAGAGCCTGTACGGGAGACTCCCCGACAAGTTCAGAATCTCATTGCCAGTAGGGCTGCGGGGGTCGCCGAAGACCAAGGCAGAGATGTCTGGGCAAAGGCAGAATCAAGTAACTATCTACCTCCACTCCCTCCCTCAACCCCAATAAAAACAGCTATAAAGGGAGTTCTCCTAAAGACGAAGCCAGAAAGAGGGGAAAATGGGAAATGAAATGACAGCAACAAAATTGAGGAAGCAGGAAAGCCAAATGATGAGTAGGGACTGAGCTATCTAGGCTCGTCCAGAAAGCCGCAGCCTAAGCTGACACTGGGGAACCTACTGACAACTAATTAACACCCCAGAAAGGACCAAAGTCTCAGGACTTCACCAGGAATCTGGATGGGGAGTGAGGGAGGGAGGAATGGGTGAATTCTACTGAGAAACGGAGGCTCAGATCCCTGCCGTGCCCCACCAGCGTTCTCGCCCTCTATTTTCCTGAACAGTTAAGAGTTCCTTGCAGGTTTGTGGCACCTGGGTGGCAGTTGGTCAAGCCTAGGAATCTTGTTTCGGCTCAGGTCCTAATCTCAGGGTCGTAAGATAGGTCGAGCCCTGCCTCGGGCTCCGTGCTCAGCGTGGAGTCTGGGATTCTCTCTCCCTCTCCCTCTGCTCCTCCTACTCGTGCTCTCTCTCTCTCTCTCTGTCTCAAATAAATAAACAAATCCTAAAAAAAAAGGTGTTGACTCTTGATTTCAGCTTAGGTCATGATCTCAGGGTCATGAGATCGAGGCCTACGTAAGGCTTCGTGGGCTGGGTATGGAGCCTCCTTAAGATTCTCTCTCTGGGGGCGCCTGGGTGGCTCAGTTGGTTAAGCGACTGCCTTCGGCTCAGGTCATGATCCTGGAGTCCCGGGATCGAGTCCCGCATCGGGCTCCCTGCTCGGCGGGGAGTCTGCTTCTCCCTCTGACCCTCCCCCCTCTCATATGCTCTCTCTCTCGTTCTGTCTCAAATAAAAAAAAAAAGAAAAGAAAAACCTTGTGTATTCCGGGGGCGCCTGGGTGGCTCAGTCGATTAAGCGACTGCCTTCGGCTCAGGTCGTGATCCTGGAGTCCCGGGATCGAGTCCCGCATCGGGCTCCCTGCTCGGCGGGGAGTCTGCTTCTCCCTCTGACCCTCCCCCCTCTCATGTACTCGCTCTCTCTCATTCTCTCTCTCTCAAATAAATAAATAAAATCTTAAAAAAAAAAAAAGAATAATAAAAAAAAAAAAAGATTCTCTCTCTGACCCCCTCATTGCTCCTCTTCTCTCTAAAGAAAAAAAAAGGGGCGGTTCCTTGCGTGTTTGCTAGAGTATACCAGTGAAGCCAGCTGAATTCAGAGTTTTAAAGTTTTAAATTAATAGACACCATTTCATGCTAATGAGAATGGTTAAAACATAAAAGACCGGCAAAACCAAGTATTGGTGAGGTTATTGAATAGCCAGCACTCTCATACGCTGCTGGTGGAAGCATGAAATAGTATCACCACTTTGGAGAATGGTTGGAAAGGTACATTTACATTTATCCCATCACCTACCAATTCCACTCCCAGCTACTTATCCAAGAAAAATGAAAGTGCGTGTCCACAAAATGATTGACACGGCAATGTTCATAACTATCCTATTCAGATTTGCTAAAAGCTGGAACATTCTGAATTTCCATTAACAGGAGAATGAAGACAAAACAAAACAAAAACCCTGCAATGTGACCATACAGTGGAATAGTACTCAGTAATAAAAAGGAGTGAAAAACCAGTATAGACAACACCATGGATAAAGCTCCAAAAATTGTGTTGAGCTACAGATTCTAGACACAAAAGATTTGTACATTGTCTATCATTCTTTTTATCTGGAGTCTAAGGACAGGCAAAGCTCTTCTATAGTGATAGAGTCAGACAGTGGTCATCTCTGGGAGAGGAGTGAAGGAAACTCTAGGGATGACGAAAATGTTCTGTCTGTTGTTTGAAGTAGTATATACGAGTGTTCAAACTCACCAATCTGAACACTTATAATCTGTATACTTTGTTTAATGTAATAACTTTGCAATATTCATAAATGGCAAAATACACAAAACAAAAAAATGTGCATTTATAAATTTGATTTAAAATAGCAACGAAACTTTATGTTCCAGGCACTTTTTAGAGCTTTATGCATATAAATTAATTCAGCCCTTGTATATCTCAATGAGATATTATTATATCAACTTTACAGTTAAGGACAGTGAGGCCTATAAAGTAAGAAACTTGCCCAAAGTTGCACAGTGAGCCAGTGGCAGGGCTGGGGTTTGAACCCAAGGAACATGACCCTAGAACCAATACACTACTCCACGGTGCCACACTGCCTTTCACTAGCTAAAAAGAGAGAGGAGGGTGAAGAAAATACGGTAGAAAAGAAGTGACACCAAAGCCCTAAGTCTGAAAAGAGGAGTTCCTTTGAACAAATTTTGCTCTAGCACAAGGAAAAGTTTAGGGTGGCTCTTGGGGGCTAGGTTCCTGACACTATGCCTAAGGAAAAAAAGGCAGGGTCCTTGCCTCTCCTGGTGGGTCAGGTCCTTTGTTCAAGTTGGGATGGCCCACGGTCCTGGGCTGGCATTGCCTCAACCATAGGAACTGAGGAGGTACCACCGGACCTGAGTCTGTGTGATCTCATTGCTGAGAAATGGCCTGACCCAGTTATTCCAGAGCATCACCTTTAGCATCAGTCAGACCTAAATTCCAGGCTATGCCTATGGTTTTATATTTGTATGCCCTCTAAGCCTCAGTTTTCCTAACTGTAAGCTCAGGGTGCTGACATCTGTGCCAGAGGTTAAGACATGGGTAGCTGCTACATCCAGGTGTCTGCCCAGTGTTCACTCTCTCCTTCCCCCTCATTAACAAACACCCCATTGTGTTAAGAGCAGCAATATGCCTGGCCAAATACCTTTTCAGATGCCCTCACAATGAAGGGTGTCATGGGCATAGTGTAGTTCTGATTTAAAAGCAAAAAGTGTAAGCAGAATCTGCCAGGATGTTTGAGCAAGTTTTGGCCCTCTTTCTACGTGTACCCGTCTGTTCTTGTTCCTCCTGCCTGGAACTTCAGTGTGAGACTGGAGGGGAAGCCACCATATTGCACCCATGAGGATGAAAGCTGTATGCTAAGGATGGGAGAGCAAAAACATGAAGCTAAGGTTGCGCTGACCATTGGAGCCCCCACCCAGCCCAGGATGGTCTATCGCCACACTGTTTGTCATGGGAGGAAAAGAAAAATCCCCCAGTGGCCAAGCTACTATATTTGGGGTTTATGTCACATACAGCTGAATATCATCCTTAACTTACCTTACATCCAGATGGCTGGTAAGAACCATTAATGGGTAGCAGATAATTTCCCCCCAACTAAGCTAAGAATATGCCAATGTTATTTCTACCTTTGGTATGGAGTTTCCAACAACAAAATATATCAGAGGTATGACTGTACATTATATCTCTATCCATACATGTTGCAGGTTTTCCTAGGCATAGGCACAGGCATTAATGTAACCATTCTCAATCAGAGTTTCAAGAGATTTTGTCTGTCAGCACTTTATTTCTGGCACAGTTAGGATATATGCTTGATAAGTTTTCAGTCCCATGCCCTTGTCTTAAAGACATTCCAAGGATGAAATTATCCTTGTCTTCCTTTCCTTCAAAGCCAAGTTCTTTAGTATGAAAGTTATAATACAAATAAACCACACTTATTAGGCATTTGCCACACTGATCAATGTTTTGGATATTTAATAATTCAATTTACTTGATTATCATAAAAATTATTCAAAGTGATTATTCGTATAAATATTTAACAAAATCAAGGCTCCATTATAAGTATTTTACAGAAATGAAGTACAGAGTGATTAAGAAGCATTGTAGGTGGATGAGCTAGGATTTGCAATCAGGCGCTCTGACCTAAAGCCTTCCTAACATGACTCATGTGCTGTATTGTTAACTGCTGTCTAAAGCGACTTGGAGTCAAACTGGTCAACAAGATTTAGAACTACTCAGTAGGTATGCATGCAAATGTGTGTATGAGGGGTGGGGTGCATGCATGAGCCAGAGAGAGAAAAGAGAGAGAAGGAGGGAGAGAGAACAAGAAATGGGAATGGATGGTAAGAAATTCTGTTTGGGGGAAGGGAGAAAATCTTAAGTGAGGGGAAATTTTCTTTTAAATGTCACTTATTTTTTTTATTATGTTCAGTTAGCCAACATATAGTACATCATTAGTTTTTGATGTAGTGTTCAAAGATTCATTAGTTGTGTATAACACCCAGTGCTCATCACCACACGTGCCCTCCTTAGTACCCATCACCCGGTTACCCCATACCCCCACGCCTCTCCCTTCTGTAACCCTCAGTTTGGTTCCCAGAGTCCAGAGTCTCTCATGGTTTGTCTCCCTCTCTGATTTCTTCCCATTCAGCTTTCCCTCCCTTCCCCTGTGGTCCTCCACGCTATTCCTTATGTTCCACATATGAGTGAAACCATATGATTATCTTTCTCTGATTGACTTATTTCACTGAGCATAATACCCTCCAGTTCCATCCATGTCGATGTATATTGTAGGTATTCATCTTTTCCGATAGCTGAATAATATTCCATTGTATATATGAACCACATCTTCTTTATCCATTCGTTAAATGTCACTTATTAAATGCAAAATGAAAACATCATTTTTGAAGGTCTTATGCATGGTCTCAGGATGTTAGAAATTTAAAATTGATGGCCAAATACAAGCTGAGTTTTCAAAACTGAAAAGAAAGTTGAATAAAGCTATCATTCGATATAGTAAATTCTTAGGCTGGAAATCTCTTCCCTCATTTAAGGGAGAAAATTAGATATCCACAAGACACAGAAAATGAGACTTTATGCAGAAAGAATGGTGCAAAAAATGTAGTTCTTGTATATAAATAATGAATTTTTTGTTTGTTTTTAAGATTTTATTTATTTGACAGAGAGAGAGAGGGAGGGAGAGAGAGAACAAGCAAGGGGGGAGCAGCAAAAGGAGAGCAAGAAGCAGATTCCCTGCTGAGCAGGGAGCCCAATGTGGGGCTCAATCCCAGGATCCTGGGATCATGACTTGAGCTGAAGGCAGACACTTAACCAACTGAGCCACCCAGGCACCCCAAAAATAATGAATCTTTAAATGAAAAGGAATTATCATGAGATAGATATTAGCATCCTACTAATGTATCTAACATAATATGAGCATTTTTTTCCCTGTAATTCAATTTATGATAGATTTAAGAAGATTGTTGCATGGAATGAGACTTAACTAAGAAGTGGAAGCAGAGTATTATATATAACAAGCATTATTCTTTATTTCTTTTATTAAATAATAATATAAAAGCCTGTGTTATAGGGCATAATGGAAAAACCTGCCTTTATATTTTATTTTTTTAATGGAAATAAATGGTGAATTAACTGAACCAGATAGATTCAGCACTTCAAACTGAAAGGATGTTATAGAAATAATTTTTAGATCTCGCTTTTGATCTCTCTTTGAATTGTTTTGGACTATTGCATCATGTTATTCCTGGCTGAGGTTTTTTGAAACTATGAATATGCAGGATTAGTCCTGGACAACACCAAGTATAGTCAAGTAACCAGGAGGTAGGATTGGAAGAAGAGGGAATGGCTGTTGGCTAGCCAAGGTCAATATTGGAAAGTCATGAGGACATCTTAAGTGCTAAGCTAGAAAAGTGGAGCATGTAAGCATTGCAAGTAGTTTCCAGAGCAATCCAAATGTCTTTTAGCAGATTGGAAATACACATATCTGCTTTTGCCATATGGTATCTTAAATATTCTCTCTTACTTGACCCACTGTAGAGTTGTTGAGACATTTCTGTGAAATATAACAGTATCATTTATGTAGAAAAAGTAACCAATCATGTTCTGCACTCGTTCCTAATTAGAAAACTAGGAATGGGCTAGAAATACCAACACGGTAATAAGTATCTACATTAATCCTACAGCTAATACCATACTTAATGGTGAAGCAATGGCAGAGGGCCCAAGAATCTCCAGAACAAATAAGACCCTGCTCCCTATTACTGTTGGTAAACTTGGATTTAAGTTTCTGGCTAACACAGTAAGACAATACTGAGAAATAGAATGCATGCCTAAAGAGATGATTGTTTTAGACTTAGAACTAAAGGGACACAGCTAAAAATTCCTTTTTAAAAAAGATGTTATTTATTTATTTGAGAGAGAGAGAGAGAGAGAAAGAGAGACAGCGCATGCATGAGCGGGGTGAGGGCAGAGGGAGAGGGAGAGAGAATCCCAAGCAGATTCAGGGCTTGATCTCATGACCCCGAGATCGTGACCTGAGCCAAAATCAAGAGTTGGACGCTTAACTGACTGAGCCACCCAGGAGTCTCTAAAACTTCTTAAAATAAGGAAGACAATTCAGCATAGTAGTGAAGTATGAGATAAATATCCAAAATAAATTTTCTTTATGTGAGTAATAACCAGTTAGAAAATTCCATTCACAATAGTAACCTACAACATGAAATAGCTAGGAAAAAACCTAGCAAAAAGTGTGACTTTTATGAAGTAAACCACAGAAGTAATTCAAAAGATATGAAAGAAGAGGAAGACATGCCATGTTTCTGAATGAGACTAAATATTCATGATAAATTATTTACCAATCAAAATTTATAAATATTTTTAGCTTATCAAATATGATTTTAATATTAAACTAGGTCATAAAAATAGAGATATGAGAATGGGTTATAAAATCCTGAAAAAGGGAATATTGAAGTCACACTCACAGTACCATATAATAAAATGTAATATAGAATTCTGGTGATTAAAACCATATGATATTGGCAAAGAAGTAACAGATAAGTGAAACAAAATGGATAACTTTAGAACAGACTCTAGTATATAGAAGGACATATTCCACAATAAAGGAAATGTCACAAACCAATGGGGAAGGCTTTTTCATCTGACAAATAAGATGGAAAACACTAATAAACTTCAGAGCAAAGCAAGATCCTCAGAGAAGAAACAGACATGGTGAATACACATATAAAAAGATGCTCAGGGGCGCCTAGGTGGTTTAGTCGGTTAAGCTTCTGCCTTCGGCTCAGGTCATGATCCCAGAGTCCTGGGATCGAGCCCCACATCGGGCTTCCCTCTCAGTGGGGAGACTGCTTCACCCTCTCTCTCTGCTGCTTCCCCTGCTTGTATTCCCTCTCTCGCTGTCTCTCTCTCTGTCAAATAAATAAATAAAAATCTTAAAAAAAAATAAAAAGATGCTCAATCTTGCCAGTAATTCAGTAGATGTAAATCACAAGGCCACATTGATTTACCTTTCAACGCTCCCTAGATTGGCAAAAATTAGCAAAACATACCGAGTATTAGAGAAATGTAGCTCAAGGCAGAATCATGTATCTTGTTGATGAGGATATAAATCAGCACAGTCACATTGAAATTTGCATTACCCTTTACATTTAAAGCTTACATCCCCTACAACCTAGAGTTTTGGATCCTAGATATACACTTCACACGAACTGTTGCATATGGGCATCCGTGGATTTGCGTGAAGATGTTTCAGAAGCATCGTTCATATTAGCAATAAACAAACAAACAAAATACTCATTGACAATAGAATAAAAAATACATTGTGGCATCTTCACACAATGAAGTAATATATACCCGTGAAAATAAATGGGCAAAATTATCAATGAAAACTAAAAGCAAACAGTTAAAGGAGAAAAAAAGCAAGTCACAGAATACTACATGCAGCACAATACTATTTTATAAAACCCCTAAACCAGCAAAAAGTTTTTAAAAAGATTTTACTTATTTATTTGACAGAGAGAGACACAGCGAGAGAGGGAACACAAGCAGGGGGAGTGGGAGAGGGAGAAGCAGATTCCCTGCTGAGCAGGGAGCCTGATGTGGGGCGGGATCTCAGGACCCTGGGATCATGACCTGAGCCGAAGGCAGACGCTTAACGACTGAGCCACCCAGGCACCCCCCAAACCAGCAAAATTAAATGACAAATTACTTAGATCATTTGTGTGACAAAACTATTGTCTTGAGCGCGGTCATGATAAATCCAACACACAGGAGAGAACAGCGTTTTTCAATGTTAACCCTATGGACATTTAAAGCAGATAATTCTTCGTTGTCAGTGACTGTCCTATGCATTAGTGGATGTTTAGCAGCATCCCTGATCTCTACTCACTAGACCCTGGTTGTAAACCCCACCCCACTTGTGACCACCAAAAATGTGTTCAAATATTGTGGAATGTCTTGAGAGATAAAATCCTAAATGAGAACCCCTGGCTCGAGGTTACCCTCAGATTTGGGATCAGGGAGCAAAGCAGGCAGATAGTAGGGGAGGAACGCAGGGGAAAGTGCCAAGTTAGCGATGACTCTCTGGTCCCTGGTTTGAGTTTAGGTTCAGGGGTGCCATTTTATTATTACACCTCATGGCTTACATGCTTTTTATATATCAGATAGTACATACATGAATTTATCATTAACTATATATGGTAACGCACAGCAAAAATACCAGAATAAAATATCTCAAAATTAGCAATGTACATTCTTAGAGACAAAGGCTATTGATGGTTTCTAGTTTCTTCTCTGTATTGTCTGTTTTCAAAAGAAAAAAAGAACAGGCATTAGTTGTACAAAAGATGTTTGTAAAACCTCTACAAATGAGAGGACAACACTCCTTGATTATCATAGTAGAAAATGACACAGAATCATTTCAGAACTCATGAAAAAGTTCATTCCTTATTTTGTCGCTTATATTTATTCTACATCTAATGTGAAGAAACAGCATTTGATCTGGCAAAGATAACAGGGTCTTCTTTTGGTTGCTGGATCTCAGAGAGTGCTTGTTAATCTAGTGTGTACCCAGCTTTATTTTTGTAAAACCTCATAAAAAACGATTTGAAATTATTTGCGAGTGTGCTCTATTTGAAGCTGCTGGCTCGGTTAGTCCCAGGCCTGCGATAAACCCTGGGTTTGTTTCATCTGTTCTCTGCAGCAGCTGACGCACAGCATGCTCTGCTCTCTGTATTTCTAATTTTTGTGAACCCTTTGATCAAAATCTGATGATGTAAAAAACAAAACAATAAGATCAGTGGCAGTGGCAGCTAAATGAGTTCAAGAAGTTGTTTAAAGCATTGTCACAGTTGAGAAAATGATTCCTTTTCTTCAAATTAGATCCAAATTCTGGATGCTAACAGAGAGAGAATTAAGTATTATTTTATTTATTCCTGGTGCGAACATGCTTCCAGAGCCCACCTGATAAATACTTGATGTGAACTCCACGGAGCACACGATCCAAGGGTCATCTTAGCCAACACGTACTGAAACTTCTTCCTCCTCGCAGGGAAAGAGATGCTTCTCTTCCTCTGGTCATGGGATACACAAGTAGATATATTTATGGCACAAGCACATAGCAACTGTTTCTATTTAACCTTCATTTTTAAAGAAGGCAGAACAATAGAAACCAGGGATTTGAAACTGACTCTTCTCTACAATCTAGAAGAAATCACCTCAACTCTCTGAGACTTCGTTTCCTTAGCCGAGAAATGAGAGTCACAAGAACGCCTGCCCATCTTACCTTACAGGTAGTTGGGAGACTCCCTTAAGGTTGTGTCTAGGAAAGTGCTTCGGGAATTATTTATATCTGCCTACCTAGACCTGAATCTATATACCTACAGCTCTGGAGAGATGTAATGTGTAAGAATTAAATAGACAGGCTTATTATATTCAGAATATTCCTATTCCAGGGAAAACCATTCATTTTATTTTGGGGAAGCTGGGGGTCACAAGGAGTAAGTGAAACAGTTCGTTTGCTTGTTTATTTTGTGAGTGGCCCCATTCTAAGGGGTTCACAGCCTGTCTCTCTTTTCCCAACAGTCAAGCATTCTGGTCACCACTCCTATGGTTTGAAACTGTTGCTTCAGTGAAAGGCCAGTCCCTGGCCACTCATTTCAAAAACTCCGGACATAGACATGTCTAATGCAGTGTTTCTCAACCACAGCCAATTTTGTTCTCCTTCTCCCAGCGACATGTGACAATATCTGGAGATATTTTTGATCATCACAACGAGGATGGAGGCACTACTGTCAGCTTGTGGGCAGTGGCCAGGGATGCTGCTATGTGGCCTCCATATCGATAGTGCCGAGATTGAGAAATCCCCATCTAAGTCAATATTGGGCAAATGTGAAATGGTTCAACTTTTTTGAAGCTTATTCTCCATCCCACTCATGTATCCAGGGTTAACTGGTGATTAGAATGAAATTCAAGTGGTTCCACTTGCTTTGGCTCATTTAAACCATCGTTATCAGGAGGTTCGAGTAGGTGTATGTCAGTCTCTCTATTTACAGTCTATCAAACAGTCTCCAGGGAATTGAGCTAACTGAACATTTTAATATTGGATTCAACTGCAGTCAAGTAGAATTCTTCTTGGTCTAATAAATATCTCTGATTTTCTTTTCATGGGGTCTCTGCAATTGGCTCCTCACCTTTTGGTCTGATTCTGGGTTCTGAGTTTAGGTAGAAAAGCTCGTGCTTCGGGTTGAATCACCATACTCTGTCTTAAAGCCATTCAGTCAGACAGGTCCTCCATTATAGTGGAAGGGACTCTAATCAGCCAGAAGTCAGGAAACAAAGCAGACAGTGAAGGACGTCAGATGGTTTTCTAGGCAAATGAGGAGGCAGCTGCTAAGCTGGATTGACAAGAGCAAACAATCAAGAGGCTAGGGACACCCATATCCATTTAATACATAGATAAGAACCTTGGAGGATTATCGCTTTTTAGTATAATCAGAAGAAAATATCTCCCTGCAATCACCAATACACAATATAGAATAAAAGAACAACTGAAAGAGTCAGAGTTATATAGCAAATAGGACACCACCCAAAGCAGTCTTCCTTTTATTCTTATTTATGATTACATAGTAATGTTTTTATTAGGCTGGTAAAATAGCACCACAAGATGACCTACTACAGATGTCATGATGTATTTTAAAACAGCTCTCTTAAATTCCACTGGAATTTAGGAAATGATTTTGAATAAATGCATCCAAAGAAAAATCATTACTGATTCTCATAGGAAGATACGTTTTTTCCCCCTTTTTCTTTTATATCTGCTTGACATTGACAGTGTGACTAATGTACTCAGTGTTATGGGAAATCCTCAAGGCAATGACATCACAATATGTAATTTTTCCCTTGTGTACTCAGGAAAGTCAAAGTTCTCTGGTACACTTAAAGAATCAAAAAGCCTAACTTGAAATGGGAGTAGTATCCAAAATAAACAAGTTGTAATATTCTCTTTCCCCCTCAACCCAGCCTTTTCCCCTGTAGTTTCAAAGTTTGGAATTAGGTTGTCATAATAGTCTGACTTTCATTTTTAATTAACCAATGATTTAGAAAAGAAAGAATGAAAGAAGAAACTTGCTGTGTATTAAAATCATTGATGGGTAGTATTCTTTGGGTTCTGGTGTTTGATGAAGTGCCTTACATTGGTTTTTTTGTTGCCAGCAACTAAAATACCTGCTAATGCTTTCTGGCTCTAAAAGAACTGCACAGCATTGGCTACATATGTTTACCATTACCCACAGAACTGTCAGACCCTTTATTCCAGTGGAGGCATGCATGGAAATAGGCCAGGACCCGAAGGAACACAGTTCCAGTAGTGAAATTAGCAACCGGACAACATTCCCAGGGAAGCGGCTGAGTTCAGTTCTGGCAAAAATCCCATTGCTGCTGGTACAAAAAAAAGAAGAAGAGGAAGAAAAGAAAAGAAAAAGAAACACAAAGGATAAAATTTGTCTAGGGGATAAAGGGAGGTGAATATATATGATTTGCACAGCCGATCAAAAAATAATCCTGATAATTCTTTCCATTTATGCTAAACTTTTGGTTATTGGGTGACTTCTGATTTTGAAATGGCAAAATGCTTTTCTGAACCTGGATTACGCGTGATGGTTTAACACTTAAGACTGGCAACCTTTTCACCTTTGAAGAGAATTCTAAAGTTTATCCCCTTATTGTGGTCACAGGATTTAAAAGCCATCATTATGGTTGAATTAAATTGTGGCCATTATTTGTATTTCTCCCAAACTGTATCCAGTCAACCAAAACAACTATGGTGAAATAGAAAAAAAGTCAATTTCTCAGTATAATTTGTACAATGTTGGTAGGGGTAACTTAAAACATGGATAATCAGTACAAGATACATTACCAATAATTTATGGTATTTCTTTAGTGTTTAATTAGGTTGCTAGGTAACATGGATACATTTGTAAAATGTTGCTGAATATTCAAAATATTAAGGAGGGCCTTTTGATATCACAAAGCTTGTTGGGGACCAGGTAAAATCCATAAATATACAAATCTGTATGACCATAAAACAAAATGTATTTTGGCCTTTCAGATTCAACTAAAAGTGCTATGTGCTAATCATTGTATATTTATTATTTTATTTAAGCTTAGCAACAATTGCTGAAATAGGTTTTATTATCCCTTAAAAGATAAGGAAATTGAGGCACTGAAGACTCACATGAGAAGTATTTGCAGAGCTAGAATTTGAACCCAAGTCTGTCTGACTCTGAACCCACATTGTAAACTCAATAAACCCATTTCCTCTTCTTTCCGACCCACAGCTAGACTACATTTCCCAGCCTGCCTGATATTTAGATATGGCCACATGACCAAGTTCTAGGCACTGGGATGTAAACAGAGGTGATTTTACCATTTCAGGACTGGCCTATAAAATCCTCCATGCAGTACCCTCTTTACGCTATGCCCCTTACACTGCTTTAAAGCAAATGTACATGGACACCTTGGATATGTTGAATATGACAGAGGCACAGGAAAAATGGTCCTGGGCCCTTATACTGGCCCTTGAAAAAAGTGTTATCTGTCAATCAGACACATCTATTTTGGAATTTACGTCAATGAGAAATAAATTCTATTGTATTTAAATGTCATACGTTTGGCACTTTGTTTGTTACAACAGCTAACATAGCTTTGCCTGTATACAGTATTGCCTGTATATTATAACAATAGGTCTTTCTTCCTACTGAAAGGACCCAGAGAAGTCCATACAAAAGGGCAAACTTGGATATAGGGACCTGAAGAAAAGAGATGTGAAGGAACAAGGAGACACCTCATCAACTCTTTTCAAGAAAGTTTCATTTAGAAAAGACATCTCTTATTTTTCCAAATAATCAACAAACATCTTAATAGTCATAAAAACAACTACTGGATATTTGAAAATTGGATATACTGTGTGAAGACCAATACTATGTACACAGAGATGTTCAATAATGATTTTTTTAACTCTCCCCTCTTGGATAATTATTTTTTTAATATTTTATTTATTTATTTGACAGGGCGAGACACAGTGAGAGAGGGAACCCAAGCAGGGGGAGTGGGAGAGGGAGAAGAAGGCTCCCAGCTGAGCAGGGAACCCGACGTGCTGGAATCATGACCTGAGCTGAAGGCAGATGCTTAACCAACTGAGCCACCCAGGCGCCCCTGGATAATTATTTTTATCTGATAGATTTTATGTGAAAAATTCAGAAGGAAAGGGAAAGGAAAGCAAGAAGCCCCATTATACCTTAATGGGATCATTTAATTCAGAGCAAACAAAAGTTGCTTACAATTAAGTAAAAATTTCAAACTCTTAGGGATATTATACTTAACTTTTATAAATTCTGGTGATCAGGCATGAAATTAGACTTCTCTAAAAATCAACATTAATGTGATTAGCTTTCAGGGTAGTTATGTTTGTATGAAAAAACATCCCTAAAAACCTACATTTTTGTGCATCTATTTAAAATGTATTTAAAGAAGCCCTTGGGATAATGCTGGAGCTTTGTAGGATTGTCATAAAAATATTATATGATCTAAAATGAAATCTTAATGTCTGCAAGGAGAATAAAGCTGTTCTAGTTGGAATTGGGACAATGGAGCAAAGTCTGCTTCTTCCCCTGTTGTTCAAATCCAGGTCCAGTCTGGTCTGGCATTGATCTCTGAGGATCCCATGTGCTGGCATCTCTGCAAGAGGAGCCCCTTCAGATGGTGAGTGAACAGTGTCAAAGTTCCAGAGAGGAGGCAGTGAAACAGAGTCAGAAGATCATAAATTCTAGAATCAGAGACACTTGCCTTTTCTACTTGTTAGCTATTTAGCTTTGGTTAAGTCATTAGATATCTCTAATTCTGAGTTGTGGTTTATCTGTGAAAGTGGACAATGCTACATACCTTGGATGTTCAGTCATAAGGATAGAGAAATTTCCGGGAGCATGTGAAGCCACTCCAGGATCACCAGGTACTGGGTTTAGGACAACATAACTGCCTCCAGATCTTAGTCACTGGGAATGGAGCTCCTTGTGTATGGACGGATGTGGACAAGGTTGTCTCAAAAACTGGTAAGAGCTGGCCCTTCAGCCTACAGCTCTATAGTGTCTGCATCTACATGAGTTTGAGGTTGGCAGAGACTGAAATTTGTTATGAAAAGTGAGCTATGTTCCTCAATTTTTTTGCTTTATCTTTATTTCACATTCAACGATAAACCATTTCCAAATTCTTATTTGCAATCATGAGAAAGAATTTTTCAATTCTTTCAAGTATAGACTTATATAATGAGATTTGAACCTCTGTGTCTTCTAATTTCTAAATTATTTGTGATTCCTCATTGTATTTCTCCTTGAATGATCCTTATTTGTGTATTTAACTTGATTGGCCTACTCAAATAACTTTTAGGGTAGAGAATGTGTCTTACTATCTCAGTCAGGGTCCCATAAGAAAACAAATTGTAATCTCCGGCAAGATAATTGAGTAAATGAAATAAAGGGTTATTCACAAAGATATGAGCAAGGTTCAGGAAAATCAATAAGGGACAGTGTCAGTACTCTGGGACTAGCAATGTTGGAAAGCTGGTACCACCCATAGGGCTAAAGAGACAAGTTAAGGAGAGAGTAGGGGTCATCTGATAGAGATTGTGGCCTTAAGTAGAGGTTTGCAGGAAACTAAAGAGAAAGACATATCCTGATCTCATTTCCCCCAGGACTTCTACCCTCTAACTTCCTCCCATTGTCTCTCATTGGCCAAATCCAACCAGAAACCAGAAGACAAAGGGAGCAAAAAAAAAAATTATCCACACTTTCTTCTTTTAAAAATCTCTTACAGAGGACGCCCAGCTGGCTCAGTGGGTACAGTATGTGACTCTGGAACCTGAGGTTGTGAGTTGAAGTCCCACCATGGGTGTGGAGCCTACTTAAAAATAAAATCTTAAAATAAATAAATAAATAAATAATCTCTTACAGATACTGAACATATCATTATTGAATTGAGCTTTAAGCTTTATTGGTTTTTAAAGACAAAACAAAAATCCCCGCTAAATTGTACTGCCAACATTGTCTCTTCATTAAGCCTCTTCATATAAATTCCTTATACTCCCTTTGCTTCCTTCCTTCCTTCCTTCCTTTCCTTCTTCCTTCCTCCAAATGAAACTCAGTCTCATGGGGGTCAGAGATGTAAACTGATGCTATTCAATAGAATGAAGGCTTGTATAGAGATGTGTACAAAAGGCTATGAGAACAGTGAAGAGCAGTCCTAAGTCTGCCACAGGGAATCAGAGAGGTTGATGCAGGACCTTCCCTTGAAAGAGTATTCCAGACATGTCAAACTGAGAAGCAGGAAGACTGCTAAGGTGCTGGCCAACCATGAAGAATTTCCTGCTGCTTCTCTTACCTCTGTGCTCAATCATGGGATGTGTCAGCAGGGCGCGGGGACAGCCCCTAGAGACAACCGCTTCTGAGGCCTCCTTGCTCCAGTGAGAGGGAGGGAGGACAGAGGGATGAGTGTCTCGAGCTGAAGGAACATCTACTCCAGAAGTCGGCTTTAGCTACAGACCTCCTAAGGTTGGATATGGATATGATTAGGGTCTGCAATAAGTGACATCTGTTTGCTCTGACCTTTGGGTAATGTGGCGTTTCTTTCTCTGGGGCAGATGCTAGAAAGGTGTTTATTGTGAGTTGACAGGGGTCTTGGTGGGTGGTGAGGTGTGAGTCAAAATTCGACTATGCATTTTGGCATTTTGTCTACAGATGTTTCTCAGATGTTTGTGGGCGGGCATGTCTTTAAATAAAGAAATACTAAATGTATGTTTCTTTTGTGGAGGAAAGGAAAAAACTCACACTTAAAAGCTTGGCCCTTTTATGCCTTCAATGGCACCCTTGTTTCATGGCCAGATTAGAATTAGTTATTTTCTGAAGGGAAAATTTGCTCATTTAAGGAAAAATCATCTGTTAGTTTGAAATTAACATGCTGATGAAGAACTCGAACATGGCAATGGGGAAAGGATGGGAAACTTCATGGGGTACCAGATACTAGTTTTATGCAGTCTTGTTCTCCTTCATACTTCTGATGTACCCTCCCCCGTACTCAGGCCAAGAACTGGATTTGGTAAGGCTCATTCCTTACTCCAAATGTTCACTGCATTTGGAGTTGTGGGTATCCTCAGAATTCACAATCTGCACCCATTTATTATACCATGGAAGTCATATCTTCCATTGTAGATGCTGATTTTATAATATTAGAGAAAGAGATCTTTTTTTAAAAGATTTTATTTACTTAGTTGACAGAGGGAGAGAGAGAGCACAAATAGGCAGACAGGCAGGCAGTGGGAGAGGGAGAAGCAGGCTCCCTGCTGAGCACAGAGCCCTATGCGGGGCTCAATCCCAGGACCCTGGGATCATGACCTGAGGTGAAGGCAGATGCTTAACCAACTGAGCCACCCAGGCGCCCCTATAGAGAGAGATCTTGAAAGATATTCAACTTTTAATTTCTTCAGAATTATGTTGATATATAAAGAACTGATTTGCAAAGGTACAGAAAATCAAACCATGCTTTGGAGATTGTCTTTCTTTTTTTTCTACTTTAAGAAAGAAATCTTAATCTCAGGAAACAAACTGAGGGTTGCAGGAGTGGTAGGGGGTGGGAGGGATGGGGTGGCTGGGTGATAGACATTGGGGAGGGTATGTACTATGGTAAGCGCTGTGAATTGTGTAAGACTGATGAATCACAGACCTGTACCTCTGAAACAAATAATACATTATATGTTAAAAAAAAGAAGAACAAGAACAAGATAGTAGGAAGGGAAAAATGAAGGGGGGGAGAAATCGGAGAGGGAGACGAACCATGAGAGACTATGGACTCTGAGAAACAAACTGAGGGTTCTAGAGGGGAGGGAGGTGGGGGGAATGGGTTAGCCTGGTGATGGGTATTAAAGAGGGCACGTACTGCATGGAGCACTGGGTGTTATATGCAAACAACGAATCATGGAACACTACATCAAAAACTAATGATGTAATGTATGGTGATTAACATAACATAATAAAATAAAATTAAAAAAAATAAAGAAAGTAAAGTAACTAAAAGAAAAAATAGTTCATTATGGTTTTGGTTTCAAGAATCAAAAGTTTTAAAAGAAAGCTTTTCAAGTTTCTAAAGAAATCTCTTCTTTTCATTTGAAAAATCTATTCGAAAAACTTCACAAACAGATGAAGAAACTCCTTATAGAGTTGATTAATCTGCTTCGTGAATAAATGGGAAAATAGTGATGATGAAATGAGCCTGGAAACCAAGAGTTTAAACATTATGTAGAGTTTTCCTGCTTCGTATCAAAACTTCTTAAAATAATGTTTTTGACAGATGCTCACTTTGACCTCCACTTGTTAGCAGTTATATGGAATTTACCCCCAAAAAAGTTTATTTTCAAAATAAGTTTGTTGTGTATGGTTAAGGAGACCAACTTTTTCCATTTAGTTCACTTAAAATTCTTAAACTTTAATGACTATCTTAACAAGAAGGAAATATTTTATCTAATGCTTCTGCTTAAAAAACAAAAAGACAGCTGATGAATGATTATAAGGATAGTTGCTAACAAAATGATAAGACTTGTTACATTTGTTAGTGACTATGTTCTGATAGGAGTATAAAAACTGCTTCTTCAACTTAGGTATTATTTAGACCTCTACTGTAGGTCTTCCACAGAAATAAAACCGAGAAAGGTGAAGTGTGAAAACCCACGTAAAAGATTGCTTACAGTCTTGATTTCTTTCCCCTAAATCAGGACGGTGTGTTCCAGCAAACCCAAGGAACAGATCCACTTGAAAATATTTAAAGTACACGATTTCTTCATTTTAACTCATTGTTACACTAATGACTGACTTGTTTCAATGCCTTATGGAAAGTGGGTCTGTCTTTACTGATATTTGGGGACCTGACAGAGTCTAACTGTAGCCAGTCAGTAATTGTTGCTCAGTCAGAGAGCCACATGGTATTTCTTGCTTTCCTTTTCTCCTGGGTCTTATCCCACTTCTCCCATCCCTTTCTTCACTTCTCACCTACTTGGAGGGAAAAACGGTGGTAAATAACAGCTCTATTTTTTCCTTACCCAAAATATATTCAGCAGAAGGTCCTGAGAACAGCTAACTTGGCTTTCATTGCTGATGTAGCAGGATGGCAGTCCATGTTTGTGAGGTTCAGTATTTCATGTTGGTCCGGTACCTTCAAGGCAAGTGTGTCAATCAGGATAGGCGAGGTTATGTTACGGAAGCAAACAATGAAGCAATCACAGAGGCTGGAAAGAACAAAGGTTAATATCTGGGCTGCTCCAGATGCCCAAAGCAGATTGGTGGGAAGTTCTGTTCCCCAGACTCTGGCTGACAGGTGCTCCTCATCATAGAAACTTCCTTCTCATCCAGAGCTTCTGGGTTTGCTGCAACAGGGAAAGAGAACATGGCGAATTGAAGCCATTGTCCTGGAAGAGACATATATGTCCATTTCCCTCCAAAAATGTTGTCCAGAATAAGGGACACAGTCCTGCTTACCCTTAAGAGGACATGGATTGCAATTCTTTGTATTCCCACAAGTAAGGAGAAATATTAATATTACCACAGCAGGTCTGGGATTTTTGTTTTTGTCTAAACTGACCCTCTAGACAATACATAAAATAAAATGATCTGAAATAAAAATGACTGTCTTGCATGTAATAAGCATTCAATAAATACTTATGAGTGGCAGGTTATTAGTTTTTTATTGCTGTATAACAAATTAGCATATATTTAGCAGCTTAGAACAACACCCATTTCTTAGGTCACAGTTCTGTAGGTCCGAAGTTCAGCATGGTGTGACTGGGTTCTCTGTTCATAGCCTATGAGGCTAAAATCATGATGTTGGCAGGCCGGGTTTCTCATCTAATGGCTCCGGAGAATTCACTGCCAAGCTCCTGTGGGCTATTGATGGAATTCAGTTCCTTCCTGTTGAAAACCTGGGGTCTCCATATTCGTGCTGGCTATCGGCGGGGTCTCTCAGCTCCTAGAAGCTGCTAGAATTCTGTGTCATGGAGGAAAGGTTCTTCAAAGCTGGCAACCAGAATCTCCCTCACCTCAGATCATTTTTATGCTTCAAGTCTCTCTGACTTCTTCCATCTCTTACCTCTAGATCCGTATTTTAAAGGCTCCTATGTTTAAGTCAGGCCCACCCAGACAATTTCCATATCTTAAGGTCAACTGATTTGGGATCTTAATTACCACTGCAAAGTCCCTTTTGCATATAAAGTAACATAGTCACCGGAGCAATATCTTATCATATTTACAGGTCTCATGGATGCTCTGGGAGAGGTTATATAAAGGTGAGGGTCATTAAAGATCATCTTATTTAATTTTTATTTATTCATTTATTTATTCATTTATTCATTCATTTATTTATTTAGGGAGAGAGAGGCAGAGGAGGGACAGAGAGAGAGAGTATCTCCATGCTGGGTATGGAGCCTGACGCGGGGCCCCGTCTCACAACCCTGAGCCAAAATCAAGAGTCAGATGCTTAAGCGACTGAGCCACCCAGGTGCCCCAAAAGGGTCATTTTAGAGTTCTATCTGCCACAGCAGCCTGGTCAGAGTAGAAAAAGTATTCCTGAATTGCCCAGATGACTTGCGTTTAAGAGCCAGTTCTGCTGGTTATTAGCTGGATCATTTTAAGCAAGCCATGAGACTTTATTCTCCGTATCAGTTTCCACAATTATAAAATGGGAATATTATTCCCTGCCCTGCAAACCCCAGAGAGTAGTTGTGAGCATCGAATGAGATTATGCGAAAGCTCTTTGTAAACTTTAAAGATCAACACAAATGCAAGTTATTATTATTTTGTTTGAATTTAATTTTGCTTCTGAGGACCTGTGAGACCAGATCTTTTAAAAACAATGCTGGATGAGGAGGCAGGCATAGGGGCGGGGGAAGGTCTTGAGAGACAGGCTTTTTGGCTTTCTGTCCTCAGAGAACACAAATTTGATGAGCTAATCGTAAAATAAGTGAAAGCATATGCTACACATTTCTTTTTTTAATGCATGAAATAGGTGTAAAATTTTAGAGGATCACTTTGGCAAGATGTTTTTGGCCTCTGCTCTATATAATGATAATAATACATTACCATATATTTATGTGGTGTTTTCTGCAGGAACTGAAACACTTTATTAGAGAGAACTGTTCCTCTTCTGAATATGACAGTGAGTTAGTAGCAGATGTAAACCATTTATCCAAGTATAATGTTAGCATATAGACAAGGCCATTCCAGAGCACAGGACCCTAAAGCCACACATAAGTACTTTCTTTTTCCCTTTGATTTGTGATATCTCCCTCAGTTAATGAATAGTTCTGGACTTTATGAACCCCAAGCCCACCTTATTAGCACATGCCTACTCCATATTTGTTTTACACTAGGTTGAGCATCAGAGTAATTGCATGCTTCCAGTTAAACATTTTCCCTTGGTCGTAGGCATCAAATAAATAAAAGTTCACACTGATAGAATAAATTCTATGAAGGTATTGCTTCATGCACAACCTTTGAATTTTCCAGCTTTTACACAAGTACACTAAGTGATTGTCAGACACCCAGGTATGTCTTGAGACACAGGACTAAATCCTATGGTCCAAATCCATTATCTTTGCTCTGAATCCATCATGAAGGACACTACCAAGAATGTTTGGAATAAGCCATCACTTACGGAAATACACTCTCAACATCATTTAAGCTTGTTTTCCCTTCAGTACTTTCTCCTTATCCCATGAAGGTTGGAATCTGACTGATTTTATTTCCAGTGAAAACTATGCAAGAGAAAATGGTTTCTAACATGCACCATGAGAAAGGAGGTTAGCTATAAGGAAGAACTTTCTGACAATAATAGTTGCTTAATATTGCAGGGAGCAACTTAGAGTTTTTGTGATTTGCTACCCAGGAGGATTTAAATGGGGACAATGTTCATGGCATTGGTCCTGGTGTGAGCCTAGAGATGAATTTGGGATCCATTTTTCATAGCTTCTTCCTACGATTCTCTTATTCTTTTTGTTTGTTTGGTTTGGGGGTTTTTTTTTTTTCTTCCTTTTTTTAAGAAAGGCAGACTGATAAATGCAGCACCTCATTTGGATGTGTCTGAAGTCTTGGAAGTTTGACTACCCTATGTTCTCCAACAAATGGACCTTGAGAGCTGGTTTGGAGGTTCTCGCAGGGGAGCGCAGCTACTCGTATACCCTTGACTGAAGAACAGTCCTCCTCTAGCAGGGAAGGTCGTCCACTCCGACAGAGAGCGCTGCGTCAGGAGGGACACATATGGAGTGGTGAGGGAAGAAGGAGACACCCGCCTAGCCAGCCAGATCAGGCAAATCCACCCTAGCCATCACGGGGGTGACAGATGTCACAGCCAGATGGCCCTTACATCCTCTCTTATTCCTTTCTTTAAGGATGAATTCTTAGGCTGCACATAGAATGGCCACACATCTACTCCAAGGTTCAACTACTAAATTTTAAAAAAAATATTGTTTGTTATTTTAAAATCACAATCCTCCTCTCTCAAACCATGGGTTCTAGGTTTGAGATTCCTAGTTTGTTCCTTCACCTGATGGATTTGTTTTCTCCCAATTCTAACATTTCTGACCCTCAACACTAGATTTTGCAAGATTGTCATGAGGAGAAAAACCACTCTGGGGGCACAGACTGATAATGTGCCTGCTCTTGGTTGTCATCTGGGTTCACATTCAATGTAACCAAAAACAGCTATCATCTGTGACTCAGTAAATAAAACTATCAATTCTAATGATACATTCTTTAAATAGAAATAGTAATACTTTTCTTATTGACTCAAAAATGTACATCAGTAGTTAGAACCACCCAAAATGTTAGATCATTTAATTTCTTAAGCTGTGACAAATATTGTGGAATTTGTCTTATACCTCTTATATCCTTAAATGCTTAACAATAAAACAGAAGATCAAGTTAAAGCTCTCTCTCTCTCTTTTTTATTGAGGTATAATTAACATGCAATGCTATATAAGTTTTAGGTGTACAACATATTGATTCAACAAATCTGTATACTACTCAGTACTCACCACAATAAGTGTAGTCACCATCTGTCACCATACAATAGTATTACAATATTATTGACTATATTTCCTATGTTGCACTTTTCATCTCTGTGACATATTTATTTTATAACTAGAAGTTTATACCTTTTAATCCTCTTTGTCTATTTCACCCTCCCCCAACCCACCTCTGGCAATCATCAGTTTGTTTTCTGTATTTCAGAATCTGTTTTTATTGGTTTGTGTGTTTATTCATTTGTTTTGTTTTTTTAGAATTCACACAGAAGTGAAATCATATGATATTTGTTTTTCTTTGCCTGACTTATTTCACTTAGCATAATGCTATCTAGGTCCATCTGTGCTGTCACAAATGGCGAGATTCCATTCTTTTTTATGGCTGAGTAATATTCCATTTTACACACACACACACACACACACACTATAGATATGTATATATCCATTGTGTATATGTATATCTCATACATATATATATACACTCACATACATATAGTGTGTATATATGCATGTATATATATATACACACATATATGTATATCTCACATCTTCTTTATCCATTCATCTATTGATCTATTGATGGGCACTTGGGCTGCATCCATATGTTGATGGTTGTAAATAATGCTGCAATGAATGTAATGGTGCTTTTTTGTATTAGTATTTTCATTTCCTTTGGGTAAATATCCAGTAGAGGAATTACTGGATCATGTGGTATTTCTATTTTTAATTTTTTGAGGAATGTCTCTACTGGTTTCCACAGTAGCTGCACCAATTTACATTCCCACCAATAGTGCACTAGGGTTCCCTTTTCTCCACATCCCCATCAACACTTGTTATTTCTTGTCTTTTTGATTCTAGCCATTCTAACTGGTGTGAGGTGATACGTCACTGTGGTTTTGATTTGCTTTTCCCTGAGGATTAATGATGTTGAACATCTATTTGTGTGTCTGTTGGCCACCTATATGTCTTCTTTGGAAAGCTCTCTCTTTTTAATAGCAAGTTTTTAATCTTGTACATTCATATGCAACTGTTTAGAAATGACAGTAGGACTTATAAGTTTCAGATATGAGTAGAGTTTGACCGGTAATGAATCTTAATAATGTGACATAATGTCAGATAGCGGGTTGGTTTTTTTCTTTTTCCTATGCTAAGGCCAGATATATAGCAAGATTTTTAGAAGTGAATTTATAACCAATTAACTTTGGAAAAGAAAATACAATTAAAAGACCACCCAGTTGATAGCAGCCTTTAAATAACCTGTTAAAAAAAATACTTGTATACCGAAGTGAGATCCAGACACAGTTCTGATTATTTTTTTTAAGATTGTTTGTTTACTTCTTGGTTCAAAAAAATCCACAATAGATAACAGTGATTTTCCAAATTTCTCATGTAGTTGTACAATATTTAGTTACCTAAGATATTGTACATAGAGCACAAATCAAGTTCTCTAGATTGTAATTTCAAGATAACATGACAATAATGCAGAAAATATGGACTGCTTAAGCACTGAATAAGATACAAAGCAATGAATCATTAATTCTGTCTTACACCTTAATCTTTCTTAAATGAAATACATTGCCAGCTGCAGCCCCCCCCCCAACACACACACCACTCCTTCCTGACATGCACAGACGCAGCCTCTCAACGCATGAAAGTGTAGAGAGAGAAAACTGAGAAGACTGGTATGGCCCAGAAAACCTGAAATATCCAGCCCCCAAAACCTCCCCTGCCTTCCTGGACAATATCTGTAGGATTCTTCTCACATAAAAATGAATTAGTCAAGTTTGACCATACTGGTGGCTTCTAAGCTAAGTTGTACATCTTTTTTTAAATTCTCTTTGGTGCCTCCATCTTAGTCCCCAGCAGATTTAAGAACCTTCCAGTTCCTGAATGTTTTTTATGAGCAGGCTTAAAACTGATTTAAAGTATTATTGCTTTATCATACTTCCTTTAACCAAGACTAGAGGAAGCAGAAGACAGCAGGGCAGATTGTGAATCTGTATCACTCCCAGGGGCAAGGCCACTGACACAAGCATGTCGACTCTTCTCAAATATGAAGCGTTCATGTAAGCAGCCTAGCAGATGAGCTCTTGACTGTAGAAGTATCATCGCCTACTTCACAAGTGGGAAATGCTTACGAGGTGCCTGGACTCTGCAAGGGTGTGTTTCATATTTAATTCTATCAAGAACTATAGGTGGTGTATTATTATCCCCATTTTACACAAATGGAAATGTAGACTCAGAGAAAATGAGAAACTTGTCCATAGTAAGCTGTGATTCCAATGTCAGTCTGACTGTCTAGAAAGCTCACACCCTTTATTTTACTCTTTCCCTCAAGATACTTGAAGAATCAATTGTAAAATTTCCCTTTTATCGTCTAGTACTATTTGAATGCCTCGTTACATATCCAGTAGGGCATCCATATGCTTTGCTGGGATGTCTTTCTGGCAAAAACTAGAAAACTGTGGGGTGATAGGCTTCCAAATGAAGGGTTAAGTGAACCAGCTATAACAACTTACACTGTCTTTTATCAAATCTCTATCTAAGCTTTAAGAACCTGGGAAAGGATGACTCACACAGCCCAGAGGCTCTCGTTGGCTTAAAGGAGAGCTGCAGTGTGTCGGGGGCAGATCTGCTTAATGCAGACTGATCGATGAAGGGTCTGAATTCTGACTCACACAGCTACATGACTAAACTGGCCCTTTTGAAAAAATCTGGAAGCAATGCTGCCCTCTTGAATGGTACTTTTCTGTGGCACCAACATGGGGTTATCGTCCTAATGTGTTTATAACAACCAGAGATATATCAGAATGTGAAATCTTCAGGACATGGCTTTTGTAGCAGTTTTGGCACAGTCTATTCCACTGAGCCTTGTATGTTTATGGGAAATATTAAATAATCATTTGATTGGTGATTGGGGATAACAGACTGAGAGCTGGGGGATATAAAAGTGTGGGGTCAGAGAGATTTTCTTGACTACAGAAGATAAGGAGCTACAAGCTGTGGGAAGCGTTTACAAGAGAGTGCTGTCTCTATGCAGACATTCTAGGCTGGCTGTGTGGGCATGAAGCAATTAGGTCTGCAGATGAAGGGAATCAAAAAATATTTCTAAGAAACTTTAAAGGTGTGAAGAATTTGAGAAGACAGATAGATGAGGAGAGAGGGTAAACGGATCTGACAGACTTGCTGGCGGACTAACTAAAATGTCTTGACCAGAAGTGCTAATGAATAGAGTCATGTATATTTCCCCAAGAAAGAGAACACTGCAGAAATATCATAAAATTCCAGAGACACTAAAATCACCACTTATTTTATGTGGAAAGGCAATAGGCTACAGAGAAAAAAGCCAGGTGGCTTCCTAATAATTCTGGCCCTGACCGAGTTAGGGATAGAGATATTCCAGTTACCTCACATGTCCACAGGCAATGTTGGGCCCAAAGCTTTTGTGTTGCATACTGAGTGACCTAATCAGATAAGCACCCTTAGATTTACACTGGAACTTTAGACCAGAGTGTGGAAAAAATGATGTGATTTTGCATGAAGATGAATTCAGAAGACATGGTGCGGGGGGATGAGAAAGGACTCTGTTTCATTTGTCAACACTGCAGAAGTATCTCATTAAAGCTTATCACATCCAAATTAGTCATGTTCAGTCCAAGCCATTATCAGCACCAGAGGAATCAGTAAAGATTATATAATGGATCCTTTAATTAATCTAGTCTAATTCTTACATATCTTGCCTGGGTTGTTGGCAGAGCCTCCTAATTGGTTTTTCTTAATTGTGATGACAGACTGTAAGGTAGCTTCCGTGCTCCCCCACTTGGCTGGCATTCACACTTTTGTGTCATCTCCTCTCGAATATAGGCAGGGCCTGTGACTTGCTCCTGACCAGTGCATTTTGGCAAGGTAAGGGGATGTCACTCCCGTGATCATGTTATGTTATATAAGACTCTATACTGCTAATAGACTTGCTCTAGAGTCTGTCTGTCTCTCTACCTTGCTCACTCCCCCTTTTTTCCTCCATGACTGGCTTTGAAGAAGACAGGTACATGAATCCTACCGCTGCAGGAGAGTGAATTCTGTCAACAACCCGAGGGAGCTTGAAAATAGACCCTTCCCCAGTTGAGCCTCCAGATGAGAACCCAGCCCTGGCTGCCACCTTGATTGCAGCCTAGAGAGGACCCAGCTGAACTTGCCCATTCATGACTCACAGATAACATCATAAATACATGTTATTTTAAGCCAGTAACCTTGTGGTAATTTGTTACATAGCATAGAAAATTAATACTCTAATATTGCCCTCTCTTCCCAGTAATAGCTATTCTCAACACAGCAGCCAGAGAATCCTGTTAATATTCAAGTGCTTTCTCTATTTAAACCTCTTTGGTGTCTTTCTCAACACAAAGCAAAAGCCAAAGTTTATACCATGGCTCACAAGGCCACATATATGCATTGCCTCTCTCACTGATCTATTGCTCTTTCGTTGCCCAGTTTATCCATCCTGTCCATCCTGCCAACTCTCCAACATGCCAGGCACCCTCTCTGGGCTTTGGTATTTTTGTTCTCTCTGTCTGGAATACTTTTCCAATATCCACGTGGCTCACTCTTTCAGCTCTTGCATGTCTTGGTTCAAGGGTCACTCTCTCAGTGAGGCCTTCCCTGATAACCCTAAAAAAAATTGCAATATCCCTCCCACCCTATTACTCCTCACCACCTTTTCCTGCTTTTCTTTTCTTCATAGTATTTGCACCATTGGATATACCCTGTGTTTTACTTATTTGCTTACTGTCTATCTTCCTGCACTAGGCCATAAACTCCATGAGCATAGGAACTTTTATCAATTTTGTTCCCTGTTGGCTTTTAGGTTATATTTCCAAATTAAAGTAAAATCTTCTATTTAAGCATGACATAAGCCTTATCAAAAATTCTCAAGCCTATTATCTAGATTATCTGCTGTATGACCAAAGGCATGGACCATCTCAGAAAAACAAATCTGTGCTGTGGAAGAAAACCAAGATCAACCTGACTCACTGAAACTCATCCCATACCCAAATTGCCCTTTGGTTTGGATCTGGAGCCCAACTCTACTATCATAAGATCAGCCTTCTCAACAGGGAACTGACACAAAACTAAAGCATCAAAATCAAGATGCTTTCCATGTGACATAGTTGTTCTCAAACCAAAGTTCTATCAACTAACTTTCTCTATGGTTGAGAAATGAGACAACTCATTTCTTTAAGCAATCATAAGAATGATTTTGCCAATACCTACTTGTCACTAACTGACAGAACCAGATCTCTAAGGCTTTGGATCTAGAATCTTAACCAATATCTGCTGAGCAGCAAGAGTCCAGGCTTGGTCCCGTGACCCAGTCTATATGCCGAACAGGACTTGTGGGGTGGGGACGTGGCAGGATATCTCCAGACCTGTTGGGTAGCAGCAGAAGTGCAATCATTTCACACAGATTAGAGAATAATTGCTTGAAAAGAGAGCGCCTTGGTGTAGTGGAAAGAGAGTGGATCTAAGCAAGACCTGCTTAGTTTAAATCCCAACTGTGGTCCTGACCTCACGATCTTAGGGAAATTATAATTTTCAACTTCATTTCTTTATTTTTAAAATGGGAATACAGTTCCTGCACCATGGAGTTGTTATAATAAATAAATGTGTTAGTGAGTGTCAATTCCTCGGAATGGTGCTGGTACATAGAAGGAGCTCGGTCAATGGCAGCTACTATTATGATAAAGGTCCATTAAAGAACAACTTCAAGCATTGCATTATTGGTGTGGAATAAAAGCAAACACCAAAGAACAGCTCTGAGCAGTGCTTCATTGGTGTGGCAATAAAAAGAGCATGGCTAGATTTGAATAAAAGGATGCACATTCCCAGGTGACAGTGCAGAGCTGGAAACCGAAGAGCTGTCCTCACATACATACAATGTAGGCATTTGCTCATGTATATATTTGTCCTTTTTGTGACCCATATGGATGATGACTGAATAGCAGAATTTTCTACGCTATGTATTATACTGTTTGGTCTGATGATTCATGTTTCTATGTAACTAGAGAACCAACATTCTGCCTGGATTTTAGTTCATTTATTTGTGGTTTAGTGTAGATGTACTTCTCTGTTCTGGCAGGATGGAGGAGGTGGCTTCCAAATTCCCCTCAAGCCCCAACTCTAGGAAAAGCTTCACTTAGAATACCTTTCCTCTATTAGGGTAAACTCCTGGAGCACACGCAGACTAATTGAGACAACGTAACCTTTCATACTCACAACATCACACCTGGCAAGAATACATTGCCCCCATAGTAGATGAGGGATGTAACAGCATGAGAGACCCCACTTCCCAGAGCCTGTGCTCTACAGCTACCATCAGACAGAGCAAAGGAGTCCCACAGGGACCTTACGAGCTGATCCAAACAATAACCAGACTTTCCAGCTGGGGCGAGGGCTCTCAGCTGGGTGTGGTTTCTTCACAGCTTCCTGGACCATGGCCACATTTTCTCAGCATGTGCTGCTTCAGTAAGGTTTGCTTTCTTATGGTGATGGTGGTGTTCTTTGCAATGGGGGTGGTGATAGCCCAAGGTAATAACATCCCACCATGGTGTCACGGAAGCCACAAAGCCTGTCTCTTTGGCCCTTTTGTTCCTACGGCTCTGTGGTCCTATCAGAATCTCACCTATCTTTGCAGTCCTTCCTTGTGCTGACCCCTCGGGAAATGTGGTGGTCCAGACACGGCTTTCCCAGCCCACCCACACTATCCTCTTCTGTCAGGGCTACGTGCGATGCAGGAGCAGGTATGGTGAACGGAGAGGAGAATCTAGTGGCTCCTGGACTTCGGGATTTCAAGACAAGTATGTTTTCCCAAGTAAGAGCATTAACAAAAAACAACTGCAGCCTAATATCAGAAAACAATACCGTTTAGGTTTTAGAGCCACACCATCTAGATTGTAACCAAATCAGCCACTTAACAACACTTGCAGAAAACACTTCACCACTCTGTGCCTCATCTTTAGTCTCTTTACAATGGCTTCTCCTAAAAATTACAGATGAATTATCTGCTACATGCAGGCAAAGCACTTAGCACAGTGCCTGGCATATGTGGCTATTATGCTCATTATTATAACTTCATAAAAGAAAGATTATTTTAACACCAAAAAAGTAGAAGGTATCTCAGAGTACAGGACAATCCTTTCCAAGAAAACACAGCTGACAAAATAAATATGTGTGGGGGTGCCTGGGTGGCTCAGTCGTTGAGCGTCTGCCTTCGGCTCGGGTCATGATCCCAGGGTCCTGGGATCGAGCCCCGCATCGGGCTCCCTGCTCCGCGGGAAGCCTGCTTCTCCCTCTCCCACTCCCCCTGCTTGTGTTCCCTCTCTTGCTGTGTCTCTCTCTGCCAAATAAATAAATAAAATCTTAAAAATAAATAAATGTGTGTGTGCGTGTATGTGTGTACATGATCACTAAAAGTTTCATTTTATAAAGGATAAAATACAATGATTTTCTTAACACCTATTGGCCAGTTTGCAGATATAGTCAACAGTATTATTTGAAGTCAAAGTCAAATTCAGCTCTGTCCTATACTCTGTTATTTAAATGCCCAGTATTGAAAATATAGTTTCTCTTAGGCTTATTTTGAAAAACAGAAGTAACACAATGGTAATATACCCAATTCAAAATATTTAGAGCTAATTAAGAGAAGTCAAATATAAATAGCCCCAAGGAGCCATGATGGTAGTCAGCCCAGTTTCAGCAAGGCAGAAGGAAAAGCCTATTGGATAATCCTAGTACAGAGCCTCTATACCAGGGCCCAATCCATAGATAGGCTAGCCACCATAGACCTGTGACTACTTCCCTAAACACCTGGTCAGGGACTTCCAGCTCTAGAAAGTCTTGAATAACAATGATTTGTTATCCTATCCTTGTCCATTACCCTATTCCTGTTCATCACTTGGAAGAAGAGTGACACAAGAATTGATACATCCACTCTACATGATGAGTGATTTTCGTACTGTTGGAAAACTGACTTTTGGGCTTATGTTACTGTATTTTAATTCTCCCTACATGAAGAGGATGAAAGGCATAGCAGTGGAGATTCCTGTCAGTCCTTGAAACAGGTTTCATACCTTGAAGCAAGAAAATAAATTAGTCGATCTCTCAAGGTTTCTCCTAGTCTCAGTAACCAAGTACCAAACATCACAGTGCTAGCTGGCAGAAGTTATACTGGGAAGACACAGAAGCAGGACAATGGATAGTATACTGAAAAATAGAAATTCAAAGACCTAGACTTGAAAAAAGTTTTGAAGTAGTCAATAATTATAACAGTGACACAGTAATCGCCATTGTTAACACTCCCCTCCTTGTCCCTAACAAAAAGCAGTATTTTCATCAGGGTGTCAGCTGAGAATAGAACTGGTTCAAATGAAGATTCACTTGTAAGGTTCAAATAAAGACACTTGAGTGAAGGTACTTTTTATCTAGATGTTGGGAATAAGCAAAGGATGTGAAGGCATCCAAAGACTAGCAATAGTGGGAAGTCTGAAAGATCAAGGGAAGGAAATAATGTTGCTGGAGCTCACTGAGAAAGAGCTGGGGCCATGGGAACCATGCATGGGGAGAGACCCAGCTGCTGGCAGAAAAGCAGTGCTGAAATAAGGAGGCAGAGGGAAAGAAATACCTCAAACCCTCTCTTTCTTCCTGCCCTGCAGTCTCTGGCCAGTACCTCCTATTGGGCTATGGGGTAAACTCAATTGGGGGCCAGGCAGCAAGAGGGGTCGGGAGATGCCATCTGCAGGTACAGGGCAGAGCAGGACTGAGAATGGACATGGGGGGCAAACAGAATAGAACCAGCACTTACTATATGCCAGGCCCTGGGCTGGATGCTTTAGGTAGATTATTTTATCTAATTATCAAAAATAAGTACTAGTGTTATCCTTGTTTTTATAGGCATGAAAACCAAAACTTAGAGACATTAAATAACATGCTCAGCAGAGCACAGTGCCTGCAAATAGTGCAACCCAATGGTTGGACTCTGCTAGATAGTTAGAAAAGATGAAGAAATAAAGTTTGAGATGTTACACTAGATCAGGTGTCAGCAAACCAGGACCTCTGGGCCAAATCTAGCTGTTTTTGTAAATAAAGTTTTATTTGAACACAGTCACACCCATTTGATTACATTTTGTCTCTGGCTATTTTCACCCTAAGGCAAAATTGACCTGTTGCAACAGGGACTGAATGTTCCACAAAGCCTAAAATATCTACTCTCTGGTCTTTTCCATAAAATGTTTGGTGACCCCCTTCACTAGACAGAAGAAAATATTTTACTTGGAGCTGCTCTCTGACTTCTCTGATTCTGCAAAGGCCACCCCATACTCTCAGAAAACACTCAGAATGAACTCCCTCTGGTCTGGACTCAGCCTGTGGCTGCCTAATGCAATCGGGGCAAAGGAAGACACAGGGGTCAAAAGGGCACTGAACTAGAGATGAAGGCAGCTGATTAAAGATAAATTGTTTATTGCAAGTATTAAAATCATTAATATTCATTGCATAGACTTTGAAAAATATAAAAAGTGTGATGAAGAGGATAAAAATTACACCACTTGGTATTTTTTTTAAAGATTATTTATTTATTTGAGAGAGAGAGAGAGAGAGAGTGTGTGTGCTCTAGTGTGGGGGAGGGGCAGAGGGAGAAGGAGAGAGAGAATCTCAAGCAGACTCTCTGCTGAGCACAGAGCCCTACGCGGGGCTCACTCTCAGGACCCCAAGATCATGACCTGAGCCGAAACCAAGAGTGCGTCACTCAACCGACTGAGCTACCCAGGGTGCCCTTTTTTTCTTTTTAAGATTTATTTATTTTTTTTAGAGAGAGAAAATATTTTAATTATACACAGACACATACTTTTTACTTTTCCCAAAATGAGTTTATATCACGCATACTGTTATGTAACTTACCTCTTGAACTGCCTTCTAACCTAAATTTTCTATAACATATATTTTTCCTCAAGGGTATTATAATAGCTATTGAAATAATAATTCAAATTTAAATAATTAATATTTATTTGAATCAAGTTGGTCTTACCCAAAATTTATTGAATGCTTTCCATATGCCAGATACATGAACAAGAGACTTGTATCTGCTTTTAGAGAGCTTAAATTCTGGAAGGGAAGACATAGAACTAGTGAATGGGAAAATAAATAAAACAATTGCAAATCATGATCAATGGTTATACCAGAAAGAAAGGAATAATAGAGAAAACTTACATGGGGGTGCTTTATATAGGCCAGCCAGAGAATACCTCTCTGGGAAGGTGGAATTTTAGTTGAGATCTGAAATGAGAAGAAATCAGCCATGCCAAGAATGAGGGAAGAACATTCTATGCAAAAGGAAAGCTCAATGCAAAGACCCTAAAGATGCAAAAGAAGCTTGTTCAAGGGACCAATCAAAGATCAGCATGGCTGGAGATGAATGAGTACAGACTGGCTGGAGATGAATGAGTACAGACAAGAGTATCATAAAATATGGTCAAAGGTAGCCAGGAGATTAACACCTTGGGGTATACAATGAAATACTACTCAGCAATAAAAAAGAATGGGCCCCTGGAACAAACAACATAGAGAATCTCAAAATCATTATGTGGCTTGAGAGAAACCAGACACAAAAGAGATAATATCATACACTTCTATTTATAGAAAATTCTAGGACAGGCAAAATTTGTCTATCATGATAGAAATTGTGATGACAGTCCCTTAGGGAGTAGGGCAGGGGTTAACTGAGAAAGGTATTTTTCTGGGGTAGTAGAAATGTTTTATATCATGATACAGGTGTGTGTGATATGGGTGACTACATTGGTCAGAATTCATCAAGTTCTACACTCCTATATGTGCATTTACTATAAGTTATATTTCAATATAAAATGAAAACCAAATGACAATGAATGCACATACACAAGTGAGAACAGATTGGACCATTTCATGCAGGGACTTTGAACCCATGGTACAAGTTTAGATTTTATTTTAAGCACAACAGAAAGCCCCAAAACAGTTTTAAGCAGTGAAATGACATGATCTGATTTATGGTTTAAGATCAGTGTTGCCGCTATTGAAGAATGTGTTGGAGGAGGACAACTGTGGAAGCCCCAAGACCAGTTAGGGTGTGTGTCAGTAGTTCAGGTAAGAGGTGATGGTGGGGAGCACCTCAGAGCTAAGGTGGACACAATGGACTGGGATCCACCAGGTAAACGTGTGAGGGTATGCCAAATAAGCCCCTTCCTAAGTGAAATTTGTTCTTTTTTTTTTTTTTTTGGTACTATTTCTATTATAAGCCATGCTGCAAGAAACATCCTTATAGATCAATGTTTGAGCACATTTATGGGTTTATGCTTGGATTAAATACATTCCTAGAAGCTGAAATGCTACAAGGATGGGAATAAACATTTTTATTTAGATACAGGTCCTCAGCTCACCCATAAATCAGCAAGATAAGCATGAATATCCATGTCCCTGAATCTCCACTCAAACTGGCCATTCATGATAATAATAATAATCCTATTAAGCTGGGGAATAGCTGCTAGCTGTTATTAGAAATTAAAGTTTTTATTACTACAAAATTTGAGTTTTTTCATATTGTTTCAGGCGTTTGAATTTAGTTTCGAGTAACCCATTTATTTTCTTTAGAAGGTAAACATTCTTTAATAACTCTCCATGTTACTGATATTGTCTAAGATTTAAGCTAAAGCAGATCCCTATTTCTGAGCCTTGTAATGGAGTTTTATGAATTTCTTCCAACAAAGAGACAGAATTGTACACTGTAAATGCATCAGATAGCCAAGTTCCATTTCCCCACAGAGATTTATTTTAGCATACCGTCCTGTGTCGGCTATTTGAGCTCCCAGTGAATCAGTCTTCTAGCTGGGTCAGCATCCTTCCAGCAGGATCTGTGTGAATGTTTTCTGTTTCTCTCTCTTCTTGTTATACTGAGATACTGAGATAGCACCAGAGAGGTCAAATGGTAACTTGATGAAATTCCAGCAAGCCTTTATTCCTCCTGTTTTCTATGCCTCAAGAGCCATTGGTAAAATGAAGTTTGTTTTAATGATTGAACTCTTGAAGCAACCCCTCCAGAAAGTATTGTTTCTGAGCATTTGCTTCTCCATGGTGGATGTCATTCGAATCTGAGTTGAACTGGGACCCAGTTTCCTTGTGTGTTCCTCAATGTTTCTCTCTCCAAAACACTTTCTTTTCAATATTGATGCATTCCCATTGGGCAAAGCTACCTGTCAATGTACATTCCTCTGCTAATGATATGCAGATTTACAATAAAATTGTGGTTAAGACTATTGTCTGCATTCCTACCTAACTTTTATTAATGAAATTTTTGTGTAAGTTTTATGTTTGTGTGTAGGTATGTATCAAATGTAATTTGGTTTTTACTATGGGTTTGTGTCCCCAAAAGTTTGAAAGCCAATGAATTAGCAGGACAAGGAGGATCTACTACAAGAACTAAAAAAATCGAAATGGAGAGTTACAGCCCCGCTTGGAGGGCCGGCCGATGGTACAAGTGCTCTCTGGCTAGCAGAACACGTGACTGCCTCCCGAGCTCCCATTGGCTGTACAGGAGCAGTCCTGGCTGCCCCCGAATATAAGGACCAGGGGGATTTCATGACAACAGCAGCAGGTAGCTCTGTTGGGAACTCTCGCTCCCGGCCACGCAGGTTGGACAGCTAAAGTCCTGCTTTCAAGTGAGAGCAAATGACAGCTTAAGCGAAGAGTGTGTTAAAGCTTTAAGAGACTTTGGAAGCCATGGAACACCTCGTTTGATATCCTCGCCAAGAAGGGTGTGTGAAAACCTCCTGGTGTCCAGGCATGGCTTGAGAGCTTCTTTCCCTTTCTCCTACCTCTACTCCTCCACTAGATAATCCTGCCTGACATGAAGGATTTGATAGGCTAAAAGTATATTGGCATTCTCAAAATTGGGACCTCTCCATTTTACATAAAGCTAATCAACATGAGGTCTTTCCCAAGCTGAAACTTGCCCGTGATTACCAAATGATATACGGTTGTTTGCGATATAGATAATGTTCCAATGGGGACCTCACTAAATATCCTCTAAAAACTCCTATTATACAAGACCTCTGGCTGAACTTCAACCCTCTGCTAAGGAGTAAAAAAGAGTGGTGCTGTATCTGCTAACTCCCTCCCCAGCTCTACTCCAAATGCTGGAATCGTAGGGCAAATTATCCTATTTACCTTATAAAAAGTTGGACAAAGTGAGGCATCAACCTATAGAAGAATGTAATTAATTAAAGATAACTGGGTTGACTGAATTTAATATCCTACTCTGGAGTACCTACAAAAAGGACAAGGTGACCATCTATTATTAAGTTCTTAGTAGCTTTTGGCTTTCTTTATAACAGATGTTTTCCTGTGTTGGTCAATAGTATCCTATGGGTTATAAAATAAAGAAAGAAGTCTGAACAATTGATTGGCAAATTTCCCAAGCTTAAGTCAGCCTCAAGTATATGAGAAATGGTGCTACAGTGAGGGCAAATACCAAAAAAAAAAAAACCAAAAAAAACCCAATTTGATTTTATAAAATCTATTTTAGCTTGGCTGGATGCTGCCTGAACTCCCACTGCAGAGAATGGCAAGCAGTCAGCGTACATTTCCAGACATCAATATTTAAAAAGTGTTTATCTGATAGTACTGGACAATCTCTTTAGATTTGCTATGTAAATTGCTGTTAATCCAAGAGAGTTGTTCTGTGTTTGCCCGTGGTATTTTCCCTTAGAGCTCATACTCTAATTACAAAATTATTTTTTTCTAACGAGAAGGCTGAAAATCTATCCTGACCAACATTTTCCAAATATTAAGTGTGATTACAGAAGTATTGAGACTTTCTAAAAAACAGACATGCCATAACTTACACATCTCAGTGAAGCCTTTTGGAAGGTTGCAAATATCATCTAACTCTATTTTCCTTGCTCAGAATATAACTGGAGCTCCTTTTTTTTTTTTTTGCTACATATAGTTGTATTACCTTGGGCAAGTCTTTTAAACTCTTAGAGCCTCCATTTTCCCACCAATGAAATGGAGATTTGTCTCACCAATATCTACCAGTGGAATGCAAATGCAGCATCATTTCAAAAATCTTTTTGAGGATTAATAAAATAATATATGCAAAGTTTCCAACATAGCAACTAGCTCCTAGTATCCCATGGAAGCCAGGGAAGATGTCATTAGGATTTATGTATATATGCCTCCTTCTACAAGACATAAACCTTACTCTTTTGTCTGAAATAAAGTCCTCAGAAGTGAAAACAAAAAATGAAAGTACAAAGTCATCATTCTGCGCACCCATCAGCGCTGCCCCCTTCTGTCCATTTCCTGCAGTACAAAAAGTTTGCGGGTGGGGATGGTTGGCGGGGTGAGGGAGGGCATCCACCTATTATTTCTGCTTAAGGACCGTTTCAACATGTTATGCATTTAGAATTCTTTTTTTTTTTTTTAATTTCAATTCCAGTATAGTTAACATACAGTGTTCTATTAGTTTCAGGAGTACAATATAATGATTCAACAATTCCATACATCACCCAGTGCTTATCGGTACAATTAGAATTCTTAATAATCTGGACTCTACCTACTCAGCCTAACTGTCATGCTGAGAATCTCCTTCATGCTCAACCATCTCATGCCTTTTTGGGTTTGAACACATTTCCCCTCTGCTTGCAATGTCTATCCCTGATTCTCCATCCCGCAACTCCCATGTCATTGCACTTCTTTTTCCCACTTCCACAGTGCACATTTATTCTCTTTCCCTGCTATGCTCCGGTATCACATTGTGTATTCTTGATGTGTTAAAATTACTTGCTTGCACATGTATCCCCATCAATAGAGTATACAATAGTATCCCAGAGTAGAGTCCGTGGGAGACATTATTGTTTGGAGATTGAGAGCACACACGCTAGGGTAGAACAAACCTCGGCTCTTAAGAGCCCTTTCCCAGCTTGGCTGGGCTACTTAACAACTCTAAACCTGTTTGCTCATCTGGAAAATAAGGATCCTACTAGTACCTCCTTTGTAGGCTTATTGGGAGGATGAAGCGAAATGATGGACATTCGACACTTCATTTTAAAAACATCTAATAACTGTTAGATGCTTTGGTTATTTATTTGTTTGTTTGTTTTTTATTTATTCCTTGAGGCTTTACAGTAGCTAGGGCCTAGAACATAGCAGGTGTTTAGTTGAAGTGAAATGGATGAATGAAAGGCTACTCAAAAAACCATCTCAGAGATATATCTCCTTACATTTAAGAAGTTTTTTTAAAAAGTACATTCCATGATTCACCTGAATGACATGTTTAAGTAGCTTACAATTCCTACACTGAGAGATTTGACAGAAGAGATGTGATAGAATCATCTTTGGGAGAAAGATGGTTCACTTAAAAAAGTATTCTTGTTGGAATTTTCATGTTGTTATGATTTAGATATGACTCAAAAAAAGTGCTCCTTTTCTGAAAAGTTGCTCCTATGACTCCTAAAGATTTCCCAGAGAAAGGTCTTCCCAAGGAAAAATTTGATCGCAAAAGTATACTAAAAGGGGCAACAATCCCATCTTCGGGCTTGGCGCTATTAGAGCCATCCTCAGGGGCGCCCGGGTGACTCAGTGGGTTAAACATCTACCTTCAGCTCAGGTCAGGATCCCAAGGTCCTGGGATGGAGCCCGCATTGGGCTCCCTGCTCAGCAGGGAGTCTGCTTCTCCTTCTCCCTCTGTCCCTCCCCCCTGCTCATGCTCTCTCTCACTCAAATAAATAAAATCTTTAAAAAAAGAGCCATTCTCAGACTAATTGGTCTTTTTGTTGCCACAGTGTCCTTCAGTGTTTTATAGCTTATGAGTACTTTTGGATACCTTAATGGGAAGCTAAGTACCTGCCTAATGAGTCCCTAACCTGGGATGGTACCTAAGAACCCTGGTCCAAGATTTGTACTGATGTACGCAATACCACAGCAGTGACAGGAAGACAGATAGGGATAGAAACCTCTGGTTCTTCTATTGCTTTGCATTATTCCAGGAGTTCTGTTAGAAATATGAGAATATGGGTCCCTCTTATTTTATGCTTTGCTGTTTTACAATGGGACTTGATTTAATGGGGTTTATCTGCATTATTATTATTATTATTATTATTATTATTATTATTCATACTTTTTAAACAAAACGTCACCCTGTAAATTTTAATACATTACATCTTGGATTTTCCTTTAAAATTTTAAAGACTTTTTTAAAGAGCAATTTTAGGTTCAATTAAGAAAAGGTATAGAAGTTTCCCATCTACTCCCTACACCCACACATGCATAGCCTCCCCCATTAACAGTCTCCCCCACCAGAGTTGTACCTTTGTTATAAGTGATGAAGCCTACATTGACACATAATCACCAAAAGTCCATAGCTTATATTAGGATTCAGTCTTGGTATTATGCCTATGGGTTTGGACAAATCTATAATGCCACGTATCCATCATTGTAATATCATACGGAGTATTTTCACGGCCTTAAAAATCTTATGTTCCATCTATTCATCCCTCCTCTGCCAAACCCCTCCTTTAAAATTTTTATTCTATTCCTGTGGCTCCTTCTATTCTACTATCTCTTAATGCACACATTTGTTTCTTCACTGGCAGATAATATATGGTGTAACCTTTGTTTTGTATATGCAGCAGGCAACGTTTTAAAGATTTGTGTTCTGTACTTTTCTCTAGCAATATGTTTTAGGGGCAAGTCTGCATTCTTTATGAATCTGGCCCTAAAACTCCATAGATTTCAATTGTTCTTAGAATCTGGTTATGCATCAAAAGATCTCTCTCTCTCTTTTTTTTTTTTTCAAAATATGGTGCCTAAAATGAAAAGCTGCTAGGTTGTTCATACACTGTGCTTTGAGGAACAGCTTTTCACAGATGGAAGGGCATAAAAATATGGGCTGTTATCTTGTAGCCTGAAACTTCACTCTCTGAACACATGAAATATCGATATTAAATCAGGCTGTACCTGGTTTCTTCCATATGAATCCTTCCAAGTTCTTGACCTCTGTTCTGTTGCTGTTTCATTTTAGGCAGAATTCCAGTGTCAAGGTGAGGATGGGGGGATCCATAGCCTCAGTGAAAGAAAAACTGACATTGGACAAGCTTCTTGTGTATTTTTGTAAATTCAGGGATGACAGAAAACAGTAAAAATAAGTATAGTGATGATATGGTCAAACGGATAAACATACTTATTCAATGTGAACTGTTTCACTCATTTGCAATGACATCACTGAAAACTGACAAGCAGAACTTCTAATATTAACATGTAATAAATTATAAAAGAAAATAAATTCTATAGGAGATATTAATTATACAGAATATTAGTTAAGGTAATATTCACTACTATTAAAAAAAAAACAACAAAGCTTATAATGGCTCGTACACTTATTTCTCATTCATGTACAGTCAAAATGAGTATTCCCGATTAACTGGGGCTCACCTCTGGGTCCTAGGCTCCTTCCATATTGTGGCTCCGCTAGCTTTAACACACAACTTCCAATGTTGCCATACTCCTCTGCATCAGTTCCTGTGAAGGAAAAGAGCATAGAGAATCTATCATGAGAAGGTATTTTATGCACCAAGCTCAGCAATGCTATGTATCACTGCTATTTCTTCCTTGGACTAAAACTCAGTCACCTGGCTACACTTTAGTATAAGACAGTTTGGGAAGTGTCATCTGGAAGTATATGCCCTGGAAAAGGAAGAGAAGCTTTTGTTGATGATCTAGAAGTCTTTGCCACTGCTAGCATACTTTCAGTAAGAACATCTTCAAAAACTGTCTTCTTAGATAATTTGGCAAGATCACAAGACCAGTGGTTATTGATATAAAGAGTCCTTTCCATTAAAAAAAAACTCATATTTTTAATATGTTCTGAAAATGCTGTCTGCCGTTCCAGTCCCTGTAATTGTCTTACCATTCTGGTTAGAAGCAATATAGTGAAAGGAAGTCATGTACACCTGGATTTTCCAACTTCACATAGACAGGAAAGCAGAAACAGTAACCAAACCCACATCTGTCAGACCATCAAACTCTAGAGGATTCTGCCTCTCATTGGCTACACTGGGTCTAATCCAAACCTGGGTGCTTAATATCTGGTAGAACAGCCACAGCATCATGAGGACATGAAAAAAAATCAAGAGGAAAGAAGCAAGAATTCTGGAGTATTAGTCATAAGAACTTTCAGTAACAGGTAACTCATGCTCTTTCCAGTGACTCCTGTATGGGTAACAATTATTCCAAGTTCTTTTTAATGACACTCATCCAATCAAGAGCACTTACATCTATCCTGGGGATAAATGTACACCTTTGGGAGGTTAACTATTTCAGAACCTGACACACAATTGTCACCAGGATTGTCCAATTGGCTCTCAGGGGGCCCAAACACCAACAGGAAGATTACTTTATTTTCTAGGGTCACCTTTGTAACCAAATTCTATTTATACAAGTTTTATTTCTAGCACTAAAAACTTATATTTCAAAATCAATTTTGTACGTGTTCTTCGAGGTATGTTAGCAAAATAGAAGAGTGACGTTTTAATGCTGAAATTCACTGAACGTTTACTATCTATCCCTGATATTGGTTCTTGAGCAGAAGCATCTCTCTCTTCCTTGCTCATTGTGTTAGTTTAGTTAAAAATCACTTGGAAAATCAGAAAAATATTCAATGTCATTTACATATAATCAATAATAATTTTTTTCTAAACACAAGGGTTTCTGTGACTCAAGAATTGGGATTAATTTTCTTGAGGAAAAAAATACATGATGAATTAAATACATATCTTCAGCTGCCCACCTGATTGTGAGCAGTTTTTTGAGCATCAATTAAGTGAAGACATCATAACACACTGAGCATGAGAAGAAAGGACATATTTGCCCCCTATGAGGCAAAGGTGGAGTGCTAATATATTCACTCAATATTAACCAAGAATATTTACTAAGCAATAAATAATAAATAGTAAATCCTCTTGTAAGAGGCAATAAATCAACAAATGATCAATCTTCTTACAGGATGGCAGCCTAAAGAAGTATTTGCTTTTAGGTTAGATGATGAATCTCTAGGAAGGAATTATTTAACTGATATTCATATGCCCTTGATAGGTTATTAAGCAAAACAGTTAAAAAAGCTAATTAGAAATCTAATAATCTGCTTTAATATTTAGAATTCATAAGACTGAGTAAATAAAGTAATATGAGAATATAAGAATTAATTCCATAAGTATATAAGTTAAAACAGAGGAAACTCCATTAATGAGAATTGTTTTCTTTCCTAGGACTGACCCATAAAAATGTTTCTAAAAATCCCTTTGATTTAGCAAAAGTGGGTGAAAAACTCAGTTTTTCAGTTTCAGTTTCTGTATGCTTATTTTTCTTGAGTGAAAAAAGAAAAGCTGGTTCCTGATCCTACAGCTCTTGTATGATCCTTCAGAGAAAAGGTGTCTTTAAGAAATGATCCACAAAGGAAAACCAAGGGAAGTACACATCAATCCCCCAAAAGCAGAACCTTAATAAAATATTTTAGCAGGAAACTTCATTTAGTGATATTATAGCATAGTGTTGATATCATTAGCCAGTGCTGATGAGCATTCCAACTACAGATCTAAACCAAAATTAAAAATACAGATTACTCTTTAGGTAAAAGAATTATTTTACCAAATGAATGAGGGAAACCTAGGCCTAAGTTATATAGCAATCAGAATATGCCTAAAAAAGAAAGTGGTGATCAAGTAAAGTTGGAAAGCAGCTTGGTCTAAAATCCCTTTCAAAATATGTCACCAAACTGACAGAAAATCAGTTTGTTTTTATTCTGTCTTGATTCTACAATAATTTGCACTCTAAATTTAAAATGATTGCAAGCAATGTGGTAAAGATGACACACTCCTGGACCAAGTCCACATGCACCATCTATTGCTCCCCAGCTGTGTGAACTTGGGCAAGTCCCTTTAACCCTCTAGGTCTTGCCCCTGACACCACATGTACTTGAGGGCCCTCCATCCCGCCTGCCACATCCTGCTGTCCATCATTCTGCTCTCAGGGTTCTGACAGGCTGAAGATGCTGGCTGACTGTGGTAGGGTGAGTCTGGAAGATGGGTGGTCACCCAAGAGAGCTCTGGAGGAAAACCATGCTAGATGAGGTCTTTGAAAGTCTTTAGAAAAGACAGCTCATGCATTTCCAGAGTCATAAATTGTCACACAAAGCCAATGATCTCATTTTAATGATATTTGTTATTGAAAGAAATATGGATAACAACTTGTCTTAAAATCATTTCATGATGTTGTGGTAAATAATATCAAACCAGCCTGGATTGCTGGCATTTTACACTGCCTTTTAGTATTAACAAACAAACAAAAAAGAGACCTCTTGATCCTCCCTGAATAAAAACAGGTGGAAATGCAAAATCATTATATCTATGTGAAAAGAGTACATCTCCATTTCTGTCATGAAGTACAGTGCCATGTTTGCAAAATTATTTTTATTTTGCATGTACCCTGTAGTGCTCAATATTTTAATTGCTACTTCCTCAATAAAATTACTGGAAATCTTCCATCTTGCCATTAGCACTTGCAAAATAACTGTTAACAATATGTTATCCAGACACAGAAACTTTATAATTAATGTTGGAATAGTCTTCAAAGTCTAGTGACTAAAATATATCCTATAAAAATTACTGGACTTCATTCAATGCTGTTCTGCTGTTTTAAAGTTCAGTAAATGTGTTAAGAGGGAGATATTTGGCAACCTAAGTTGGGCAGTCTGGCAGCGAGACCTGAGATGCTGGAAGTTTTGATTTCTGTTGTGTGGTAAATATACCAAAGGCCTCCACAGTTTCAGTGTAACCCCTGAACGGCGAAAGGAGATCTGACCAAAAGCAACTCCCGGTGGGAATCTGAACAGTCATTCGGGGCTATATTCCCACCTTGTCAGTTGATGAGGTGCTGGGACAGGTTCCATTTAAGCCATAAAACACAACAGACCATGTATATATCTGGGTGATTATAGCATAACTCAGATTGTGTTATAAGTCATGAGGCTGAAGGCCAAGTGTCTTAACTCCATGAGAAGTGCAATATTGGCCCGAAACACAGTGCCTGAAGTGTCTTATTGCTGTCAAGAAATGGAATTTCTACAGTACATTAAGAAAAGGAAAACACTTAGCACAGTGGATTTAAAATAGCCATGGCTATGACATCACTGACAGCTAATCAAAACTCTAATTGCAACCAGAGTTCTGAGGTTATTGTATAAAAGGTCTTAAAGACACAGCCATGGATGCAAGGAAGAATGATGCCAAGGCCATGGGAAGAACTCCAGTAGCACAGGATCCTGAAGAAAGAATGGAAAAGGTCGGCAGATTTCAGACGATCTCATTAGCAGTGAATTGGTAACGTCGTTAACTTGCCTTGAGCAATTTAAGCCAAAAAAAAAAAAAAAAAAGCAAGCGGTGCAAACCCTTTTTGAATATTTCTCAGTTGCAGTCTTCATGTTCATACAGTTAACTATTTTTTTCAACAATTACGAGATGAGGCAGCATAAATGGGAACAAAAATCCAGTCCAGGTACCTTCGAAGAGATGAAAGATTACAATGAACTGAGAAGAGTTTGGGGGTCACATGTTGCTCATTATCCGTGCAAGGAATTTCTAGTGTTATTCAGTTGAAGCTGTCCAAAAGGACTGAAGTCACTATGTGATCATAAGGACCCAGTTCAGATCTTACATCTGAAACTGCCTAATACCACAAAGTGGAACGCACATTTCAAGGTCCGGTTAACAGCTTCTATAAATTTAGCTATGCCAAAGCACACACTGAGAGAGGCATGTTCAGAAGGTGCCACAGGGAGGCATATAACATCATAAATGAGAGCAAAAAAAAGAGCTTGCCTCAGGAGTTGGAGGATTTGTGCTTAATGATTTTCTGGGTCACCATGGATAAGTATTTAATTTTTGTGAGCTTTAGTTTCCCCCCAATGGACTCTCCTTGAACTCTGGTTATAGGCATTGCTTCCTCGGGCTCAAAAAGAAGCTACTCTGCCATTTCCTGAAAGTTCACTGACAAAGTCATAAAGAGGCAAAATATACTTAAAGAGATGCTGCCTTTGACACACCATGGGACATGCATGTATATTTGTAAATAAAAGTTACATAGGAACTTTGCCATCAGTTGTAAGCAATTACTAATGCACTTTTACTAACGATATCAGAGCAAGAAATTCTTCATGTTCTGTGGGTAAAAACAAGTGGCAGTTTATCCCATCAAAGAGTACACTTAAGTTCTGGAGCAAAGGCTCCACAAAATCATGTTTATCTCGTTCTTCCCAATTTTTTTTTTTTTTGGAAATTTTTACCTATATCGTTTCTGTCAGCCATGATAATAATAATTGTACACTACCTGTGACAAAATATTTCTAATAGTTTTGTTCATATGTATTTCCAATAATCTCTATTTATATCACTCTGGCTTCCTTTGGGGAAAAAATGTTAAGTGAGTAACCAAATGGCTAACTTAGATATAAGTAAAATTTTAAATTTCTTAAAAATATTATATTCTTATTCTTATGAAATGGAGCAAACAATTATTTTATTAGGTCAAAGTTTTATATATACTGAGGTTTATAAATTTAGCTTTGTTCAGTCAATCCATTTAAGATGGTTAAGAATCCTGCTGGTTTTAATGGCTTCTGCAGTTAAATATATATTTTAGTTTAACTTGAAGTGGGCTGCATTTCTAAATTCCTATTTAACCAATGATCCTGCAACAGACCTTTCATAAATGAAATTCTTCACAATTATAATAACCTTTGTCTTTGATAAGACAAAGAATTAGATTCCAATATACATTCAATTAATGACAGCAACTAAAATATTGTCACAATTTCCAAGCTTGTCACTGAATAAGTTTAATAAAAAATGTTCCATTAACATCACTGTTAAAAGAGTGTGGTGTCCTATAAAAATGACATATTATACAGAGATATAAGAACTAGGGTCTAATGACTGGCTAGTAACACGTCAGAGCCATGGAGAATGATACTCTTTTTCTTGTACATAGATGCAATAAATCAGTGCAAAGCTGCTTTCAAAGTACATGCTGCATATCTCCAATAACAGTGTAACACAGTTTCACCTTTGAGATGTCCTACCTGTGAACATATGTGGGCTGCCACAACGTGGCTGATTTCCAATCGTTTGAACTAATAAGTGGCCTAGATACATTAACTCAACAAAACAGCTCTCTTATTTTAGACATTGTTTGTAACATACTTGTTAGAGAGGTATTACTGGGTTGTTCAGGATATTTGGCTAAAGGATCCAAAATATGCATATTCTTCTCCAACAATCACCCCTCCTCCGGGGCTCCGGGAGACACAAGTGCTGGTGTGCACGTATGTAACAGAGAGGCAAAGTGCAGAACGCTAGGGGTTTTGTTTGTTTTTCATTGGTTTAACCCTGCCCGATCACGTCCAGTGCAAAGTGAAGATAAGACTAGGTTGGATTGTGTATGCAGCATCATCTAAGCAACTACATAGAGCCTCTTCTTATCCTCAACCCCTAATCCATATTAGGCTCTTAGCATCTTCTGGCCAGTCATCTGGTCCAGAAATCACAGTGATGACTGACAAGCAGAGGCACACTTTGATGGAGAAATAAGAGAGCATTTGGCCTATTCACTGCACCAGCAGCACAATAAAGGACCACAGAAGAGAGCCTATGAGTGTGTGAGCCTGAACACAATAACTCTGATCATCAGACCACCAGTTAGTCATCCTAGACCGAGCAATCGGCTGAGCAACTCTTCCTTACTTGAGGCTGAGCAGACAGGCGCTGGAAACGATAAGATTCTCCCTCTCCCTGTTTCCATGTTTCCTCTCTGCCCAACAAACCATCGATTCTACATGTTTAATTACTGTAAACACACATATACTGGGAAATGGGAAAGAACTGTGGGGTTTTTAAAAAGTGATATATTAGGTGGGGCTAAAAGGAAGTCTGTTTGCCAAGGATGTCCTCTGAGGAGTAGCTTCAAGAAAGAGAACACAGAGAAGGAGGAAGTTGTGGAGTGGGCAACAAAGGACTGGGAATTACCCAGCAGGGCATCTCATTGAGGTCTACGGACTATAAAACACCAAGTGGAAAAGGCTGCTGATGGCTCATCATTCACTGAAATCTCCTTTCCCTAACAACCCATACCCTCCGTGTAGCAAAGAGACAGTGAAAATATAACTTTAGGGGTGCCTAGGTGGCTCAGTCATTGGGTGTCTGCCTTCAGCTCAGGTCATGATCCCAGAGTCCTGGGATCAAGCCCCGCATCAGGCTCCCTGCTCCACGGGAAGCCTGCTTCTCCCTCTCTCACTCCCCCTGCTTGTGTTCCTTCTCTCGCCATGTCTCTCTCTGTCAAATAAATAAATAAAATCTTAAAAAAAAAAAAGAAAATATAACTTTATACCACATGGGGTAGGGGTGGGGAGTGACAAACCACTTGTCCTACAGACAAAGCCTGTCTGCTGTGTAATCACCAAAATGATGTAACGTAAATCTCTCTCCCCAGATGAGCAAATCAAATAAGGAAAAGAAAGAAGCTAAAAAGATAAACTATCAAAGAAGAAAAGAAAAAATAGATTGAACCAACCCTTGAGTAGTTAGCATAACAGACACTATAATGGACTGAATAGTGTCCCCCTAAAATTCATGCCCACCCAGAACCCTGTGAATGTAACCTTATTTGGAAATAGGGTCTTTGCAGATAGAATCAAGATAAGATGAGGTCATAGGGAATGGGGTGGGCCTATAGCCAATATGACTGGTGTCCTTTTAAAAAGAAAGAAATTTGGACACAGACATACAGGGAAGATGGCCATGTGAAGACAGAGGCAGAGATTGGATTTAGGCTGACACAACCAAGGAAAGGCAAAGATTGCTGGCAACCGGTGGAAGCTAAGAAGAGGCAAGGAAGGATGCTCCACTAGAGCCTTCAGGGAAAGAATAGTCTTGCTGACACCTTGATTTGGACTTCAAGCCTCCAAAACTGTGAGATAATAAGATTTTGTTGTTTCAAGCCACCCAGTTTGTGGTAACCCTAAGAAACTAATACAAACACTAATGGTACATCACTAGAACTTGTATGTTTGTTATATTGCTCTTTCTTCACATGACAACTTATTCCAATCACATTTTAAAAAATAGCCTTTTGCATGGGAAAACAATACTATTTACCCACTCAGAGCAAACCATGCACTTGAATTTTTATTCTACATTTTAAAAAATAGCCTTTTGCATAGGAAAACAATACTATTTACCCACTCAGAGCAAACCATGCACTTGGATTTTTATTCTACTTGTGTGAATTGATTGGTACCAAACATTCCCTCCACTTTCCATTGTTCTTGTGATCATCATTCACGTGCACATTGGAACATCAGGCAATGAGTATGGATTTCAATCATGGAGAAGAATGTTTCTCTGTCCTATGAGGCCTACGTGGAGATAAAATCTGTAACCCAGCCTCATGAAGGCTATTATCTCTTAAATGACCAAATAAATTAACTGATCTAAGCCACAGTGAGGCTGTGAGAATAATTACCCAGATAATGTGGACAAATTGCAGCACTTTTGTTAAGTAGTGCTTTCTTCCCACTGTAATATATTATATATTTGGGAATTATAAAGTATTTAGGATGAAATAAGCCTTGCTTCTCTAAGTTGTAGTAGTGCCTTTTTATATCCTTAAGGAGTTTTTTTCTCTATCTCTATCAATTAAGAATTCTTTCTCTAAATTAGCTCAATTTGCAGCAAGGGATTAATAAATGGGGAGAGCACTAACCTTTGGCCTTACAAATGAACTCAGAAATAATGATGATCAGAGCTATCCTGCTGGGAGTTTTATCAGTCACAGGGATACTGGCAAAGGTGGATCTATCATGTAATGGGTCTAATGGGACCCAACCTTTGGTTGTGCTTATATGTTGCCAAGTATCCTGACTTGAGTGGAGGTTTTGGTGGGAAACTCCAACTCTCAGCATTCTTATCTTGGTCCCAATGACTGGGTCCTGGATAAAAATGATAATTACAATGATGATATAATAATAACAGCAGCTTGGGGTGCCTGGGTGGCTCAGTCGTTAAGCGTCTGCCTTCGGCTCAGGTCATGATCCCAGGGTCCTGGGATCGGGCCCCGCATCGGGCTCCCTGCTCCGCGGGAAGCCTGCTTCTCCCTCTCCCACTCCCCTTGCTTGTGTTCCCTCTCTGGCTGTCTTTCTCTCTGTCAAATAAATAAAACCTTAAAAAAAAAAATAATAACGACAGCTAACATCCATTGAGCACTTACTATGTGTTAGGCGCTTTGCTAAGAATTTTACCTACATTACCTCACTTAGCTTCTATGATATAGGTGCTATTATTGTCACTGTTTTATAAATGAGGAAACAGATTGAGAGATAAAAAGGAAATTGTACCAGTTGAGATCCATCCCAGCAGGGAAAGATGGCACCCTCAAAAGGGGAGAATAGAGTTTAGTAAGGAGATTATTTACAAAGTTGTGGGCAAAGTTAAGGGAAACCAACAAGTAACGGTGAGGGCCTAACCCTATCAGGAAGTTTTTACTATCCTGGGCTGGAATATGCAAGGCCAGCCAGCAGAAGCCTTTGATAGAAAGACACAGCCACAGTCAATCTGTGACCTGGCAGGCAGGTGCCTGGGAAATAAATACCCTCACCTCTCTCTTCCCTCTCTCTGAGCTCCTAAAGCATTTTCCTTTGGCTGACCCAAATGGAAACCAGAGGGCAAGAGCTCTTAGTGATGTAGTCCCTAGAGGCCAGGCTCCGGGATACCGAGTAGGGTAGAATGGAGAATAGATTGGAGGGGCAAATGGTGTTTATGCAGCACAGTAATTTATTCAGGACATACAATTACTCATCATTGGGTGAAGGCAAAATGCAAATCTGGGCAGACCTTGATGGTACTGGGCCCTCAGGCCCACCTTTGATGGCTCATCAACCACCACTAATGTCTGCCACAGCTCATGACCTGGCTCCAGCTCTGCTCGGGTAAATCAGGACACCATTAGTCCTGTGATCCTGCCAAGCCTCATCCCTTCTTTATCATGCCTGCCACTTGAGCTACTTCAAACCCAAACAGCTATTGTCTCCTCAAACTCTTAATGCCCTGATTTATCAACCTCCCCCTTGATGACTGCTGGAAAGTTTGCTTTGTGGTGCAGATTCCCTGAGGCAGTAACAAAAATGTGCTATTCAAATCTGCTACTGTTGAGAGCATGACTGGCTAATGCCCCTCCTCCCACTGCTGCCTCTTTGGGCTGTTTTTACACTTCCCACAGGCTCCTCTGAGACAATGAATGAGCACATTGGGGGTACTCAGGCAGGCCCAACCCAGCAAGAGGTGGGGATTCCCCACGGGTGATGTTGCTTGAGGAGTCCTCATTAGCCTCATTAGTTCAAAACTCCTCCTTTCCAATCCAATTTCCTTCTCTTTCTTCCTTTTTTCATTCCATAGATGTCAGACCTCATGTGGTCTGAAGCCTCTCTCCACCTTCTCCAGTTTCTCCCAATAAACCTCTTACATGTCTAATTCCATCCTGGCATCTGCTTTCAATAGGCATGAACTAATGCAAATGGTACTGAGGGGGTCTGAGAAAATAGGTGGTAAGATGAGAACAGGGGACTGGCTTATTCATCACCTGAGGGAAAAGAGGATGCCATCCTTTCTTTTTTTAATGTAAATTTTTGTGCAATATTGGTTTCTAGAGTAGAATTCAGTGATTCATCACTTACATACAATACCCAGTGTTCATCATAACAAGTGCCCTCTTTAATAAATAGGGCACAGACAGTCCCTGAACAAGTTAGTAGCTCAATTGCTAAAGATTTCACTAGTGGTTATCTGGGAAAATGAGTGGAAGTAAACACCTTGCAGATGAAACAATCCAGGAATTTGAAAGATGTGAGGTAGCAGTAACTATAAGAATTACGGAGGTGACCACTCACTGCTAGGTTGTTTTGATGCCCTAGAGAGGGATGATGAGAAACTGGGATCCATTAGCAGACAGTTAAAAGCCAAGTCGGAGAGCCAGAGCATATCTCTGGTAGCTTACAAAGAGGCCCTTATTTCCTGGAATGGAAGAGCAGACACAGCTGAGCAGCATACTGGAGCTCTGATAGTTGAGGATCAGAGTTTCAGAGATGGCTTGAATGCTCACCCAGGACAAGTCTGTTATGCTAAGGACCCTGCTTGGGAAAAACTGAGACCCTGAAATATGGGACAGGGCCATCTGGATGGATGTGTCTGAGGATAGTGCCTCTGCAGAGCCCTCTTGAGACTTTTGGAACTGTGTGTCTTCTCATCTGGGGGAAGTGGGCATGCTGGAATGAATACATCAGAAGGCCAGAAGACTGTATTCTAGAGAACATATCATTTACTAAGGCCATTAAAAATGCAGTGGTAGAAGGGGCATGACCATCACTAGGAATTCATGGTAGCTCTCCTCTGTATGCTGTCCTGATTGAAGAAGAGGCAATCACAGAACTGAGCTCATTAATATTTATGGGAGATGATGGGGCTGTAAAGTACTGGAGGCTAGGTATTTAACCATCAAAAACTAAGATGCTGCAATTACTACAATGAAGATCCCAAATAGCCAAAGCAATACTGAGAAAGAAGAACAAAGCTGGAGGTGTCAAAATCCCAGATTTCAAGATATACTATAAAGGTATAGTAATCAAGACAGCATGGTATTGGCACAAAAACAGACACATAGATCAATAGAACAGAACAGAGAGCCCAGAAGTAAACCCATGCTTACATGGTCAATTAATTATGACAAAAGAGGCAAGAATATACAATGGAGAAAAGACAGTCTCTTCAATAAATGACACTGGGAAACTGGACAGCTATAGGCAAAAGAATGAAAACTAGACCACTTTTTTACACCATATACAAAAATAAACTCAAAATGGATTGATTAGAGACCTAATGAGAGACCTGGAACCATAAAATTCCTAGAAGAAAACATAGACAGAAAACATAGACAGGCTCTTTGATATTAGCCTTGGCAACATTTTTCTAGATATGTCTCCTGAGGCAAGGGAAACAAAAGCAAAAATAAACTCTTGGGACTACATCAAAATAAAAAAGCTTTTGCATAGTGAAGGAAACCATCAACAAAACAAAAAGGCAACCTACTACTAAACTAAATTGAATGGGAGAAGATGGTTGCAAACAATATATCTGATAAGGGGTTAATATCCAAAATATATAAAGAACTTATACAACTCAACGCCAAAAAAACAAATAATCTAACTAAAAATGTTCTTCAAAGAAAACATACAGATGGCCAACAGACACATGAAAAAATGCTCAACATCACTAATTCTCAGGAAAATGTGAATCAAAACTACAACGAGATATCACCTTATACTATGAGAATGGCTAGAAACAGAAAGGCAAGAAATACCAAGTACTGGCAAGGTGAAGGAGAAAAAAGAACCCTTGTGCACTGTTGGTAGGAATGTAAATTGGTACAGCTACCATGGAAAACAGTATGGAGTTTCCTCAAAAAATTAAAAATACAAATACCATATGATCCAGTAATCCCACTACTGGGTATTTACCCAAAGAAAACAAAAACACTAATTAAAAAAGAAATATGTACCCTAATGTCTACTGCAGAATTATTTAGCCAAGATGAGGAAGCAACCCAAGTGTTCATTGATAGATGAATGGATAAAGAAGATGTGGTGTGTGTATATATGTGTGTGTGTGTGTGTGTACATATATATATATGTATATATATATAAACGGAATATTATTCAGCCATTAAAAAGAATCCAGTCTTGCCATTTGCAGCACCGTGGATGGACCTAGAAGGTATTATGCTAAGTGAAATAGGTCAGACAGAGAAAGACCAACACCATATGATTTCACTTATATGTGGAATCTAAAAAAACAAAACAAATGAACAAATAAACAAAAAGGAACAGACCCATAAATACAGAGAACAAACTGATGATAGCCTGAGGGGAGGAGGTGTGAGGAGGATGGGCAGAATGGGTGAAGGGGAGTGGGAGATACAGGCTTCTAGTTATGAAATGAGCAAGTCATGACATAAAAGGTACAGCATAGGGAATAGAGTCAATGGTATTGTAATAGCATCTTGTGGTGACAGATCGGTAGCTATACTTATGGTGAGCAGAGTATAACATATAGAGTTGTTGAATCACTGTTGTACACCTGAAACTAATGTAACATTACATGTCAACTACACTTCACTAAAAAAAAAAAAAAGTTACCATAATGATAATGACATGAAAGACCAAAGGGTAGTCAAGGGGTATTGATCTATAAGGAGTTATGGTGATGATTAATGGCACCTGTAGGGACAAAATGGACCAGTAGTCAACAAGTGTGGTGCCTAACTTCTACAATCAGGAAAAAAGTTACAATCCCTTGCTCAGTTTTCAGATCCAGAATCCCCTGACTTGAAAGGGTCCCTACAAAGAAGAACACTGTAACACTGTGAAAAGTACATATTGTAATGGTTTTCCCCAGTTCTTCCCCATTGGGATCTGTGGTCATATACTTGGATGACTGAGTACACTGGGGAGAGGGAAATACCAACTTATCAAGGCTACTGGATTCAGAGTCTCAAGGGACATTGAGTCCCAGAGACCCAAAGCATCATCGTGTGGTCCCCATGTTAGATGCCAGGTATTAAATGCTATTTAAGGTCCAAGTTCCATGGACCCACCAGGTAGCCCTTTCCTCAGTTCCCTACCTTAGCATTGGGACTGACACATTAGGGAGTTTGAGTAACCCCCATCCTGGGTCCTTGGCTTGTGGAGCCAGAGCTATCAGAGTGGAGAAAACCAAATGGAAACCTTTGAAACTGCCCTTGTTTCGTGGACAAGAGAGTAAATAAAAAACAATATCACATACCAGCAGGGATGGTGAAGATTAGTACCATCACTAAAGCCTAAAAGATGCAGGGATGGTGGTTTCAGATGTGCCTACCAAGCCTTAGGCATCTTCATCCAGAAACAGAGCACAAGTTATTTTGTGGTAATGATTATTGCACACTCAAATTTCATAATTTGAACTCTGATTTATCACTCAAGTTATGGATAACTGTAGATCACACCAAATTAGAACTTAAGAGGGAGGGTTATGGCTGTGAATTTAAACAAAGAAGATACTATGCCTTCTGGACATATTATAATCATCCTAACTGGGCTCCATCAACAATAAACTCCATGACATTTTCAAAAACGGCACATTGCCTCTTCGTGCTTTATTGCTCCAAGCTTCTCTACATGGACTATTATTCTATCTATATTTGGCCAGGTATACTACAGCATCAATTTTAAGATAACGTAAGAGCCACCTTTTCCAAGAAGTCGCCCTGAAACCCCATCTTCACACCAGGCTGGTTTAGAGGTCCTTTCTTGGTGCTCCAATAATACCCCTGCAGTTTTATATTTGCCAATAAAATCCCACCTTGTTTTATAATTGCCCGTTAATATATTTGTCTCCTCACTGGACTGTGAGCAACTTGAGGGCAGGGACTGTATCTCACTCATCTTTGAGCCTCAGTGGCTTAGAATAGTGCCTGGCACATGGTTGGCAGCCCATAAATAATGAAAGAATAAATGATTAAATAAATATAAATATTCTGTGTTGATGTTTGGGTTTTGTACCAGTTTTTCAGAATGCAGCACTTTATGAATGATTTCTGCCAGAACCCATTAGAATGTTTCATGAATGTGTATGCAGGCAAGTTTCCAATTTATTCTTTTGAACTGGAACAATACTGTTGCAGACCACCCAGCAAGGACTAGTCTCCCTGGTCAATGCTCTGCAACAAGATTGAAACATCAGCCTTCAGTTTACTCTGGGTTCTTACACACATCATCTCCACAGAAGGTCAGAAAAGTTATCAACAGCAGAATTATTGATCTAGGGTGCTCCCAGGGGGGCTTGGGATTCTGAAGGTGCCCAACATCTGGCTTGCTTGCCACAGAAGGTCTTCCAAAGGTCTCTTTAGCTGATGTGGCTCTTCAATCTCAGCTTAAAAGCATCACTTTACCAGGTTCCACAGAACTATGTCTGCCATGTGCCTGAGAACAGTAAGCTCTCGGGACACCTGGGTGGTTCAATTAATTGTCTGCCTTCAGCTCAGGTCAAGATCCCAGGGTCCTGGGATCAGGCCCAGAGTCGGTCTCCTTGCTCAGTGGCAAGTCTGCTTCTCCCTCTCCCTCTGCCTGCCGCTCCCTCTCTCTGTCAAATAAATAAAATCTTAAAAAAAAAAAAAAAAAAAAAAAGGAAGGAAAGCTCTCAGATAGTAGAATGGTCAGTTGTAGCTCAACCTGACTAGAAACTATCATAGGCAGAGTTTTGCACTACTTGTCAAACCACACAAGCCTGATTTTACCATGTGGAAGGACCTGCTCCAATCAAAGCTACACCACTTAGAGAAAGTCAAGCATTACAATACAATTGACATGAGTGAACCTTCAAACATTTGTACACAGCAAATAATATGTTGGTTATTCTTTTGAATGTGTTTCCACCATCTGATTTATTCTTCCCAGATCTGAAGTATAGAATATGAGACATCAATAAATCTAGGTGAATGTCGTGACCAGTGCAGAAAGGATCCAACTATATTAGGACCAAACAACATCACCATCACATAATTTGATCCTTTGTCATTGTTCGGGAATATGAGGGAAGGGAGAATACTATGAGCTTTTGAATTACACTAACCTGGATTCTCATACAATCTCCACAACTTAACAACGGTATGACTGGACAAGTTACTTCATCTGATTAATCCTCAGTTTCATTGTCCATAAACTGGGACAATGTGTTTAACTGCAAAACTTCTCCTTCTTCCCTTATATCATGCTGTTTATTATAAAACATGATCTTTGCTCTGGAATATATGGCTCTAAAAGGAAAAATATGACAGAAAAACAAATAATTAAAATACAATCTAAACACTTGCCAGTTGCTTATTGAAATCTTGCCCCAAGTTTCCAGGAAAACATCAGAGGCTTAAGAGTTAGAAACAATATAAAAGCCAATGTCTATCCCAGTGTCTGATACAGAATAGATACTATCGAATAACAATATCATGACCATTTAAGTTCAGTTGGATCAAAACTACACACTTAGTCAACCTTCTGGCCCAAGAAGAAGCATGTTCATATCAGGCAGGCTCCTCCTTGTTAGCACTGTGTCTTTTTATATGCAAAGAAAGCCCCATCAAGCCAATTCCATATGAGTAAGGCACAGGCGGGGGGCAAGGTAGGGAGCGATAGGTAGGGAGCTACATGGTCAGGCTCACAGAAATTCCCAAAATGTGGAGGTGTAAGGAAACCAGAGATAAGGGAACAAACCAGGCCACCCTGTCCCAGGTGTGTGTGGGGGGGTGTCTTTTTTTTTTATGACAGTCACCTGTGACCAACAAAGAATAACCAGACCCTAAAAAGAAGTAAGCCATTAAACATGTTATCACCAGTCCTTACTCAAACCACAACGTCACGAGAATGTTAAGGTCACAAGCTCCCTGGTCAGAGAGGTCTAAATAAAAGACTGTCAGTGGAGGCCCATGTTGGCAACCCTGTCAGGACCCCTCTCCCTCCTCAGAGCTTTTTCTGTATCCTTGCTTAATAAAATTATTTACTCACTCTCCTTTGTCCTCAAGGTTCATTCTTTGACTCCCTCCATGAGACAAGAACCTCGCTCTCCTGCTTCACAAGATGCCTTTGCACGATACTCTGCCCTCCAGACATCTCATCATATTTGTGCCAAGTGAAATCTTCACTACTTACCAGCTACTGCAGTTTCTAGTCTATAAAATGGGGTTTATAATATATCTCATACAGGGTCGATGTGAAAATCAAATAAAATAGCATATGCCTTCAAAAACTTTCCACAAATAATTATCAAGCTCTTACTTGTCTCCTCAACGGTATGGCTGCAGTGATAAATAAGAAACAGTAACCATTCTAAAGGACCCTTAAATGAACATTCATGGTAGGGTGCCTGATGCAATATAATCCACTAAAAATAGGGGCTAATAGAATCAGAATTCTGATAGCCAGAAGGATGTTCAAGTGTATGTAATCGTAAGGGAGAAACGTTTCCTTGCCATCTCTTGAACCCCTTGTATACAGCAAGATTCTGTGCCTGGGTCCCCATAGTCTTTATTACTCAATTTTGTGGGCATGAGCATACTCATAAAGATTATTGCAAAGCATTTTAGTTCTAGAGGACTCCAAGGATAATTTATACCAACACATATTAAAAAGATACCACTGAGGTGGCGCCTGGGTGGCTCAGTCGTTAAGCGTCTGCCTTCAGCTCAGGTCATGATCCCAGGATCCTGGGATCGAGCCCCGCATCAGGCTCCTTGCTCCGCGGGAGGCCTGCTTTGCTTCTCCCTCTGCTGCTCCCCTTGCTTGTGTTCCCTCTCTCCCTGCCTCTCTCTCTGTCAAATAAATAAATAAAATCTTAAAAAAAAAGTACCAATAAATATTAAAAAAAAAAAAGATACCACTGATATTTTCTTTTAATGCTGCCTATGTATATATCATTTCTTCAAACTTCATAAAAGGAATAGTATTTATTTCTAAAACATGTTTCCCCAAGTGGGATGATACTTATTATCAATGCATAGTTTTAGGTCTATCAACCCAAATTACATTTTATAGTATTTCTTCTGGCTGAGCTTCTGTTTTTCTCATTCCACCATAGAGTAAGTTATCAGATCTAATTTTGAAATATGAAAGCTATTATCCAAAAAGCAGCAGTATTTCCAGGTGCACTTTATGAAAGTGGAGAACTATTTCTCAGAAGCATAAAACAGTTGTTGAAAAATGCTTTAAAGTGCCAACAAGTTAGAAGTCTTATGAGTTGAGCAAGGTCAAGCTCAGAGGAGTGGAACCCTGAAGTCTATATGCCCCAGTCCCACAGTCTTCATGGGCATCATATTCAGACCCATGACAGTCTACACTAAAAAGGGAATAGAATACATTTTATTTCGAAAGTTAAAAGCTTTATTTTGTTCCATGTAAACATTTAAAATACATCGTATCACATTATTTTAACTCCACTTGGCATTTCTTTATTGTTTAATATACTGCAAGCCTCAAAAATAGCCCAGGCTCTCTCAAACTTAGAGAAGACTTGGAGAAGAAAATCTTCAGGCAGCCTGATACCTTTAAGCAACAGAGCTCCAAGGAGAACGTTAGTGATCAAACAATTTCTTTTGTGATCAGACTTTTGGAAAACTCACTCACATGACTGAAAGCCACAAGACTGATTTATGGCAACATCCCAATTTAATGATTTACAATTAGAAGTACATTATATGGTTTATGCACAGGTGATCAGTGCATTTATACAAAGGACAAGAAAGATGTTAGGAAAGTCTACCATGAGCAGAAAGCAGTTCACTGATTTTTCTCTTTTCTTTAAGCAGCACTTACTGAATACCTAAAATGTTCTGGGTTATATGCCTGGCGCTGTTCAGGAAAAAAAAAAAAAAAGATAAAATAATTGCTTCTATTTATGGAACATTTATACTATGTCAGATATTTTGCAAAAGTGATCTCACCATCTCATTTAATTATTACAAAAACACAAAAGGTTATAAAGCCCACTTTAACAAATGAGAACACTGAGGCTTGAGAAATAAAGTAACTTGCACAATTACACAGTAGTAAGTAGAACTAGGAATCAAATCCAGATCTATTATTCTGTAAAATTCAAGCTCTTTCTATCACACAATGCTGCTTTTAACTTAATATAATATGGGGTTCAGCAAACTAAGGCTTGGGTTCAAAATCTAGTCTATAGCCTACTTTTGTAAATAAAGTTTGATTAGCATACAGCTATGCTCATTCCTTTTTGTATGAACTGTGACTGCTTTCTTGCTAGGGCACCAAAGTTGAGCAGTTGCAACAAAGACCTTATGGCCTACAAAATATTTATTGTCTGGCCCTTTTATGGAATAAGTTTGCTGAACACTGATTTAAGACATGATCTTTGTTCTAGCATTGATACCTTGTTTACGATAAGCCATTACCATGCCCAGTCTCGCAGGAGTCATCTCAGCAAACTAAGACCAGCTATAGACATACTTACCAAAACACTGAATCCTGAGTCATATGTGAAATTGCCATGACAATGAATTTTGTCTCACCCATTTATATACTGAACCTTCTCCTAGCTAGCCCCCTTGAAATCCTACATGTATTCCCATGTTCCTGCCGACATGTGTGGCTATCTATGGTGCATTTGGCATGTGAATGCTTCTTCCTGAAGCAGCCTTGTACTTCCCTGCTTGGGTTGTGCTGAGATCTGACCCAGATTCTTATCTGGAGGCAATGAAATACGGTAGGGGGTTGACCTTAATGACAACCAGCATCATCTTCTGAGGTATTATCCTTAAGGTGAGGTCATCGAATACTGTCCATGGAAGAGGAGGCTCCTAGCCTCTGGCAAGGAGTAAGGACTTGCTTCTGATGGTCAGGGCATTCAGAGAAATTGGGAGTTAATGGTCCTCACGCTCATTCACATGAACGTTCTCATCCCAGTTCTCAGGATCCCAACTCTTTCTCTATCAGATCTCAGATTTAGATATACAAGAACCATTGAGTTTTCTTGGCATTCTTGCTACTCTTATACTCAGATCAAAGGCCCAAATTTCAGCCCAGTCACTCCTGCAGCTGCAGGAGATGAAAGTTTTTCTAAAGCTGTCATAAGGTCCTCTGGCTATCACAGCATGACATAGGTTAAAAATTGTCTTTAGCCTATAATTTTTTTTTTGCAAGGCTTCTGGTGATGTCAAAAGCAGCCACCGAACACCACAGTCCTCTTAATTATCATTACTCCCATAATGTTAAAGAACAGGAGACATAATGTTCTGATGCTATGTCATCCACCTGCACCTTAGCCCAATTAACAAGAAGTGAAAGGTTTAATAATTGTAATGCCACAGCATACCAGAGGTTGTTATCACAACACTTCTCATACCAGGTGCTTTATCCTGTGCTTTCTATGGCTTTGTGACTCAAAATCTGGTGCATGCACCAGCAGCATTGGCATCACTTGGAGCTTGCTAGAAATGCAGAATCTGAGGCCCCACCCCAAGAATATTGAATCAGAATCTGCATTTTATTGAGTTCCCCAGGTAATTTTTTTTTTAAAGATTTTATTTATTTATTTGACAGAGAGAGACACAGCAAGAGAGGGTACACAAGCAGGGGGAGTGGGAGAGGGAGAAGCAGGCTCCCCACTGAGCAGGGAGCCCGATGCGGGGCTCGATCCCAGGACCCCGGGATCATGACCCGAGCTGAAGGCAGACGCTTAACGACTGAGCCACCCAGGCACCCCACCCCAGGTAATTTTTATGAACACTAACATTCGAGGACCTTTGCTCTAACCTATAACAGATCCTGAAGTAAAGCTGATATGCTGCCACATTTTCGGAGAGTATAATCCGAATGGAAACAACAGAAAGAGCAGAAGGAAAGAGGCAGAGAGAAAAGAAAGCAAATGCAAGAAAGTGCATTGCCAATTCATCACAACTTCTCAAGAAAGCACAGGATGGATAATTGGTCACATGGTCTTTCTCCAGAGAGTCTACATGGAATCGTAACAGCTTGGAACAGTCTGTTGTTGAGAGGAAGGAGGGAGAAAAGTGAGCAATTTATTTGCTTGTTCATTTCTGTTTCCTGTCTTCCATTGGTCAAAGAGTGCCCTAAGAGCTGTTAACTTTTCAGCACTTCTGGATATATTATTAGGACCTTCCATGCAGCTACCTGGGAAGCCTGAGCATCAAGTCCAGTTAGACCATATCTGGGTGCTGGAGTAGTCAAGGATTACCAAATACCCAAGAAAAATTTCTGTTATGAAACATGTTTCTTAGTCTGCTCTGGCTGCCATAACAAAATACCATAGAATGGTAGTTTAAGTAATAGAGATTTATTTTTCATAGTTCTAGAGGCTGGGAAGTCCAAGGTCAGAGTGTTGGTCAATTCAGTTCCTGGTGAGAGCTCTCTTCCTAGCTTGCAGACAGCCACCTTCTAGCTGTGTCTTCACATGGCACAAAGAAAAAGTAAACTCTCTTGATGTGTCTTGTTATAAGAACATCAACCCTATTGGATTAGGGCCCCACCCTTATGACCTCATTTAACCTTAATTACCTAAAAGCCGTATCTCCAACCATAGTCCCATTGAGGGTTAAAGCTTCAACATATGAATTTTAGGGGGACATAATTTGGTCCATAGCAGATGTAAACCCAGGGGGAAAAAAAGCATCTTAGAGGAAACCGTACAGTGAGATGAAACATTTGGGGAAAAAATCTATTAACAGTCACAGAGAAAACAACTGTTACTCTACAACAAGATAAGAAATAGGAGAGGTGCCTTCATAAACCAAAACAGAAGGATTTTAAAAAGAAATATTTAGAGAAAAAGAACTTTTTGCAATTAAAATATGATAGCAGAAATAAAAAATCATATAGGAGAGATGGAAAATAAAATTGAGAAAATTTCCAAGAAACTAGAGCATAAGGATTAACTGAAGTAAAATAGATGAGAAAAAAGTTAAAAAAAGAAGTAAAAGGTCAGCTTAGGAGGTCCAACAATCATACAAAAGGAATTTCAGAAAATGACCCCCCAAAAAGGACATAAAGGTAAGGGGAAAATCCATAAAGCAATCATGAAAATTTTTCATATCCAAAGGACTAGAGTTTCTCAATTGAATGAGTCCATCTAATGTTCAGCATAATAAATTAAAAAAAAAGACCTACACCAAAATAACCATGAAATTTCAGAACACTGGGAATAAAAAAGTTATAGAATTTCCAGTGGGAAAAGACAGATTATACCCAAAGGATTAAGAATCAGGAAGCTAGATTTATCAAGAGTAACACAGAAAAGAGAAGAAAATGGATATAAATCATGGATACAAAGGGTATAATAAATTTTGAGGAAAATTTGTTTCCTATCTGAAATATATATATATATATAAGATTTGTTTATTTATTTGAGAGAGAGAGCAGGGGAGGAGCAGAGGGAGAGGAAAGAGAGAATCTCAAGCAGACTCCACTACCAGTGGAGAGCCCCATGTGGGGCTCAATCCGATGACCCTGAGATCATAACCTGAGCCGAAATCAAGAGTTGGACACTTAACCTACTGAACCACCCAGGTGCCCCTGCAATCTGAAATATATTAAGCAAAACTATCAGTCAAATGAAGGAATAAAACAAATACATTTTCAAACATTCAGGCTCTGAACAATTTTATCCTGCATGTGTTCTTTGTCAGGAAGATATGGAAGAAGGTGTTCCATCAAATCAAGGAAGCACACCATGAAATAGGGAACACTGAATCCAACTAACAAATCCAATAATAGAGGGAGGAAAAAGGGAATCTGGGATTCCCTTTTATCCCAGAACAAGAACAGTGCCTAGAGAGTAACTAGTACAAATTAGAGCAGGTCAGAAGGCTCTGGGATATAAATCTGGTAGAAAGTGTAACGTGTTTTAATGTATTAAAAGGAAGATCTGATATTTGGGAACAGATAAGCTCACCTGAAATAACATTTACATGGTCATAAAAATGTAACTGACTAGGTATCTAACTAAAATTATGATATAACTATATTCTGAGGAGTGGAGATGGAAAGTATGCAAGTATGAGAAGGGAGAGGTGTGAAAGAGACCTAATTTCTCATCTTCCACCTTGTAGGACAACAGATAATGTCTTAAAAAAAAAAAAGAATTAGCAGGATGAAGGCAAGTACAAAATAATCAGCCCCCAAACTGAAATTTTTCTATTGGGGAATTAGAAATAGTGAAAACAGTGAACTGCTCTCTTCATAATATCCTGTAGAGCTATTGCATCTTTAACTCATATGCTTCTCTCACTTTTATAAAAATTAAAACTGAATATAAAAATCTGAAATCTAAAAAGCAGGGTGCCTGGTGGCTCAGTTGGTTAAGCATCTGCCTTTAAGCATCTGCCTATGGCTCAGGTCATGATCCCAGGGTCCTGGGATTGATTCTCACATTGGGCTCCCTGCTCAGCGGGGAGCCTGCTTCTCCCTCTCCTCCCAGCTCATGCTCATGCTCTCTCTTTCTCACTTTCTGCTCTCTCTCTCAAATAAATAAATAAAATCTTTTTAAAAATTTAAGAAAAGTATGTAGTGTAGTAAGTTATAAACAAAGATCTAAGGAGCAGTGAATAATTGCTGTTGGGGGAAAAGGGTAGCAATGACATGCATAGAGAACTGGCAATTAAATATTGTTAAATAACAATATTTAAAGATAAATGCAAGTTTGATGGGTAAAAAGTAGGTGAAAGAATATTTGAGTTAAAGGGAATAGAAGGTGAGAAGGATATGGAGGCTTAAATGAGCACAATCTTTTTAAGAAAGTGTTAAGTTTTGGTGTGATAGTGATATAGGCATTGGTGAAGAAGTGGTGAAATGTTTGCATGGAAATGCGGGGTATAGGTCACAAATTGGATATTATTCTGCAGATACTGGGAAGCCATTGTAGGATCCTAAGCACGTTTAGATGTGTCTTAATGGTCGTGATCCCAGGTGATTCACATATAATGAAATGGAAGCAGGACTGGAAGACTTACTTGGAGGAAGAGAACCCACAAGGATCAGTTTTCTCTTTATCAATCCATTAGCTGCTCTGGGCAACTTGACCCTTTGCCCATGAGAAGAACACACTATTCAAAATTCTCTTATACTACCGTTTCAGCTTACTGTGTCCAAGCTTAAACCCAAACTTTGTTTATTCTTCAAGACCAGAACCTCCAGAAGGCACTAATCTTTTTGTTTACAATAAAAGAAGTCAAACTGTCTCCCTTCCAATGGCATTAGCTGTTACATGGCAACTAAACCAAGCTCTGAGACCAGTTTTTGTCCCTAAGGAAAGATAGGAGACATAGTAAATCATTGCCTCAGAATCCAATTGCTAAGCTAGTATGATCTGTTGATTTACCTTGCTTTTTAACCTTGAAAAGCCAAGGGCTTTTGGTCTTAGCATTTTAAGTCCTGACTTTCTAGTTCTGAACTTTAGTTGCTGAATTCCTTTTAATCCTTTCCTCCTCTGCCTGGATATCTGAACTGCTGCTCTATCTGACCAAATGTAACTGCTTGTCCTTGATCACTGACTGTTTCATCCATAGCAGGAATCCTTCCAACCAACTCTTGTTGACCCCCTCATTATAAAGGGGATGACTCTACCTTCTTCAACCAATAGTTTTTAAAATATAAAAGAAGTAGTAATGAGGTCAGATGACAAAATTCTAACAAGCAAAGCAAGGGTTAGAATTTACTATTATTTAAAAATCTTGTTCTGTTATTGATTTCTAGTTAATTCTGTATGGTCTGAGAACATACTTTGTCTAATGTCAATTTGTTAAATTTTCTTAAGGTTTGATTTATGGTCCAGAATATAATCAATCTTGGTAAATATTCTAAGTATAGTTGACTATGCATTTTGCTGATGTTGATGGAGTGTTGTTATAAAAGTCAATTAAGACAAGATAGTCTTCACTGTTGTTCAGATCTTCTATATCCTTACTGATTTTCTACCTACTTGTTAATTACTGAAAGAAAAGTGTCAAGTCTTCAACTATAATTGTAAATCTGTTTATTTCTTCTTTCAGTTTTATCAGTTTTTGCTGTATGGATTTTGAAGCTTTGTTATTAAGTATATAAACATTGATCATTATTATGTCCTCATAATGAACTGACCCCTAATTTATCATCAAGAAATGTTTCTCTTTATCCCTGATAATATTACTTGCTCTTAAATCTACTTTGATATTAGGGGACCTGGGTGGCTCAGTTGGTTAAGCAACTGCCTTCGGCTCAGGTCATGATCCTGGAGTCCCTGGATCGAGTCCTGCATTGGGCTCCCTGCTCGGCAGGGAGTCTGCTTCTCCCTCTGACCCTCCCGACCCTCCCCCCTCTCATGCTCTCTCTCTCTCAGTCTCTCTCTCTCAAATAAATAAATAAAATCTTTAAAAAATAAATAAATAAAATAAAATAAAATATATATGTATATATTACTCTAGCTTCTTTTTTTTTTTTTAAGCAAACTCTACCCCCAACATAGAGCTCAAACTCATGACCCAGAAATTAAGAGTTGCATGCTCTACTCACTGAGCCACACAGGTGCCCCTACTCTCTCTTTTGAGTTTGTGCAGCATAGCTTTTCTCATTCTTTCACTTTCAATCTATGTTTCTGTTTAAAGTAGGTTTCTTATAGACTGCATAGAACCGAGTCTTGCTTTGTATCCAATCTGAGAATCCTATCTTTTAATTGGTATGATTGGATGACTTATATTTATACAATCTTTGCTATGGTTGGATTATAGTCTGCCATCCTACTAGCCACTTTCTGTTTGTTCCATTTGTTCTTATTTCCTCTTTTTCTCTGTTCCTTTATATTAATTGAGCATTTTTTTGTGATTCCCTTTTTATCTTCAATATTGACTTATTCTTCATACCTCTGTATAAAATGCTTTAATGGTTTCCATAGGTTTTGAAATTTAGATATTTAGCTAATCAGAGTCCACTCTCAATAGTATTGTTTAGCTAAAGCTTCCAAACTTGGTCTTATTTTTGTCATACATTTTAATTTTATATAATATTTTTACATAATACATATAACAGTACATTGCCACTGTTCTTGCTTTAGGCCATCATTTATGTCTTAAAGGGATTAAGAAAAGTGAATTATATTTTTCATCATTTATTTCATTTCCAGCACTCTTCTTTATGTATATCCAAATTTTTGTATGGTTGTTACATTCCTTCTGCTTGAATAGAATTCCTTAGGATTTATTTCAGCACAGACCTCTGGCAACAAATTTTCTTATTTTTTTGTTTTCTGGAAAAGTCATCAATTCTTCTTCATATTTGAAAAATATTTTTGTGTGTATAGAATTCTGATAGTTTTTCTTTCAACATTTTAAGGATATGACTCTTTTTATCTTATGGTTTGTAGTTTCTGATAAAAATCTGCTGTTATTCTTAGATTTGTTCCTCTGTAGATAATCTGTCTTTTGTTTCTCTGGCTGCCTAGAAGATTTTCTCTTTGTCCATGGTTTCCACTAGTTTGAATATAATGCACTTATATTTGGGTATTTCATGTGGTTTTTTCAAAGATTTTAGTTATTTGAGAGAGAGCTCATGCAGAGGGAGAGGAGAAGAGGGAGAGGGACAAGCAGACTCCACACTGAGTGGGGGGCCTAATGCTGGGCTCAGTCCCAGGACCCTGAGATCATGATCGGAGCCATAATCAAAGAATTGGAGGCTCAACAGACTGAGCCACCCAGGCACCCAGTGTATTTGTTTTTATCCTGATTGATATCGTCTGAGCTTCTCGGATCTGTTGACTGGAATCTTTGATTAATTTTGGAAAATTATTAGCCATTATATCTTCTTTTTTTTTTTAACGTTTATTTGAGAGAGAGAACGCAAGCGAGCAGGGGGAGGGGCAGAGGGAGAGGGATAGAGAGAATCTCCAGCAGACTCCCCGCTGAGCATGGGGCCCACATGGGGCTCAATCTCAGGACCCTGAGATCATGACCTGAGCTGAAATCAAAAGTCAGATGCTTAACTGACTGAGCCACCCAGGCACCCCGGCCATTATTTCTTCTTAAGAACAGATATTTTGTGTCCTATTCACTTTCTTTTCTTCTGGGATTCTAATTACACACATGTTAGACTTTTGTTATTGTTCCACAGATCTTGAGTGCTCTGTTCTGTTTTCCCTTTTCCTCTTTCTCCTCCTTTTTCAGTTTGGGTGATTTTTATCAATCTATCTTCAAGTACACTGATTCCTCCCGTAACTGTATTGATTCTACTGATGACTCAAGCAGGCATTGGAGGCATCCTTCATCTCTCTTAAAGTGATTTTTTCCTAGCATTTCCATTTCATTCTTTCTTATAGTTTCCATCTCTCTCCTGATATTACCCATCTAATCATGCATATTGTACACCTTTTCCACTAGATCTTTGACATATTAATCATTTTAAATTTCCTACCCAATAGTTCCAACATCTGTGTTATATCTTGGTCTAGTCTGTCCATTATTTTGTCTCTTGAAATCGTGTTGTATTTTTTTATTGCTTCTTGTTATGCCCAGTAGTTTTTGTTGAACCTAGATATATTGTGCAGTACAATAGAGACCAAAGGAAATAGATTTTATGCATGGAAATGGGTATATCTTTTCTTCTGCTAGGCCTTTAGTTTGGGGGGCGTTGAGTGAATTTAGTCAGAAATTTAAATGGGTGTGGAGGATGTTTTTACTCAGGTTACACTCAGTGCACCATATGTTTCAAATTCCCATAGAATTACTTTGTATTTAGGGTGGTGGGGTAGTTTGCCAGAGGCTTTTCCTAGTGTCTGCCCCACCCTCACTTTTAGGTCTTTCCTTTGTTCCTGTGCCTCGGATAGGTCTTCCTGCATTCCCATGTCCTTCTCCAGGCAGTGGACTGCTATTAGCTGTTGATTCTTAGTCTGTGTTTTAGGGGTTGAGGGAAATGTTTACTCTTGTTCTAAAATTAAGCCTCAGTTTTAGGCACGAACTGTGTCACTGGATTGTAAGGCTGGGGCCTTCTTGGTGATGAAGAAGACCCAGCTCTCAGCTGTAGAAGACCTCTAATGGTCTAGGATAGAAGTGTTCTTGCCCCTCCCTCAGAGAGACTTCTCTATTCCCTTCCACCAGCTGTAATGGGTCTTCACACAAAAATATGTAAATATTATGAAATGATTGCCACAATAAGGTTAGTTACATCCATCACCTCATATAGTTACCTCTGTGGGGGGGGCGGGCAGGGGTGAGAATATTTAAGATCTACTCTCTTTGCAACTTGCAAGTATACCATACAGTATTGTTAAGTATAGTCACCATTTTATACATTAAATCCCCAGAACTTATTCATTTTATACCTGGAAGTCCCTTTGACCAACATTTCCGCACTTACCCCACTCCACAAGCCCCTGGAAATCACCAATCTATTCTTTGTTCCTATGAGTTCAGCTTTTTTAGATTCCACATACAAGTGAGATTATTCAGTAGGTTTTCTTCTAGGTCTAAATTATGTCTATTCTTTGTTCCTATGAGTTCAGCTTTTTTAGATTCCACATACAAGTGAGATTATTCAGTAGGTTTTCTTCTAGGTCTAACTTATGTCACTTAGCATAATGCCCTCCAGGTACATTCTTGTTGTCACAAATGGCAGGATTTTCTTCTTTTTTATGGCTGAATAATATTCCATTATATACATGGAATGCCATTGGAATTTTGGTAGGGATTGCATTTAATCTGGCTTTGGGTAGTATGGACGTCTTAGCAATATTAATTCTTCCAATCCTTGAACATGGGATATCTTTCCATTTATTGATGTCTTCTTCAATTTCTTTCATCAATGTCTTTCAGATTTCAGCATACACAAAACTCCTTGGTTAAATTTATTTATTTTTTCACCTCCTTGGTTAAATTTATCCCGAAGTATTTTATTGTTTTTGATGCTACAATGAATGGACTTACTTTCTTTATTTCTTTTTCAGATAGTTCATTGTGAGTGTATAGAAACAAATTTTTGTGTGGCTTCTTTCACTTAGTATAATGTTTTCAAGTTTCACTTACGTTGTAGCATGTATCAGAACGTCATTTCTTTTCATGGCCAAGTAATATTCCATTGTGTGGATATACCCTTTTAATTCATTTATCAGTCAATGGATATTTGGATTGTTTCCACCTTTTGGCTATTATAACGCTGCTATAAACATTCATATGCAAGTTTCTGGATGAATTATGCTTTCATTTCTCTTTGGTACCTATCTAGGAGTAGAACTGCTGGGTCATATGTTAACTCTTGTGTAATCATTTAAGGAATTGACAGATTGTTTTCCAAAGCGGCTATGTACTCTTTTACATTCCCACCAGCAGTGTATAAAAGTTCCAATTTTTTCTCATCCTCACCATCACTTGTTATTTCTGACATTTTGATTCTAGCTATCCTAGTAAATATGAAATGGTATCTTATTCTGCTTTTGATTTGCATTTCCCTGATGGCTAATGATATCAGGCACCTTTTCTTGTGCTTATTGGCCATTTATATGTCTATTCAGATATTTTGCCCAGTTTTAATTGGATTGTCTTCTTATTATTGAGTTATTAGAGTTCTTTATCTACTCTTGATTCAAGCCCCTTATCAGATACATGATTTGCTAAATGTGTGTGACATTTTATTTGGCAAGTTTTAGTAACTATCTATCTACATGATCACCTTCTCTTTTTAGACACATTTTCTATATTCAAGTTAACTTCGGCATGCTTTGTAATTAAATACTTCAAATTAAATGCATTGGATACATATTTAGTATTATGCTTTCTCTTATTAACACTTCTATTAGATACATGCACACTGTACACAGCCAACACATAGAAGTGTTATATTGTAGTGGTTAATGGATAGGAGAGGGTAGCTCTGGGGCTAGAGTTCTGGGTTCTGATACTGGTTCCACTACTTACTTGTTGTGTTACTTAGGATGTTACTTCACCTCACTAAGTCTTAATTTCCCTCATCTGTAAAATGAGGCTAAGGATAATACCTACCTACTATATGGTAAAGTAATAGTGATTAAATTAAGCAAATGTAGTAATGACTTAACCCTAACTTCACACAAAAATATTAATAGTATTATGTTTGTTATTGTTGTTATTATCATGTTTACTTTGTTCCAAGTAATGTACATATTTTATAGATATTATTTAATTTAATCTTCAGAACAATTATATGAAGTTGATATTATCACAGATAATATTTTCCTTAATATGCATACACAATTTTAAAATATCATTGTTATATAATCAAAAGAAGCACATTCGATAACTATTGCCTACCTAAAGATAACTACTGGATTAGAATATTTGTTAAGACATATTTAGGGGCGCCTGGGTGGCTCAGTTGGTTGAGCGACTGCCTTCGGCTCAGGTCATGATCCTGGAGTCCCGGGATCGAGTCCCGGGATCGAGTCCCGCATCGGGCTCCCTGCTCGGCGGGGAGTCTGCTTCTCCCTCTGACCCTCCCCCCTCTCATGCTCTCTGTCTCTCATTCTCTCTCTCTCAAATAAATAAATAAAATCTTTAAAAAAAAAAAAAGACATATTTAAATTTTATTTCTCAAGATCCTGGTTTGTCTACCTGGTCTTGTGGATTCATTACTTAATCATAGTATGACTTAAAGGAATTCTTCATTCGTTTAATAAAGAATACTGATAGTGTTTGTTTGGATTCCTATTTAATTCTTCAGCAAACATTCACTCTTTTATTTGAATAGATTTTCATTGTCTTTACTCAAACACATTTTAGTGATTTATATTCTCTCATCACATTAGTGAAATAAATGTTAAATGATTAACCGAAATGTTTATTTTAAAAAGTGACTGGATGAAAATATTTCAGGAGACAGAAATTTTGGAACAGCACATATTCAAAGAGAAAGAAGGAAAAATCTTTTTGGTATGTAGTATTAAATTTCACTGTCCCTGAAAACAGTCATCAAGCCCTTTACGCCTGCTCAATTTATAATTTATAGATAGCAATGGAGAGCCAATTATAAAAACATATTTTGGAGGGCTGCTGGAAATTTGTATTGGCAATTTTAATTATTACCAGATACATTAATGTATGTACAGGCTGTTTTGCTTTTGGATAAATAATATATATGCTCTGACTCTACCAATTATTTATTTGAGCACCAAACACTGAGGTGAATGCTATCATATTACTGTCATAATATTTCATTTATTCCCAAGAACAATGCACAGAGTTTGGTTTTATTATTACTTTTATTTTATAAAGAACAGAAAACAGAAATTCAAAGAGGTCGCATGTCTTGACAAAAATTCTTCAGTTTCAAATATTTAAGAAAAATCTATTCTGTTACTTCTCCACCAGGAGGTGATGAGGTCTTAATTAGTGAGTAGAATGCCTTTCTTTTTGTCCCCCCCCCCTTTCTCCACTTTTCAGACACTTTTAGTTTAGGAGGAAACTATTTCTCTTTCATCCTGAAATAATCCAGTTGTTTTCTCTCTCTGGTATTCTACAGCAGTGGTTCTCCAAGTATGGTCTTGGATTGGCAGCAGTATTACCTGCGAACTTGCTAGAAATGTAAATATCCCTGACCAATTGAATCAGAAATGAAGGTGGGGGTATGCGGCTATAGAAATTGCTCTACAGAGATCACTCTGTAGAAGTTGATCTATATGATCACTGTCATTCTTAATTCCAAATTTGTTGACCTTAGTCCTCATGAAACTTTCCTCTTTGGTGGCACTTAGTAGAATTCACCACTACCTTAATCTTAAAACTGTCTTATGTTGTTTTCTAGAACACATTTTTATCTGATCACTCCTTCTGAGAAATTCTCACTAGCTCTCCTCTTTATTCCTTAATAAGATTTCCTAAGGTTTGGGGTGCCTGGGTGGCTCAGTCGTTGGGTGTCTGCCTTCGGCTCCGGTCGTGATCCCAGGGCCCTGAGATCGAGCCCTGCGGCGGGCTCCCTGCTCGGTGGGAAGCCTGCTTCTCCCTCTCCCACTCCCCCTGCTTGTGTTCCCTCTCTTGCTGTGTCTTTCTCTGTCAAATAAATAAAATCTTAAAAAAAAAAAAGATTTCCTAAGGTTCCTAAGTTCTCTTTTCACTTCTGTTCATGCTTATGATTGTTCATTCCATCAGCTCCCACAGCTTCAAGCATCACAGATGCTGCTGACCTAGGCCTTTCTAGTAGTTGAATTATTTAGTCATTAACTGAGCATACTTTTGTTACTGTGCAGTGGGCACCATTGAGCACCACTGAGCATCACTGAGCATCACTGAGCACCATTTGCTAAGGATAGCAGAGGAAAAAACACTAAACCTTGATGTCCTTTAGGACTTATCCTAACATGCTATGATGTACTAAAATCACCTTTCTCCCTAAAATTGATTTTCCTTTTGAGTCTGATATCAGTATCATTACCCACATTGGAACTGACTCCTCCCTTTCCCTCATCCCACATATACAACCAACCCCCCTAAGTCTTCTTGTTTCTTTAAAAACATATCTCACAAGCATCTCTCTCCCTCATGGCCAATGTTTTGAGATTTATTCTCATCTATACTGTAGTATATCATAGTATATAATAAACTGCAGTAGATTCCTATGATTTTTTTCCCATTCAATATATCTTTCACAGTGTTGTCTGATTTATTTCCCTAATATTAGAGATTGTGTCATATCTACGTCCAGCTTGGAATCACAAATAACCATAAGAAACTCTTAATCATAAGAAACAAACTGAGGGTTGCTGGAGGGGAGGGGGGAGGGGGATAGGGTAACTGGGTGATGGACATTAAGGAGGGCATGTGATGTCATGAGCACTGGGTGTTATACAAGACTGATGAATCACAGACCTGTACCTCTGAAACCAATAACACATTATATGTTAATTAATTGAATTAAAATAAAACTTAAAAAAAGAATCATACAAATAAATAACACACTTCAATGCTCCCAACTGCTCACAAAGACCAAAATCTTAAATAAAACATTGAAAGTCCTTCTAAATATGGCTTCAACTTCCCTTTCCAGCCACAAGGCCCAGCCTCCCCGTGCCACTTTCCCAATATGCTACACACTCCGACCCTGCCATGACTCTCACGTTTCCCTACAAGTGACCTGACCAGCACTGTGCCTGTGTAGTATCCCACATCAGGACCCAGCTCCACTGTCACATTTTCTGTGAAGCCTTTCCCACTTCTCCTAACAGCCCCACCCCAACACCCGACAAAACAACAGCTTCCTCTTTCATGCTCCTAGAATAGTTGTTGATGTCACAGACAATGTCCCACTGGATTTTAAAAACGAGAGCGAGAATTATCCTGATTTATCTGTGTCTGCCTGACATTTAGCTCGGTGCTCGGCACATTAGTTAAGTGTTTAATAAAGAGATGGGGAATTGATCTACCCAGTTTTAATATGTTTGATTTCCATGGTGCAGCTATCTGGAGGCAGAAGAAGTTGTTAAACAGATTGTTCTACCTTCTAGATGCAGGCCCACTGAAAGGAGAAAGAGGTGGAGCTAACAAGGTAGGCAATCTTATAAACATGGTCCTCATAAGCCGGTAGTTGTGGTCTCCTAGATGTTGGCACATATAATCATAGCTCTTTGTGGTGATTCTTGTTTTTTGTTTGTTTGTTTTTAAGATTTTTTATATGAGAGAGAGCAAAAGCAGCGGGGAGGGGCAGAGGCAGAGGGAGAAGCCGACTCTCCGCTGAGCAGAGAGCCCCAGGCAGGACTCCATCCCAGGGTCCTGGGATCATGACCTGAGCCAAAGACAGAGGCTTAAAGTGCTGAGCCAGCCAGGTGCCCTGATTCTTGTTAATCACACAAAGATTAAATCACATTTTAAATTCTAAGTTTAAGGATTAAGAAAGTAAGCTATGTTTTGTTAAATAAATACTTTTAAAAAAATATAAGGATTTTTAAATTGAACTTAAATTGCTTAGGATTGGGTTCAGCAAATAAATGAAATACCAAAATAACACTTTCTTTAAATATACAGAATCTCGGGGCGCCTGGGTGGCTCAGTCAGTTAAGTGTCTGACTTCGGCTCAGGTCATGATCTCAGGGTCCTGGGATCCAGCCCTGGGTCGGGTCAGGCTCCCCACTCAGTGGGGAGTCTGCTTGTCCCTCTCCCTCTGCCCCTCCCCCTGCTCATGCTCTCTCTCTCTCTCTTTCTCTCTCTCAAATAAATAAAATCTTAAAAAATAAATAATAAATAAAACCTTTTTTAAAAAGGTACAGAATCTTATTTCTTTCCTACATACCCGTTCTGATCTTGCAGACTAGTGTGGCACATTGAGTCCACGGTGAAAGGGACAGAGGTTTTATCTGTCTTGTCGCTGCACATTTCAGGGCTTTCAATTCTAAGGCAGCTAAAGATAGCAATGGTGGAGCCCTAGCAATTACGTCCCCATTCCGGTTCTTTCCCTTTCAGGCTTCCCAGAAGATGTCATGCCATCTCTGCTTATATGCTACTGCCCAGAACTCAACAAATGACCACTCCCAGTGGCAAGGAGGCTGGGAAATGCAGTTTCTCTTCCACAGCTAGAGACTGTGGTTCTACTACTAAAGGAGAAGGAGAAATGGAGGCTGCAGGACAACCAGTCTCTTCTTAACCAGCATTTTTAGCTTCTTTTTTTCTGAAGCATTCCCCAATATGCAGTTTCACAATCTCATCCTCTAACCATGATCCATAAAGGAAGCATCACAGTATTTGAAGGATGAGTCAACCTCCCACGTCTGTATCAGTAAAATGTCAAAGTATAAAACAACTTTGAAAACACCTATTCCAGTGACAGTCCCTAAATTCTTTGTTATTAGTTCAAAAAGAGAGAAGATCAAAATTGAGAACAAACACTTCAAGATTTACAACACTCTGACATTTCTGAGACATGCAAGCCCATGATCAATAGAGTCATCTCACTGAATTAAGTGTAGACCAGTTCAAGTGTCACCTAATTTATTTGGTAAGTCACATGTGGCACAAGCTGAGTGTATGTCGTTACACCGAGACCATGGGTCAGTCCTAAATGGATTGGGAATTAAAAAAAAAAAAGTCCTTCGTAGAGAATTTGAGAAGCACTGGTCTCCATCAATTTAAAGGAAGCACTGGGGCCAGAAGGTGGGGTTCCTGGTTTCTGATCCAGCATCAACTGCCTTGGTCCTGCGCTGCTCTCAGACACTGGCACTCAAGCTGTCCACCCACACTTCTGACCACCCGGGGAGCTCCAGAGCCATTTCTCATCAGAGCTCTAAACCAGCTGTGTGTGCTTCTGAAATCTGACTGGCCTCTCTGTGTCTGGACTCCAGTATTCGTGGGACAGGACCTATACACTTGGGTTCTGTGGCCATCTCACACCCACCATTTGTCTCCATTCTTGTCCTAGCCTCAAAACCATTCTGGATCCTGCTCCAAACCGCATAAACTATAGAAAACTATGATCTTAACTCTCACCCCGCTTTGAAGATCTCCATTGCCTAAAAGCACCATTGCAGTGCTCTTTCTTCCTCAACACACACACACAACGGGGAAAGCAGTGCAGACACAACCCACTCTCTTTTATTTATTTATTATTTTTTTAAAAGATTTTATTTATTTATTTATTTGACAGAGAGAGAGAGAGAGCACAAGCAGGGGGAGCTGCAGGCAGAGGGAGCTGCAGGCAGAGGGAGAGTGAGAGAGCAGGCTCTCTGCCGAGGAGAGAGCCCAACGTGGGGCTGGATCCCAGGCCCTGGGATCATGACCTGAGCTGAAGGCAGACGCTTAACTGACTGAGCCACCCAGGTGCCCCGCCACTCTCTTTTAAATCAATGGTCACCCTCTACCGATCTGATCAAGTTGTTGAATTCACTGAGTTACTGCTGAATTTTTTTGAAAGTTTAGTTTTGGTGATTGTTCACACCAGTAGTTTCCATAGATGATTTGATAGAGTAGCTCACTTATCAATTTCTCATGTGAGTCACATTTCAGATGCTGAAGCAATTCTCCAAGACTCAACATGAAGATGTGAATGGATGAGCTTCCTTTTAAACACACTTTATAGCCTTTTCTATCTCTGCAGGTGTATGCCCTGCCCCTGCCTCTACCTCTGCTGGTAAAAAGTCTCTTTACAAACTCTCCTCCATTGGGTAAAAGATATATGCTTGCTGGTTTCCTGCAATTGGTAATTTGGCAAATTGATTTTCAGAGAAATGATCTAGTGTCTCCACCAAGTGCCACAACCTACTGTAGTTAAATTATGTTTCCATTCACGTAGTAAATGATTTCAGCAGCTGGAAGCAAATTTTTAGGGGAAAAAAAAGGTCTTCATCCAAATTACTCCTTTTACATATACTTGTGGTGCCAAGTAGCATACCAAAAAACTAACACATCCATACCACCTCCACCCAAAAGTGTTTTTTCCTGCACTGTAATAAAAGAGTCCTGGCAGTTTGTGCGTAGATGAGGGGGTGGGGGACAGATGAAGAAGAGAGTTGAGAGTGCAGAACTAAGGCTTCTCTTTGCCACTTCACCATTTTAAAGCACTCTCAAAGATGCTGTGTTATCCGATCCACACAATCAATTAACGTATTTGCCAGGATCCACAGTGCTCTGTTTTTCAGTTGAGGTAAAGGAGGCTTATAAAAGTTAAAGAACTTCCCCCAAAGTCACACAAGCAGTAGTGAAAGGATCTGCACTAGAAACAACCTCTCAACTCTTACTCCTTTACTTGGCCCTGACTCCTACTTGGACATTTTTTATACTTCCACCTAAAAGAGTATCAGCCAAACACTTTTACCTATGTTTCCTTTAGGTATTTTCATTAGTTCGCCTCAGACCATGCTTTTCGTGCCCTTTTAATACAGTTAATTTATTTTTTATTTTTCACACAGTTCATATGGCTATAAACTCTTGAAGGTGAAGGCCCGGTCTTCTCCGTGGTCAGCATAGTTCACAACTTGTCTCTGGCATTCAATGGATCTCCATTTAGTTCCTCTCTTTGGCTACACCTTCTTTGGGTGCTTTAAATATGGCCGGTGAATACTAACCAATCAAGCAGTTTCTAAGGTTCTGGCAGAACTTCTAAGACCTGCTCATGTATAAGTTCAGGAATGAGAATAATATGTCAGGCTATTTTAAACAATAAATGTAACTGTTCTAAGAACAGACAACACAAAGGTTTTTGTTTTTTTTCCTAATCTCTTTGAAGACTGGAAATACAGATCAATGTACAATGTCCATCATCTCCCCTAGAAGCTGAAGATTTCAAGTTTTATTCTCTTAACTATACATCTCATCTGGAAAATTTGATCTGACTGGTGTTGAACCAAATATCCTAAAATGGTATTACAAAAACTGTTCATTGAGAAGGTAAAATGCGTGTTGGGGAAAGAACTTAACAAGAAGGCTGCAACCACTTTAGAAGTGTAAAACTCCTTCCACAGGGGAGTTGGGACACTAAAACTTGCATCAAAGCACATGAAAATGACATCAGTGGTCTGTTATCCCCTCATAAATGGGCCAGACCTGGGCAAAGACGTTTGAGCAATGTCAGCCCTTGTCAAATCCATAACAAAGTTTGACATCTGTTAAATCATTAAAGATACAAATAAAATGTTAACCAAGACGGAGAAGGAAGGGAGAGTGCTGATAGTATGTATCAGGACTAAAAGTAAAAGGCCAGAAAAGACGTGATTAATTCCTGGACTTTGGAATATCACCATAGCTTGTTGGCTAAATCTTCCCAAGTTCCAAGTCACTGGAAACAACTCTGGTAATAAAAAGACTATGGAAATCTGTAAGAGATGGATTTAGGGCTTTTCACACTGATATAGCTCTTTCCACAATAAGGGGATATCCTTTGGCTCCTTACATCCCCATCTTCCTCCAGATACCTGGTTTCAATTTCACAGAATGTAATTCTCCCTGGCCTCAAAGAGAACTTTGTCCTTGCACTAGCTCCGTAGAGCCAAATCCAAATATTGGCCTATGGTATTCATCTTAGTTTTTGTACCTGATTAAATAGTGTTTTCTGTTTTCCTTGTCCTTTGAGTATGGGGCATACTAGTCTGGAAGTTCTCTTGTCCAGCAAAGAGAGGAGTTGCCCTTCAAAACTTGTGACAGACAAAAAGCTACTTAGACATCAAGTAGCTTGTTTTACTTTCATTTTCCTGGGAAAAAAAAGGAAATACTACATTTTCCAGATTCCTCTGGAGGTACACAGTGCTATGGGATTGATTTCTAGCCCACAGAATGTGACCGACGTCACAAGTATCATTTCCAGGCTGAGGTAATTAAGAATGGGTATGCTTTCCCCACATATCCTCTTTCCTTTCCACCATCAAACTTGGAAGTCAAGTTCTAAATGACATAGCTACAAGAAGGGGTCAGCCTAAGTCCCTGAGTTATAAATTGGAAGAAAGATGCCACCTCACCCACATGGGGATCTTAAGTAAGTGAGAAGTAAACTAGTATTGGGTTATTCCACTGTTATTCAGAATTGTCTGAGACTGTAGTTAGTATTCATTTCCATGACTAATAAACAACTTTTAGAATGTTGAAATTTTCTAAAATAAGTAAGTGTGAGGCTTACATAATAAGTGCACCATAAATGTATGGAGATGAATATGCATCCAATTGAGCTCAAGGAAACCTAACTGGCCCAAAGGGGAACAAACTCCAGACTTTATATGTGGGTAAATGGGGACTTCTTGCAGCTACAAAGACGCAAAAGAGGAGAGGTACACAGGGAGTACTGTTCTGTACCCTTGGACCTGCCAATCAAGGAGGGGGCCTTTATTTTTATTTATTTATTTATTTATTTATTTATTTATTTATTTATTTATTTATTAACAACCTTTAGTTCACTTTATTTTCTTGTATAAAACTAGGTGGTGGCCACAGCTGGAGCCTGGGTCCTCTGCACGGAGACTCTGGTGTGGGTCTTCACAAGATGGTCAGTGAATTCCTGTTATGGAGACTTGGTGAACACTGTCTCCTTCCAGAGGTCAGGGGTGAGATAGCTGTAGGTCCTCTCCTGTAGGAACTTAGCAAAGTTCCCCAGGGTGGTAGTGCAGCCTCTGGCCAAGGTGTGGCAGTCGTTGATACCGGCCATCATCTGTAGCTTCTTGGGCACAGGGGCTGAAACAATGCCAGGGCCTCGGGGGCGGGGATGAGACGCACCAGCACAGAGCCACAGCGGCCAGTCACCTTGCATGGGACAGTGTGGGGCTTGCCGATCTTGTTCCCCCAGTAGCCTCACCTCACGGGGCCGATGGAAAGCTTGGCCAGGATGATGGCCCCACGGATGGCAGTGGTGACCTCCTTGGAGCACTTGACACCCAGGCCGACGTGTCCGTTGTAATCTCCGATGGCAACAAACGCCCTGAACCTGGTCCGATGGCCAGCACGGGTCTGCTTTTGCACAGGCATGATCAGAACCTCGTCCTTGAGGGATGTGCCCAGGAAGAAATCAATAATCTCAGATTCCTTGATAGAGAGAAGAGATAGATCTTCTCCAGGGACTTGATTTTCATGTCCTTTACCAGGTGGCCCAGCCTGGTGACGGGGATCCACTCCTTGTCCTCGGCCTTGCCTAGCGAGCTCCGCGGCCTCGACCCCAGCCCCGACCACGGCCGCCACCGCGGTCCCGGACGCCGCTGCCGAAGCCTCCGCGGAAGCCGCCGCAGCCTCCCATTCCAGGGGGCCCGGAAACCCCGCAGCACCAGCGTCATCCGCCATTTGGTGTTCTCTCCATTTGGTGTTCTCTCGGAGAAGAAGCAAGGCGTGGGGGAGGGGGGGGCTTTAGAAGGAAGAGCTAGAGTGCACTAACTCACGAAAAGGGACTTTCACTGCTGTGTGGGAGTGGGGCTGGGAAAGGAATAAGAAGAATCCACAGCAGGAGGTAAAGGCAAGTAATCTGGACCACCACAGCTCAATTCAATACAGGTAAGAAGGCAAACTTCAGCAGGGCCTCCAGCGTGCAAAACCCAAGGGTGTACCCAGGCCTGGCAATGAGAAATTGGGATGACCATGGAGAGCGTATCAGTAACTTGGGGGCAGTGAGCAATAGCAGAAGAAGCTCCAGAAGCACCAGTCTGCCAAGGCAGAAGAGCAGGAATGTTGAGCCAGCTGGGGCAGGCTGAGGCTCTGGGAGGGCCAAGGCATGAAGGGAGGCTTGGAGGAGCTCCGGTTTAAGGTAAGCGTTGAGGACTGAGGAAGGGGCAGGGCTGCAGGCCCAATGATCCAAACAGTGCAAGAAGCAAGGAAATTGTGAGAATTTACTGTATCCTTCTCCTACCAGGACTGTTCTAGAAGACAGTTTACTGGTTCTGCATATAACCATATTCTGGAATCCATTAAAGCCAGAAGAGGAATCCAGATGCACACATTTTAACAGAATATGGCTGTCTTCTCACTCCTCCTTTCCACCTCCCTTTCCCTGGGAGAGCTTCAGGGAGTTGGCAAACATGAACAAGAAAATCATGCCACAGGAATAGGCAGGCTTTGCTGGTCCCCCTTCATGGGATGGGTAGATCCCATTGCTGGCTGCCTACCACATTGCTCATACCTACTATCTACACTCACTAGGGGAAAAAAATCTTCCTCATATGCCTCTCTCTTGTCATCATAAAGCCTGTTTTCCTTCTGTCACATTTTGTGCATCTGTTAAGGAAAGGGGCTGGATATTTGTTCTAGATCATTTGGCCTGTACCCCACAAAGGAGAAACACAGGCCTAACTGTGCACCTGGGCTGACATGGAGATAAGACAGCAGGATGTGGCAGAGAAGGAGGCCTATGTGCACCAGCCCTCCCAAAGTTCAGCCTTCCTCTTTTACCTCAAGCTAGCGGATGTTATGAATAAAGGGTAAGATTTTATTCACTCAGAAATATTTATTGAGTACAGTGGTGCAAAATACTGGAATAGCTCTTTTGGAAACTCTTCATGTAGACATTGTTCCTGCACCCATGGGGCCGGCTTATGGTATGATGGAGGAGATAAGAAATAGTTTCCAGTAAGTTTAATGTAAGAAGAATGTGTTATGTGCCCAAAAGATGAAGAAACAAAATGCTGTGAGGGTTAATTCAGAAGAAGATGAGATTACTCTCAGTTGGATTCAGGATCATAAAGTATCGGTGTGTGCAGCATCATTGAGATCACGTCATCTAAATACTTCAGGTGGAAGCTAAGGATGTTAGATGATGACACAAGTTCATGGAGCCAGTGATGGAGCCAACAAAGTCTTGAAGCCTTTTCTTCCAAATCCAAGTCTTTGCCCACCCTCCTATGCTATGCTGCTTCTTGGCAGTTTAGTCAAGGGGCTGCCTGAAACAAATTACCTGCTGTTCTAGATTCAGCCAATCAATGCATCAACATGAGGAAGTTCATGAGCTTGGGAAGCTTACAATCTAGCAGAGCAGGTCAAAGGCATACATGTGCATTTCCATACTCTTCTAAGATAAAACTAACCTCAGAAAACAGAGAGACTTAGATACACTAGATTGATATATTTAACCCATTATCACCCTGCAAGATTTAGCAGGAGGAGAAGGGTGACAGTTTAGTGGGTATTGAGCAGATGGAAGAGGGACAAAAAGAGATCTCAGAGGCCAATTGTCTGGATAATCTTAGGTGGTGGATCCAGGACAGAGAACTTGTCTCCATAAAACCTAGAACCAGTGCTGGGTTCTCAACAAGTACTCAGTTTAAAAGGTCTACACAGTAAGAGACAGAGTGAGGGAGGATGGGGGAAAGGGGAGTGTCACTTGGTTTTTTGCTCCTGGTCCCAACGCCCAATATTTAATGGAATACTGACTTTCTGTAGTGACCTGTAAAACCTTCGTGCTCCCATCCCCTCCAACATAATACTCAGAGATCTGTCTACCTCCTCTTGGAACTCATTCATGCAGTGACTTATCCCAATATCAAGTGATCCTGACAACTGCCATTCACTGGTGATTAGGAGTGGGACTGCTGTCCAGAACCCACAAGAGACCTGCAGCCTCAGGGACTGAACCACTCCTACCCTTGCTGCTGCACGGCAATGCCTATCTTACCAACATCCCCTTCTCTTTCCAGAAATTTAACCACTATGGGCAAGTAAGGAGAGTAAGGGGACTCAGAGACCTTCTTCATTTAACTCGACTAACAGATTTTCAAGTCCAAACTTTGGTATTCTTACTTGCTCTGAAGCCCCAAAGTAGTAGTACCCAAAATATAGTAGAATACTATATTGCTGTGGAAAAGGAGAAAGGAAACTAACATTTGTGTTATGTTTATGACAATAAAAAACAGCAGTAATAACCTAACACTTACAAAAAAAAAAAAAAAAAGTCGCTTAGTGCCAGGCTCTGGAATACCCTCTCTATAAGCCTATGGGATAGATTGTCCCCGTTTTATAAAGAAAACTGGCTCTCAGAGAGAGAGATTAAGTGCCTTGCCAAGGGTTACAGCAGAACCCTAAGTGCAGAAGCCAGCATTGAATTCAGGTCTTTCTGATTCCAAAGTTCCTTCCAGACACCAAAGTGCCTCTATGTAGAGAAAGAACTTTATTTTAACTGTAACAAAATAAAAATATCCCAGAAGAGTATCTGAGTGTGTGGGTGCTTGTGGAGGAGGGGAGCAGTTGGTCACAAATGGAGCATTCGAGTATCATTGTTATCACCACCACCACCATCTTAGGGAATACCTTGCATACTGTAAGGAACTTCTATGCTTTCTTCTTGTGTTCAATGAGAATCATGTTTCACTTTTGCTCCTAGGAGGCTCAGAGACAAATTTAAAGTTCCTCTTTAATAACTGTCCAGTACTCCACATACATATCAGGGTTCTTATTTTCTTCTCATCTTGACCCAAGATTGCTATTTCTATTTTATCTTGTTCTAATCACTTATTCATCATTTTTGTATTTATTTCTTATATGGATTCTCATGAGACTCCTCAAAACTTTAGTGGAATAAGATAAGGTATGAATGATATTAATTAAAACATAACTTACCTGGATAGAGCTTTCATCTGTAGCATCACACAGATTCTTTAGTCCTTTGAATTCTATTGCTAGCAAATCTGAAAAAAAGAAAAAAAATCAAGACACCATCTGGCTGTCTTTGGAAAGACAGAGGTAACTCAGGTCTTTGATCTGCTCTGCATATGGACTGGGAGAGGGAGAGAGGACCAAATCTCCCTGACACAGACAATCACTTGCTTTATTAAACAAGTGTCTTGTATTATACACAGAGAGTAGTGCATTATGTGGATGCACAAGAAAAGATTATGATGAAAAGTAGATACTGAGCATACTGAGTACTCTGGGTTTCGAAACATTAACGTCACAGCTGTTTCTAATAATTTTTCTCTAACTGCAAGCTTATATCCACAATATGTACTAATGTAACTGTAACTGCCCCAAAATGTGTTTCTTCTTTTTTTTAAACGGAGTCTTCTTAGAAATAACTATGCAACTGAGAGCCCATAACCATCTTAGATCATTACCCCATACACAGGTTATGTTGCATTATTTTTTGGTCTGCTATGACTCAAGATGGGGCAGTTTGAAACAGCTGACCTACTTAAAAACTTGTGAAATATGCCTTTCTAAACAGCAATAACAAAACAAAAGAGAACCTCATTAATGAGAGAAGTCAAGAAAGTTATTAGGAGGTGTGCTCTGGGCTTTTAAATGGCAATGGGGGAGAAGTGCATTCCTAACCCATATCTGGGGCGATGGTAATAGTAACACGTCGTGGGAAGCTGACTGAGAAATCTCTGCTGGCTGCCCCAGGGTTTGGGGAGATTTAAGTCTTCTGTTTGAGGGTTGCCTTATATAATTAAAACTCGGGTTCACCTGCACTCGAGTGCAAAGAAAACGTGTGTTACTGTTCCTTTCAGGTTCCTCCTTCTAATTACCTTTCATTTGCAATTGTCTCCTTCCATCCAGTAGATGCTTCCTTTTCCAGATGGTTTTATATTTTTGTGAAGGGTTGGGAGACTTCTTCCTTTAGAGCCTCCCCACGGAGGTCTGACGGAGTCAGAAGCCAATGCCTTCTCTGAGGCTGGTTCTCCTGCGCGACTCGGGGTCGCCTTCATCTCGCCCGCAGATCAGGACAACCTACACGACTTCCGTTTCAGCCTAAGTTGCGTCGGCCGGCGCCCAGCTCAAGCTCCCGCCTGGGGCTGCGGAGTCCACGGCTACTGCCCGCGGCGACGAGGTGGGGGGGGGGGGTCAGCTCGGAGCCGAGTACAGGGCGCGGGGCCGGGGCCGAGCCCGAGCCTGCCGGACATGCTGGACGAGGCTGCTCCGCCTCGGGCCGGGGGCAGTGCGGCCGACGCTGCCGAGGGCGCCCTGTGCCCCCACCCGGCGCTCCGGCTGCGCCCACCCGCCCGAAGTATGGCGGGCTCCGCGGAGCCTAAACGCCCACGAGCCCCTCCCTGGAGGAGGTCGCAGGCCAGGGCCTGAATTACTTCAAAATTCTGGGCGGGCTGAAAACAGGCACACAGCGGGATAGTTGACAGTCTCTCTGCCAATCCCCCTCCCTCCCCACCGGAATATATTACCCCACCACCCAGCGGGCGAGCCCCGCAAGGATTATTATCCCAGTTGTAACATTGAGGAGGTTAAGGCTGGGACATGGTCAAGGTCACGAAACAAATACGTGCGGCATCGCGTCGGGAGCGCAGCTCGGTCTGCGCCACCCCTCTGCCCGTCCCTGAGCGCTCTGGAGGGGCGGACCACCGGCCAGGGCGCAGGCCGAGGCCTGAGGTCGGGGTGGATTCGGGTTTACACCCGGCGGTCAGGAAGCGGTGGGCGGCGCGGCTGCGGAGGTCGGCGAGGGCCGGGGACCGCGGGGCGGAGCGCGAGAAGGGGCGTGCGTCGCAGAACCTCCGAGCCACAAAGAGGCCCAGGCTCTCCCGGACGCGGCTGCAGGACCTCACCAGCGAGTGCGGTGGGCGCCCAACTCCCGGGCGCTGCCGCAGAAAAGCGTGGCCTGCGCTGCCCCAGAATTAAAGCTCCCCGCGGAAGGTGGGGGGTTTTAGGTTTTTCACTCTCTTTGCTCTGTAGCCGAGTTTTTAAACAGAATTCTTAATTCAAATAGAAGACAAGAATAGCCTTCTCTCCCCCACTCCATTCCCTCCTCGGCTCTACTGCGGTAACCCAGATTGATAGCCTGAGAAGAATCCACATACGCGCGCTTGCGCGCGCGCTCACGGGCGCGCGCACACGCACACAGGCACACAGGCACACAGGCCACATTCGTTAACCCTGGGGTCCTCCTCGCCTCCAAGGCTGCCCCGGTACGGTGGTGCGGCTTTAACGGTCCCGGGAGGTTTTTGAGGGATTTGATGATCTTTATTATTCGTTCGCTCGTAGGAGCCAGACGCCGCGCCAGGCGGTGGCCGAGGCCGCGCACCCTTCTCGCTAGCAAGGGGAGGTGCAGGGGGGCCGCGGTCGCCCACAGTAATCAATAACTCCCAGCGGCCACTGAACAGCGGGGGCCTTTTCAGGGCAGACGCCCCAAGAAATGATCTATTTATTGTTCGCACTACTGTGCACTTAGCACCGAGAGGGTTGTTCTTTGCACTTATCAACAGAAACCCGCGGCTCCGCGGCCCGAATTCACTTTGGCCGCTGAGCGCGAATCGGCCCGTAGCCCGGCGTCGCCGCCACCGGCAGCGCGAGGTCTGGCTTCACCGTTCCAACAGGTGGCGAGGGCTGGCGGCGCCTGGTCTGGGCGCCCCTTGCCTTGCCTGAACTGCAGGTCCCGGGGCGCCGTGGCCTGCCACCTCGCTCCGAGGAGGAGGGCGCGGGCTGGGCGGGAGTGGGGTTCCGGAATGGGGCATGTGCACTGGGAAGTGAATGCGCAGGCGGGCTCCGGACGCTCCGAGCAAGTAGAGCAACTACGGCGCCGCGGCGGAGAGCTTCCCAGGGAGCCACCCTTGATTTCCCGTAAAAAGAGTTTAATTGTTAAGCTAAGACGAATATGCCTTTCAAGTGACTTGAGCAGAGAAACTCCTCCGGGATCCAGACACGGTCGAGGTTGTTACTCCCTTATCATCACCCCTCCCCCCCCCACACACACCCCATGCCAAGTTTGCCTCCCTTAGTCCTCTTTGATTTTACACACACACACACACACACACACACACACACACACACACACACACACACTGGTGAATTAGGGGGGTCGCTGAGGCGTAGTCATGCCTTTCTCCGTCAGTGTGTCCCTTCTGGGATGACTCTGAACCCGGGACCGAGTCCTGTCCCCACTCGGATCCCCGCGGCCAAGCGCACTCACTCCGGCCAGGCGAGCCCAGCGGCTGCTGAAAGTCGCTGCGGCGTGCTGCGGCGCACCGCTCCGAGCGCGCTGCTTCCCGAAGCCGCCCGCGATGCTGATTTATGCTCCAGCGGCTCGCGAAAACCCCAACGCTTTGGCTGGGTTAATTTTTGTCAATTGTTCTTCATCATACTGAGATAGTTTGCAGCTCGAGGCGGGTCTTATTTATCACCCTGCACATTTGAAATACAGTCAGACATAAAAATAACTGACTCTGGGACTCTGGCGCAATATTGGAGCCGTCGGGGAATAATTTGGCTAACTGACTTGGACGTTTCACCTTCTAAACAGAAATGCAACTCTCAAACTGTAAATCAGATTGTCTTCGGCAAAGGGGCGGGGGGAAGCACCAAACCCAGAAGGGAACGCAAACAAAATGAAAGAAAACGCAGAAATTGACCAAAGCAAAATGAGCTTTAGAAACCCAGACTGGATTTTAATTTTAAGCGTGGAAGCTCATCGGGAATGTGAATTCCTAAATGTTTTACCAGCCGGATCCGTCCCAGAAATTCTAGGGTGCCCCGGAAACTGAAATGATTTATTTCTTTTTACCGTTATTGCTGTTTTTGTTACTAAACAATAATGAATTATAAATGCTGTTTTCGGGGTCTCCTTGAAGAGGTCTAATTATAAATGTTAACGAGAGGGCTCAGAACAGTTTGGGAAGGACTGGGTGAGAGCTCGGAAGTGACCTAACACTTGGAAAAAAAGGAAATTAGAAATTACCCTGGCACTCTCTTTGTTCACAAAGTTCTGTGAATAGATAGAAAAGAATCTGATATTCTTTTCTGCGTCTCAGAGATTCCTTTCCCCCGCCTATGTGGAAGCCCCCAATAATGAAAGCTCAATTTCTTACCGCCCCACTTAGACCAAGTAGTTTAAAGCCTAGCCATGACTAGCCTTCGGTAAGGCAGGAACTGGAAAAGAAGAGAAAATCCATGCAGGCGACCACTCAACAGTTGATCGTAAAAGGAAACTCAAAACACAACCATATAAAACTTATGCCGGGGAAGGGTGCATCTGCTATTATTCTGCATTATTTCTATCCCCAAGTAAATTTCATTCTAGCATAACGAAGGGGAGATCAGCCTCCTGCTTTCACAGCGGAAATCTGAGGACGGCTTTCTTGACCTGAACCCACAGGGACCTTACCTGTAGGCACTTGCCCCACTTTTAGGGTATTTAAACAAGTATATATTTGTTTAAACTCCTTTTTTGACCAAGTCCTTGTACATAACTTGCTTCTTATATTTCTCCAAATAAACTTGAACAAGAGAGCTGTGACTTTTAAAACCCACAAACTAAAATTAAATTTAAAGATACCACAGGGGGCTTCAGGTAGAAAATTGGAAGGATTATTTTAAAATACCTTTGAAGCTTAAGGGATGATACTTTGGTAGTTGATAATACTTGGTATCTATTGATAATACTGAATATATAATATTATGCTTGCAATCAAAGTATGTAGTTTCAAAGGTGTTAAATGAAATAAAATTTAATCTTTTGATGGGAAAAAGATCAGCAAGTAGTTGGGCATTTTTTTTTTTTCATTCTTAAGAGTAAAGTGAACTGCTGCGTTTTTGACATTTGTGATCCAATTCTTAATCTGGTGGTTTTTATATCGGCCCCAACCTGGATTTCCCCAAGTTGACATCTCTGCTTCTTCGAAGAGGGATCTCAATAAATTCAGAATGCTATGCTGATGCGCAGTACCCCTGTTGTGAGTCATCCTTTGCCAATAGAGGGTCTGATGTCCTTTTCAGTATAACCAGCTGGGAAATTAAAAGAAATGTGTTTGCTTCTCCACATGTTTATTTTTTTGTTTTTCCCTTTATTTCTAACACATCAAGATGAGTTCTTTCTCTTAGAATCCCAAACCACAAATATCTCCAAAAACGTATATTTCAAAAATTAAATCTACAGATGTAATACATACTGTGAACCCTATAAAATGCGTTTACAATGCTGACTTAAAGAAAGAAATTTATAACTTTCATATGTACCTTCCTTGTGCAATAGGCAACTGCCATATGTTTCCGACTTCTATAATTCAGTTTTTCCTGGACATCTGTAGCAGGTAGTGAGTGCTTCTTAAAGTACATTTTATGTAATATGAGAAGGAACCTGCACCAAAGACTAAAGGTTAACATAAAAAAGCAGAAGTCTTTCTAGAAATGCTAGTTATTCTAAATTTACGTCACCTATTACGAATGGCCTGAGTTGGGTTTTTTCCCTCCCTCTTTCTTCATGAGGCTGGATTTGGAAATGCAATATTGTATATGCCAAGGATTCTTTACAAGCAACATTTCCAAAACATTGAAATGTTTGGGTAGAGTTCCTCTTGTTATTACTGTTCTTTAGGCTTTTGCTTGAAGATTCTCATTTGGCTCTTCCTGAAAACCCAGGTTGGAAATACATTCCAGTAAGATTATTTTATTTAAGACAAAGTTTAATGTTTTTGTATTTCCCTTCATATTTTTAAAGGGAAAAGAACTCTAAGATCTTCATTTTTCATTGATCTCAATTGTTCCTGATATACTTCTTAAAGGATGGAAGAGTTCACACAATTAAAAGTGAAAAGAAAACAAAACCAAAAGTCATGCAGAAATGTCATAGTTTGTTGTCAATTTTTTTGCTCACGTGTTTAAATGCAGGGTTCATTCCCACTGCTAATACTATTTTTCAACTGCCCACTTCTTTTTGTGCAATTCTTGTGCTAACTTTAAATTACTGTTAAAAATCTTTTCATTCAGCTGAAACTGAAATGTCTCATCCGTCAGTACAAAAAGAATAAATCCCAGTCACATTCTTCATTGTTTACACTTGCAGCAGATTATATAAATGTGCACAAAATTTCCACTGTTCAAGAACTTTGGTATCTACAGTTGTGAAAAATGAGAACAGGGCTCAATTTACAGCCCATTAGAGGATGTAATAATTTTTATAAAAAGCTAAAAACCATAGCAAGTAATTCTTAAGTGGAGCCTAGTTAGGGACGCTTATTTCCATTTTCAATTCATTTTAGTAAAGCAGCAGGTTCAAGATAATCTTTGTTTATAGGGAAATAGTATTAAATATTTAATTCAAAGAACATGAAGGTAGATATTTTTAAAATCAATTTAAACATAATTTTCCATAGCATAAGCTACTAAAATGCCCATTACCTATTTAGAGGATATAATTTAATTTCCCTATTCATTGTCTCAGTTTGATTTATATCCAAATCAACCTGTTGCAATGTTGGTATCAGCAAGGTCCAACTACCCATCCTTGGGTATTTATTTACATCTGGATGTTAATTCCATTACTTCCTTCAAGCCATCTTATGTTTGAATCAGGTTTTAGTGATAGAGAACGTGTGTCCTTCTTGGGCATTTTTGTTACTAACCCCTAACTGTAGGGCTGTGGGAGGAGTGTGGGTCACTGAATGAGGAAATGAAGCAGAGATTTTTTTCAGCACAGGGTGAAAAATAATTGCAGTATAGTCTGGAGGCAGAGCAGATACTGCTGGAAATTGGACATGAATGGGGAAGCTCATTAGCCCAGCAGAGTGAGTTTTGTTCTGGACACCTCACAACCCCTTCTTTCACTTCTTTTCCCTTCTCCAAGCTGAAGAACTTGGAGGTGGGAGGAATGGAGGAATGAAGACCAGCTTAACCTCAGAGCACACTTTCCTTTGGCTTTACCAAAACCTTGCACCTCCTCTAAGCCCCAGAGAGAAATGAGCCTTGATTTAAAAACCAACACTACTGGAGAATCTCTCTGGGTCCCCTGGAGCCTCGAAGGGCTCTTCCGTAGGCAGCTGGAGTGCTTTTGTAGAAGGACTCAGTCTCGAAAAATCAGAACTGTGGAACAGACTGGTTGTTGAAGAGAAGAATGGTAAACAGGCGCCAACCCGTGCGAAGATGCTGTGTGTGCTATTTGCGACAGAAGGGAGCAGGGAGGAATTGCGGTTCTCCGCGGGCCCTGCGTTTGCTGCTTGAGCCCGAGACTCCGCAGAGAAGCCCGCGAGAGCGCAGCCAGACAGACCGTGGCTGGCTGCATTTATTCCTGTAGACTTTGTAATCTTGCAGATTATAATTTATTATTTTTATTGACCCAAATCAGAGGGAGAGGCAAGAAGAAGAGTATGTACAAGGAGAAGGAAGGGAATGGGAAAGGGTAAGGAAAGGAATGGAGAAGAGTGCGAGCCCTAGCCCACGTGCGGCGCGGTCCTGTGACTCTGGGCGGCTTCTGGCATCCCTGGCCCCCAATTACGATATGGCTCCTTCCCAGATCAAGTTACAAAGTAACACAGCCAAATAAGTATCCCTCTTGGGGCTTGGATTGGGCCTTCCTTCACCCCGACTCTCCCATCTATTACTCTGTTTCTTGCTAGGCTAGTATTTTAGCGAATAATAAAATGTCTTTCTATGCATGGAACGAAGTCCAGATCCTGCGTGTTTGGAAATTCGGAGACTACCTGGTGCATCTCGAGTTCAGGGGGCAAAAAACAGACCCTCCTGTATGCCAGGGTAAACCGCCCTGTGTCAGATTGTTAGTATGGGAAATCAAACGTGAGTTTGGAAATGTACAGCAATTGTCAAGTGTTAAAGAAAAACAGAAACAAAAAAGAAAAAAAGTCTATTTAGAGAATGAAATCCTGGCACATAGGACTTTAAAATTTGGAATTAAAAATAAACAATTGTTTATAAATAAAATACAAAAATAAAAAAACAAAATACAAAAATATAAACAATAGTAACTTAGGTAAGAAGAAACAGCAAGCTATATCTAAACATAGATAGATAGATAAGTCTACAATGAAAGCACGGCAGGAGCCGACAGAAAGAATAAGCTTCAAAAAAGAATCTTTCCAATGATCCAATTTTAAACTGCAAAAGAAAGAAGAGAAAGAAAATAGAGACAAGAAAGAAACAGGAAGAACCAGATATGCTTTTTAATCCTCCCTCCCCGCTTACTCCCCCCCCCCCCAGTTAATTTTGCTATCTGTTTGGATACAGATCCCACTAGGTACCATTCTCCCAGACCTGGATATGCAAGGCTCTTATGCCCTTTCCCCCCTCTCCAAGTCTCTGCGACAGACCCACTCTGATAATGTTCTTCCCTGGGTGGCTTTTATTTGAAATAGAGCCTGGCTAGTCTTGCCAGAGGGCTGAGAGTTTAATTCAGTTTTAATCATTTCCTTAATGTAGCACAACCTGGGAAAAGACATTTTCTCTTAAAGTGACAGGAGGCGCACGCTCCCTGTACATAGGCTCTCCTCCACGTTTGCACGTGCGCAGGTGCACACACGCGCATCCGCGCACACAAGCCCTTACAGACAAGTGCACACATAGACAAGTGCGCACGGGCGTACTCACGTGCACACAAGCACAGACATGTGCACACGCGCACACGTATTACACCGAGCTTTTCTTCTCCTAATTCGCGTCCTGTCCCTTTTCTTTTGCTCTCTCGACAAGCAAAGGGCAAGGCCCTGGCTTGGCCCTGGCACGCGCAAGCCACGCTTTTGAGAAAACGCCTTGTAAGGGCGTTGGCTACGCCTTCACTCCGAAGGCCGAGAATCCTCCCGCCTGCGGACTCTGGCCTTCCTTCCTTCCAGCGCCTGGGGGGGTGGGGGGAGGGTGGTGAGGCGCCCCCCTCTCCTAGAGCAAAGGTCCTGGGGCTGTGAGGTCTGCGACTAGCTGCTTAGCGGGGTCGAGTACAGCTGGTCCTGTTAGGTCCGGAAGCCTGAGCCAGATGCAGCGCGAATCCCAGGCGGCAAGCGGCGGTGCGGCTTTATAGCTATGGTTCCCAAAGCCTAGTCTGGACCTGTATTAAAGGGACCAACCCTTCCTCCTGCCCTGGGCACCTAGCGCACACCTGGATTATTTGTAAGGGCCACGTTCAATCTGACATCCTGGGTGTCTGCGAGGCTCAGCTTTCCAGCTTGTAGTCTATGTGGACACAAGTACTCCGGTGTCTGCGGGTTCCGGGGTCTGCGCCCCTTTCTGCTCTGGGTAAAGGTGAAAGAAGAGGGCTAGAGGGGGCCTTTGAGTTGCATGATCCTGAGTGCGCCGTTGCAGGCTGTCTTGTCCCTTTTATATCAGTTTGAGCTGCAGAGCATGTAAATGGACAAGAACCCATCTACGAGGCAAGCTTCACGTCTGGAAAATGCGTTCGTCCGTCCCTGGCGGCCTCAGATTTCTCAGGATGAGCCGCTCCTCGTCGGGCCACTGGGCCGGTATAGGCCTGAGGGTCCTGGTGACTCCACCCATAGCCCTCACAGCCTTCTCCAAGGTCTCAAGGGCTGCCTGAAGGAGCTTTGGGTCGTTCCTTCGTGTCACTGAGTCTGGGCCTGCAGCGGGGCGCTGGGACCTCGAAGGCTGCTGATGCGGGCTTCAGACGCCCAGCGCGCGGAGCTCCCGGAGCAGCCTCCAGCCACGTTTGCACACCCCTCCACCCCCACCTCCTTCCACTCCCACTCCCAGCCCAAGCCCTCCAGGTGGCCTCTTCTGCTCTCCTAGGCCCGCTTCCCCTTCCGCTAGGCTTCAGAAACCGGGTTTGCGCTTACATTTTAGGCTGTATTACCCGCCTGGGGCGCCCTCCGGGGTCTGCACAGCTCCAGACTGTTTGCAAAGCCTTCTTTTACAAATGCAAAACATCTCCTTCCAGTTGAATCTGTTTCTCAAGAGTTTAAAAAGAGCCCTCTTCCTCGAGGGTGTTACCCAGGCGTTTTTGACTCGGGCAGCTGGGGCCCCGCGGGAGGCGAGTTCGTGGATGCCCGGGGCACCGCCTGCTCAGGTTCCGGCTCTTCTAGTTACCTCTCAGGAACGGCGCGTTCCCCCCGAGCAACGGTAAAAGGATCTCAGTGGCGAAGCTACTATCACTCTACTGAAAGCTTAGAGGGAAGTCAGAGGTAACAAGGAAGCCAGCAGTTGTGGGGGTTGAATTGAGCGGGAGAAAAAAACAACCCGTTGTCGTGTCTTTTATACCAAAGATTTAAGAGTAGTATGTATCAGGAATTTTCTTCTACACTAGATTTGCTCTATTTACACCAAAACCATTTTGGGGGTTAATCCTGACAAAAAAGTCGAGTTGAAACTATAAACTGTATGGATGCATGATTGGTGTTATTCAATTAAAACGCGTTGTTTTTTTTTTTTTAATTTTGCTGTAAAGAAACAAGTTGGCTCTTTAAAAGCCTGAGGAAAGAAGTGGCAAATTGTTTAAAGCAGGACAAATACGGAGTTAGGTTAAATCACAGAGACATTTTTTTAAAACCGCAATGGAAATTTTATTGTATCTTAAAACATTTCACCTTGCGAAGTTTTTAGGAGATTTAAAGCTAAGTCTTTATCACTGAAGACACACAGGATTAAAATCCCACGATTTAACGTTTTAAAATGATCATCATGCTTTGAAAGGAAAGGGAGGCTCTGAAAAGGGCGTGCTTTTACAGACTAGTAAATATGAGGGACTAAGCGATAATGTAAAATTTTGCTCTCCTAAATATAAAGGATTTAAATATACCTTGATTTCCCACACCCTCCCCAAGAAAAAGCCACTAAGTGAAACATAAGCATAAATAAATAAGCAAGTCTAATGCCATTCGTGGCAGAGTGGGCGCTACTAAATGCAGGGATGTTTAAATGAGAATAGACGGGCCTGGTGGCTGTGAATTGTCCCCACTCAAAAATGTTCGGAGTTGTAACAATATTAAGTGATAAGGGAGTGGGACTGGAGTTTAAAGTTTCTTGGAAGATTCTTGATATTCTAACTTGGTGATACCTTGCTTTAAAGCCAGGAGCCTCACCCTTTCCAGGTCTGGGTGAGGAAAACTAGAGACTGGGATGTGGCAGCCAGAGAGACTGACCGGGTTCAGCGCCCGGGGCTGGCACTTCCAAGCCAGACGGCGGCGCTTTTCTCTCTCTCTCTCTCTCTTTTTCTGAGACCTTGTAAGGAAGTGGGCGTGGACTGCGCGCAGTCGGCGCCACTTGATTGGCTGGACTTCCCGGTGATTGACAGGGCCCCAGACTCCACCCCCGCCGCTTTATTGACACTAATGAGCAAGTTCTTCCCACCGCTCTCCTGCCTGGAAGTGCTGACAGATCAAGGCAACAAATTTCAATTACAATCCCTAATTTGTGTCCGCAGAGTGTGTTTTACCCATGTTAGTCCTCTCTGGCGCATCAGTCGAAGCAGATCTTGGAGCAGCAGGAGGAGGTGGAGGGGGTGGGAACGAAGGAGTGCATCAGTGAGAGAGCGCGCGCGAGAGACCGAGGGAAGGAAACTTGGCGGGCGCGTCGCTGGTTCCTCGGATCCCAACACAAGCGAGAAAGAGGAAACGCCAAATTTGTTTTTGCCCGCGGCAGGGAAGGGGCCAGATCGGCCTGCGGGAGGCCCCGAGAGTCGTTCAAATTTTGGTGGGGGAGTAGAGTGAGTGTGTGCGTGTGCCCGCTTGAGTGTATGTGCGTGAGGGGCGGGCGGGCGCCAGGCGGCGGGGATGGCCGAGAAGCGGAGGGGCTCGCCGTGCAGCATGCTAAGCCTTAAGGCGCACGCCTTCTCCGTGGAGGCGCTGATAGGCGCCGAGAAGCAGCAACAGCTTCAGAAGAAGCGACGAAAGCTGGGCGCGGAAGAGGCAGCGGGGGCCGTAGATGACGGAGGCTGCAGCCGCGGCGGTGGCGCCGGTGAAAAGGGCTCCCCCGAGGGAGACGAAGGCGCTGCACTCCCGCCACCGGCTGGAGCGGCATCTGGACCCGGCCGGAGCTGCGCAGACCTGGAACGGAGCTGCGGCTCCCGTGGAGCCGCGGGTGAGTCGGCCCTTTCCCGCCCAACTTCCTGGCGCGTCCCTCCGGGTCCGCGGGGAACCTGAACTTCTGCGAGTTAAGGGCGTGCGCGCGCGCGGTGCCCCTCCGTGCCTGAGGCAATTCAGCCACCAGCGCTTTGGCCTTGGGTGTCGGGGCGCGAAGCTCGCAGGCGCCTTGGCCGCTCTCGCCGCTCAACTCAGGTCGCCCTCCAGACGGTTAAAATGCCGCTCCTAGCCCCGCTTCTCAGGCTGCCGCCGCCCACTTCGCGACCCGTGCCTTCGGCCGCAGCTCTTTGCGGCTCTCGGCGGTGCAGGTCTGTGCCTTCCGCGTCTGCCTCCCTTGGGGTTCCAGCCAATGGGTGCGCTTTTTTCTTTCCTAACTTTTAAAAGCAAGGGGGTGGGGGGAGCGACGGCATAACCCCCCTGAAACCGGAACGAATGCCCTAAACAGTTTGGGCAAACCAGGAAGAGGGCGGCGTATTTGCAAACGTGGTTTCGCCAGGGGTAGCTGAGCCCTTCCCTTCCCCTCTGGATTCCTACTGCCGAGGCCGTCGGCCACCGTGAGCTTGCTTTTCGCGATCTTCTCGTCGCTTCGCTGCTTGGCTAAAGGAGCTCAGGGCGGTCGGGGCGTTTGGCGGGAGCCGAGGCTGAAGAGCTTTCTTAGAGGATGCCTCTGGGCCCAAAGCGAGGGGCCTCAGACGCCTAACGCTAAAGGAGGCCCAGGCACTCCGGACCAGGGACACCGACGCTAGGCGGTTTTGCTGCGTGCGTTTTGGGTAGCGGGTGTGTCGGGGTCTGCAGTGGGGCTCTGGACTCGGGAACCTATCTCAGGCTCAGTTGGGCACGTATCCTAGACCCCCGCGGCGGCGCGAAACTTATTTGGGGCCTTGACCTGGCGGAGGCCGGGAGGAGGGGTGGACGCGGCCCTCATGCCCCTGCGGGACTCGGTCCTTGGAGGCCTCGCTGGCACGTCGAGTCCCTTTGGCGGGCAGAGCGGGTGTTAGAAGAATCCGAAGGCACGAAAGTTCCCCCTTTTCTCCTGGTCCTTTTCGTCTCCCCAGCCGCCCTCCGGGGGTCAGTCTCCCCATCCGACTTCCTCTCGCAAGCCCTCACCGTTACCCCTCTTTGCCCTTTGCTGCCCAGGCGGCTGTGAGGACGGCTTCCTGCAGGGCGCTTCCCCGCTGGCGTCCCCGGGAGGATCCCCGAAGGGGTCCCCGGCGCCCTCCCTGGCACGGCCGGGAACCCCGCTGCCCTCGCCGCAGGCCCCGAGGGTGGATCTGCAGGGAGCAGAGCTCTGGAAGCGCTTTCACGAGATCGGCACGGAGATGATCATCACCAAGGCGGGCAGGTAAAGGGCGATCTGTCGCCAACGCCCGGGCCCTGGCCTCACCCTACCCCTTGATGGGTTAGGAAGGAGAAGGGCCTGCAGAGCTGTGGAGTCTCTGGTTAGCATTTTTGTGCATACAAGACAAGGCCCGGGTTGTGGTTCACTTTTGAGACTGGCTTTGCCTGCCTATACCGGAGTGCAGTCGGTGAGGGACACAGCCCCGCCGCCCCCTTGGACGTTAGGGAAAAATCCCCGTCGCCGCCGATGCGGCTGCGGCTGCGGCTGCTACTCTGTGTGCTGGGTAGTTAGACATTCGTGGTTATGTATACATCTGTCCAGGCATGTTTTTAGGCTCTAGTTATCGTTTCTGGAACTACTGAACAGATGACTTCCCTTAACCCCCCTTTTTTAAAAAAAAAACGCAGTTTACTCTTTAGAAAACTATGATTTGTTTTTTTTTTAGATTCCAGACTTCCAGGCTGGTTCTTTATCAAAAGATTTCCTAGCAATGTAAGAACGTGATGTCTTGTACTATTTTGATATTATACTAGAATGAAAAGTTACTGGAATCATCAGTAATACATGTATAATCCCTGCAAAAATAATTACCCGTTTTTTAAAAACCATTCTGTTTGTAGATCCAGTTACGTGGTTATATATATATATATATTTTTTTTTCTAAATGAAATCCAACACATTCATCTAAATTTGCTGAAGAATACTAAAAAAAAATTGTAAGAAGTTATATGTATTTTTTGAAAGTGTGAAATTTGCACATCCATTAGTTAGTAAAATAAATAGATTTGTTGGCCAGATACTGTTAATTTGAAGGAAGCACAGAAATATTTGCATTTTAAAGTTTTCAGTTCATTTAGTGCAATGAAATCTATGAATAATATCTTCCTTAAAAGGAACTTTAAAAAAGCACAGAAACTCTTTCAGGGAATACACATGGCAAAAACCTGGATAGCATAAAAGTATCCAAACTTATTAGAAATTACAAAAACATATTTTATTGAATCCATATGCTACCTTCTACATTTTCACAGAGCTTTTATTAATGATCCAAATTCAGTCTTCAACAACACAAAGCAACAGTTGTCTTATAAAGGATGTAGTTAAAGACCTTTACTCTTTATCTTACAGGTGCACTGAAATAACACTAAAACAGCCAGCATATTAAACTGTTCTCATGCCTAGTTAGGAATAATGGACTTTCTTTTCTCTGGAAGTGGTCTTTAATGGCATTATTGTTAAAGAAAAAGTTTTTGGTAAATAACAGTACTAAAATTTGTGTTATAAGGTTAAATTAGCAAAAATTAGATTAACTGGAAGGGTCCTAGACATAAATCATTAGATGAAAGTTAAAAAAAAAAAAGAACTGCTCTATTTGTTTTTCATATACAGTAATTTGCTGTTGTATTCTTGCTACTGTGTCCTTTTTAAAAGATAGCCTAGTGTACTTCAGCATCTCCTTTGATATGCATGTCTGGGAAGCCTAAAGAAATGCAGATTTTCATTTGTTTTAATTAGTGAAGTTTTGAGTAAGTGTGGTTTTAAATAAGAAAGTATTTCCAGGGTATAGTGGGGGAAGGAATGATTTGGTAAATATACATTGTGTTTAGTTTCTGCTTTCAATAAAGAAGTTTTACTATACCTTTCAAATTTAGAGCAACTTTTGCACTTCACCTTTACCATGCTGCAGACAGGAAGTCCTGTCTCAATAAAGAACATATTGTTTGGTTATAGCATGGCACATTGGCTCCTTGTGGTTTTTTATAACCCTTTTAAAATTTCACATTATAATGTATTTTATCACTTGTACAAATTCAAATTTTCTATTTCTACCTTCGGAACATTTTTGTCATTTGCATTATTAAAGTAAATATGCTCATTGATTTTTATTTAAAAAATAAACTGCTTTTTTTAGTGCTATTACTCTTTCAGTGTACAATTCTTTTCCTTTTAGCTGTACTGACATTTCAGTAAACAACAGTGCACGACAGGGTACAACAAATTACATTTAAAAGCCTCTTTTTTGCTACGTCCTGTATTCTGATTCTTTGAATTAACGTTATCAAAGTGAACGCTATAAATTTGTCCATATGAAGAACAGAGAGGTTTCTTCACTTATTCGTTCTCCGTGTTTAATCACAAACAAAAACAAAACCCATACCCTGTTTCCTCCCCTCCATATGCATAGGCGCATGTTTCCAGCAATGAGAGTGAAGATCTCAGGACTAGATCCTCACCAGCAGTATTACATTGCCATGGATATTGTGCCAGTGGACAACAAAAGATACAGGTACGGTGATCAGATGGATACGGCAGGATAAGAATACGCTAGGATTTTACAGGCTGTGCCTGTTTCATCTGTGAGGACTGTGATGTTTGTTTCCAGAAGCCTGTGGAATTTCTAGATCTATAACCCAACTCCCTGACAGTTCCAGGAGGCCAGGTGGTGCCTTCTCTTGCAGTAAATGTGGAAACTTAATTTTTGTTTTGCTTTTAACAGATACAGAAATGTCCTTTAAATGTTGAGAACTTTAAATAGGGGCTAGTTTAGGGTTGCTAAACTGTGTGTTTTAAATGGTTCACTTTTCAATTAGAATTTGAGAGGAAATGTTAAGTTTGTAGGTACAGGTAGTATTCAATGAAATGTTTCATTTCCTTTGTGATTATTTTGAGCTTTACATAAATTCCCTTTTTCTTGTTGTGTTCAAAATCATGACTGTTGGCAGGCTTATTCCCTTTAATTTTAGGAAATTATTGAATTTAGAAAAATAAAATCTCATAATTCATTAGTATATTAGGACATCTTTAAACTGGTAATGAATTTGTTAATTTACTGTTGTTTTTGGTTAGTAGTTAACACAGTAGATTAAAAAAATATTGTAAGATTTAGATTTTGAAAGAGGATGTATTACCTGGATATCAAGTAAGGTTGGAAAAGATACACATTCTTCAGTTGCAAACCAGCCTTTGCTCTTTTTCTTTGGCAAGTAAGCAAATCAGCAATTTTCAATGGACAATGCTTTCTACTTTCCTGAGGAGTTAAAAACGCTAACATTTGAAAAAGGAAATTTTGAGTAGAAGACCAGAAGATGCTTGCTTTAAATTTTGGTCTTGTTTCTATTTTTTTTTTACTTTTTATAAACAACTAGAGCATTTAATAAGTTTTAAATGAAGTCAGATTTGGTTTTTATCACTTTTTAAAACTTAGGGAAGTACTTTTTTGAAACAGGCTTACCAGTGTCAAAAGTATTCAGATTTAATTAGTACAGGCACATACGGAATACTAAAAAAATGGGTAATAAAAAGACAGTTTTATTGTTTTGTATTATATTGCTTATTTTAATTAAATAACTCATTAGAGAGTTTGCTAAAATTATCTAGTACGTGGTAGAAACTAGAAGGCACTGTTTATTCTTTAAATATACTTGGTTAAAAATCCATATTCTAATTTGGGTTTTGCGTTGAGAAAGACAGTGTAATTCTTTTTTTTTTTTTTTACGCTTACATAAAACTTTTATTTCAATTTTAAATAAGGTAATAGTATGTACATATATATATATCAAAGCTCAGCAAAATGATATATTTTTTTAATTTTTTATTGTTATGTTAATCCCCATACATTACATCATTAGTTTTAGATGTAGTGTTCCATGATTCATTATTTGTGCATAACACCCAGTGCTCCATGCAGAACGTGCCCTCCTCAATACCCATCACCAGGCTAACCCATCCTCCCACCCCCCTCCCCTCTAGAACCCTCAGTTTGTTTTCCAGAGTCCATTGTCTCGCATGGTTCGTCTACCCCTCCGATTTCTC
>NC_138376.1:62936539-62968143 GCF_054177405.1 Leptonychotes weddellii | reverse complement strand
TCCCTCCCCCCCACCCCCCACTCCAGCAACCCTCAGTTTGTTTCCTGAGATCAAGAATTCCTCATATCAGTGAGGTCATATGATACATGTCTTTCTCTGTTTGACTTACTTCGCTCAGCATAATACAAGATAGTGTAATTCTTAATGAGCTTAGAAATTATTCCTTTCTCTTCCAAATCTCTCTCCTGTTTCTCCAGATATCTTTCATGTATTTTGGATGGTTTATTTTACTTAGTTGATTCTTATTATTCTCACATAAAGCAAGAAAAATTTCAACTATTGGTATTAAGATGTCAAATTTTAAAAGATCAAACTTAATCATAAATTTGTTTTTCACTTACAATGCTTCCCAAGAAATTTGGTTTTAGTAATTATATTTAGAATGTTTCACAGAATATGTAACATGTAACATTTATTATCTTGGTGGGTGTGGATTTTTGAACTATTGGATATGCGTACTTTTTCTAGGTTTTGATAGAGCGTATTACTCTGTTTATTTTGGGAGTAACTATAGGGCAGTTTTTTTCTTGCATTTCTAAGATTTGCATTTTATTTTCTAACTTTTAGCAGTAGTAGAAAAAGTTTTTGTCTTATTCTCTGCTGTCAAAGAGTGGTTATTTGGTCAAATTCAAAGTGCTTGTGATTTATTGTGATGCACATTTAATAGTCACAGAAGCCCATGCACTTAGGAACTTATTTACTGAAATTACGCTGTACCAATTCAGGGAAGTTTTTAAAAAATTATTCTTAATTTTGTGATTATGTATTTTTTCCCCAAGGAAAGGAACTAAAGAATAGAAGGCATATTGAGCTCAAAAGAGAATGAAATATGTGACATTAGTTGAAACAGAGGGCCTCACCAGAGATGTTATGAAAATGTTTCATGCTATTTTTAAAAGAAATTCGCATACTCCACAGGTAGAATTCTCTGAGACTATCCACAAATTATTGCTTTAAATTGTATGTCATATTTTAAAATACTATTGGAAGGAAAACACCTAAGTATATAATTTCATTTTATACCCTTTTCTAAGTGAATCATGATATACTAGTTTCTAGTTTTTGAATTAGTGAATTTTAAATTAACAATTAATAAATGATAACCTGAATATAGGATTAAATATTATGATCTTATTTATTACCTGAAACATTGTTATTTAAATGTATCATTCTTATATAGTCAGTATATTTGACATATATAAACAAACACAAGAGGACATTTGGTCCCTTAATTAGAAAAATAATATTAATTAGATATATGCTCATTTTCAAAATTTGATGTATATTTTGATTAGTGGTATTTGCAAACTAAAGAATTTTCTTATAAAGTTTGGAAAAGAAAAATTTAAGAGATAAAGACTTACATTTTTTGATTATACAAAAATTTTAAGTTAAACTTAATACATTATCTGTAATTTTTAGTTTTATAGAATTAGAAAAATATTCTAAATGATCATAGCTAAAACTCTTTTTTGGGGGCACCTGGGTGGCTCAGTCATTAGTCGGCTGCCTTGGGCTCAGTCATGATCCCAGAGTCCTAGGATCGAGTCCCACATCAGGCTCCCTGCTCAGCGGGAAGCCTGCTTCTCCCTCTCCCACTCCCCCTGCTTGTGTTCCTGCTCTTGCTGTCTCTGTCTCTGTCAAATAAATAAATAAAATCTTTAAAAAAACAAGAACAAAAAAACCTCTTTTTCTAAGAAAATAAAAGTTATGGAACTTTTGACAATTTCCCCTTGCCTTTCTACCATCTACCTAATTCGTCTCTACATTGCCTAAAATGGGAAGTGGTCTTAAAGTGGGACACTTTAAGTTATAACTCTCAAGTATTTTTGAGATTTACTTAAAGCTGAGCTTGACAACTTTAAGCTTGACAATAGTTTCTTCATGTCAATTGAATATCCAGATGTAAAATGGAAAATATCAGAATACAGATGGAATGTCTAATGTGAATAAGTGTGATTCATAAGAATTAAGATACTTGAATTTAGGGGGGTGATAATGTGCATAAATCCTTAACACATCACTTACTCTGAGAGGTCAATAGGCCACTGCTGCCTCAGAGAGTTTTTGAAAAGTGCTTGAAATCTTATATGTATTGGATGTAAAGAGTAAATTGTTGTTTTTTAGACTTAAAAATAAAAGATATGCAGTTTGTCTGATTCGACGGACTTGGAAATTCCAAGAAAACAAGAATCTGTATACTGAGTCTTGTCATTGCCTTCTAGGTATGTTTACCACAGCTCTAAATGGATGGTGGCGGGTAATGCGGACTCCCCTGTGCCCCCACGGGTGTACATCCATCCAGACTCGCCTGCCTCAGGAGAGACTTGGATGAGACAAGTGATCAGCTTTGACAAGCTGAAGCTCACCAACAATGAACTGGATGACCAAGGCCATGTGAGTAGATGGCTTCTCTAATGGGCCACCATGGGGTGGCGTAGCCACACCTACACTGTGTCTGACTGAAGGGCATGAATTTCTCTCCAAAGTTGATCAGCATGTGCCTAATCTGTGCAAAATCAAGGTTATATTTGCATCAGAGACTATGCCTGTTGCCTGAAGCGTATCCTATGAAATATTTAATAGGTTAAAACTAGATATTGCATTTGTATTGAAATGATAGAATCTCAGGCAGCCATTTTAGCCAAAACATTTGTTTGAAACACTATGAGGTGCTAATTATTATGCTCTGAATGTGAATACTAGGGAGTTGGGTTAACAGGGATAATGGTTTATTGTGTCCTGCCTGTATTCAGCTCTTTTCCCAGTTGAAGCTTATTGCTTCTCATTAATGGTCCAGGCTTACAGGAGTTGTGTATTCCATCTGCAAGTTCCCAGTTGTTTTGTAATGGCATCTAATGTGTCAAAATGTGTTACAACAATTCCTTTTAGTCTTAAAACTGCTGAAACATGATGTGTAAGTCAAAGTCAGTCATTCCAATAATATAGTGATTTTTAACACCTTATTGTTACGCAGTATTGTTCCTAGGCAAGATTTCTACATTATTATTTTAATAAATAAGTAACTCCATCATAAGCTAGCATTTCTATTAGGTTTTTGTTATTTGAGAAGGTTTTGATTGAGGCAGGATTGAAATGCCTTTTGAAGAGTACGTCTTACATGCCAACTAGTTCATTTCTCAAAGGGTGACATAAAGAGAGTATATTTATGAGCAAATCTTTTTTTTTTTAAGATTATTTATTTATTTATTTGACAGAGAGAGAGAGAGACCACGAGAGAGGGAACACAAGCAGGGGGAGCAGGAGAGGGAGAAGCAGGCTTCCCGCTGAGCAGAGAGCCTGATGCGGGGCTCGAACCCAGGACCCTGGGATCATGACCTGAGCCAAAGGCAGACGCTTAATGACTAAGCCACCCAGGCACCCCTATGAGTAAATCTTTTAAAACAAAAATGCAAACTGTCATAAACTAGTAATACAGTTATGATGGGAAATGATTTGCAAGTTGCTAGGCAGTATAGTAAGCAATTGACCTTAATAAAAACATTCAAGTATAAATTTTATTGTGGTACAAATTCAGTATCTAGATTTTTAAGATATATCTATCTTACCTTGCTTTTGTTTGTTTGTTGCCTTTTATGATTTAAAACAAAATCAGATAAGTATCATAGTATATTTCATTTCTGAATCCAACTTAATGCCCTGTATTTTAGTGCATTACTTCATTTCTGTTCTTTTTATTCTTTATGTACACAGTCAAGTAGTAACAGTTATTTTTCACTTGACTTCAGGGAAGGAACACTAGTTTCTACTGTCTCATTGAGGGCACTGGCTGAAATTTTGCCAGCATGTTCATTGAGGGGTCTTTTGTTTTTGGAATAGAAAATTTAAAAATAATGCCATTAAGCGTGACTTGTTTTCGAAAGCTTAAATATCCTCTACTTTTCTGAGTTCTACAGTTTGAGAACATATCTTTTAAAGAGATAACTGGGTCTAAAAAATATACACTATCATATATAAGGTACACTTCTTTAAATAATTTAAATTTGGGCGCCTGGGTGGCTCAGTCAGTTGAGCATCTCCCTTCGGCTCAGGTCATGATATCAGGGTTCTGGGATCGAGCCCCGCATCGGGCTCCCTGCTCAGCGGGGAGTCTGCTTCTCCCTCTCCCTCTGCTTATGCTCTCTCTCTGTCAAATAAATAAATAAAATCTTTAAAAAAATTAAATACATACAGAAATAAATAAATAATTTAAATCAATATGGTCATTTTCTAATTCTAATTCTTTCAGATGAAATTATTGGCTTTATATATAATACTCAGTATATCTCTAATATTTGTATAGATAGAGTAATTTGTTTCTATAATTTTAACTTTGTAATTTCACTAGACTTTATGTAAAACAGTATTTTCTAGAGGAACAGAACCAGTAGAATGTGTATAAATATATACATGGAGAGAGGTTTATTTAAGGAATTGGCTCACATAATTGTGGGGGCTAGTAGGTCCCAGATCTACAGAGCAGGCCAGCAGGCTGGGGACCCAGGGAAGAGTTGATGTTGCATCTCAAGCATGAAGGTGTTCTCAAAGCAGAATTTCTTCTTCCTGAGGGGATCTCAGTCTGTTTTTCTTAAGGCCTTCAAGTGATTGGATAAAGCCCACCCACATTATGGAGAGTACTCTGCTTTATTCAGAGTCTACTGATTTAAATGTTAACCTCATCTAGGAACACCTAGGTGACTCAGTTGGTTGAGCGTCTGACTCTTGATTTTGGCTCAGGTCCTGATCTCAGGGTTGTGAGATTGAGCCCTGCATTGGGCTCTGCACTCAGTGCAGAATCTGCTTGAGGTTCTCTCCCTCTCCTGCACCCCCCCTCCACTTACAAGCTCACTCTCTCTATGTCTGTCTCTCTGAAATAAATGAATAAATCATATAAAAAATAAATGTTAACCTCATCTAAAAAATACCTTCATAGCAACACCCAGACTGACGTTTGCCCTAATACCTGGATAACATGGCCTAGCCAAGTTAACACATAAAATTAATGAGCGCACAGAATTTATTTCAACACAAAAGAATACATTGCAAATTGAAATTCAATTGTTTATGCCTAAATAATTATAATATTTCACTTTTAGGAAAACCGAAAAACATAACAGAAAACAGGCAAAACCTAGAGAAATGTGTCATCTATCAGTTAAATTTTTCGTTTAAGGTTGTGGCATAGGATGTAATACTTTAATACAAGGAGGTAATTAATGAGTGTGGAAACAGAGAAAGATATATACCTGTCCATTTAGGAAGCAAGAAAATTGCTTTTACACTTGGTAAAAATGTATGAATCAGTTGATACTAGAGAAAATGTAGGAGAAAAAATGCTCTTTTCCATTATTTATTTAAAAAATATATTTTTTAAGACTTTGTAAAATGTAGTGTAACATAAAAAGCCATAGTCTCTGCCTTCAGTGATCTAGCCTAGATGGGGAGAGTTGGCTCAGAGAAGTACAGACACCACATTATTCCAGCCAGGAGAGATTGGGAAGATTTCATGAGGAACGTGTCTATTGTATTTATTTACTCAGTTTGATGACCTCAAATGAGGTTAGTTCGAGATTAGGAATTCTTTTCTTAGTCCATTGTTGCTGTGACTCAGCATCTAGGAAGACAGTAGTACCATTATGGTGGGACTTTCTAATTCAGTTTCATCATTTCCTGATACAGAGACCTCTCAGGAACTCACCCCTCTACCATCATGTGGTTGAGGTTCTCCTGCCCCCAAAATCTAAAGGAAGTGACACTAATTTCTAATTAATCAAGCTGTAGACTTAAATGAGAGGTGATTTTCTAATTTACTTTCTAACTTGCTTTCTTACTTTTTTTTGGCCTCCCAGTTCCAGTTTTACTCTGTGAAAAATATAAGCATTCAATGTAGTACCCTGAGAACTGCATGTATGACTTGGGACTTTTATTAAACATGGTGTGTTTAATATAGGAATCATATCCTCACAGGGCTGTGGCTGGACCTAGACCTGTATGAGACATGAAATTATATGCCATTGGGTTTTCCTCAGTGTGACTTCATCTTTCCAAATACAGGGATTGTTTAGAGAGAAATATTGGTGAGAATCTAGAGTGGAATGTTCTACCACTCCACAACTAATCTTTGAATGTTGTAAAGACTTTATAATCTCTACTTACTCCTTCGGGAATCTGTAGTCAGCTTTATGTTGGATTGTATACAATCTAAGACTGGTCCTTGGGCTACCAATGTGCAAATGGTTAGCATGCTTGGGTAAGATATTTCCTTCTCATCCTGTGCATGTTTCCTTATTCATCTGGAATTTGTTATCTGGAGGGAAACATTTAGACGAGCATTTCCCTAAAAAATTAGAGGAGCGCCTGGGTGGCTCAGTCAGTTAGGTGGCCAACTCTTCATTTTGGCTCAGGTCATGATCTCAGGGTTGTGAGATCAAGCCTCATCTTGGGGTGGTCTGCGCTCAGCAGGGAGTCTGCTTGGGATTCTGTCTCCCTCTCTGTCCCGTTCTCTCTTTCTCTCAAATAAATAAATAAATCTTTAAAAAACTAGAAGACATTTAACAGGTAATGGTGCCTTTAAACCTTGGCAGGACTCATACCCACAGGGCTGGGGTGCTTTGGAAGGAAGGATGGCCAGTCTACCACAGTCAGGGGACCTGTGGAGAATCTCTTTCTCAGCTGCTGAGGAGTCAGTGACATAGAGTCACCCTAGCTCTAAGTTTGTCCTCACCCCCTTCCCATTTCTGCTTGAGATATCAGGTGGGGAGGCAAGGTGTTACAGGGGAGATTCCCAAGGTCTCCTTGATGGAAGGAACTTGCAACAGCTTGGGAGAGCCAACATGTTCATGTTCATGAGCTTGTCAGTTTGGCTTTCTGAGGCTTGGTTCTCTCATGTGTTATGTTAGAACCAGAGAATTTTGAGCGAATCAGATGAGCTGATGAACTTGAAAGTACATGTGTATAAGGAGTGTTTCATAGACAGTGTGTGTGAAACAAACCCAAGGCCATCTTGCTATGGAGCTTGTGATCTGGTGTTACTATCTTGACCCCTACCATTTATAGTGAGTCAGTACCAGGTGTCATCAGTAATGCAGGGAACCAAGGATCTGCTCCTCCTTGGCCCTTTGCTTGACTTGTTCCAGCACGGGCATTTAGATCATCTAGAAAATTTCCAGAGTCAGCGGGTAATGTTTCCTTATTGAGCTGTTCTGTAAGGCACAGCTGGCTTGTCTGTCAACTTCAGGCACTGTAGGGCCTTCACATTAAACATAAATAATATCATGCTTCTTTTGACTCAAAACTAGTGTCTTTAGAGTGGAAAAAACGAGGATTAACCTGCACATGGGACAGCATTCTATGTTTATGAACGTTAGTCCACGTGACTATCTGTGTTACAAGATAATGCCGAAAAGAAAAAAAAAAAATCCTCCTTTTAAACAGAACAGAGAGCATGGAACATGCAGATCAGATATAATTATTTGAGTTTCAGCATTATCATTGTGGTCTCCTTGCTTATAAGGCCAGTAGTTCTCCCGGTTCTACTTGTTTTATTAAGTAAGCAAAATGTTATTGATCACTCATCATTATGAAGTTTGACAGATCATTAAAAAGCAAATAATGCCATTTTATACAGAAGAACTGAGGCTTATTTAGCATTCCCTGAAAACATCTGGGGATATACTAAATTCCTATAGATAATATTGAAAGCATGTTATTTTGCTGGAAAGATCCCCAGATTACTATTGGCAGTTGCCCTTTAATGTGCAGACATAGGCATACATCAGCTATTTCTATACCCTACCCCAATATACCCCACCTTATGTCATTTTGGAAATTCTGTAAAGATAGGAAGAAATAAATAAAATTTAAATATATATAGCTATATGGAGGAATCTGCTTGAGAGAACAAAGACTTCCTAAAACAAGAACCTATATTCATTGGGTAGTAAACGGAAAGCCAAATCAGTTTTTGTTTCCTTCAATCCAAGTCAGTTTATTCCAGTTTTCTGAAATTAGCTATGTACTTATTTTTGTTTGTTTGATGTAAAGTAGCTTTCTCCAATTTCTCTTCTACCCTGGAATTTGCTGATCACTAGAATCATTAGAATAAATCTTACACCTATGTTTTTCAGACTTTTTACCTGACTCACATAACTAGATGTACATGTTACGTTGTGACCTGGTATAAACACACGCAAAGAAAACAGACAATGTTTCGCAAAATAGTCCTTATCCTTACTATAAGGAGCACACTCTATGTTTCTACTTTATAATTTTATTTATTTAAAAAATTTCCGGTTGCAACTGTTTAAATTGATTTTTGTGAGCCACTAATGGATTACTGAAGTTCTGTCTTTTTTAGACCTGGAAAGAGACTTTTCCAGAGGTTGCAGATTCATGTGTGTATCTGCAGGTGACTATGAGGGCTATTGTATTCTCTTATCCTTTCCTTATATTTGTGCTATACCCTCTCCGCCCCCCCACCCCCATTCAAGCAGGTCTGGTGGGCAGTGTCATTAGATCTGCCATCCAGGATCTCTCCCACTGATAGAAAGAAAATTTTAGGGTTAAAAAACAAAACAAAACTGACCACCGTGCTGGTTATTACTGCCAGGGGGGAAAGACATCCTCTGGTGGCTGCAAACATGCTCTCCAGGTATAGGGCTGTTTGTTTTGGGGCTGACCAAATATTCTGAATTTGGCCTTGTTAAACTGCCCGTATCCTTAAAAACACGAGACAGGTCAACCACTGTGTTTTTCCAAGACTTTGTTTAAGGATTTCTCCTCTAAACTCTCAACTCCCTAAACCTGAATTCAAATCGTGTAACTCAGGGAAGATACAGCTCTCTTAACTAAACTCATTAACCAATACCTGAACGTGGACTCCCAGCAGCAAATAGAAAAATTCATTGGGTAAGGCTATTTTTTTGTTACTCCATCTCCTATACCTTGAAAGCATAAAACATAAAGAAAAAGAAAAAAATTCACCCACAGTCCCATTATCCAGAGATGATAACTGTTCCTATCTTTCTGTGGGTCCTTTTTACTGTCTTCATGTCATTGTGATTAGTTTATAAACAGCTTGGATCATTGAAGGTTTAAAAAGAAGCATTTTATTTTGTGGTTAAAAATGTCCTAAACAGCACTTAGTAATGGCTGAATAACATCTATCCCATTGTATGGATTTTCATTTATTTAACCAATCTACTCATGTAAGTGGTTTATAGTTTATCCACTGTTATATAATGGGGCGCTGCCAATCTCTATACATAAAGCAATTTTTTTGGATTTGAAATATTTTCTTGGATAAATTCTCAGAAGTGGAATCATGAGGTAGAAAGTAGTTGAACCATATTATCAGATTTCCTTAGAAGAGCCTGAGTGCACCAGCTTTTCTATCCCCAGGTGCCTGGGTTTTGGAAGTTTCGCTCTGATGGAGACATGGACATTGGGTTCTCCAGGCAAGCCAGGGATGTTGTAAGCCACACACAAGGCAGACTCTTGGGTATCCTTAGAATTCCTTTTGCCCTTGAATAGACATGTTGCTGTCACCAATGGAAGAAAAGTGTTCTCTGAAGAAAACCTTGGTGTGCAAATACTTATTTTTAGGGGATGGGTGTGGTGGAATTTAAATTATCATTTCAATCTCATTTTTAGTTTTACTGGTTTGGACTCTTATGTTCCATCTGGCTCATTATAAATAAAATACTGTTGAATTTATTCTTGTATTTTCAGAAACAGAAAATTAGATGTTAAATTCATGGTTGTATACCGCGTTCCACCAAAATAATGATTTTTTTCCTTTTGTATTTTTATGCATATTTTACAAATAACTTCTTAGCCCTCCCTTGCCAGTTTTGACATACTTTATTAAATTGGCACTTCTGCATCCTTGGACATTTTCATTTCCAACTGGGATTTATTTTACACATTAAATATTTAGTCATGGTGTTGAGATTGGGCAGAAGTTGTTGATATATTTGGCTTTCTTTCCTTGACACAGATTATTCTTCATTCTATGCACAAATACCAACCGCGGGTCCATGTCATCCGTAAAGACTGCGGGGATGATCTTTCTCCCATCAAGCCTGTTCCATCTGGGGAGGGAGTAAAGGCATTCTCCTTTCCAGAAACTGTCTTCACAACTGTCACTGCCTATCAGAACCAACAGGTATTGTTCTCAGAATTGCTATCTTTCTAGACTTTTTGTTTCAGGTGTCAATAGAAAGCTAGCTATGCTTTTCACTGTATCTAAATGTTATGAAGTGTCATAAAGCATTTGCCATATAAGACATCCAGGGTGTGTGTGTGTGTGTGTGTGTGTGTATAAACAGTTTTTTTATCCATGATTCCCTAAGTAAGGCTACTTCTAGTGAGAATTTCTTTAGAAAAGAATGTGTCTCATGACTAACACTGTAGGTTTGCTTTCCATTTTGAGATGTCGAATCATGATGTCATAATTAAAATAAAAAATCTTGTGGGGGCTCCTGGGTTGTTTAGTTGGTTGAGTGTCTGACTCTTTTTTTTTTTTTTTTAAGTTTTATTTATTTATTTGACAGAGAGAGTGCAAGTAGGCAGAGCAGTAGATAGAGGGAGAGGGAGAAGCAGGCTCCCCACAGAGCAGGGAGCCCGATGTGGGTCCTGGGATCATGACCTGAGCCGAAGGCAGACGCTTAACCAACTGAGCCACCCAGGTGCCCCTGAGTGTCTGACTCTTGATTTTGGCTCAGGTCATGATCTCAGGGTCCTGAGATTGAGCCCTGAGTCAGGCTCTGCACTGCACGTGGAGCTTGCTTAAGATTCTCTCTCTCTCTCCCTCTCCCCTCCACTTACTCTATCTCTCTTTCTCTACCAAAAAAAAAAAAAAAAAAAAGGCATGTATATTGCCTAGGAAATAGACATGTAGAATATGAATCCTGGATTGTATCATAGAGCACGGGATTTGATAATTCACATTATTTTAAAACTATAATCCATGTATTATAGGAAATATTTCAGAAGCATTTATCTTACGTAGTCATTTGGCATATATACAAAAAGGGCTATTTCTTTTAAGATATGCTTTAATTGTGACAGAGGGTGATACATATGCTTATAGCCTGAGAGATCAGCAGTTGTGGGGCAGTCTTTTCATAAAATTAGTAATAATTTCAAAAGTGAAATATTTCTTTTCAATATAGGTAAGCATATGTATTTCTTTAAGGCTGTGTCAAGTAGGTGGAAAATGGATTCAAGGCGATTATTTAGTCCATGCACTTATGGCCAGTTTTCATAAAAAATAGTGATGTAGTTGAGGCTGATGTGGTCTGTGGTAGACTTTTTTTTTTAATTTTAGTGGTCAGGAGAATTATTTTAGGTCTCCACTTCTCTTTACATTTATTTACATCTCAGTTAAATTTTAAGGCTTTAAAATCTCCCGGTTGTGGTTTTTGTTGTTAAGACTTATGAGGAGATTTGGATCCCGTCCCCTGCATCTTCCTTCTGGGCTGGGAGGTGCATCTGCTGTCATCCATGCAGAGCTGCCAGTCCCACAGCTGAAGCCATCCTGTCCTCTCACTCACATTGTCACGCTTTTGTATAGAAGTTAACCTTTAGAAGGACTGGAGATAATTAGGAAAATATTCTTAAAATACGTTAGATGCAGAAAATGATTTTTTTTTTTTTTTTTTTAGGAAAAGTATAATGCATGAGGAGAAAAGAGCAGAGACGTTTAGTACCTTTTAAGCAACCCCGGTTTATCTGTCTCTCTTTTTGTCTCAAACACCAACACATTAATAATGTCAAATGTGTATTTTTCTCCCAGCCTCTGTGATACAATAAACAAGATGCAGTGGGCTTTTGGTACATGTTGGTGACTAATAGCAATTGACAAACTTTGACAAATCGATAATAGGGTAAAAAAAATTAGAAGAAGGGAAACTGATAATGACCAAATACAATGATGTTCATTTTTTAACTTCCTGGCTCCTATTTTAAGAACTCAGGGAAAATGGGTGGTTAACAGCATGGGGTTCTGAAGCCCAGGGTCCCAGCCTAGTTCTACAGGCAAGTAACCTTATGATCATAGGAAACTTAAGCCTCAGTTTAAAAGAAAACATAAGATTGGGATAATAACTACATGTAAGTTGCCATGAGAATTAAATGAAATATGCGTATAAAATTCTTAGTACAGCATACATAGTATGCACTCAGTAATAAAAATAATGGCAATAGTAACATATCTCTATTCAGACAGGGCACCATTATATAAATCTCTACTCTTTTTTGAAATAGTATTTTAAATGAACATTTAAATTATTTAATGTTATTTAAATATTATTTAAATGAACAAAGAGTTCAGCTATAATGAACTATAAAGAATTCCTTCAGGACAATATATAGGGGGATTGCACATGAGTTTTCAGAGATGCCTTTTCTTTGCCTTCGTGTTATCCAACAGTGTTCATTTATCCTTAGCTAAAATGGCACCGTCAGAAGTATGTTCATTAACTTTGTAGATTCCACTAAACCAAAGAGCATAGAAAACAAAGCATGATGTGCTTCTTAGAAAATAGGCTGTAACTCCCTTTGGGCAAGGAGGAGTTCTATTAAGAAAGAGGTGAGATGTTATTAGTGTCAATTATAAGATGGTGTAGCTAAAAAAAATTTTTTTTTTAAAGATTTTATTTATTTATTAGACAGAGAGAGAGACAGTGAGAGAGGGAACACAAGCAGGGGAAGTGGGAGAGGGAGAAGCAGGCTTCCCACCGAGCAGGGAGCCCGATGAGGGGCTCAATCCCAGGACCCTGGGATCACGACCTGAGCCGAAGGCAGTCGCTTAACCAACTGAGCCACCCAGGCGCCCCCCCAAAATTTTTTTAATGGAGATGATTAGACCATTTGTAAAAATCCTACCCCCAAATTTCTGTTAAAATTAAAACATTTATTTCTACTACATGAATAAGATTTAATCTCATTAGAGCCTTTCAGTAATGGTTAGCTCTGATTAGACATTCACTGTAGGGCTCTGACAAGGTCAGGACTCAACAGAAAACAGAGGAAAGAATAAAATTATCAGATGAGAGCCATAAAGATGATTCAAAGAGACACAAAGAAAAATACAGAGGCAGAAAAGTTAAAGAAGCGGATAGTACCTAATTCTGAAGAAGAGAGGGATGCGTAGGAGCTTAATGGCATTCAAGTGTTGTAAGTAACTTGACTAAGTAGAAGGTGGATATTAGCTGTTACCCATTACCAAGAGGAACAGGATTAAGCCATGTCACAGAGTTAAAGGGAAGAGCTTTAGTTCTGAGGGATTGTCAAACAAAGGACTGGTTATCAACAGATGATTCAGAATTTCCTTCTCTAGTGATATTAAAAGCAAAAGATTTTATTTACAGAGTTTGAAAAGGGGTGGGGAATGTCTTTTTCATAGCAGATGAATATCTAGGTGATTTCTGAAATTTTCTTCTAGCTTTGCAGCTAAGGTAATAAAATACCTGAGAAATAGGGGAGAGGAACACAGTCAATTTTGTAATTACTTGTAGTTCTTCCACCATTTCTCTTTTTAATGACCTTACTTGACATTTAGAATATTTGATATGAATTTTGTACTCTGCAGATTACTCGCCTGAAGATAGATAGGAATCCATTTGCCAAAGGCTTCCGAGACTCTGGGCGTAACAGGTAAGACTTAGTGAAGAACGTTCTGGCTCTGATAAATATATTTGGCTTTTTGTTGTGAATTTTCCATGACAAGGTAAACAGTTAAAGTTACTGACATGCTTTTGAAATAATTTTCTGATGAGGATTAAAATTTGTCGGTACCGCTGGGCCTTGGATGTAACTTATTTTTGGGTGTAGTGCTATGGCCTGCCCATTCCTAAGGGAAATTTTGAAGTGGGATGCTGGCTGAAAAATGCAAGTTCTCAAGGTGCACAGTGCATGCCACCTCTGAAAGGACCTTGAGGAAACCTGTCTTTCAGACTCAGGGGTTTCAGTATCTCAAGTCAATAGCCTACCCTTTAGGCCCCGGGGCTTCAATATTCCAAGTCAGTAGCCTCTCTGCATCTGCTGTTGTTTTATAATTTGCTTAGTGATGTCACAACAATCTATTGATTCTGTCTTCAGAATATGATGGGGTTCCGTTCCCTCAGATTTCCAGCTAGAATATGAAACTACTTCCCATTGCCAAGAGAGCTGAGGTTCTTTAGTTTCCAAATTTGTCTTGGCTGAGCTGACAGCTACACACTTGTTTATTTTTTCTGTGTCATGTTTTATGGTGTTTGTACTAGGAGGGAGAGCAACAATAATGAATTCCACTCTGTTACTTTTATCAAAAAGCAGATCACCCTTGTGTGTGCCATGGGCTTTTGAATTTATTGATATGATTCTATTCTAATATAGTCTGGTGCAACATTTTCTAAAATAAGTACTGATAGTAATAAAGAGTAATAATAGACTAACAACATTCTCCAGACGCCTTTTCAGGGGAAGGCTTTGACTTAAATGTTTTTAAAGCTTTTAAGAAGAAATATTTGAGAAATTTTTATTACTTTACTCCAGAAATTATTCTAATACTTCTTGAAAACTTGGTATTCTTGAAAACTTGGTCTAGGCTGCGTCTACAGGAAGTCAAAATCCCCAATTGTTTTGTTTTAGGGACAGTTTGATTTAAAATTGTAGAGCGAGGACAATCAGGTGGTAGTCCAGATTTTTAGTTTCTCCCAGCTGATTATTTGGGCAAGGCTGGTGCAGAGATCTTTTCTCAGAATACAGTCAAGTGCTTGCAGAATATACTCATATGCAGCGGCATTGTTTAAACACCATGCAACATGAGGACTAAAATGCAGCTGAAATGCATTGAGAGTAGAGTAGCCTTTAATTTAGTGCAGGTACATCAACAAGACGGACTAATAATAGGACTAATAATTCCCTCTAAAATTCTTTATTCTGTAGGAAGATTTGCAGGTATTCCTATAATACCTATTGCCTGATATATTGAAATCATTCTGCCTTTTTAGATGTTTGTTTTAATGTGAGAACAACTTTGCTTGGCTTTTGTTATGTTACATTGGCTCTTGGTTAACTTTGCTGTCCAGAGGAGTTTCTAAAAGCTGAATAATTTAGTAACTGAGAAGGTCACTGTGAGGACTAATGGGAGCCTTTGGGGTGACTTCTTTTCTGCCTTGACAAATACTTTGATGGAATCTTCTTGTGGTTTTGGTGACAGCAGTATAGTATTTATCCATTTAAGGGTCTTGCATTACTTTCATTTCATTATTTTTTTTAAGTAGTGAATACATTTATTAAAATTCACTGCAACTCCAGGAAGGCAGCACGAGGCTTGAGGAATATAACAGCCAGAAACCGTGTCCAGGCTGCCCTGTAGGACTGACCTAGCAGACACCTCACTGCTATCGACGCTGGGGGAATCACACTGCTTGGATACTGTCGGTTCATTTTTGAAACAATACATTTAAAAATATTTTTAAAGGTGTATTTTGGATAGATACCAATAGTGAATAAACCTACAAATAGAAGTGAGATGATAAGATGCATAGGACAAGTTTTCAGGAAGAATTCTAGAAATGTCAGCATAATGAAAAGGCATTTGAATTTGGTCAGTGAAAAAAATCAGTGGGATGGGTGAAAATAAACTGCTAAGTCCCTTGTTTGGTATCATGAGGTCAGAATGCTAGGTTTGATATGAAATTTTTCCTTCCTTTGTTTTACAGGTATATAGATGTGGCATCCGTGGTGCTTGCTACTATTTCTTTCCTGACTCTATAACTTTTAAAGTTTTTAATGGACATACAGGACATAAGGAATTACGTTTTAACACTTTTTAAATTTTGTTAAATTTAAAATTTTTTGTTTTGCTCCAAGTGTTTAAGCAATATCATAGTATAAGAAAATTATGTTGAGTCTATACATAGCTTTCTTATTAGTGACATGAATAATTTCACATTTTGTCTCATTAAAATTAGTTTTCCTGCTTATGATAGATAGCTCTTCAGTGCTTATTTTGGAATGCTAAATATTTATAAATCAACATTCTCTATTTAGAAATCTAATTTTAACATTTTCCATTGATAAATGAAAAAAACTCATATATGGAGAAGAGGGAATTTGGTCAGCTTTAAAGATTTCTAACTTATATATTTTCCTTAAAAAAAAAGTTTAAGTTTTATATAAGACTTGGAGTGTGCATTGGTGTTGAGGGCTTGGGGAAGGAGTGATATTTTTTCATATAAATAGAGAAGAAAGCCCATGAGAAAAAGTTCATTTTATTTCTTTAATGCCCCTGGTCTGTAATATATAAATTCTGTTTTTATTTTTCCCCATATATGAAATAAACAAATTAAGCAGGACAAGAAATAAACACGGACTTGTGATTTTTTTTAAACTTTATATAAAATAATTTGCTTTAATTAAAAATTATCCCTTCCTGGTTATTTATGGTTCTACAGCCTATTTTATAGGAATCAGTAGCTTCAGCCCTTAAAAGCTCTCCTGCAAGACATTTGCTACGTGCAAGAGAATTTATGTGCTGAGAATAGTTTCATTCTTCAGTTAGGCCTTAGGTTTGACCCTATAAAATTTTTTACTCAGGAAGGTACAGAAATTTCTTTGCTTTAAATACTTCAGGAAAAACATAACCATTTTACTAAATAAACTTGGCCATTTGATAGCGTAAATTAGGGTGGTGATAAAATGTGGAAATTGTTCAAAGGCATCTTGTATAAATTATCGCCTTGGCTACACTCCTGCAGGAGGTGCCTTTTATCTTTTCTTTAACTAGATGGGAAAAGTCTCCATTACTGGAGAAAATGAAGGTCTTTTTTAAAAAGTCCAGATTCAGCTAATAAATATTTTATAACTGTTTCCTGCAAAATATCTGAAATCCTTTCTGGAACTTGCAGGGTGAAACAGCAGCCTCAAGAAAAGTATCAATAGCTTCAAGTCAGATCACTTGTAGATATGTCATTTTCAGAGCATCTCTTTAAAGCTTAGGGTTATATGTTTGTGATGATCAGTAATGTCTCCCCAAGAACTGGGTCTATGGATTTGTATCTGAAGCATAATAAAGTTTACACTGCTAAAACAAATGATGCAGTAATGATCCTCTCCATAGTTAATAAATGTCTAAGTCCAGTGGATGCTTATTAATTACCTCTTAGCAAACTCCCCTTGAGACCACTCCATGGACACTTTGGTATCCTTAATATTCAAATCTATGACTATTAAAACTCATCTATGTGGTAATAAAAAAGCAGTTTTATACAAAACAGCATTCTGACATTCTTTAGCATTTAAAAAAGCTTGTTTCTAGAAAGTCTTAAAACCTTGTACAAATGAAATATAGAGTAAGCAGATAAAAGAGTACCCAGCATTCATTAGTTGAGTATTAAATGCAACCTGCAGGCAACATGGGGTTTTGGGAGTGACCAAGCTGCCAAACTGCCCCCAAATCAATACTTTAATGTACATAAAATATTATTGAGTAGATCTTGCTTGCATCTGGCTCATAGTCAGCCACAGATATGATGTCTGGTTTTGGAAAAATCACTTGGGAGCGCACAACTTTAGAGCTAGGAAAGGATGCAGAGCTTTCATAGTCTGATCCTCACTTTGTGGGAAACTGAAGTCCAGGGAGGTTAAAACATTTACTTAGGGTCACATAGTGAATTTTAATGAGTTGGAGCCATAGCCCAGTTCTCCTGACCCCCAATCCAGTGTTCTTACCATGAAATAGCCCTCTCTCTGTAGAACACTGATTACATCCAAAGCTAGGTTCTGCCCTTCATGCTCAGTGCAGCCCAGGTGGAAGGCATGTGCAGGTCCACTCTGCCCTGCTCTCCCCTTTGGCAGCTGGTGATGGCTTTTGGAGGTGCTCCCACAGCAGCACCCCCTGAACTTGTGACTTGAGAGATGAGTCAGGTTCATGTCTGGACTCATGTGAGGATGGTTCATGCACACAAGCCTGTGCATGCACTCAGTACCACCCATCCACACACACACACACACTGCTGTCTCCTTCTATCACTAAGATGGGGTACTGATGCTCCATGGAGTCATGATAGACATCAACAAATCAATGGAGTCTACAGTCTGAACACTAAGGAAGTAAATTCAGTGTGTAAAACCTTAGAACAGTAGGGCAAGTTGTGTAAGATGGTTTTATCTGCACATATCACTTACTAGGAGTGTTTAGAGAGTTTTCACCATGTTGTGTAGGTGGTATGACTCTGGGGCCAGGGGGTTCCTCTAGTCTTAGTTCATAGTTCTTGATTTGGGGATGCAAGGTATCCAGAGGAGGTAGCAAGTTGAGTGCAAGTGATTAAAGACCCACTCTTTAATATTTGCATTAAATACAGATTATCTGTGTTAAATAAAACCGTATCTAACAATCACAAGAGAAGTCTGAATATTGTTTGATACTAAGAAAGCAGGCATTTCCTACAATGGAGCTCTATGTTTCATGAAAATCACAGTGTTATTAAGATTAACAAATTGCTTAGGGCTTTGGTAGTTGAGGGAAGACTGGCGAGGTCTGAAGAATGGGCTAGATGAGTGAAGCGCCTCATTTCCAGAACCTAGAGGACTTAGTTATCTGATTCAAGGAGAGGAGGACTCTGAATCACTTACAGTAGGAGATACATTTATGTATGTATTTAGATATATAATATATATATTGTTTTCAAATATATATATATTTGACATATATGTCATGCAAATAGTTTACAACCAACTTATCTTGTCTCTTTAAGTATCCGTTCACTAAGTGTACGTAGGGGCCTTGAAAAGAATGTTTGATGCTAATCCTAGAGCCATATGTGGTACCGGCCTGTGAGATCACCTTTCTGTGTTCCTCCTGCATGTTGTGCTGAGAGGTCAGTGCTGCCTGCCAACCCCCTGGACTCCCTGTTGCTGAAGGGAGAGCCTACGCTGGCTGCACTGGGTGTGATGGAGATTGTGCGCGTGCCCCCCACCCCGCCCCAGAGAGAAGTTGGTTTTCTTTGGATGAGTGCTCTTCTAAAGCTGGCTACCAGGGCACCAAATGATGGGCAGAAATGCCTCTTCAGAAAAAGTGGCTTTACAGGGTCAGGCTTTTGTGTTAAAGCCTTCCTCATCAGAGGGAGAAGTAATGTTACAGTGGGAGAGGGTGGATTCCAGATCCCAGAAGAGCCTTGGACTCACATCAGCTAGGATGAACCTCTTCACCTGAGCTCCTTAGCACAGAGACAGCTTCTTATTCTCCGAGGTCGGCTTAGTTTTCTGAGAATGTTAACAGCATATCTTGGGTGGTTTCCATCGTCCTGTGCTCCTGGTGACAGAATGGTAGCCCATCTCTGAAGCGTTTCTTTCTGCCTGTGCCAAGCTCCTGCCCTACCAATGTGGGGGGACGCTGTCAACACCAGCGATGTGTTCTGAGCTGCTTATTACTGGCGAAAGCTCCAACTGCTCCTAACGAGGCTTCTTTTGTCCACCTCCATCCCAATCCTTCCGTTTAGAATGGGTTTGGAAGCCCTTGTGGAGTCATATGCATTCTGGAGACCTTCACTACGGACTCTCACCTTTGAAGATATCCCTGGAATTCCCAAGCAAGGTAAAACACAAAGTCTCCTGGGTCATAGATACAGCCGGTTCTTGACTAGAAGCTCAGGCACTGAAAAATACACCTGTCGTCATTGGCATCCACAATGGCGACCTCATCACCAACATCCTCTTGTTACAGAATCCACCTCTTTTCTGTGAGGAATGGGGATGGGAACCAGAAAAATGGCTCTTGTGGTCATAGGTTAAGTCTTGCATGTTGCAGGCTGTTTATCTATTTCACAACCTTTACTTCACCCTTAAATCTCTTGTTAAAATTATAGCTGGACTGTGGGCCCTCGTGCCAGGCCCACCTCACAGGGAATTGCCAGTGCCAGTCCCAGTTCACCCTTCCTTGCCACTTCTTTCTGCACTTCCTTCAGCACAATGGCCTCTAGGCAGGGTTCACCTGCTGGATTTATGCTGAGGAGGTCAGGCACCCCGGGGCTCACCTCTGAGTGTTTCCCCCAAGCTCAGGCTAGTGTTTCCTCAGAGGGAGCTGCTTGCAAAGGGATGATGCTTCCTCCTCTGCTCGGTAGGTAGGACTCTTGGCCCGCTCCTGCACTCAGCCTTTTTATGCCTGATCCTGCCCAGCACCCCAGTGACAATTAACATGCTGGGTTTTAGATAATTATCATTGACTGGATGGGGCTTTTAGATTATTTTGAGAAGCTATATAAAACACTGTTGCTGGAGCAATGAAGGCTTTACAACCTGTCCAGCCTGTTGGAATTCTCCTCTCCCCCTAAGTTCTGTCAAGTTTGCAAACATCAATCTGCCAGTGAATCCAGAGAGGGGGAGACGGCCACCACCGCAGTTATTGATTGGACACAAGGTCAACCACCCTCTCCGTTTCACAGGACTGTTTATTTGGTGGGCCTCTGCTCTTGTGTTAGCATGTGATTCACCAACCTGTGTTCTGGTTGGAAATGAGATTTTTGAAGTTCTAGACTATTGCCTTCTTGTAATAGCCCCATGTGATACAGCCGTGGATACACAAGCTTTCAGTGGGAAGCTGCAGATATGTTTGAGGCAGGGTGTGTCTTTGACTAATTTGGCTCTTTCCTTGGAATTCTTTTCCATTTTCATGCAAGAAAACATACTGATCCAGAGCAAGGTCTGCTGAAAGGGTAAAATATGGAAAGAAGAGAGGTGATGGCTATACTTTAGGAACAAGATACAGAGTAAGATGAAAGTTGTCAAGTTGCCAGGAAAGTATTTGTAAATATTTATTATAAAAAATCAGAAAACTTGAGGAAAGTTAATGGAGGGAGAAAATGTGAAAATTCTATGTGGCAGTGTCCTGATCTCTTCTGCAATAAAAAAAGAAAATTATTGCCTGGGGAGATCATATGCCTTGGAAATATTGAGAGGATCTGTGTCTAAAATATTTCAGTCTGAATTCAGTTAAATTATAATTCCTTGAGAGCCAAGACCATCTTGTTTTCATCGTTCCATGTAGGCTTCCTTGTGACAAGCTGTGTCTAGCTCATGCTCACAAAACTGAAAGGAAAACATGGCCGTGGAGTCGTTGCTCTTTACATTTCAACTTCTTTTGTAGGAAATACAAGTTCTTCCACATTGCTCCAAGGCTCTGGGAATGGCGTTCCTGCCACCCACCCTCATCTTTTGTCTGGATCCCCTTGCTCCTCTCCTGCCTTCCACCTGGGGCCCAACACCAGCCAGCTGTGTAGCCTGGCCCCGGCTGACTACTCCACCTGTGCCCGCTCTGGCCTCACCCTCAACCGCTACAGCACATCCTTGGCCGAGACCTACAACAGGCTCACCAACCAGCCTGGCGAGACCTTCGCTGCGCCCAGGACTCCTTCCTATGTGGGCGTGAGCAGCAGTACCTCGGTGAACATGTCCCTGGGCGGCACGGATGGGGACACTTTCAGCTGCCCACAGACCAGCCTGTCCATGCAGATTTCGGGGATGTCCCCCCAGCTTCAGTACATCATGCCTTCACCCTCCAGCAACGCCTTTGCTGCTAACCAGACCCATCAGGGTTCCTATAACACGTTCAGGTTACACAGCCCCTGTGCCTTGTATGGATATAATTTCTCCACATCCCCCAAACTGGCTGCCAGTCCTGAGAAAATTGTTTCTTCCCAAGGAAGTTTCTTGGGGTCCTCACCGAGTGGGACCATGACCGATCGGCAGATGTTGCCCCCTGTGGAAGGAGTGCACCTGCTTAGCAGTGGGGGTCAGCAGAGTTTCTTTGACTCTAGGACCCTAGGAAGCTTACCTCTGTCATCATCTCAAGTGTCTGCACATATGGTCTGATGAATCCTTGAAGTGAAACCATACTCAGATTGGTCTAATGTATTTTCTTTCTTCATTTTTTTTCTTTTTTTCTGAAAGCAATATGAAAAGAAACTATCAGTAGCTTGTAAGATTTACATGTAATAGGAAATGAAGGCTCCCTGAGTGTTTTGACTTCCTCATGGTGAGATTGTAATTATCTGGTATATATGTAAACTGTACATAGCATGTGGAGTTTTGCAGCCTATAAAACCACATCCTCTCTCCCCCCCCCATTTCATCTAGTTGCACAGAGTGTTGGCATAAGTAGGATGTTTAACCAAAATTCTCAGACTCTTTTAAAAACCAAACAGCAAACTTAAAACTTGGCAGTGATACTAACCAGACCAAGACTTATAACTTAATTTATCAGAAAAATGCTCTACACAGTTTCATACTTGAGTGTTGATAACTAACAGTAAACCAGCACACAGAGTCTGATTTCTGTTATTCTTGGGCACAGTGTGAGAACCTAAAATGCAAAAGCCAGCTGAGGTCTAAGTATTAGTTCTGAGGTATTTGTAATCATGAAGGATTAGCTTTTGTGTTCCTGCTTGCTCTTGTTTGTCACAGGTATTAGATGATCTTGGTTCTGTAAAAATCCATGACCTATAATAATTATTTACTTAGGTAAGGTGGAAGAGAGGCTTATACTTTCTTTTCACTTTCCATTGGGTATGTAATAAGAGGTATTTATTCATCTGCAGAGAATAAATTTCCAGTATTTTGGATCTTTTGCTCATTTTATTTAGTCAAAGTAGACCATTAAAGAATGTTCTAGAAACATTTTTAAATTCCAGTTTTCATTGGGGAAGGACTATATGATATGAGTGGAATGCCAAAAAGAAAATAAACCCACCTCAAATTCTTTGATTCTAATGAGAAATGTCTATCTTTTTAAATCAAGAGGAATAATCTTGTCAGCCATCCCTTAGGTTTTTATAGTGTGGTTTTTCATTGAGGATATTTTTTCCATTTTGTTTTTGAGATTCCTGACCCGTGGTCTATAAGGAAGGAAAAAGGCATTTGTGCTACTTATTTATGTCTTGTAACTCCTACAAATTGAAACCTCCCCCCTCCTTAACCTTGTTTCTCTGTCTGGGTCTTTCCCGAAACAAATAGATTCTAGGCCTTTATGGTATTAAATAACACTGTAAGGAATTTCAGGGGGTTATCTCCAGCAATCTGTCTTTTGGGGGTTGTAGTGCAAAGGCCAAAGCCCATTACCATAAAGACCCTCTTAGAGGATGACGGAGGAAGATACTAATTATGATAAAGGATCTATAAAACTTTTAACCTCAACAGCATTTTCACCCTCAAAACTGGAAAAATGAAAACAGGATTAGTTTTTGAAAAATCCCTAAAATAATGTATACATGGTTTAAGATTTCAAAATACGTAACTTTGATAGCACATTAGGAGATGAATAAGAAAGGCTAAGAATGCATGATAAGGAGCATTACCGTATGTCTGTTGAGAAATTAAAATAATATGTCTGTTCATTGACTCATTACCTTTCATATATTTGTCAAGCTAAAGCAGATTTCCTTTCCAAGCTAAGTGAGATTTCCTTTCAGTGCTAAACAGAGTTGCTTTAACTCATCCCTAGTTTAGATGGGGAAAGGGTGTAGCTCCTGACTTGCTTCTTTACTTTAAAACAGCATGGCTGTTAGATATTTAAGCAGATAACTGTTTGAAAAGTATTTGTACAGGATGTGACTCTGTTTATGGATATTGATAAATTTCCTCATGGATTTTGTAACAGTTCCTTAAATCAGTATTGGTTTTTACACTGAGGATTAGCATGAAGGGACACAAAATACTTCCAGTAGGTAGATCTGTAGAAGATACCTGTGTATGGTATTAATAGCTGGACAGAGATTTGGGAAAAGTCCTCATGAGTACATTCCAGCCTTAGCGCGTAGTACAATTCAAGAATGAGAAAGTTGTCTATCTTGAGAAAACATGGAAAGTAATCTATACTCATATGTATTAATAGGGAGAGCATTTTCCTTTTTGCTGTTGGTGATTTGAAATGATACAACAATATGAGTAGAATTTTTTATTAATTTTTTTGATTTAGCAATAGTGTACAAATTGTTGTTTCCTTTAGGTTTTACTGTAAATATTAATCACCATGTCACTTCAAAGACTAGCCTTTTATCATTATATTAAATGACATACATGCATTGATAATTATAATTATATATCTGTATTTTATTAAAAAGTGCTTAAGAAATTATATATTAAAGTGTGTTACTAAACCCTTTTATGACTTTGGAGGGTAATCATTTAAAGTGTCTATAAATGTTGTTCCAAGAATAAGCACACATATGAACACCCAAACACAGATTTTGTGGCTTTTGATTACAAGACATGGAGAAATGGGTCTGGCATTCATTTTTCATGTGTTAAATATAATTTCTTGGGGCCCTGACCATGTCATTGAAGGTGAAGCCCTGACAAATGTTGAACACATGAAAATTCAAATGTAAGAAGAGGAGGCCATGGTGGTATGTTTTGTTTCTGGTCCAGGGGAGAAGGGCAAGGATACAAGAATGAGCTGCTTATACCACTGACCAGTGATGACAGATCACTTCTAGACCCCTTGACTGGAAAACATTCCAAGGGGCATTGTAATGAGGTGAGGTTGCTGCTATTACAGCCAGTCACATTTTGAAAATTAACACTTGCTTCTATACAAGCTCCTTCCCAGAGGTCAACAGCTTTTCACAAGCAGGGCACCCACTTGCTGACCCCTGATTTCTGGAATGTAGGGGGTCAGGAGACTTTCGTGGCCCCCAGAAGAGACTGAAGCACAGTGTTGCTGATATAGCAAAGGGTCACACTCACTCCTTTAATTAGTGAAATTTTGAGCAAAAGAAATCTCACCTTTAAAATGTGAATTCCTTTCGAGACATCACTCCCCAGATTTAAACCTATCAGCAACTCACATCTTAGTATGAATTAGATGAACAGAAGCTTCGGAGGTAGCCAGAGGTTTGATTAGAAGAAAAGAGTAATCTTTGGAGTAGGGCAATTCTGGGAAGATTTGGATGGGGAGGAGGAGGTGCATGGAGAAGGATCTCCAAGCAAACCTGGTATAAAGCCATTAAAAATAATAATTTCATGAGCTTCTTTCAGGAGTCATTGTAGAGTTGGTGGTTGCTATGCTGATGCTCTCTCTAATTAGATGGGTTTGTAAAGAATCCTTTCAAAGTGCAATCATGCTGGGTTTCCTTATGGGGAATTTATTGACTCATCTACATGGAGGTTTTCTAAAGCCTCCCATTGGAAATTAAATAATATTATTAAGTTATTACCACTGTGTTTTAATATCCTTGATAATCCTTTAAAATATGTGCTCAGACAAGTTGAGAGAAAGGTTGGATATGTGAACAGTTAAGTAGACATGCGTGAAGGCAGCCGTATGGGAACTCATTATCAGTGATGGAAATGAACAAATAATATGTATTTAAGTATAGAAACATCCAAGAAATATGTAAACTTAGTATCCATCTACATGCTGATAGACTTTCAAGTAATTCATTTTCTTTTCTTCTTTTTTTTTTGAATTTTGGTATGGCGAGAACATCATTTTCTTGGGAATTAGGGAGGTTGGTTTCAAACCTTGGGCTTCCCAATCATGATTTTGGACAAAAGCTTAACCAGTTTCAGTCTCAGTTTTTTTATGTGTGAAAGGAGTGTCTGGAATGAGAAATTTTACATTATAAAATTCATATGATATTGTATCAATACCAGTCAGCTTAGTAAGAAAATAGCTTTATAAAAATATATCTTTATAAAAATAGGTCTTTTGAGATAGATAGATAGATAAACATATATATGTGTATATCTCTTTTTACAAAGAACATACCATGACCTTGACCAGGATTATTGATTATTTTAAATTTATTGGATTACTTAGAATTTATCTTTTAAATGGAACTATGCTATATTAGTTATAATATGTAGGACATACTTTAGTAGTTGGGGGAATCTGAACTTAATGTATTTGCCACTTTATAGTAAACAGAAAAAGATGTTAATAAAATTTCTTTTTCATGATGCTCTTATTGAATGGCATAAAATTATTTCACTTTGGAATAAGCATGGCATCTAGTAAAATATCTAGAAATCATTCCAGGTACATTCAAAATACATTTAAATTGTCATCCAGAAAACACTTGACTTTGTTTTTTTGAAGGGTTTTATTCATGCTGAGACTCAGGTAACAATCATATAAAACAGTTGGTTATTCTGGAATTCATTGAATTTATACAAGTCTGGATCTTCATACATACGCTGTGTCCATATTTTAAATTATATTAACTAGGTCACTAGAATAATTTAATAAGGCCAAACATTTTTCTGAATAACAGCTTTGTTGAGGCATAATTCACAAACCATACAATTCACCTATTTAAAGTGAGAAATTCAATGTTTTTTTTTTTTGTACATTCAGAGTTGTGCAACCATCATCACAATCAATTTTAGAATATTTTCATCACCCTGCAAAAACCTCTGTGCCCATTAACAGTCACCCCACTTTTCCCTCCACCCCTTCTTTACCCCAAAGTCCTAGGCAACCACTAATCTACTTCCTGTCTATAGATTTGCCTATTTGGGACAGCTCATGTAAATGGAATCATACAATATGTGGTCCTTTGTGATGGGCTTCTTTCACTTACGTTTTCAAAGTTCCTTTGTTTTGTAGCATGGATGACTATTTAAATTTTTTTAATTGCTTAAATCTTTTTAAAAATAAGATTCCACTGTAGGTAATTTCCACTTTTTATTTATCCATTCATCTGATGGACATTGGGTTGTTTCCATTTTTTTGGTGTTATGAATAATGCTGTTAAAAACATTGGTGTACAAGTGTTTATGTGGGCATATGTTTTCCTTTCTCTTGGGAATATGTCTAGGAATGAAATTGCGAGGTCCTGTTGTAATGTTTTGTAAAACTTCCAAACTGTTTTTCAAAGTGGTTGCACCATTCTGCATCCTGACCAGCAGTGTGTGAGGGTTCTGATTTCTCCATATCCTTCCTAACAGTTGTTAGTCTTTTTGATTATAGCCATCCTAGTGGGTATGAAGTGGTGTCTCATTGTGGTTTTGATTTGCATTTCCCTAATGACTGATGATGTTGGACATCTTTTCCTGTGCTTTATTGGCCATTTGTATATCTTCTTTAGAGAAATATCTATTCAGATCCTTTGCCCACTTTTAATTGGGTTGTCTTTTAACTATTGAGGTGTAAGAGTTCTTTATATATTCTAGACTCTAGTGTCATCAGATATATGATTTACAAATATTTTCTCCCATTCCATGGGCTGTCTTTTAGCTTTACTGATGATGTCCTTTGCATTACAAAAGTTTTTAATATTGAAGAGATTCAATTTACCTGTTTATTTCTTTTGTTGCTTGTGCTTTTAGAGTGAGGGCCAAGACATTCTGAAACTTTTAAAATTTGCCTTTTCACATTCTTAATAGTAGTAGTAACAGAAGTGCATTTTATTTTATTTTTATCTTATTATTATTAATATTATTTTTAATTTAAATTCTAGTTCATTTACATATAGTTCAATATTAGTTCAGGAGCAGAGTTCAGTTATTCATCATATAACACCCAGTGCTCATCATAATAAGTGCCCTCCTTAATACTCATCACCCATCTAGCCCATCCCCCACCCACCTCCCTCCATCAACCCTCAGTTTGTTCTCTATAGTTAAGAGTCTCTCATATTTGTTTCCCTCTCTTTCTCTTTCCCCCCTCCCAAATGTTCATCTTTTTTTTTTTTTTTTAAGATTTATTTATTTACTTTAGAGAGAGAGCGGGAGAGAGAGTGTGAGCAGGGGGAGGGGCAGAGGGAGAGAGAGAATCTCCAGCACCCACTGAGGACAGAGCCTTATGTGGGGCTCGATCTCATGACCCTGAGATCATGACCTGAACCAAAATCAAGAGTCAGACATTTAATTGACTGAGCCACCCAGGTACCCCTCATCTGTTTTTTTTTTTTTAAATTCTACACATGAGTGAAATCATATGGTATTTGTCTTTCTCTGATTGACTTATTTCGCTTAGCATAATACACTCTAGCTCTATCCACGTCATTGCAAATGGCAAGATTTCATTCTTTTTGATGGCTGAGTAGTATTCCATTGTGTGTGTGTATGCCACATTGTGCGTGTGTGCATGAGCGCATGTATGTATATATGTATGTATGTATGTATATATATACCACATCTTTGTCCATTCATCAGTTGGGGATTTGGGCTCTTTCCATAGTTTGGCTATTGTTGATAATGCTGCTATAAACATTCAGGTGCACATACTCCTTTGAATGTATTTTTGTATCCTTTGGGTAAATACCTATAGTAGTGCAATTGCTGGATCATAGGGTAGTTCTATTTTTAGCTTTTTGAGAAACCGCCATACTGTTTTCCAGAGTGGCTGCACCAGTTTACGTTCCCACCAACAGTGCAAGTGGGTTCCCCTTTCTCCATATCCAACACCTGTTGTCTCCTGTGTTGTTAATTTTAGCCATTCTGACCAGTGTGAGGTGGTATCTCATTGTGGTTTTGATTTGTATTTCCCTGATGATGAGTGAAGTTGAGTACCTTTCCATGTGTCTGTTAGCCATCTGGATGTAGAAGTGCATTTTAGAAGTGATTTTTGGGTGTATAAGTTTAATAGTTTCTTGATAAATTACACCTCCTCCCAACACATCTGAAATGTTGTTCTTGGGTAAATAATTATACATTCTTCAGTATCTTAAGAGTAAGGTAAAAGGATCCGAAAGCATCATGAAATTTTTATTATCATAGCAAAAGTTTTGCACTTTCAGAATGTTTTAATCAATAAGTATTTATTGAGCATCTACTATTTGCTTGGCATTAGACATGGGCTGTAGCAAGCAGTGAAAAAACTTGGTGTCTTCAAATGCCTTGTAAAAATTGAAATGCTGGTTTCCTGGAAAAACCTTCTTACTAGGCTATATCAGAGTTGGCAGGAACAAAAGTATTGCCTCTTGGCTTCTCTGAGTTGGTGCCCTTGCCCTTATTATAGTGTTACATATCCCAGACGGTCACTGCAAAACGCTTGCTCCTGTGCCAAGGTACAACAGGGATGCATTATCGCCTTAACTCTGAGTTTGTTTTGTGGTTTCCTTTGGAAATCCTAACATCATTTAAATGCAATTTTTTTCAACTTGGCTCTGTTTACAGAACTGTAATAAGATATTTCTCTATTAATAGCAGGAAGGGAAAACCTTGCTTGTTTAGGGTTTTGGAAAACTCCTGCACATTTTTCTTAAAGGCATTTGGTGAAATGGATTGCAGGAGATTTGCGGATTCCTTTTTCTTAATTTGCCTAAATGAATTTCAAGGGAAAATTAGTTAAACTGTATGTTTTTCAAACAAAATAGAAGCTCTCACCCTGCAACAATAGAATCTTAAAGGAAAAGTGCCTTGCCTTAGGGAAGGTTGGCTCAGAATGAATGAACATCAAGGTGGGTCTCTTATAGCTTCTGCTCCTTTTGTCTTTCTGAAGTTGATAACCTTGTTGTGTGGGGAAGAGAGGAACTAGAAATTGTGTATGTTTAAATGTCTTCTGTTTGCTCAGATTTACCTTAAAGAAATATAAAAATTTAGAGCAAGAAGATCCGGAGAGATCAAGTAGGAGAGTTGTGTGTGGGGAAGCAAGTGGCCTTCAGAGGTTGACCCACCCACAAGTTTCAGACAAGATAGTCAGCAAATTCAGTGGCAGGCTCCAAACATTTTCAGACTTCCTTGTCTTTTCTTCATGTTTTTCCCTCAGTCCTGAATGTCCTTCAAACCTACATTCTCATTTTTCAAAGACTTACTCGAGGCTTTCTTCAGTGAAGCTTTTCTAATTTCCATTCCTTCCATCTTCCCTTTCCCCAGTGGAAATAAACTCTCCCTCTAAAATATTTTCACAGCGCTCTGTGCATACTTCTTTTAAAGGACTATACCTCAACATCTGCTTTCACGTAGGTCATCTAGCCCAGCTACAATGTGAGAGCCACAAAGGGAGGGAGCTGTATCTCATTTTTTTTTTTTTTTGCCACAGCATATAGTAAAGATAAAAAGTGATTAATGAAGGAAGGGATACATGAATACATGTGTCAATAAATGAATAAAATAATAAATTTTGGGGTTTTATAGGTCTAGAATAGAACCTCAAATTTGGTAGATCTAGGGGTTTTGTTTGGTGAGCTGCCAATTTTCCATTATCAATGGAGATGCAGAGGACTGTGGCTTCCTCACAAAAGATAAGAAAGAAGACTTCTCTCCCTCTTTTCTCTCACTTTCTTTCCTTCTTTTCTCTCCCTCCCTCCCTCCATTCCTTCCTTCCTTCCTCCCTCCCTCCCTCCCTTCCTTCTTTCCTTCCTTCTTCTCACTCTTCTTTCTCTTTCTCTCTCTTCTTTCTCTCTTTCTGTCTTCTTTCTTTCTTTCTTTCTTTCTTTCTTTCTTTCTTTCTTTCTTTCTTTCTTTCTTTCTTTCTTGGTTCTTTCTGTGCTTGAGCTGAATTGTATGAAGAGAGGATTGTAGCTAACACCTAATTAAAATGCCCCTCTCCAGAGTGTAGGCATTTTATTATGAATATCTCTGAAAAACTATTAGGGTATTATGTGAATTCAAAGAGGAGATACTACTAAGGAAAGAATGTGTTACATGCAACTTGGAGATCATTCAGTGTGGGGAGCTTCAGTGGGCTGAAGCCGTGGTTTCAGGAATTGACTGTTTCTGTTGCAGGCACCTCCTAGAGTCTAGTCTAGAAATCACGGGGGCGGGGGGTGGGGAGTGAGGCTTTCTACATCCTCTCAATGAGCTAGCCACAGATGTGTTGTTGATTGTAGCAAGGTAGTCAGGGTGATAGAGAAGTCCAGGCTTCATAGGAGATGGGCCTATTATATCCTGGGAGTCATAGGCCCAGTGGCTCTAGAGGGATTGCTGTACTAGGTTACTAACATGCTTACTTATGGGTTATTAGTTGTATATCTGTGCAAGTGAGTTGATATTGTGATAAATATCATTTCATCTAGAAAAAGTGCTTATTTTATAATATAAAAAATAAAATTGCAGAAGAGGACATAGAGATCTCTCCATCTCCCATGGATTAGGGGTGCTGTATCAGGAAAAAAAAAATGTTTTCTCTCTTGGTGGAGACCCAAGACACTTTGGAGAAAATCTTCTTTGCTCTGAGAAAAACCACAACAATGGCTGTTGATCCAACAGCTGGTGCCATCTTAGGGGCAGGCAGCTTAGATGACTGGGGCACTGCATATTGGGGCACACATGCTCCTTCTTGCTATCTGTCCATTCCTTTTTCTCTGGAATATAGGATAGTACTCTGGCGTGTTTGTTTGTTTTCATATTCTAGTGGTAAGATCCACCTAAGAGGTTGGGGGTGAAATAGGAATAGATGGGGGGAAAGAGTATCCATAAAGAAAGAGGCCCTAATGAGTTCACAGAGTATCTGTACCTAGCTCTGCTTTGGGGCTATCAGATATCTGCCCAGACTGATAAAACTGTATTTCGTGTCTGTTTTTTCCTATTTTCCCTGTGTGTGTATGATGCATCTTTCAGAACCCCAGGGAGAAGGTTGTGAATGACAGCCTGAGTTCCTAACCCATTTGTTTGATTTTTTACATGAAGTTTACTCATTCATTCATCTCTGGATTTAGGATTTGTTTTTTTTT
>NC_138376.1:62894806-62936039 GCF_054177405.1 Leptonychotes weddellii | reverse complement strand
GTATGGTAGCTCTATTTTCAACTTTTTGAGGAACCTCCATACTGTTTTCCAGAGTGGCTGCACCAGCTTGCATTCCCACCAACAGTGTAGGAGGGTTCGAAAAGGGACTGATTTTTAAATTTTATTTAATATTAATTATTTCAAGGTTAAATAGCCATATGTGGCTAGTGGCTACCATGTTGGACAGTGAAGCTCCAGGAAACTCAGCAAAGCAGAAAGTGATGCACGTCCTAAAAGAAGTATGGATAATGGGCAATGGACAGAACAGCTTCTTCAGTACATAGTTCACCTCCTGTGTGGATGATGCTTCTGGAGGGTTATTATGAGTAGGCGGTGACTTTGTGGTCACTAAAAGCTGACTAATGCTGTGTGACTCTGCCAGGCAACTCATTCATGAACCCCTGTGCAGTTCTCCTTCTGTCCTCCAAACAGTTGGTCATATTATACAAGCACCCAGCGATGACCCAGGCCTCAGATTGTTTCCCTTCTCTCAGGCAGAGAGGCCAACAGGGTATTTTTCTGGGGAGTGTATACACTGTAATTCCCTTTGACAAGGTTTGCTTTGGGAAGAGCAGTTATTAGGTCTGAAACAGGGAAGGTTGTTTGCGGGCTCAGTGGTAACCTTCCTGGCTGGGGTGACTGCCACCCTGGGCCCTTTCTTGCTCTACCCGCCCCCCTTCTGTGCAGTACCCACCATTGCGGGTGTTATCTGGTGTCACCTCGTTGTCTTCTCTTGTCAAGCCAGACCAAAGCCCAGGTAATCATTTATTGGTGAGTGTGATTCTTTCTCTTGCTTTACTCCCATTAAATGAGTTAAGAAGACACTCTTAGGGAAAGATGGGGACAAATTAATGCAGGATTTTCCTCATGTGAGGAATAAAAAAACAACTAGAGTTTGTGCAGCATTTTCTAGTACATATTGCATATTCACATGCATGATTTCAGCGAGTCTTTACAACAATCCCGTGAGATGCTTTGCTCCTCACTTTATAAGTGAAGAAACCAGGGCTTGCAAAAGTTGAGGAGTTGCCCATAGTCATCCCTGTCAAGTGACAAGCTGGGGCTCAGCCTTAGTCTTCTGATGCTTAAATGATGTCTGACAGCATGCGGAAGAAAGGAAATTAGGGCAGTAATAACGACTGGGGGAAAATCCTGACTGGGAGGTAAGGAACAGAGAAGAGAAGGGGAAGGAAGGGAAAAGAGGTAAGACGGTGTTTCTTGCTGATTTTAACTAAAACAAAAAGCTCCTGTCAGAGAAAGCAATTGGTTGGCAGGAGCAATCACCAAAACATAACCCTTCAGCACAACTTCCTCTTTCTACCTGCTTCCCATGAACAGCCGCCACCATGAATGGGTAGCCGAGGGATTCAGAGCTGGGGTGAAGCCAGTGGGAAAGTCTTAGTTATGTTAAGTGTAGTTAAAAAGATAAACTGAAGCATATTCAATATTTTAAGAGTTTATCTGAGCAAAAATCAATTCTAAGTGGACATCACCAAATTGGAAATGGTTAGGAGCACTCCGTGCACAGAAACTTGGGGACAGACTTTTATAGAGGAGAGGCAGAAGCCCGGTAAGGAAATTACTGATTGAATGTAGCTTAAAGCCTAGTTGGCTGTTTGTGGTTAGTTGTCCTTAGCGTTTTGATTTCCTAACCATAGAGCTTTACAGGCTCAGATCTTGGTTTGCTTATGGAGGCTGCCACAGCATGAGTGCCACATCAGTCCGACGGCCTCTTTAATTAGCAGAGTTTACTGCTAGAGATTGGAAAGAGGAGAAATGAAACCATCAGCTGTCCTTACGATGGTCCCCCCTGGAAACATGTATCCAAAACTTCAAAATGCTATGGGAAATGATTGCCAAGAGTCAGGTCTTCATTTGAGAAGATTGTTTTTTTCTACGCCTCTTAAAAGAAGGAGCAAATATATTGAGATAGTGAAAATCAAGAAGAAGAATGATATCAACTTGTTTCTTGAAGGAGAAGTTTACTTTGTGCCAAAGTTCTCTGATCTTGGAGCTGTCTTAGCTGAAGGAAAATCCCACCAAATTTAAATCTTAAGATTGTTTGATGTCATTGCCTAATATTCTTTTAACATGAATTGTGATCCCAAATCTCCTTTACATTTTACTTTCCAAATTAACAAATATTTACGGGCATCATTTGTGAGGCAGGCATCCTTCTGGGCACTAGGAACACTGGTGAATAAGACACAGAACCGTGCTGCCCACATCGTTTCTGATCTAGCAGAAGAAACAGGCATTCTACAACTCACATGAATATAAAAATCACCACAGTGTAAATGTTCTCTGGGAAAAGGGCATTGCTGGTGCTAGGAGAGCATATACTAGGAAGAATGTGATTGAAGGAAGGAATACTCTTGGTCTTGATTTTAAGTTTCAGGCTGAGACCTCCAACACACACACTTGTGTGCTGGGCACACTATATTGCTGCCCCTCATACAGCGTGGGTTGTACTGGCTTCCCAAGTCTCTCATTTCTGCAAACCAAGTACACTTGTGAGATTGCTTTGCCAGGAAAGCATGGGGAACGTCTCTTCTGCAACTGCCAGAGAGTGGCATTAAAAACACAAGCTTGCTCAACAAATGAGCCTGACACACAGATGCAACTGGTGTGTGTTTGCTTCTTGTCAGCTACCTAGCAAACCTCTGATTCTCCTGACAATCATGACAGCCTATCAAGGTTATTTGGTAAATCTCTGTGGTCTGTTAGACCTTAAGTAAGGAAGAAGGGAAGATTATTTTATTTACTGGCAAGAGGGTACGGGGAGATTTCATCATTTCTGTAACTGAATGTTGTTCACCTATAAAAAACCAAGTGATTCATATTTTATTTTATTTTATTTTATTTTTTAGTATTTTTTATTTATTTATTTGACAGAGAGATAGAAAGCACAAGTAGGCAGAGCGGCAGGCAGAGGGAAAGGGAGAAGCAGGCTCTCTGCTGAGCAGGGAGCCCGATGCGGGGCTCGATCCCAGGACCCTAGGATCATGACCTGAGCCGAAGGCAGCCACTTAACTGACTGAGCCACCCAGGCACCCCCCAAGTGATTCATATTTTAAAACAGTTATTTAGATAAGGAAATACATAAATTTCATCCAAGCATCCTCTGTGTTAGAAGGGAGAGCAGGGGACAACTTATTATTTACCAAGGACGAGGAGCATATCACTGGGACCCAAAATAAACTGAGGACACAAGCTCTTTACTATCAATGTAATTTTTTGGAATCAAACGTGTTGTCATATTTGGAACCACTAAGAACGAAACATGATGCTAATTAAAACGTGATACAAGGTCTTATCCATGGTCTTGTGCAACACATGAGTCGATCACACCAGTCTCTTGTTGCTTTGCAGTTTCTTCTGTCATCCATTGCATTGTTTGGCATGCAATAGGCTATTTTCCTTTTTAGAGGGAGAGAGAGGGGTGGGGGAGGGGCAGAGGGAGAGGGAGAGAGAGAATCTCAAGCAGGCTCCATGCTCAGTGCAGAGCCCGGTTGCAGGGCTCAGTCTAATGACCCTGAGATCATGACCTGAGCCGAAATCAAGAGTCGGACGCTTAACTTACTGAGCCACCCAGGCGCCCCTTTGAACATGTCTTCAACAGACTATAAGGTGGCTTCTTGTACTTGTTTAGGTCCGTAAAGCACTTGGTTGTTGCTTTGTAAGGGCAGGCGGAATTGATGTCATTTGTCCACTAATGAGTTTACTACCGTCAATTTATGCCCCACCTTTCTGTCCCTGTGCCTTTTTATATGCACAATAGCCTTTTGTTTCAATATTGTATCCTTATGTAATCTCCTTAAAGACATTTTATTTTGCAGTTAAACTCGACCCTTGTTGTACCAACAGTGCACAGAACTCCAAAGAAAGTGATTAAAATAGGACCGGCATGGCTGAATGGGCACACAGCACGCTGGCAACCTTATTACAGCAGCTGCCTATAACATGCCATCGACTCTAAGAAACATTTCTGTTTGGAAGATGTTGAAAACGAAACAAAAAAGTTACATATCCTCATATCTTTGAAATACAGTACACTATCAGCTACTTAAAATATTTTATAGAATCTTTATGGAAAGTCTTCTATCTATCTGGCTGAAAGTTCAATGGAAATGAAATTAATATTGGTATCTGCTCTCAATTTGCTTGTTCCCCCCTGGCCCCGGCCCCCATGCTCTACCTCCACTTTGCCTCTCAATCTCTCCAAGACTTTTCTTGTCTCCTAAGAAGGCAGAGGCTTTGCAGATACCTTAGAGGTGTTGTCATGTCCTTAAACCTGTTGCCCAGATTTTTAACTAAGCTCAGTGAAAAGAGACACCTCCAGTAAATGCTGAACAGCTTTCCTTCCTGCTCTGTGAACACTTGGCAGAAGCGTTGATGACAGTTGCAAGAATGTGATGCACAGCAGTATTCTTTACAGCAGTTTAATCTGTGTCATCAGATCCCCAGAAACCATGATTAATAGCAGCACTTGAGTTTGTTCTCAAGTTGTATATTTGGCAGTAGTGAACTTTGATCTACGGTTTCGCTTTAAAGAATCATTATGACACAAACTTTTCTGTAATCCTTCCATCTAATTAAGCTCCACACGGATACCATGTAGGGGAACACTAATGCCATTGCTGTAAGCTGTATGTTTATTACACCATTTCAAGCACTTTCGTAAGGGGAAGGGGTGTGTGTGTCATGTCCAGGCACTGAGTAGCCAGGGTCTCACAGATTAATCTCATCACTCTGAAGTAGCCAGTGCACTGTTTTGATTAGGAACATAGAGTAGAAAACGAAACCTATAGGGAATTGTGAGCCAGTGATTTGATCTCAGATAAAATTATTTTCCTTTCATATAGTTAGATGGGCTAAATTAGTAGTTTCTCATTTTTCCCTTCTCTATCCTTCTCTCCCTGCATTTCAGTAGAAACTAGTGTAGAAACTACTCCTTTTATTCTGTTTATAATTATTTTCTAGAGCATAGCTGCCCAATAGAAATATAAAATGAGCCACATATGTGAATCTGAATTTTTCTGGTGGCCAAATTAAAAAAAAAAGAAACAGGTGAACTTAATTTTAATAAAATATTCTATTTAACTCAGTATATCCTAAGTATTATTATTTAAACATGTAATTAATATAAAAATGATTAATGGGAGATTTTACTGGGTTTTTTTTGGACTAAGTCTTTGAACTCCAGTGTCGATTTTACACTTAACAGCACATTTCAATTTGGATGCTAAATTTTCAGTATAATCCTCCCAAAACAATAAAGTTTTATTTAATGGAAAAATATTTTACATTGCTTCTGTTTTTAAATTTAAACTTAATTAAGTTTGAGTAAAATTAAAAATCTACTTCTGCAATAACATTAGCCACATTTCAAGTGCTCAGTGGCCCAGGGTGTATACTGGCTACCATATTAGTGTAGTTCTCAGTCAGTGAGAGCCAGAGCCCTGTGATTGGGGGATTTAATTTAATTCTGTTAAACACTTGAGCATATGCAGTCTTATTCCTGAATTACTGGAAAAATGAGAAGTATAAGCATTGAGATCCCTAGGAGGACCTATATGGGTCTTGGAGCTAAGAGGGCATTTTTTTTCTTTAGAAAGTAAGGACTGAAAAGAGAAGTTCATAGAAGGAACACAGGATCACTGTAAGCAGTTAGAAAGTAGTAGCCGTTATTATGAACTTGTTAGCTTTATATTGACCGTATGAATTAAAATCCTTGAAGTCACAGAATGGGACTAACACATAACAGGTACTTAGTAAGTGTTGACGTCCTTTACTTCTTTCCTCATATCCACTGTAGTAGCCATATAGTACTTCATCAGTTAAAGGATAAAAACAAGTCATTTATCCTTATGGGCAGCTAATGGTTGTGTCTCAGGATGGATTTCCATAAAGACAACCATTGGATAATTGTTGGAGAAAAGAGGGATTTCTTTTATACTTTATGAAAATGATTATTGGTTTATGATAAGCCTTAGGTATACCTGGTATGCTAGAGTTGAATGTATTTTGCACAGACACAGTTGAAATTGGATTTATCTATCACTGTAATAGAAGTGTGTGAAATTGGATTTTGGATTTATCTATCACTGTAATAGAAGTGGAGGGGGTCAGGATGGGGCACGTGGTATAGAGGCAAGTAAAACTGATCCTTGGGAGACTTGTGGGCTGGCCCGAGGAACAGTTCTGAGTGGGGCTGGTCCCCTATTGCTTGGACAGTAGAGCTTTGTTCCCAGCCTGACTCTTCCCAGGACGAATGTCTTTGGCGTCTCCCTCTGCCACATGGTTTTAGATGCAATCCAGGCTTTCCGCGAGGGCACCATGCCAAGGTTTCCAGGCTGAAGGACAAGATAGCAACTTCTGATGGAAATGTGCCTGGTCTGCATGATGGAGTGAGTTAATTAATGGTGTTCAAAGTACTAAACTACCGTCAGCTGTAATGGCTACAGAAACTGAGTCTCCATGAAGAACATTGAAGTAATGGAAATCCAATAAAAGGCAAAGTTGAGCTGGCATTAGATAAGGGGAAAAGGGAGCTGTATCAAAGGGGAAGCTGGACTTCATGTCTGCTTAGCTGACCCACCATAAACTTCAAGAAAAATCTGTTGGGCCCTGACACCATCTTTCCTCCCAAAGTGAAAATAGGTTGGATATGGAGGATTATCACTGTGACTTCCAGAGACTCTGATCTCTTTCTGCTGTTGCTGAATTTAGAAGAAGAGAACAAATGTGCTGTTGTGGAAGTGACTCATTTATGGGCTTCTGCATCAAGACGATTCTGTAAGTTCCTGAAATATGTGAACTGAATGGTTCCACCAGGATGAGTGTCACTTTGAGACATCGGAAAAAATGCACCAGGACATAGCCCCTGAGGATTATGGGCCTGTTAAAGTTATTCTTTAATTTCTCCTGCTCTGTTGGCCTGTTTGCCTTGTCTTTTTCAGGCACAAAGAACTGTGCTCATGGACCTTTAAGAAAACAGTATTTTCTTCCTAAGTTCTTTGAAATTTGGTCTTCGTGTTGATTCCATTATAGGTATGTCTCTGTTTTCCTGAGCAAACAGCGTGGGGTTTCTTGTTAGCCCACCCCTCTTCTGTCAAACAACGAGGAGTAGGCTTTTTCGGCACTATTAAGCATCTGTGGCTTGGAAGGAAGGAAGGCAGAGAGCTGGGAGGTTTCTTCTCTTCCTTCTTCCTGGTGCAGGCCGTTCCTTCCCCACACTCCTCCCTAACTACTGGGCGGCCAGTGTTAATCATCACAACTGCTCTTTGTTGCACACTTCTGGTGTTGGATACTCTCTTAAGTCCTTTACTTAATTTACACAGTGTTGTTTATGTAACTGTACAAGAAGGAGGCAACATTATGACTCCCATGTTACATCTGAGGAAATTCAGACGCAACCAGATTAATTTCCCGAAGTTACGCAACTCGTGAGTACTCAAGGCAGAACTCGTGTGGCAGGCCTGATTTGGCCAAAACCCACTTTATTAAGGGTTCGTAAATGTTAGTTAGCACCAGCACATCACAGTCTTCACTTCAGGACCCTCATCCCCAGCCCTTCCTCCACCTACTGACTTCTCTCCAGGTTCCCAGGCTTCCTTGTCCTTTTTTATTTTACAGGTACAATGTGCCCTTTGGGTTCTGCTGCTACTTGTGTTTTGGGAGTAGAAAGCTTCCAAACTTCATAATACATAAAAGGTTGGCAAAGGAAGCTTATGTTGATTAAAAGTTACACACAAAAAGTTGGAAAAACAAGGGAGTCAGGGAGTCCAGGGTGGAGTTTGGCCAAGTGAGGGCTGAAAAGAGAAGGATGCAGAAATGAGAGTGGGAAGTTTTTGTTTTCACATTTCATGGGCTTTAGTTCTGAAATAACACGTTTCGTGTGTGTGTGTGCGCACATGTGTGTTTTAAAGGAGCAATTACTTATATAATACTTTTTCTGTACCAAGTAGAATTCTCAATGCATCATACATAACTTAACACATTTGCTCCTAACAACGAACCTCTGTACTAGGTTATTAATACTATTATTATCACCTCCATCTTACAGATGTGGACACTGAATATCAAAGAGGGATTAAATAATGTACCCAAAGTCACCCAACTTGTGAGTGGCAAAGTCAGGATTTGTACCCAATGGTTCTGGCTCCAGAAACCATGTTCCTTGTCACCCTGCTATTCTGCCTCTCGCACTAGGCTAGAGAATTTTAGGGTTTCCAGAGCACCTCATAAAGCATCTGAGCAGTAAGTGAGGCTCCCTTACTGCAGTTCATTCCCAGACCTTCTCTCTCTCCAGCACTCTGTCTGTTCTATGTCACGCATGGTAGTTTCACAATAATATTTGTTGAATAAATGAATATTCTAAAAGGGAAATGGAAAAAGGTTTGTTTTTTTTTTTTTTTTAACATTGTGATACTGGGGATCGGCACTGGGAAACTATGATACTGGGAATGGATAGTCTTCATTCTCAGCTGTAGGACACAACCTTCCCACTCCCTTGCTACACACACACACATGCACACACAATACACTATTTAGTTTCCAACTGGCATACTACCCAAAACCAACTGATAAGTGTCAAGTTCTTGCACAAATGCATCCCTTGGGAGTTTCTTGCTGAGAAAGAATAAGTGTCATGTTCATGGGTTAGCGAGAGGTATTTCTTATTCTTATTTTATCTTCTTTTTGGGGATCACTGGCCCGGCCCCAGCGCAAGCCCTCAGAGCTCGAGTGGACAGAGAATGACGGTCCCACAGTGTCCCTCAGATTCCCCAGCTCAGTGGGGCCCTCCACAGTGACCGAGGACAAAACGTGTGAGCCAAAACACATGAGCTCTTGAATGCAGCCTGTTTCTTTCCCCACAGCTCTGTAAAATCAAAGTTTGAGGCACCGCAGGAGCTCTTTTTAAATGTCCTGGCCAGCGTGCTGCAGCCCAGATGTTGTTCCAGTCACTGCACTGCAAGCTCCAATAATCGCAGGACTCGTGCCCCCCGGCTGCAGACCCACTCGCCTCCCCTGGCACTGCGCCATAGATGTTACAGATGCCACAACTCATTTCTTTGAAGTTGGTGTGTTTTTTAAAAAAACACCTCTTTCGACAGATTTGGCCCAACTTCTCGTTATATAAGCTGATCTGTTGGAACATCTGTCACCATTGCAGCTCCGGCCCCCATCCTCCACTGAAGTATAATAACTTGACATTAATAAATAATGAGGCAGTGCTGAGTTTAACACACATATTATGAGGCATTGAGGCTAAAATGGCAGCCTTTCATCTTTCAGGAAGACCGAAAGCCCAGATTAAGCAAACAAGGGAAACACAGCTAGGGCCCATATGAAAACTTCCAACTATTGCTCGCTTAAAAAAAAAAAAAATTATAATGTACCTCCCATAATTGACTGTCTCTTAATAATACAGATTGACACAAGGTTAATGGGAAGGGCTGGAGCTTTGTAGCTGGATGCATATTAACACAGTAACTTTCCTTCTGCACCCTCTTGGCTACCACTTCTCTAAATGCTTTCTTCTCCCAGAGAAAGTGTTTTCTTAGCAGAAATAACCATTATAATTCAGTCTCGCGTTGACCTCTACCGTAAAGAATAATGCCCTAACTTCGGTAACACCAACACGAGAGAATCTCGCCGGTGCTATGAAGGTTTGCTCCGTGTTCTTCTGGGGTGGTTATCTTTTTTTTTTTTTAAAGATTTATTTATTTGAGAGAGCGAGAATGAGAGAGAGAGAGAGTACATGACGGGGGGAGGGTTAGAGGGAGAAGCAGGTTCCCTGCTGAGCAGGGAGCCCGATGCGGGACTCGATCCAGGGACTCCAGGATCATGACCTGAGCCGAAGGCAGTCGCTTAACCAACTGAGCCACCCAGACGCCCCGTGGGGTGGTTATCTTGTGCACCTGTTATGTGAATACCTTCTGGGCATATGGTAGTAAATGCCCTTTGTGCAAATAGAAAAGGAGGCAGAATCTGGTTATGCTGTAGTGTGAAACCCAGAGGTTTTGAAATTCAAATATAGTTCCGTATATTAATGGCCAGAGATAACTTAAAATCAAAGAAAGATGGCAAACAAGATGTGGTTCCAGCTTTTGTTCTTCAGCGTGCGTGTGCGTACACACACACACACACACACACACACACACTCACTCACACAAATATTCATGCTCCTGCCCTGTACTTATGTTCCAAGAATCCGCCTGTCTTTTGCATTATGAAAGCTCTCCAAAGCTAGACACAGCGTCTGTCTGGTGGAGCCCATTCAGCTCCAACTTTGTGTCATGCATGTGGATGCTTAATAAATATTTAATGACAAAGGAAACGGTGCTGTAAGTGTGGACGGCTGCTATTATTCCTACTTCAGAGATGAATGAATGGAAGGAGAGAGATGAATTGCCTTGAAGCCCACGCGGCAAGTCGGTCTCAAGATGGAGCTTGGAAGGCTGAGTCCCTGGACCGTGCCCGGACTCTGCCGTTTCTTCAGATATGGGCATGGAACGCTTAGCTTTGGGGTTGGCTCAGAAGCATGCTAAATTTAAAACAAAACCCACAGAACTCTGGGAGCTTACATTTTAAACAGAAGATGGTGCAGAAGCCAAGAGTAAAATTACCAAAAAGTGACACTGGCCCAAATCGGTAGATACTAGTGACAAAGTGGAAGAAGGAAAGGAAGCTTCTCTGCTCATTCCAAGCCCAGGAGAGACTTTTCCTTAGTTCCTTTAAAAAACACTGCCACATAGTTCTCTGTAGTTATGAAAAAAACTCCATTTCCTTCTCCCAGCAACAGTCCAGCCTCATTTACCAGAGTTCTTTGAGAATGTGACTCACTCAAGTCGCAGGCTGGATCACAAAGACAATTATTCCTGCCCATCCTCATCTCTAGAGTTGACTTGTCTGAAAGCAATTGAGATGATTTTTAAAAAAAATACCACCCTTGCGTTTATTTTCCATTTTCGTGCAGATTCTCATGTAGAAACAGATTTATATTAGTTCTGATTCTTTCCCTTCAGACTGATGCTATGTAAATATTTGTGTGATTTTTGCTTAACTCAATGCAAAAATATCAGTCACCTTAATGTGCCTGGGCTCAAGCTGTTTGCGAAAGTGCTTTATAATTTTGATATTCACTTTTTCCCTGAACTAAGTTAATTGGGAAGAATAGTTGAGTAGTCAAGGTTCTGGTACCTTAACCCGTTTGGTATATCACCTTCTGTTTCTTAACAGCTCGTGATTTGGTCTCAGAACTCAGAAAGGAGAGCACAAAGATTACAAAACATATTTATATCTAGATATAATGATTTGGTATATTTTATATCCCATCTGTCTAGAGCTGACTTCCTATAACAAAATCCTATGGAACTTCGTAGAGATTGACCCTGCATCATTGTGGTATTTGTCTAACTTTTGTTACCAAAATACATTGTACTTCTTTGAGGTATTGGCTTGGGGCTCTTTGGCTGACACTGCAAGTTGCCTACACAATAACCATCCTTCCTTTCTTCCTTACTATCAGAACTTCGGTTGTCTTTTGGGAATTATTTGCCTTCCCAAATGCCTTTGCGGCTGTTGTGGTGACAATGTGAACACTTCAGGCCAATAAGATATAAATTAATGTACTTCAGGGATCTCTTGAAAAGTTTTTGTTTTCCTGGTTACAGTGCCACCTTTCATTTTTTATTCCCTTCTACTTTTCTTCTTCTCACTTATAATGCAGATATAATCCTGCAGGTGGAAGAGCCATTTTGTGAGCATAAACAGTGAGGCATAGTAAAGGTAAGTTTGAAATGGAAGATTTGAGCCAGATGCAGAGGGCCTTGTATGTCAGGCCATGAACTCTGAACTTTTTCCAGTGGGCCAGGCAGAGCCAGCCACTGGCAGGTTTTAATCATAAGAGTGGCAAGAGTAAGGTGGAGTGTGGGGTCAGTTGTAGAGAAGGAAGATTCTCTAAAGAATTGCAGATTAGAAGCAGGAACATGAGGGGACTGGGCTTTAATCAAAAGACTCTAAAATAGTATCCATATTACAGTGAACTACTGAGTCAGTATCTAAAACTGGGCTGGGGTCCACTTGACATGAAATTGAATGTTAATGGAATCTGGTATCGGACTTTTAGGTAGAGATGAAGGGTTTAGCTAAATAGCCATTATACATGAATGTCCTGTTTTTAATTCCTGCCTTCCCCCTTCCCTCTCCCTTTCCCTATCCCTTCCTCTCTATCTCCCTCCCTCCCTCCTTCATTCCTTTTCACTCTCCCTGTTTATAGCTTTGTTCCAGTCTGGAAATGATCATCTTTGGGGAACATAGAGGTTTCATTTTGTGTGTGTTGGCACATGCACCCATCTAGCCATTGAGCTAGGGAAAAATCAATGGAGAAGGCAATTGAAGAGCTCCCATCCCAGGGCAGTAGTGGCTTATGTTAAGGAGTTCGTTATTTTTAGCCTGCAGTCCCCAAATCCCTCTTCTTTGGCTAAAAAGTATTGCAAACCTCATTGTTAGAGGGATGCATAACCTCATGACCCCACAGTGGCAAAAGTTTGGCAAGCTAACTGGTAGATCTTGTGAACTACTTTCTAATGCTGCTGTCTGGTCTGGAATGAGTTTTTGATGGGAAATAGCCTAGATGTGCATACACTAAACTGAATTCCAGTTCCTGCCCTCACTCTTCACCCTCCGGATTAAGGGGAAATCACAGTTTTTTGTTTGTTTGTTTGTTTGTTTGTTTCTTTGTTGCCTGCTGCATATTTGAAAGGTATTCAGCTCCTTCCTGGCGAGCATTCAGTTGATTATTATTTGGGGGGTGGGCTTGGAAAGTGAGAACGTTGCTGTTGCTCTTTCTGTAGACAGCCAGAAACAAACAAACCAAGAAAATCTATAGGCTCCTAACAGATGGGTTTTAAAAAGTAGGTCATGTTTTGAGCCCACCAACTTTGATGACATCCCTGTAACAGAAACTGGATTCCTAAGTGTCAGGACAATACAAATGAGGTTCTAAAATGGTCTCTAGATCTGTTACAGCTTACAGCTACAGCTGGGAAAAAAGTTGTGGGGGGAGGTCTCTAAGGATTCAGGAAAGTAAAAACCATGCTGGGAAACCCTGAATTCATTGCTCTGTCTCACCCCCCACTACCCCCCTCAAAGAGATTGGGATTGACTCAGTCCTGAAGGAATTAAGATGATATGGAGATTTCAGGAAAAAAATGTGTGTGTGTGTGTGTGTGTATGTGTGTTGGATGGGATGAGGACCATTTTTCTTCTTTTCAGTGAGAAACTTACTCAAACAAAGCATATGAAGACTAAATAGACAAAGAGATTGTTGCTGCTTTACTTCAAGATGGTCTATTTCTGGCACCTGAAAAGCTAGAAGGATGAGGGGTGTGGCCTATGAGGAGGGAAGAAATCCACCTATCTTCCTCCTGGCCTGGGATGTATATACCAGGGAGCTCTTTATGATAATAGAATTATGTACAGATCAAGTTGATGAAGTTGAAGCTCAGAGGAAGAGGGTTATAGGTCTATGAGAACTTATAAGACTAAGATAAAGTGCCCTTGTGTATTTTCCACTCTACAGCCCTGGAGAGGGGAAATAAAATACCTTCTTAGATCCAAATATTTGTGGTTTCCCAGGCTTCATGCCTCATTGCTGAGTGAGAACAACAACTGGAAACCAGGAGGTGCATTTATACATCAACACAATTTTGCCTCCAACAGAATGAAGGACGAAATGGCCTCCCCTGATTACCTCTTGTTGATTGTTTGGCTGACCCAAATACTAGTCCATCAGAAATCTGTTTCCTGAGCTCAACTCCCTCAAAACATTGTTGAGCTAGAAATACTTTTCCATTACTTTTTGACTTGTCTAAAGAGTATTTGCCCTTCCTCCCTCCCTCATGATCCATCTGTGGCTGAGATCCATAAATATTTCTTCTTTAATAGCTTTGTCATCTTGACTATAAATTTTGTGTGATGTAGAAATTCAACATTATAAGCTGTTTACCAGGCACTGTTCACACTTGTTGCTTATATTTTGATTTTTGCACTATTATCTTCTAACTTGGTTCTTTAGTAGACTAGGTCCACACTTACAAAGATTAGTGATTTGAGCCTTCCTTTTCCAGTCAACCTAAAGATTTCATGTTCATATGGGGTGAGGAAAGAAAAGGCAAGTCAGTATATAACATTAGCAATAATAATGATTGCATTTAGTTTAAAAAACAAAAACATACTATATCTTGATGGTATTTGAATGCACTGGCATTATTCCTAACTACACCCATTCTGCCTCTTTCCTCTTACATAAAACTATCGTGGGACAGAGCTTTATCTGGTGTGGGGAAGCTATTGTCCACTTGAATGGAGGTAGTCAGTCATATCTGAAAATCTTAAAGTATAACTGCAATTGTGTCAGTAGCTCTTGAACTACGAACAACAAAACTACTATTTATGCAATAAAAATGCCAACAAGAGGAGGTCAGCAAGAAAATCACTGTCTAGCATATAGACAGCTTCTGGGCAAACTCAAGCTGCCCACCATAGCGTATCTTGTGACTTTTTATGAAGAGAAAGAATCTAGACTGAGGGTGTGAAGATTGAATGCCCAACAATTATCCATTGGGGGAAACTTCTTTATGCTATTCAATATGCAGTCACTCAGGATCCATTCTGTAATAGTCCCACTGGAAGAATAACAATGATATAAGATATTTGATTTTACCCCAGCTTTTAACAGGGAATGCGTATTTTGTTTTTAACTTTGTATGGATTCTTTCAGCTTTCCTAGTCTTATAAATAGAGAATAGAAATCCCTAAAGAGAAGGACAATCGAGGAAAATTGATAGTCTGCATAACTTATATTCTAAGCTTTTACTTCCTTACCTGTCTTTAAAATGACCTGAATTACCGTGTTTTTCATCTGACATTCTCAGATAGTTCTTTTGGTTCTATAGATACAGAAGAAAACATTTGGTTTCTGTATCACATTCTTACGAAAGGAGCTTTGTGCTAAATTTTCAAGTGCACATCCGGGTCCTAACACTTTCTAGTTTTGAGGCTTTGCATAAGTTCTCTAACTCCTCTGAGCCTCAGTTTCTCTATCTGTAAGAAGAGGACAATAATAGTACCTACTTCATAGAGATGTTGTGAGGTTAAATCATCTCATAAATGTGAAGCAGTTAGAACAGTGCCCGGTACATAAGCAGCACTATGTAAGCGCAGCATTACTAACTTACGTATATACACTGACCAATATACACTGACCACTGGATTTCTATAAAGGAGAACTTTGCCTGCCATTAGACATGAAAAGTGATTATTGAGTTTTCTAGGCTATCGGACTAACTAGAATTAGGGGGGGAAGCTGCCATTATACCAACTATAAAGTATACAGTATGGAAACTCTTATATCTGAGGCCATTGTATCTTCATTATAAAGGGTATTCATTTGTGTATCAATTTTCATTTGGGCATTCAAATATGGAGTGTACTTAAACATTATGTAGGATGGCTTAGACTCTAAATATAGGTAGCTCTTAAGCATGGGAGGTGGAGAAACATACAACAGTAACCATCTTTCTTACATGTCCCATGGTCATATTTTCTTGGGGTCCAACTGAGAGATTATGAAAAAACCTCAGATCAGTCTGATAGGCTGCTCCCTCATCATCTCTCACTCCTTCCCCCCTGACTCTAGTTGAGAGTCTCTGGGAAAGGTGACATGCCCATTAGATCTCACCAGATCTGTCTCACTACTTTACTTATCACTCCACTCACCACCATAAAACATGAAATGGAATTGAGTTTTAAAAATAGAAAATTACCAAATCCAAAAAATGTTTGGCTGCTGCTTCCCAAATGGATTTATATCTGATTCTGTCATCTTTGCCAACGTCGGTACAAAACAAATGGGTAAGATTACTTCAGTTTCTTTCTTTCTTTTTTTTTTTTAAGATTAATTCAGTTTCTCCTTCACAATTTATTCAGCCACCTTACTTATTTTTAAAAATGGGATCAATATGAAATTAAGCTTCCTCCACTCGATGGGTTGGACATTTCAGTATGGAAATGGTCACATATCTTTTAATGAAATATACCTAGACATGGTCATTAGCCATACTTGTGAAAATGTTGACATCAAGTATAGAATCTTTGCAGAATTAGAAATCTAAATCCATCACTATTGGAGGTGATAGACAATATTTGGAGGGTCCTAATTACTAGGTTCAGCTTTTAATGGCTTTTGATAGAATGCATACATTAAATTGTTCCATGCAATACATCAACAAAATCAATATGGATGAAGATTGATATTCAATTCAGTAAATATTTATTGAGATACATTCTGGAAAAAATAACAATCTCCTCCATTCCTTCCACCTCAAAAAAGCATTAATTTAAGAAAACTGGCAACAAATCAGTTAAGGAGGATTTGGTAAAGCAGGTGCAATATGATAAATCCCAAGCCTTAAAATTCATTTTGATATTTTTTGGAACTTGACAGGTCATTCTTAGATTCATCCCACCAAGTTCCAATAGTTGGTGGGGTTTATATATTTTGTAATAAATAATTAGGTAGATTGTAGTCCCCGGGAAGGCAAATCTGGGTGAAGTAGAAACCAACTTTCTTTCCCTTGGGTGCTCTCTTTTGTAAAAACTCTGAACTATGCAAATGACCATGGTTTTAAGTTTTGTGATCATCATTTTCACAACAGTCCAAAGACCTTTTATACATAAACAATTATCTAACATTAAAACATGCATCCAACTTCATAAACCATAAACAGTAATGTACAAAGCTATTTGCTTACAAAGACCTTAGGGTTAGCATATTTTGTTTAGACATAAAGGGATCCTTCTGTATGTTATTTATTCATTACTCTAATCATATTAAATGAATAATGAATCCTAGGCTTTCAACTATGGGCTGGGACTAGAAGGAAATGGTTACTGCCTCCAAGAAATGTATAATTTAGTACTCTAGGAAACAACTACAGAAATAAAAGTTTGGAAATACTAGGAAAAAAATGCATGTGGGATTTAGTAGGGTTCAAAGGAGTAAGTGATAATTTGTTCAAAAACAGTTTGGTTTAAAACAAATTAAGTGTGTATATAATTAAATAATGAATTGGTCAGAAATTAATATTCCCAATTGCTTCTCTTTAATGTATTGGTAATTTTATTGCACAAGGGAGCAGTTTTTCAAATTTGTTATTAGTTAGGCATAGTTGCCCATAATTTTTTGAGCATTTCCTCTTCTAAAACAAATTAAAAGTAAAAAAAAAAAAAGAAAGAAAGAAAGAAAGGAAAAAAAAGAACGAAAAAGGAAAAGAAACCACCTCAGAACAAGGAGAGAGTCAGTCCTAAATCCCTTTGGGGTAGGTAGGGACACAAATAGAGTATGGTCATCAGAACCTTCCTAGAAGTGATGTTTAAGCCGAGTTTTGAAAAAAGGTAGGTGCTTTCCAGAGATAAGAATCAGGGATGGAGTGGGGACAGGAAACCATTTTAGGCACAGGGAGTTGCTGTTTGTCCAGTTTAATGCATTTTTTCTTTATATTTTGTTTGCTTTTCTTAAAACTCATAGCATGAACACCCCGATCTTGGTTCAGGGCAGCCAGAAGCCTTGATGAGGCTGGACCAAGCATGGGTGACTGAGATCAAGAGTGCAGAGGTAGAGGGGCGCCTGGGTGGCTCAGTCGTTAAGCGTCTGCCTTCGGCTGGGGTCATGATCCCAGGGTTCTGGGATTGAGCCCTGCACCAGGCTCCTTGCTCAGCAGGGAGCCTGCTTCTCCCTCTCCCGCTCCCCTTGCTTGTGTTCCCTCTCTTGCTGTCTCTCTCTCTGTGTCAAATAAATAAATAAATAAATCTTAAAAAAAATAAATAAAATAAAATTATAAAAAAAAAGTGCAGAGGTAGGGATTAAGGCCAGAGCAATAGGGGAGTTGGAGCAGCAGTGACTGGGCAGTAGGGAAAGTGCCAGATTCTGCAGATGGCCTGGAGGGATGCATTCCTATACCTTTAAGGCTGTGTTACTATGGCAACATTGTTGTAAGGCTACTAAGCCTTGGAATAGTAGGGAGGAGAAGTTGAATCTGTATCTCTGGCTCTGAGCTAAAACTCTTTTTAAAAGGCAGAGGTGGTTCTAGGTCATATGTACCCACCGATGACCAGTTGAGGTAGAATCAAACTTTCTCTGGAGGAATGTTTCCCCAAACTAGGACTACAGAAGTTTCAAAGAATAATATCAAGCTATGAATCCACATGCTAAGATTACCAAACACACAAGAAGGAAGGCCACTGTGAAGGAGAGTTGATAGAAAGAACAAACAACAGATTTGGACCTCCATGGGCCTCTAAGTTTTAGATATTTAAAGAAGAATGCAATTACGAAGCTAAGCATGCAGCAAAAGACAACCAAAGAAGGATAAATGTTTAAAAATACATTAATTTCTAAAATCCCAATGGATCAGTAAAATAGATTAAACACAATTGAAGAAAGAATTAGTGAACTGGAATTATGTGAAAAATCTACTTAGAATACAGCAGAAATACAGTAATATAAAATGTGTTAGCAAAATTGAGAAATGCAGAAGATGGAAATAGAAGGTCTTATACATGTTCAATAGGAGTTTAAAATAAATTAGAGAGAATGGAGGAGAGGGAATATATAACAAGTAATAACTATAAATTTTCCAGAACTAATAAAAAATTATGACTGCATACCTCCAAGGAGCACCATATAGTCCAAAGAAAATATAGAAAAAGAAACCTATCCTGAATACATCCTAGTAAAACTTCAGAACGCCAAGACAAAGAGAAGGTACAGAAAATAGCCAGAGAGAAAAGGTGGGTCATCTATATAGGAACAACAATTAGAATGACATCAGTCTTCTCAACAGCAACAAAGGAAGCCAGAAGACTGGAATGTTGTTTTTAAAATGTTGATAGATAACAACTATAATTCTGCCACCTCACCCCAAAAAATTATCTTTCAAAAATGAAGGTAAAATGAAATTTTTTACAGATAAACAAAAATGCAAGAGAATTTACTACCAAGGATTTTGCTCTAAAGGAAGTTATAGGGGATATATTTCAAGAAAAAGGAGAATGAGCTCAGAAGGATGGGCTGAGGTATAAAAATGAATGATGGGAATTAAAATGATAAACAGGTAAATTTAGATAATGTATAAAATAAAATAACTGCATAATTTATGATGTTGCAAAAAAAGATAGGACTAAAATATTGGAAAATGGTAGTTTATAAATTCAGTGGGGGCAGACTAGTTATTCTAAAGTTTTCTGTTGTTCAGAAGGAATTCAAGACTTAATTTTATATTTTGTTAAGTTAATTATGCTTACCAAAATTTTGAGCATAACCACTAAAAGGAAAAAATAGTGGTGAGCAGGTAAATGTGTAACAATTTTTTCTCTGAAAACAAAGCCCTGATTTGTGACATTTGCCAATTTCTGTGATGTAAATACTCCCACCATGGCCAATTTTAAGCTACCAGCATGAACTTCACTTAACTTGAAGTTGGGAAGAGATGTGCACAGTTGATTCTCATGAGTTACGGCAAGCGAACTTGAGCTCATCATTGAATGGAATATATAAATCCCAAAGCCATAGAGAGAGCTAAAAGTGAAATGGGTGGGGGGGCAGAACTCAAGTGAAAATAGTCAAGAGAAGAATAAAGAAATAGAAAAAGTGGTACAAATTGAAACCAAAAAGTAAGATGATTAAAAACATATTTGAATATATCAATGATGACAATAAATGTAAATGGGGTGAAAAACTGAGCTATAGGCTATCTATAAAAGACATACCTAAAGCAAAAGTAATCAAAAGCAAAAGGTACCTAGAAGGACAGGCCAGTGAGATAAAAGGAAAACCAAGAGAGTGTTGTGTTCTGGAAGTCAAGTTAATGAAGTGTTTTAAGAAGGAGAAAGCAATCATTTTAACAGAGGCCAGTAGTGCTCATTGAATATCCATGTTTATTTCAAGCTTCTCTATGTTATGTAGGCACTGTGTGACTAGATTCTGGCCGCTGGGATGGATGTCATTGTTATTCCTGTTCTCCATTCATGAGGAGGGACAAAGGGTTCCTGAGATAGAAGATTCTCACAGTCTAGCAAAGTCACATAGGACACCAACTAATATCTGAGTGTCTGCTATATCCCGGGCACAGTGACAGGTACAAGGAAAGAAACATTGAATAAATTAGGTATGTTTAATGCTTTTGTAGGCTTTTACTCTTGTTTCAAATGTGTTTAAGTCACAAGACCATGTATCTTGCTTCTACAAACAACCACTTTCATGGTGTAGTGGTGTTTTTCTCGAGAAGCATTCCTACTGGTTACTAGACATAGCAATATGTGTCTGGCCCTTACACTTCCTCCTGGGCATCAGGCAGACACAGCCCCAGGGCATCCAGGATGCTCCTCTGGAAACTGGTGTCTTCAGTGTTGAAGGCCATTGGTTTGTATTGCTTTGTTTTACCATAGTCAGTCACATTGTACTTAGCTATGCGCATAGATCCTGTATTAGTTGAGATAAAAACACAAATACACATGTGCATCAATAGACATACACACACATTTTGGTGGTTTCAATGCACATAAAATAGGCTTATACTGAATAGTACTAAATGTACTAAGATCTGGATGGACCCAGAAGGTAGGCTGATCAAAATGGTGCCTGAATGTTTCAGCAAACAAGGCTAGAGTTAGAGAAAACCTATGAGATCCCTTAACCCAGCACTTATCAAAACTTTTTCAAAAATAAAATATACATAGAGGACTTTACTTAACAACACACACACACACAAATAACTGAAATAAAATTTCAGGAAACATTATGTGATGCAGTGTATTTTTAATCCTATCCTATCCTATCCTTATAAAAATTACCTGTTGCAGCTCACTAAATTGATTTTCTATATCCCTAATGACTACAACTCGCAATTTGAGAACTACTGTTTTAGACCAACCCTCTTATTTTCTAGAAGGGAAAACTGAACCTCAGAGACACATAAAGAGTTATCAAAGTCATGGAGTTATTGCAGATCTGGGACCAGAGTTCAGGTCTCCTGCTGCAGAGGGTTATATTCTCTTAGGACAACTTGCCACCTCTCTTTGAATCCCTTGGAATGGGGATAAATATAAGCAGGACACATACACTTACGGTTCTGCCTTACCTTCTCCATTCTGCCTACCCCCTGGCAAAGATTGCCAGAGAAGGAGGCCCTGGAGAGCCAGTTGGGCTCTTCTGATGAATGCTGAGTGGTTCATCAGCTCCTGTGCTCCAGGAATGCAGGGACTTGAAGACAGGCTGCATTTTTTCTAAGCTAGACAACTTGGTCTCAAGGCAAACCAAACCATAGTGCCGAATGTGAGGTGAGTTTGCCCTGGCCCCTTCATTTATCTTCTTTTAATCAAACAGACGAAACGTTTTCATTGGAAAGAGGAGATTGTTATCCTTGGCTTTCTTGTGTCTCCAGCAGTATTTTTCTTAGGAATGTGTTAATAGCTGCAAAAATTTTAACACGTCTTCAAGTGCCTCTCACGTTAGGAGATTCTTCTCAGTTGTGGGAAAAGTGGTTGTCAGTTTGCCTGGCGTTTAAGTGAAATCAAAATGTTTCTGACAGGTAGATTATGCTCTTACTTTAAATGTCCTGTCTTTACTGAATGTGCAGCTGGAAGCTTCAGAGGGAGGGACATTTTTCTTGCCAACTCTGATTCCTTCAGTCCTCCTTCACTCCCAGGCATTTGGGCCCCAGAAATGGCTAACTTCAGGGCCAGGGTAGGAAAAGATTTGGGAGTTTCTGATTTCAAGATCATGAGTTGTTTGGTCTTTTTGTAGGGAGCAACTTTGCCCTGCTGATCAAAGCTTTTAACTTCTTTTTTTTTTTTTTTTTTGAAGAAATAAAAACAATTAACAAATAGGAAACCTATATAAGGGAGTTTTAGAGGAAGTTGAAAGCCAAATGTACAAAAAAAGAGAGGCGATTCCTAAAAATAGCTATTAAAGCTTTTGCTACACCTTCAAAAATTACTTATTTAATGTAATCAAAAATAGGGCAGGGTGGATCTGAATTCATCCAAGGTTACAAATGCCTGCATATGCCATTGAAAGAGATTTTCTTCTGTGGATATAGTAGAATAATAATTGGCCTCCTGTGTTCCTACAGCATTTCCCTCCTCGTATTGCTTCAGCAATGAATGCTTTAGGAAAGATGCATAAATGCTTCCAAATGAATCTTTTAAAAATTTTCTTTGGGTCAGCTGGACAGTTTTACTAGGTAGCTTAACTAATCTCTGCTAAACTGCCCACTCTTGCCTCTGCAGTCAGCTAGATGATCTAGGATGGCCTCAAGTACATGGCCACAAACAGTTGGCTGTTTGTTGGTTGAGGGGATGGTGGTGACTGGATCTTGTTTTCCTAACCGTCCATCCAGCCTTGGGCTTCTTCTTAATGGAGGCTGCAGGATTCCAAGAGCAAGAAGAGAAGGCAAGTGCCCATTCCCAAGTGCTGTTCAAGTCCCTGCTTACATCACAACTGCTGTTGTGCCATTGGCCAAGGCAAGTCACATGGCCAACCTCAGAGTCAGTGTCGGAGGGGACTACCTGCCGGTGAATACAAAGAGGAGTGAACAAATTGGGAATCATTACCGCCCCAGTCTGCCACACCTGGTGAAAGATAATACAGTGGTGTCATCAAATTAATGAGCGCCTTTAGTCCCAACTGCATTCACAGACTTTCTCAAATGAGGCTAATAGGAGAAACTGTTGAATTACGGGATGTGAAAAACACTCATAGATAGCCTAGTTTCACCTTGTCATAAAATGGATTTAAACGGATTTTAAAGTTTAGTTATGACTTGATAGTATTGAATATCTACTAAATGCCAGCCCCGGGGCTTGATGGTCCAGATCTGAAGATGACTAAGAAATGGTCTTGCCCTCTAGGGATTTACATTGTAATGTAGGGCGGTTAGGCGTATACAGGTCAGATTTTATAAAAGTCCTGTTCTTGAGATAAGCAACCAGCTTACTGAGGACCCTCAACTGGTTCAAGATAAAAACATAAACTTATTTCTTTCACTAATGTACCACCCAACTGTACTCTGCCCAACCTACCTTTCCTGCTGTGTACCTGCTTTTGGAAGACTGATTGGCCTGATTCTCTTGGCATCCTCTTTAAGTTATCAGAACAGTCACGTGTGATATTTAATACTCAGCCCTGTGCATTTTAGAACAGTCTTCTCCTATCTGAGTTAAAGCTCTCCATCTCCCAGGCCAGTGCAGGCTTGAGCTGTGGTTCTAGCAACATGAAGTGGAGACACGTACTGTCTGGTTCTGACACCTGCACCTTCCTTCTTCTGGGCTCTTATTCTCCTGGTGGGCTGCAGAAGAGGAGGAAAAAACCCTTCATCAGTCAGCAGGGCAGGCTGCAGTTCTTCTCGTCATTGATGGCAGACTAGTGTTCTAGCTGATGTTCTCTGGCCTTGATGGGGAAAGAAGTGGTGCGGATGTGCCTCTTTACTCCTACAACTCTATATTGTGAGTCAGCTGGTCCCTTTTGAGGTTGCACTATGTCTCCCAGCTCTAGGTGGTGGGATTCCACTGCATTCCCTTATTACATGCCCTTATTTACCCCCCAACACTTGCCTCCTTCTGGCAATCCCAGAAAGACTATTTTCAGTCTCATTTTCCCATAAATGCTGACTGCTGGGTCTTCCAGCCCACATAGGACTGATTGTCTATAACTTCTGAGAATGCCAAAGCATGGTATTTGTGCCCCCTTCCCCTAGCAGTCCTTCACTATTCCATCTTCCCTTTCTCTCCCTCTCCCACCATTTCAAGTGGTACAGGGTCAGGGTATTATATTCAACCAGGAAACAAAATTCCTGTAAGGGTGATTCTGGGAGGCCTTCATCCTCCTCTCCTCTGGAGAGGGGTGATATTTTCTCTTCATGAATACTGAGCTCTTTACAAGTTCCCCACATGGGTGGTGCTGGTGACAGTGTTTGTGTTTGGTCAGTTCTGGGGTCTCTCACTATGAGAGGTGTGCGGTGTCTATCTCTGATCCCTACTGATTCCCTGGATTGAGGATTTTGGTACTGAGACCTTCCCCTGCCCTGGGTATGTACTCTAGTTGCAATAGGAACAATGGAACAATAGGAGAAGTTCTATCTTCTTGCAGATCTGAACTCAGTGCTTTAAGAGCACAAGGCAAATCATGCTTTTCCCTTGGAAGTTGGGGAGGGCTTCACAGAGGAGATGATATTTCTCTGGTGACTTTTTAAAGCTCAAGGATATCTCATTTATGTTGAGACAGTCTCTCAACAACAGCAAATCGATACTCTAAGAAGAATAAACCACAGGATAGTGATCTGAAAGTGGGTTGTCCCAGTACTGCATCTAGACGGTCAAGGTTAGTACTTTATCATTCTTTCACCTGTGTGAACTCTTTCTTTCCTTTTGTCCAAATGGCTATTCTCTAAATTGTCTTTTGAGCTTTTTTTCTTTCTATTCACCCCTTCCTCTCACCTCATTTCCTCTTTCACTTCGCTACATTCTAATTCCTTCCTCTTTTTAGTTTTCTCCTTTCTCATCCATTGGCTGGGACTCACCATTTTTACCTGGGGACCTCGCTCAGCTCTAAGGGGTGTTTTGCAGGGTTATAACCTTTGCTGAATACTGAGGTAGCTGGAGCATGTGTACCCTGGAGATTTGTCTCGTGAAGTGGGATCACTTTGCCCTGAGACCAGAACAGTTTCTTAATTCCATTCTTCCCCTTTATGCTATCTTGAGGGGAATTTTCTCTATCCATTCCCTATTTTTCTTCTTACACCTCCCCTCTATTTCTGTTCTGTAAAGATGGGCAGTGAATAGGATTGAATGATGAAATCCTTTCTCCAGGCAAGATTCTCCCACTGATTGAAGGGCTTAATTTTTATATACCCTTTGGAAGCCAAGCAAAGTATTACCCAGAAAGTGTGCTTCAGAGGGTGGATCTGGAGCGATCTGCAGACAGTGTTAACAAGCTCAGCAAGAATAAAATTTAGGCTTTCAGTTACTAGACAGTAAGCTCTTTGAGTGCAGTTTTCATCTTCATTGTATCCCAAGAACTGACCAAGTGTCTGGTACCTGCTTGGAAAGTGGATTTCTGGTGTGGCCTTTTTATCCCCTTTGTCAGAAGGCACGATACACAGAGACAAGCACGTCGGTGCCTCCTATTTCAAGACGAGAATTGGGTCCAAAGAGAAAAGCATCTCTAAATCAAGCATTTGCATCTTATTCAAGAGATGAAGTTCTGTGGGCTCTTGGTTCACTCTGTATCCTTGAGTGATACAGAAACAAGCAAAAAGAAAATGTGCATTTTAAGAAAGCTTTCATGCATCCACTAGTCCCCTTGCAAACTGGCTCCAGAGCCTATTATAGCAACTTCTGTGGCCTTGGGCAGGCCAGGAAATAGTCTTAATTTGCTCAGGCCCTAAATTATAGACTATGCATTTGCAACTATTTTGAACTAGTCAGCAAAATCATAGTTTTCAACAGGTTTTAAAAGAAGCATTGCAGTTCACAGGTTAGAGCGCTTTAGATTATGTTGTTGCAAAATAAAACAAATTTGGATTTTTCCTCCCCTGAGGGTGGTGAAATTGAGCAGTATCCAAGAAGAATGAATAATGCTCTTCCTGTGTTAAATTGCTCATCACCACACATAATTTTTTTCTTCTGCTTTTTTTTCTTTTTGGTAATTATCCATTGCAACAGGTACTCAGACTGGCCTAACACAATCAGGAGTGGACAAGTGATCTTTGTGAGATGTGTACTGGGCTAAATTCATCTCACAAAAACTGGAATCTTCTTTTCAGACATAAGGCCCTAATTAACATGTTGATAGATATGCAACTAGAGCAAGCATTAATTAGAATGTAGCACTTTGAATTCAATAATTAAGTGTGATATGCTAGGCAATTCACAGTTACTTTTAAATCCTTTGCTACATCCATATATAATGTACTTTTTAAAAATCATTTTTTAATTAAAAATTTTTTATTATTTATTTATTATTTAAATTCAGTTAATTAACACATATTGTATTATTAGTTTCAGAGGTAGAGTTCAGAGATTCATCAGTTGCATGTAACACCCAGTGCTCATTATATCATGTGCCCTCCTTAATGCCCATCACCCAGTTATCCCATCCTCACTCCTCCCTCCCCTCCAGCAACCCTCAGTTTGTTTCCTGTGATTAAGAATCTCTTATGGTTTATACTTTTAAACCTTTTACATCTTTGTTGCCAGTGAAATTTATCTTTATGTTCTAACATCTCATGTTTTTTAGTACATAATAATTGTTGAACACACGAATGGACATCTGGGTTTCCTTTAGAGAGGTATTAGAGAGGTTTGTGTCTCTGAAAACTATTCCTGCAATTCCAGGCATTTCCACCAGGCGGACAAAGGAGCCACTGCACTGTGGTTAACTGAGCCGTTACTGCGAGGGAACTGAGTAGGGGAGTAACCTGAAAACATGAATGAGCCCAGTTATTAGTTTTTGGAAAAATTAGGCTATTCATTAATATGTTCCTACAAATTAGATATGTTGGTAAGAGGTGATACAGAGAAGGGCTATAGCAAGATTTTTTTTTTACATATAAACATAATATTTAGGCATATGTTAACTCTTATTCAACCTGTGCAATGATAACTAACTTTATTCTGGTTTCCTCTTTTTCCTCTCAAGATATTTACAAAACAAGTACTAGTTTTGCCTATCTACAAAGAGGTTACTTGTAGGTTATTCACAAGCTGCTTTTAGCTTTAAAATTAAAACTCTGGTAAATTTCCTCTGCATGTTATACAATCTGTTGCTTCCCAATTACTTATTTAAGGACATATCCCACTCACCTCCCAGTGTCACATTTTGCTACTTTCTTTCTATTCATTGTCTCCTGTCAGAGTTTTTGTTTTCAGTAAAACCCTAAACTTTCAAAACACTGTTAAAATGATAGCCTTTGTTTGTTAAGCCTGGGAACTATGTCTTCTAAATATATTTTAAAGAGGAAAAAAATCTCTGGATAAGCATTATTCTTTTCTGTGTATAATTCCTAAAGTAATTTCATTAACAAATATTAATAGGTGCTTTAGAATTATCTACTTGCTATTTGGTTGTAGATTATCCAAATCAGTTTCAGGTAGGATAAATGAGATAGTTTTACTTTCTAGTTCCTTACATAAGGCATTAAACTGTAATATTATTCTGTACTGTAATATGTCAAGTAAAAAAGCTCTTTCTGTTGGTTCCAGGTTGAGCAAGTCACAATATCTGAGCCTTAATTTTTAATTTTTTGTTTAACCTAAGTGCCCACAATATTTCAGGTAGAAGATGCAGTGATACCAGACAAAGTCCAGGCTCCCATGGAAGTTAAAATCTAGTGGAAAATGAGTAATAGAAAAATGGGAATAATACTATTAACCTCACAGTGAAGCGTTCAGGATTAAAACTGCTTTGTAAACTCTATAAAATTAATTAAATACTAGATATTATACTAGAGTTCATGGTACTTTTAAGAATCCAGTGAGAGGAAGTATGAGTATATTTATACATAATACACTTATTTTGAAGATGAAACAGCCTTGGAGCAAAAATGTAACTTACCACAGGTCTGATCATAAGCTTTATAATTTAATTAAACATTATGCATTGCTTTAAATTGCTTGATACTTGTTTGAGTTATATAGCTATTTTAAAGATGAAACTGAACTTTTGAGAGATGGTATGGTCTTCCCCGGGTCAAACTCTTGAAGTGGTACCAGTGAGTTGGAGCCTAGATTTTTCAGCTTGTAGGTTCATGCTTTCTTACATTCTCTAAATACTTAAGACTCTAGCCCATTCTATTGGTCTTTACCTGTTCATTATGCATATATTTCATTGCTATGTGTGTCTGTGTTCCTATATACTTTGCCGAATTGACAAAACAGTCCTTCCAGAGGCCCCTTCTTCCAGAAGCAGGCTGCGTGCTTCCACACACATTGGATCCTCACAGTTTGCCCAGTGGGTGCAATAGTTTTGTAGTCCAAATCAGGTTCATGTAGTAAAAATCAATTGCTGTTTTTCATATTTCAAAATGTTAAGAACGTTTTTGGAGCATCAGCTGTGTGCAGAACTCTGGGTTAGGTGCCTTTGAGAGAATACAGAAGAAATGGTAAGACTGGGTCTCTGTTTCAAGGAGCACAGAGGCAGGGTCTTCCCGAGGCTTCTTGCCGTGACTCCTCACACTAGAAATGCCCCTGAGGAACAACCTCTTATCATTTACACTGGGTAGATCACCACGCCAGATGTAATGGAACTTGCATGACACCGTTCGCATTAAGATCTGGATTAAGTTCCTTTAGAGAAAACAAACAAATGCCAAAGAAACAACAATAACAAAAATAGGGCAGTGGGGCATAGTGTGTGTGTGTGTGTGTGTGTGTGTGTGTGTGTGTTTATGTGCTTGATTGTGGTTAATTCCACATTGTCTGGTAAGGAGATGTGTCAGGAACAATTTGACCCAAGCTGTCTCCTATTTCCCAAATCTCCCAGGAGACAGAAATGGGATTCAAATTTCCCAGGTTTCAATGTTCAACAAGCTGAGTTCTTCCTGAGGTCTATAACTACATCTCACATAAAGCACTCAAGTGCATTTCTTTTTGTTCTGTTTATCATTCCCATATATTTATAAATCACTTACTGTGTGCCAGTCAGTGTGCTCATAGCAGGTAAAAAAGCTGTAGAAAACAGTCATGGTCCTTGCCTTCATGAAAACTTCTTAATGTTTTTCTGTGTCAAGTAGTTTTTAGTACTATTTTCTAGATATCACTTTCCCAAATTAACACATTAACTGAAGGAAAGATAGCAAGGACTGTTACTCTTATATCTACTCATTCATATGAGGACCACCAATGCAGAATATAGATGATATTCTTTATTTGGGCCTCAGATGTAGAGAAAGCTGAGCTAATCATACTCTTTAGTTCATGACACACTGTGTCCAATAGTCTGTGTGAAGCTTCTCTCTTGAAATATTACTTTTCCTCCATCATTCAGTCATTCATGCGATCTACTCTTATTCCCACCTTTCTACCATCAGCAGCTGCTTTAGCATATATATTCTTGGATATGCAAGTATCCTTGAAGAATATATAATTCTCTTTGCTGGAAGTATATGTTTTTAGTTAAAACATGTTGTGACTCAATATATTTTTTCTTTTTTTTCATAAGCAAGACTACATTTTAATATCTATTCATGTTGTTGTATATCCTTGAAATTCAGTGCTCCTAGCTGCTACATAATATTTCATATTATGCATCCATCACCTCCTATTTATTATTTCACCTCCTGATGAACATATAGAGGTTGTTTCTCCCAACTTGTTGCCATAAACACTTCCTATGAACCTGTGAGAATGTCTTAAGAGTATGTCCAGGAATAAGATTGTTGAGTCACTGGGCATTTGCATAGACATTTCACTGAGAACTGAATGGTTGTTCTAGTTTATGTTTTACCACAGAGTGTGAGCTTTCTTCAGCATCCCATACTCTTGCCAACACTAAATATTGTCTGACTGTCTGACTTTTGCAAATCTGTTCAGTGTAAAGTGGTAAATTTTGTTGTTTCTGATGTGAATTTCTCTGATCGAATATGAGGTTCTGATATTTGTTAACCAGATTAGACTTCTACCATTTTAGAATAATTTCTTGCCTTTCTTATTAACTGATAGAACTTTCTTGTATATTCCAAATCAATCTTAATTGGTTTTAGAAGATACAACTATCTTCCCTCGGTCTGTCAATGATTTGTATTTTTTGTCTTAATTTTTATGTATTTTAGTATGTTGCTTTTTTACCCCTTATGATTTACTTTTTGTGGGTTTTGTTTTAATAGCCCTTCTTCTTACTAAGGTAAGCATTTATTCTATATTTTCTGCCATTTTTTCGTAGCCTTTTCTTTCACATTTGTTTTTAATTTAGTTAGAGTTCACCATTAATTACTAGAGATTCAATTTTACTTTCCTCTACATAGTAAGCCAGTTTCCACAACAGCACATACTGAATCATCCACTTTTGGTGATGCCACATCCATTATACAGAAAGTTGAATTATATATTTCTGAGTTATTTATTGAGTTTAATTTTGTATTAGTCTATTCTTGTGTCAATAGTATATTTATTATCATGACTTTAAAAGTGTCTTAATATCTGGTAGGATGAATCTCTTTTTTTGCCTCAAAAATTTCCCATAAGTTTTAGAATCACTTTGTCAAGTTTGCCTGCAAAAAACCTAGCTATGACTTTTTATTTTACAGCTGCATTGAGATATAATTGACATACAATAGCTGCACATATTTCAAGTATACAATTGGATCAATTTTGACATTTGTATATAGGGTTGTATATAACCATGACCCCAATCAAAATAATAAATGTATCCATCATTCCTCAGTATTTCTTTGTACACCATTATGATCACTTGTCCTGCTCCCTGCTACCCCTCCAACTTCCAGGGAATCATTGATCTGTTTTCTTATCCCTATCATTTAGTTTGTGTTTCTAAAGTTTTAGGAAAATGGAAAAGGGGGGGAAAGAATGGAAAGGAAGTCCAGTGTGTACTCTTCTTTTGATGGGCTCTATCACTTAGCAAAATTATTTTAGAATTTCTCCTTGTTGTGTGTATTAGTAGTTCATTCCTTTTTTATTGCTGGATAGCATTCATTTGTATAGATATAGCACCAGCTGAAGAACAACCACCTGTTGAAGGACATTCCCATTGTTTTAAGTTTTCGGCTTTTACAAAGTCTTTGTATGAACATAGGCTTTCATTTCTCTTGGGTAAATAACTAGAGTGGAATGGGTAGGTCATATGGTGGATGTATGTATAACTTTCTTAAAAACTGACAAACTGATGGAAAAAGGATTATACCATTTTACATTTCCACCAGCAGTGTATGAAAATGACTTTGATTTTGCAACAAAATTTTATATTAATTCAGAAAAAATTAACTGATCTGACTGTTAAATCAGCTCACCTTTGAACATCTTTTCTTTCCTTCTGGATTTCTTTTTCTTTTTTTTTTAAAGGTTTTATTTTTATTTATTTATTTGAGAGAGAGAGAGAGAGAGAAACAGCATGAGAGGGGATAGGGTCAGAGGGAGAAGCAGGCTCCCCGCTGAGCCGGGAGCCCGATGTGGGACTCGATCCCAGGACTCCGGGATCATGACCTGAGCCGAAGGCAGCCGCTTAACCAACTGAGCCACCCAGGCGCCCCCTTCTGGATTTCTTTTATGTCCTTGAACAGAGTTTAAATATTTTTTACTATAATTAATTTAAGTTTCCTAGCTGTTTTAGAAGTTTTGTTGCATATTATGGGGCGCCTGGGTGGCTCAGTCGTTAAGCGTCTGCCTTTGGCTCAGGTCATGGTCCCAGGGTCCTGGGATCGAGCCCCACATCGGGCTCCCTGCTCGGCGGGAAGCCTGCTTCTCCCTCTCCCACTTCCCCTTCTTGTGTTCCCTCTCTCACTATGTCTCTGTCAAATAAATAAAATCTTAAAAAAAAAAAAAAAGTTTTGTTGCATATTATATTTTCCTGTTTGTTATTGCTGACATAAAGATAAATTTTTGTAAATTGATCTTATATCTGGCAACATTACTGAAAGTTAATGTTAATTCTGATGCCTACTGATTTTATTTGGAGTCCTGTATAGAGTTAATATCTCTACATCTGCAAATACCTATTACTACTTTTTGGTCTTATTGTATTTGTGAGAACTTCTTTTGTTTTTATGTTTTTTAGTAAATAATAACAGGCCATCCTTATCTTATTCTTGGTTTTCATGGCACTATTTCTAAAATTTTCCCTCTTGCTTTTGTAATTCAATCTACTTCTTTTGGGTAGATGGTCTTTGTTATGTTAAAAACATTCCCATCTATTCCTATTTTTGAGTTTTCTTTAAAAAGAAACTATAAATATATGCTGAACATTATTGAATGTTTTTCTGTATTTAATTAAAAATAATATGATTTCCTGAGGTGCCTGGGTGGCTCAGTCTTTAAGTGTCTGCCTTCAGCTCAGGTCATGATCCCAGGGTCCTGGGATCCAGCCCTGCATCTGGCTCCCTGCTCAGTGGGAAGCCTGCTTCTCCCTCTCCCACTCCCCCTACTTCTATTCCCTCTCTCGCTGTCTCTCTCTCTGTCAAAAAAATAAATAAAATCTTTAAAAAAATAAAATAATATGATTTCCTGTTTTTTCCCAGTGATATGCCAAATACCTTGATAGATTTTCTCATGTTAAACCTTGAATCCTTAGAATTATTTTTAATATTCTGTTGGATTTAGTTACATAACATTTTATTTAGAATTCTTATACCTAAGTTCACAAGTAAAACGAGCCTGTATTTTCTGTTCTTGATTTGCTTTTATCTTATTTTGGAGTAGATTTGCTTTTGGAATACGTTTCACGCTAGTTTCATAAGGTAGATCAGGCAGAGTTCCTTTTTTTTTTTCACAATAACTTGTATAAAATAAGGATTTTCTGTTGCTTTCTCTCTCTCTCTCTTTTTAAAATTTATTGATTTATTCCAGAGAGAGAGAGAGAAAATGCAGCATGGGGGGTGGCAGAGGGAGTCAGGGAAGGAGAAAGAAACTCAAGCAGACTCGGCTCTGCGTATGGAGCCCAAGGTGGGGCTCGATTCCACTACCGTGAGATCACGACCTGAGCTGAAACCAAGAGTCAGACACCCAACCGACTGTGCCACCAAGGCGCCCTGAGATTTTTTGTTTCTTAAAAGTCTAACAGAACTCACCTTTCAAAATAACTAAGCTTGGTTCTATTAGAGGTAGGAAAATAAATTTTTTTAATCATCTTATGTTTGTAGAGATTATGAGTCTATTTGATATTTTAAATTTCTTTTTGTGCTAATTATGACAATTTATATTTTTGCAGAAATGTATCTCATTTTGTCTGGGCTTTCATATTTATTAGCATATATTCATTTATAACATTCTTTTGTGATTTTAAAAATCTCTATAGTTACCTTCCTTTTTTTAATTGTATGAATTTGTTTATTTACAGCTTTTTTTTCTATTGCAATCAGCCAGTCTTATCAGACATTTATCACTTTGATCTTTGTAAGAGCCAGTTTCAGTTTTATTAATCTTTTGTTACTTATTTCATTAGTTACTATTATTTCCTTTTTATGTTCTTCCTTCTTGTTTTTTCTGGGAGAGAAGGATGGTTTTTTTGAGGGGGGTGGCTTACTCTACTGTTCTTTTCCTAAGTTCTGTGTTGAAGTTTGAACTTACTGTTTTCAGTTTTATTTTATGACAAAAGCATTTGATCATTTAAATTTCTTGTTTCTCACAAGTTTTGAAATATAGTGCTTTCTTGTCTTTCACTTCTCCATATCACGTATTTTCCTTGAAATGTCCTTTTTAACTTAAGATTTATGTTGTAGCTTTCTTTTTCCCCTCTAAGTTTCTGGATTATTTTGATGATCCCTTGTTATTGATTTCTGGTTTTGTTGCATTAGTGTCAAAGAATATAGTTTGTATGAACGGTATGAAATTAATTCTGCATAATTGATTTAGACTTTCTGTATTTCCTAGTACAATTTTGTGGAATGTTTTATTCTCAAAAAGGAGGTATTTCTACTTCTGGGGGATATGGCAGAGTAGGAGGACCCCAAGCTCCCCTTGTCCCACAGATACAACTAGATAACATGCAGTTGGTAGATATGGTGTTGGCCAGGTTTGCACTGGTGTTCTAGGGAAGGGGACCTGCAGCCACTGGGACTGAGGTAGGCCTGGCTGCAAGGGGTGGGGTGTGGTGTAAGCAGTTAGGTAGTGAATACTGGTGTGCTAGTTTGTGCAGGTCGCCATATTTATGCTGAGGGTGGGGGTTGGAAATGGCACCTGCCAGCTCCTTTGCTCCTGGAGGAGTCTCCCAGGTAAATCTGTCCCTCTGGGATACATTCTGCAATTAGTAAATAACTCTTCCTCCTGTATGCTCTAGGAGTTTTTCAAACTGCTGCTTCTCTGCTATATCTCCAGGGGCTGTTTGATGTGCAGTCTCTTTAAGGGTGTGGACTCAGTTTCTTACTGCCCTCTGATTTTTAAAGTTTGAGGCTTTAAGCCCCTCTGGTTGTAAGAACTCACAAAATTTGGCCCCTCTGGTTATCAAAGCCAAACACTATAGTGATTTGTCTTACCTGTGTGGGCTCCCTAGTGTGAGGGTCTATTTCTTTTTTTTTTTTAACTTTTTTTTTATTTTGTTATGTTAATCACCATACATTACATCATTAGTTTTTGATGTAGTGTTCCATGATTCATTGTTTGCGTATAACACCCAGTGCTCCATGCAGAACGTGCCCTCTTTAATACCCATCACCAGGCTAACCCATCCCCCCCCCCAGAACCCTCAGTTTGTTTCTCAGAGTCCGTAGTCTCTCATGGTTCATCTCCCCCTCTGATATCCCCCCCTTCATTCTTCCCCTCCTGCTATCTTCTTCTTCTTCTTTTTTTTTTTTAACATATAATGTATTATTTGTTTCAGAGGTACAGCTCTGTGATTCAACAGTCTTACACAATTCACAGCGCTGTGAATTGTGTAAGAGGGTCTATTTTTTTCCCCTCTCTGTGCCTGTGGCTCCCTCCTGCAGACTGCCTTCGAGGCTCATTAGCTCCCCACTGGGTCTCTGCCCTTTCTATCCTCTTCAATGTGGCCTCTTCTCTACATTTAGTTGTGGAGTTCGTTCTGCCCATTTTTGAGGTTATTTGCACTGATGTGTTAGCTAGTGCCACTGCTGCCACTGAGCCCAGTCACCTCCCACAACGGGCCTGCCCACCTACACATGCTTTGCAGAGCGGCTCTGGCTGCATTCGTCTCAGCAGCTGCATGTCCCTTGTGGAAGAGGACTGGCACACACAACTTGCAGGCACTGTGCACCCTACCTGTGCAGGCTTTGCAGAGTGGCCCCTGCCAGCCCTGTCTTGGTGGAGGAGGAGGCATGTCCCCTCTGGCAAAGGACCAGTGCCACCTTGTTAAAAGTGCATGACCTGCCCACTGCTTTTAAGAGCAAGAGATATAACTGACTTTCCTAATAGACAGAAACAGACACAGAGAATTAGATAAAAGGAGGAGGCAGAGAAATATGTCTCAAATGAAAGAACAGGACAAAATCACAGCACAAGACCTAAATGAAATGAATGTAAGTAATATGCCTGATAGACAATTTAAAGTAATGATCATACTCACTGGACCTGAGATACTCACTGGACCTGAGAAAAGGTTGGAGGACATCAGTGAGACCCTTAACAGAGAGATAAAAAACATAAAAAAGAACCAATCAGAGATGAAGAACACAATAAATGAAATTAAAGACACACTAGATAGAATAAAGGTCAGGCTAGAGGAAGCAGAAGAATGAGTAACAGCCTGGAGGACAGAGTAATGGAAAGTAATCAAGCTGAGCATGTGAGAGGAAAAAAAATCATGCAGAATGAGGATAGACTTAGAGAATTCAGGGACTTCATCAAGTGTAATAACACTCATATTATAAGGATCTCAGAAGAAGAGAGAGAAAAGGGGGCAGAAAATTTATTTAAAGAAATAATAGTTTAAAACTTTCTGATCTGGGGAAAGAAACAGATATCTAGATCCAGGAGGCATAGAGATCTCCCCCCAAAATTCAACCCAAGGGGGTCTACATCAATACACATAGTAATTAAAAAGGCAAAAAGTAGTGATAAAGAGAATTTTAAAAGCAGCAAAAGAAAAGAAGACAGTTATATACAAAGGAAACCCCCTAAGACTATCAGCAGATTTTCAGCAGAAACTTTGCAGGCCTGAAGAGAGTGGCATGATATAGTCAAAGTGCTGAAAGGAAAAAAAAATCTGCAGCCAAGAATACTCTATCTAGCAAGGCTATCATTCAGAAAAGAAGGAGAGAGAAAGAGATTCCCAAGCAAAAGCTGAAGGAGTTCATGACTACTAAACCAGCCTTACAAGAAATGTTAAAGGGGATTCCTTGAGTAGAAAGGAAAGACCATAAGTAAGAGTAAAAAAATGTAGGAAGCACAAAAGCAGTAAAAATAAGTATATCTGTAAAAATCAGTCAAGGGTCTCACAAAATAAAAGGATATAAAGTATGACACCATATACCAAAATCCTGGGGGGCAGGCAAGGAGGATAGAATGGGCTCAAACTTAAGCAAACATCAACTTAATATAGACCACTATATGCAGAAGATGTTATATACAAACATAATGGTAACCACAAATCAAAAACCAGTAATAGATATGCAAAAAATAAAAAGGAATCTAAGTATATCAAAAGAAAGCCAACTCATGGTAAAAGAAGAGAGCAAGGAAAGAAAGGAACAGAGAAGATCTACAAACACAAACATAAATAACAAAATGACAATAAATACATACCTGTCAATAATTACTTTGAATGTAAATGAACTAAATACTCCAATAAAAAGACATAAAGTGACAGAAAGGGTAAAAACAAACAGGACCCATCTCTATGCTGCTTACCAGAGATTCATTTCAGACCTAAAGTCACATGCAGATTGAAAGTGAGGGGATGGAGAAACATTTATCATGCAAATGGATATGAAAAGAAAGCCAGGGTAGCAATACTTCTATCAGACAAAATAGACTTTAAAACAAAGACTGTTAAAGAGACAAAGAAGGACACTATATAATAATAAAGGGCACAATCCAAAAAGAAGACATAATAATTTTAAATATTTATGCACCCAACATGGGAACACCCAAATACATAAAACTATTAATAACAAATATAAAGGAACTAATCAGCAGTAATAAAGTAATAGTAGGAGACTTTAACACCCCACTTACATCAGTGGACAGATCATCTAAACAAAAACTCAACAAGGAAACCATGGCTTTGAATGACATACTGGACGAGATGGATTTAATAAATATATTCAGAATATTCTATCCTAAAACAGGAGGATACACATTCTTTTCAAGTGCACATGGAACATTATCCAGAAGAGATCCATATTAGGGCACAAAACACAAGTCTCAACAAATTAAAAAAGATTGAAGGTATACCATGAATCTTTTCTGACCACAGTGCAATGAAACTAGAAATGAACCACAAGGAAAAATATGGGAAGAGCACAAATACATGGAGGTAATATAACATGCTACGAAACAAGGAATGGGTCAACCAAGAAATCAAAGAAGAAATCAAAACATACGTGGAGACAAATGAAAATGAAAACACAACAGTTCAAAAATCTTTTGGATGCAGCAAAAGCAGTTCTAACAGGGTAGTTTATAGAAATACAGGCCTACCTGGAGAAGCAAGAAAAATCTCAAATAAACAGCCTAACCTTACACCTAAAGGAGCTAGAAAAAGAACAAACAAAACCCCAAACTAGCAGAAGGAAGGAAACAGTAAAGATTAGAGTAGAAATAAATGATACAGAAACTAAAAAAACAATAGAACAGATCAGTGAAACCAGAGCTGGTTCTTTGAAAAGATCAATAAGATCAATAAACCTCTATCTAGAGTCATCAAAAAAAAAAAAGACTTAAATAAACAAAATCAGAAACAAAAGAGGAGAAATAGCAGCCAACACCACAGAAATATGAAGGATTATAAGAGAATATTATGAAAAATTATATGCCAACAAATTGGACAACCTAGAAGAAATGGATAAATTCCTAGAAACATATAAACTACCAAAACTGTAGCAGGAAGAAATAGAAAATTTGAACAGACTGATTACCAGCAATGAAATTGAATCAGTAATCAAAAAACTCTCAACAAACAAAAGCCCAGGACCAGATGGCTTCAGAGGTGAATTCTGCCAAACATTTAAGGAAGAATTAATACCTATTCTTCTCAAACTTTTCTAAAAAATAGAAGAGGGAGGAAAACTTCCAAATGCATTCTATGAGGACAGCATTAACCTGATTCCAAAACCACATAAAGACTACAAAAAGAAGAGAACTATAGGCCAATATCTCTGATAAGCATAGATGCAAAAATCCTCAACTAAACATTAGCAAACTAAATCCAACAATACATTAAAAAAAATCATTCACCACTATCTAGTGGGATTTACTCCTGAGATGTAAGGGTGATTTAATATTCACAAAACAATCAATGCGATACATCATATCAATAAGAGAAAGGATAAAAACCATATGATCATTTCAATAGATGCCAAAAAAGCATTTGAGAAAGCACAACATCCATTCATGATAAAAACCTTCAACAAAGCAGGTTTAGAGGGAGCATACCGCAATGTAGTAAATAAACATAATATGAAAACCCACAGCTAACATCATACTCAATGGGGGAAAACTGAGAGCTTTTCCCCTAAGATCAGGAATAAGACAAGGATGTCCACTCTAACCACTTTTATGCAACATAGTACTGGAAGTCTTAGCCACAGCAATCAGACAAGAGAAAGGAATAAAAGACATCTAAATTGGTAAGGAAGAAGTAAAACTTTCACTATTTGCAGATGACATGATAGTATATATAGAAAACCCTAAAGACTCCATCAAAACACTACTAGAAGTGATAAATGAGTTCAGTAAACTTGCAGGATACAAAATCAATATACAGAAATCCATTGCATTTCCATACACTAATAATGAAGCAGTAGAAAGACAAATCAAGAAAATCCCACTTACAGTTGCACCAAAAACAATAAGATACCTAGGAATAAACTTAACCAAAGAGGTAAAAGACCTGTACTTTGAAAACTATGAAACATTAAAGAAAGAAATTAAAGATGACACAAAGAAATGGAAAGACATTCCATGCTCATGGATTGTTAAGTATTAGTAAAATGTCAAAGCAATCTACAGATTTAATGCTATCCCTATCAAAATACCAACAGCATTTTACACAGAACTAGAACAAACAATCCCAACATTTTTATGGAACCACAAGACCCCAGTTAGCGAAAGCAGTTTTGAAAAAGAAAAGCACAGCTGGAGGTATCACAATTTCAGACTTCAAGCTATACTAAAGCTCTCATAATCAAAACAGTATAGTACTGGCACAAAAATAAACACATAGATCAATGGAACAGAATAGAAAACCCAGAAATAAACCGACAATCATATGGTCAGTTAATCTTTGACAAAGCAGGGAAGAATATCCAATGGGAAAGACAGTCCCCCCAACAAATGGTGTTGGGAAAACTGGTCAGCTACATGCAAAAGAAGTAAACTGGACCACTTCCTTACACCATACACAAAAATAAACTCAAAATGGTTTGAAGAGCTAAATGTGAGATCTCAATCCATAAAAACTCTAGAATAGAGAACAGGCAGTAATATTTCTGGCTTTGGCCATAGCAACATTTTCCTAGATATGTCGCCTGAGGCAAAGGAAATAAAAGCAAAAATAAACTCTTAGGACTACATCAAAATAAAAATCTTCTGCACAGGGAAGGAAACAATCAACAAAACTAAAAGGCAACCTACTGAATGGGAGAAGATATTAGCATATGACTTATCTGATAAAGGGTTAGTATCCAAAATGTATAAAGAACTTGTATGACTCAACACCTACAAAAGAAATAACCCAATTAAAAAAAGGGTAGAAGACATGAACAAACATTTCTCAAGACTTTTACAGATGGCCAACAGATATATGAAAAGATGCTCAACATCACTCATCATCAGGGAAATGCAAATCAAAACTACAGTGAGATATCACTTCACACCTATCAGAATGGCTAAAATCAAAAACATAAATAACAACAGGTGTTGGCAAGGATGTGGAGAAAGGGGAGCCCTCTTGCTCTGTTGATGGGAATGCAAACTGGTGCGGCCACTGTGGAACACAGTATGGAGGTTCCTTAAAAAATTAAAAATAGAACTACCCTCGATCCACTAATCACACTACTGGGTACTTATCCAAAGAATACAAAAATACTAATTTGAAGGGATATAGGCACCCTGAGTTTATAGCAGCATTATTCATAATAGGCAAATTATGGAAGCAGCATAAATAAATGTCCATCTATCAATGAATGGATAAAGAAGATGTAGTATATATATATAAGGTAACATTATTCAGCCATAAAAAAGACTGAAATCTTGCCATTTACACATGGATGGACCCGGAAGGTATAGTGCTAAGCGAAATAAGCCAGTGAGAGAAAGACAAATACCATATAATTTCACAAAAAACAGACTCTTTAGAGAATAAACAGAGGGTTAAAGAGCTGAGGTAGATGTAGGGGGGAGGGAAATAGGGGACGAGGATTAAGAGTACATTTATCTTGATGAGCACTGAGTAATATATGGAATTGTTGAATTGCTATATTGTATACCTGAAACTAATATAACACTGTATGTTAACACTGGAATTAAAATTAAATTTAAAAAGAGTATGTTTCTCTGTTTATTAGCTATTTAACCTATTGATAATGCTATTTGTATCTCCTTTTCTTTATTTGCTTGATCTATCACATTCTGAAAGAGGTGTGTTAAACCTCTGATTCTCTAGATTACTAATTAATTTTTATGGTTCTGTCCCTTAAATACATACATATGTGTACATATATGCTCTTTTATATTTTATAACTATATTTTATATTACTGATTTTTTCTACATACTATATAATATCCTTCTTTAGACTTTATGATGTTTATTGTTTTAAATTATTTTTTTATATTAAAATAACAACTATTTTGGGGACTGATATTATCTATTAACATTTATTATGTTTGCTATATTAGGAATTTCTCTATCTCATTTTTTTACATATCAAACCTTCTATTCTGTTTCATTTAAAAATTTTTCTATATTCTAATAAACTATTTGATGAGTTTTAAAAAATGTGTATGCTTATGTTATGACAACCCCAATTAAAGTTTAGAACAGTTCTTTCATACCAGAAAGTTCTCTCTACCCTTTTCCTACCCTGTCTCCCCCACTGCACTGCCCTCAGCAAACTCCAGTATGAGTGAAATCACTATAGATAGGTTTTGTGTATTCTAGAACTTTAGATAAATGAAATCCTCTATTCCATTCTCTTGTGCTGGTTCTGCTCAGTATTGTAGTTTTGAGATCTAGACTATGGGCATGTATTGTCCATTCTTTAAGTGTATTCTATAGAGGAAAATTGTTGCCCCATGAAGGTACATTTAAATGTTTTTAGGGGGC
>NC_138376.1:62880143-62894706 GCF_054177405.1 Leptonychotes weddellii | reverse complement strand
ATACTAAAAAAAGTAGATGCCAAGCTGGTCAAATACATGTTTGGAGGACAGCATATTTTGGATCAAATATATTCTAAATGGAACATGATATAGAAAGAGAACATGGATTTTATAATAGACCTGTTTTCTGATCCTAGTTCAAGTGCAGGGTCTGAGTGGCCCAAGGCAACTTGCTTAACCTCTATTACCCCTGGAATAATAATACATACTGGCAAGGATAGTGTTAGGTTAAATGAAATAATATTTGGAAAGAACTTGACACATAGTTGGTATTAAAATGGTTTTATATTAAATTATTATAATTACTTTGAAATTATACTGATGCTTATGTGTTTGTTTAATTTTTTTAAATGATATTTTATTACTTTTAAGATGCATGGTCACTAAAACTAGATTGTAAAAATATTTCCAAATAATAAACCTTGAGAAATTGATTGTTTGGGAATAGCATATCAATTTCTTATGCATAAGTGTGTATGTCTAACATACTGAAACTCAACTTATTCTAAAAAGTAATTAGATACACTTATCTTGATAAACACAGAAATGTATAGGGTTGTTGAATCATCACATTGCATACCTGAAAATAATATAATCTTGTATGTTAATTATACCTAAATAAAATAAAATAATTAGATATTTTAAAACTATTTTCCATGCAATTAATTTGCTTAGCAAACCTTCTCCCCCGATATTTGCAGTGGTAATTCTCAGCCTTGTCTTTGTCCAAATGATTACTGATGAGGGCATAGTAAATCATCAAGCTCTTACTGCTTTACTAAATTGAACTATTCACATGGGGCCAGCTTTTCATTTATTGTAGGAATTGATGGTTCTTCCTTGGCAAAAGGGTTATTTAAAAATATATGAGAACACTGTTGGAGAGCACAGGATTTCTACCTGATGCCAGAAATCCTGACTGCTTTTTGTCCATCTCCATATACTTACTCCCTTCCCTTCAGTCCCCTACCCCTGTCAGTTGGTTGGTTGCTTTGATATAAATACCAAATACTCATCGTGTTAATAACAGTGGCTGACATTTGTTGACCTCCTCCTATATGCCAGGCGTTATTCAAAGAGTACTTTACATACATCACTTCATTCACCCTATGATGTGGCTGGTACTCCTAGTACCCCTAGTTTCCAGAAGAAACAACTGTGTCAGAGGAAGATGTGATAATTTATCCAAAATCAGACAATTTGCATCAGAGCCTGCATTTATAATAACAGTAACATTTCTTGAGAGTTTACTACATGCCAGGCATTAGTTTTTTTTACTCCTATCATCCCTTTACATTTACTCCTATCATCCCAACAGCCCTATGACACGAGTTTCATCATTTACCAAATGATGGGATTGCAGCAGGGAGGGGTTGAACAACTTGCCCACATTATGCACTGGGAAGTGAGGGAGCTGCAGTCGGGCTGGTTCCAGAACCTGTGCTCTACTCCCCTTAATCTTATCGCTCAGCTGGACAAAAATATTTACGAGACAAAGTATTCTGGGTACCAGAGAGGCATCATAGTTATGTTTTCTTTGTTTGATGAAGTTACTGACTTGTCAGAGAAGTAAAACGAAGACAGATGAAACCATTAGGGGAAAGGGAAAGGGGGGTTGCTGAACTCTTGGTTACAGAAACTAGAAGAAAGGGTTTAGAGAAAGAGGTGGATGTGGATTGGATGATTCTGTGACATCTCAATGAACCAGGTGTGGCTGAGGCTGGACCTTTAAGTACTATGAGTGATGAGGAGGAAGGAGGAGAGAGAACATTCTGGAATGTGGAATAACCTATGAACTCTCCATAAACGATCTGTTTCTAATTTCAGGGTTAAAACTCATTTATCTTGGCATTTTTCCTCATTACGGAAAAAAAAAAAACAAAACAGCCTTTCAATATCTTGCTCTCTAGTCCTTTCTAGTAAGAATAAATGAACTCTCTACAGTTTTTCAAAAATCTTCCAATCCTTCATTCCATCAGAGTGAAAATGTTTCATGTCCTATGACATTAACTAGAAAAGCTAATTTCCTTTCCCTTTAATTTTGGCAATACTTTCCTTTACATAAATAATGACAGGAAGAGTAAAAATTCCTTATGACACTTCAAATGTAAATTTGATTAAAATGACATCTCTTTATGCACACAGTACATTTGTATGTTTTGGATCAAAGACCTTTTTTTGGCAGAATGAAAGAGAATTAGCAGGTTGTTTTAATGGAGAGTCATCTGTTTTTTTCTTTTTTTCTTTTCTTCTTTTCTTTTATTATGTTATGTTAGTCACCATACATTACATCATTAGTTTTTGATGTAGTGTTCCATGATTCATTGTTTGCGTATAACACCCAGTGCTCCATACAATACGTGCCCTCCTTAATACCCATCACCGGGATAACCCATCCCCCCGCCCGAGTCATGTGTTTTTAAAAGCTTGTAATAGAAGATGATTTTTCCTTTAATAACACTTAACCGGAAGATAGATTAATTACATATTCACTGAGCATGTCCTAAACTGAACTAATGATCTTACTCCTCAAACCTGTTCCTTCCCCTGTGCACCCTACCTCAGGTAGTCGCATCTCCGGTTGCTGCCTCCTGAAGGTGAATCTGCCCCTCCTCCCTTATTGTCCACACCCAGCAACCACTAGGGTCAGTTAATTTTCTCAGATCATGTCACATATCTCTGAAATGCCTACAGGGCCTGATGGATCAAATAAAACAGGCCAAAGAGGATGTGGCTAGGAGAGAGGGTACTGTCTACCGTCTAAAGAGGAGAGCATGTGCTTCTTACTGCTGGGCAGTGTTGTGATAAGGGAATGTGGCTCGGGACTGCAGATCCATGATTTCTAAAAGAGGAGTTGGAAGTTTAGATTTTCTGTGAAGTCTCTGGATTGTAAAATCTTAGCAATGAATTCAGGCAAAACAAAATTACATTGCATAATCCAAACAAAACTTTTGTGACAAGATTGGATTTGCGAGCTGCCAGCTTGTGATGTTTTTTCCTAACACTATCCCTGTTCTCCATTCTCTCTGCCCCCGTTCCAATTTAGGACCATCCCGTCTTTTGTCTAAAATACTACAACAGCTTCCTAACTATTTTCCTTGACTTGTGTCCTGTTCCCACTAAATCATCCTTCATCCTGGCTCCTGAGTGAAAATTTTAAAATACACAGTCGATCATATCACTCCACTGTTAAGGAAAATAAAACAAAACGAAGCCCGTTTTATGATTGCTATTGCCCCTTGGGTTAATTCTAGACTCTATGGCCTGTCTGGGCCTTCCAGGCCCAATATTATATGGACCCTCCCAACCTTCCTGTATTCTGTCCTTGTGGTTTTCCCAGCCATGGCCTTGGTTCCAGCACACTGGACCACTCCTGATTCTCAAAAGTACATGTAAATTGCTTTTGTATGTTGCACATGTTGGTCCCTTGGCAGAGAATATTCCTCTCAGGTCCTGGTTATCCTGCTCGACTCAAATATAACTTTCTCTGTGAAGCACAGTTCAGGGCATAGTGTTTGCTCAAAAAGATGAATGAGTGACCAGCTGGTAATTTCTCTATACCTGCTCTGTATCAACTATAACCACTCTGGTAAAAATTAGTCTTTTCATTTTTGTTCATACTGTTAGTTTAGCACCTGTCACTGTGATTTTGGTTAGAAGTACAGTGTGCGTGTCTATTTCCTGTGTTGAATTGTGGCCTTTATTCACAGGTAGTAGCACAGGCTTGACACATGATAATCAGCAAAGAAATACTGAGGAGTACCGAGGTCTGGTTTATGTGCTAAGAGTTCACCAGCATCTCTGTGAAGGATGGACTATAGGGGAGAAAGGTGGAAGCAGCAAGACTGGGTACAAGGATATTGTGGCGAGAGGTGGGACTAACTTGGGCCGACTAACCTGGGCCAAAAGTGGTAGGAATGAAGAGGGTAAGCAATGATCAGAATCAAAGTATCTGTTGGAAGTGGAGTTAGCTGAACTGGTTGATGAAGTGGAAATGGGATGTGAGAGGCAAGGAGAGATCAAGGATAACTCCTGGCTTTTGGCCTGAGCAACTGGATGGATGATGGTGTCATTTACCAAGACAGAGAAGACTTGGGGACAGTGAATTGGGGGAGAAGGAGGAGAACTGATAGTTCTGTTTGGTCCATGTTAAGTATACAGTGAAAATCAGACAACCAGAGTTGTCAAGTAGCAGGTAGATCTATGAATCTAGAGCTTAAGAGATTAGTCAAGCCAGCAACAGGATTTTGAGAATCACCAGTTTAGAAGTCCTACTGAAAGGCATGGACTGGGTAAGAACACCCAGGGAAAGAATTACAGAGAGAAGCTGGTAGAGGATAGACCCAAGGGGCATTCCCAGATTGAGTTATGAGAAAGGAGGAGAGCCAGCAATTGCAGGGTTATGGGCTATAGCACAAAATATTTTGGGTAGGATGGAGTGATGAACTACATCCAATACTGTCTAGAGGCTAAGGAAAGATAAACTGATATTGATTTTGGCAAGTTATAGTTTATTTGTGACTTTGATAAATGCAGTTCCATGGAAAAGAATAAAATCCCAAATGGAGTGAGTTAAGGGAAGAACAAGAGATGAGGAAGCTGGGGTCTGCTGAGAAAAGAAAAAAAAATTGATTTTTTTGAAATATATTTAAGTTTAAACACATTTAGATACGCTGTCCCATCTACTGTGAAAACATCTCACTATTCACAAAAATGTGTATGTAGGAATTTGTCATTATTTGTTTCCAACATTTACCCAATATTTTACTTCTCTTACAAAACTTGTATGTTGGTAGACCCAGCCTTGTAGATCACACATCTTAGATCCTTTCCATGAGGACTGACAACAAAAGCTTAAGACACAAACATAATTTTGAAACATTCTGAATTACTTTGCTCCTAATAATACATGAGGAATTACTAATAACTAAACTTCAGAAAGTTTTATTAAATACCTTACATAGTTAAACTTAAGCAATGAATATTTTTGTCACTCCGGTGTTTTTTCCCAGTTTATCTTTATTCTAGTTTCTCTGTTCTTTTCTCAGCAGCATTGTTTATATCATAAGATACAGACACGGCATGACCTTTGACTCTCCAACCAGATAGTTGCCATTTTGATCTGCCAATCAAACTCAAGGGTCTGCCCTGAAAGTTGAGGCGACTGATCACAGTTTGGACACTTGGGCAGTGTCAACTAATTTTAGTCTCCAAGGCTGGGATGATGTGAGTGGTGACTGGCAAGGCACTTGTCCAGGGCCCAGCAAGGGTTACGACTGTCCGTATGGTTAACAACTGCACAAATAGGAACAGGCTGAGTTTGTGAACCTAGTTTCAACAAATTATTTGAAGTATGAGACTATCTCCTATCTGTATTTATTATTCCAGCTCTTGGCATAACGAGGATGAAAAACTCTGTTTACTTTAAGCTTTTCCCATTAAAGGATCAGCAATGCTTTCACTTCCCCACTCTGTGTGTACATAACCAACCATATGCCTTGTCCAAGACACTGCCCAAACAGAACCCCCAAACAACCCTCCACCCCCTTCAAACAGGAGGTCTGTACGAAGAGCACGTCTCCTTGGCTTTCCTCTTTCTCCTCCACTAAATTTTGGGGGGATAGGGAAGGATGAGTGAAACCCTACCTTGAAAATGGGATAAATACATTAAAAAACAAATGTAGGAAGTGAAAGTTTTAGAGCCTTGGCAAGTCTTTCCCCTCTCCTTGTGAAATGCTTCTTTTGTGAAGGAGCCCACGCAAGACTTTACACAATACAATGGGAGTGTGTGTCCAGGAATCTTTGCAAAGGTTCTGGTTGGGAATGAAAAAGCCTATTTGCTGCCTGTTAGTTGCCTTATCCATTGGACACGGGCAGCAGAGGATGACATGCAAAGAGATCTATTCAGGTTTTATTGCCCTTTTTGTTTGGCATGCTCCCACCTGACTGCTATTGACTTGGAAGCCAGAGAAATGTCGACATGTCAAGATTTTATTGGGTCCATAGCTGCCAGTAAAGCAGCTTTCCAGTTTTTCAGATTTTGTGCCTAGACCCTCAGTAGTTTAGTCATAACCCACAATTCTTTTCAGGGTCTCTAAGTGAGTGGTGTTGCTGATGACAATGATGTCTCTTATTCAGTCTATTCTCATCTGAGACTGGATGACTTTCATACCTGACAGAAGCAATGTGTAAATAAAATCAAGGTATTAAAAACACAAAAGAAGAATTTTTTTAAAGGTTTTATTTATTTATTTGAGAGAGAGAAAGAGAGAGAGCATGAGCAGGGGGAGGAGCAGAGGGAGAGGGAGAAGTAGGCTCACCACTGAGCAGGGAGCCCGACAAAGGACTCGATCCCAGGACGCTGGGATCATGACCTGAGCCGAAAACAGACGCTTAACTGACTGAGCCACCCAGTGCCCCCAAAAGAAGAATTTTGATGCTTCAAAATTTTTTTAGTTTTTAAATTTTTTTAAAAAGATTTATTTATTTATTTGAGAGAGAGAGAGAGCGCATGGGGGAGGGGAGGGGCAGAGGGAAACAATCTCAAGCAGACTTCCCACTGAGCGTGGAACCCTATGTGGGCTTGATCTCACGACCCTAAGATCATGAACTGAGCCAAAAACAAGAGTCAGACACTTAACTGACTGAGCCACCCAGGTGCCCCACTTCAGAATTTTTTTTAAACAAATCAAGTGTAATTGGTGACAATTTACTCATTGCAAATTTTTAGAAAATACAGCAAGATAGCAAATAAAAAATTATCTTCTTCCCAGCCCCATTCTCCACTAATAACACCTTAGAATTCATCTTGGCAGAGATTTTATTTTACATATATAATCCTATATGTTCATAATTATAGACATACACATGTGCAGTCTATTCTTTAAAACATAGAATTATAGTATCATGCATATTTGCTATTTTTTTTAAAGATTTTATTTATTTATTTGACAGCAAGGGAGACAGCGAGAGAGGGAATACAAGCAGGGGAGTGGCAGAGGGAGAAGCAGGCTCCCCGCTGAGCAGGGAGCCCGATGCGGGGCTCAATCCCAGGACCCTAGGATCATGACCTGAGCCGAAGGCAGACGCTTAACGACTGAGCCACCCAGGCGCCCCAGCGTATTTGCTATTTTTTACATAAATTTGTCATTAACATATATCCATGACACAAAAAGCCCATCACAGATAAAAGCTCTTTGTCCAGTCTTTTAATTACAGTGCTATTTAAATGTATATCTGAACGCGAGATGGAGATTTGGAATATTTTCTTATTCATTCACGAGCATTTCTTGAGTCCCTTGTATGTGCCAGGCAGGAATGAATTAGATTTTTCAGTCTGAGAGATTATCTATTCACTTTGTACTATGAAAGATAAGTTACTACACACACACACACACACACTCACACTTCTCCACACAACTCAAAATACTTATATAACTTTTGTTAAATCAGTATTCAAGTTTTCCCTTATTTTTACCATGTGACTGTTACTTACAGCTGAACCACATGGTATAAGCTGATTGCCTCTAATTTCTTTCCGCTGTGTTTCTGAGGGGACGTGGCCCCGGAGAGTAATAGCAGCAACTTTGGTCTAGGCTGCTAGCGTTCGTAACCCATCTCCCCCATTTACTAACGAGGGTCGTGATGGACAAGAATTTCAACCTCCGTGTTTCTCAACTTCTTTGTGAGAGTTCCTACTTCACATGAATTCTGTAAGGAGTAAGTGAGTTACTATATATAAAATGCTTAGAATATTGCCTGGCAAACACTGGATATTATGTAAGCGTTTGTTATTCTCATCATTATAGTTTCCCAGGAAAGGACATAAGGGAGGTAATTTTTTTAACCACTGTGTCTGTATTCTGTGCCCTCACTTGATTAATAGTTTGCCTGTGTATAGACACTAGATTGAAAATAATTTTATTTCCCCTCAGAATTTGAAAGCATTTCTAATGTAACCAGTGAAACTTACCGTTCAACCTTGCCCTAGCTCTTGGTTGTCTCTGGAACCTTGGTGATTATCTGAGCTACCTGATTTATTTTTGGTAGGTCCCAGTTGTTGATGATGTGCCAAGACCTGTCTGGGTTCCAGGAGGAGAGATCTCAATCAGCACCTGTAGTTTCAGGCTGATTGGAGGCCAGACCCTCAGGTAGCAGCTTTTAAAATATGCAAATATATACAGCCCTGTGGGGATGCAGTTGTAATCCTTGGTGGCCTCCAGACTGATCTAGAGGTGTCCTGTGGGCCTCAGCTGCAAAAATCTGGGCTCCACACAAGTGTAGAAAGTTCTTTCTGGGAGGTACCAAGAGAGAGTGCAAAGATGGCATCCCCTGGCTTTCGTTCCCTGAGAGCATCTATGTATGCTATAGATGTGTGGCAAACCTGAGTCTGCTCCTCAGGCTGAAGCTCCAGGACAAGCAAATAGGTCTTTTTCACAGGCGTGTTTCAGTCTGCTGTGCAGTGTTTTGGCATGGTAACCTGCCAAGAACTATCTTCAGGTAGTTTCAGGCCTGCAGAGCCCAGGAACACAAGCCCCCGGGCCACCAGAGCTAGGAGAGTGAGATGCATCCTCTGTGGGCTGTGCATGCCTGCTGGCTTTAGCTGGGCATTGGAGAGCACAGGGCTGGGGTGTGCCTGCTGGTTTTAGCGTGGGAACAGAAGGGTGCAGGGGCAGGGCACACCCTGGCTAGGGGACAGCACAGTGACCGTGCACACCCAGCAGTGCTAGCAAGGTAGAAGGAGAATGCAGAAATGGCATCCGCCAGCGCCTCTGTCCCTGGAGAGTCCTAACAGACCCCTGCCCCCTGGCAAACACTTTAAATTAGCAAATGAATCTTCTTCACCTACAGTCTAGGCACTTTTCAAACTGCTGCTTTTGCCTTGGTTCTAGAGTGAGTGAGTGTCTGCAGGAGCCCTGTGATAGCAGAACCTCAGTTCCCTACAGCCTTTTGGGTCTCCGGGAGACAAGCCCCCTTGGTTTTCAAAGCCAGATGTTTTGGGGGGCTCACCTCTCCAGTACAGGTCCCAAGGGTTGGGGTGGTTGGGGTGGGGCATGAACCTCTCTCTCCTCAGGGAGAAGCTCCATATTTGGGAGATCCTTCCCAATGGTGGGTCACCATGGGGGGCCGGGGCAGGTTTTTGGTGAGAACACATCTCTGTCTCTCCTTCCAGACTTGATGTGGTCCTTTTATCCTTTGTCATGGAGGGAGCTATTCAACTAGTTTTCAGGTCTTTTTCAGAGGGAACTGTTCCATATATAGCTGTAGATCTGGTGTGTCCCTGGGAGGAGGTGAGTTTAGGATGGTCCTATGCTATCATCTTGAACTACCTCCTGAAAGCATTTCTCTATTGTCCCAGTGAGTAGAGTTCCTTTTCATGAAGTCTGATGCTATTCCATGTCCCCTTTTTTGTATGTAAACTGATTCTTGTTTGTGTATTTTTGTCTGTTTAGTTTTGCTTTGTTTTGTTTCTTTGGTATTTTTTTAGTGTCTTCTCCCAATACCTAGATGATAAAATATTTCATGGTGATATGCTTGAATATATCTTTCTCATAATTGTTGAGGACACTTGGCAGATCCTTTTAAATCTAGAGATCACATTCTTTATTTTGGAGCAGTTTTCTTATTTTTTTTTTTGAATATTTACTTTCCTCTAGTTTTTGTTTGAGTGTTCTTTCTGGAACTCCTATTGCTTACATATTGACCACCTTCTGAATAAAATGTCTCATTTTTGTATCTTTTGCTCCCTGTTTTCTATCTCTGTCTTTTTGTCTAATTTGGGGGTATTTCCTCAATTTTACTTTTCATCTCTTCTATTGAAATCTTTATTTTGATATGTTTTACATTTCAGTGAGTTTATTCTTGTCTGAATTGCCCTCATTATTTTTCAGTACCATTCTGTTGTTTCATGGCTGCACTAGTTTATCTTACTGACAAATACTAGTATTTAACAATGGTCTCAGCTCTGTCCATTGTTCTGTTTCCTCCAGTTTTGTTTGCTTTTGTTTGCTTAGATCTCTGTCTTCCAAGGGAGAGGCTTCTCCAGAGAGTAAATTTCTGTCTTGCTGGACTGGGGAAAGGGCTTGGAGAAAAGACTAAGCTGAACCAATTATCCTGTTTTCCCTTCTGCCTCTGACCTTCGCTTCTGTAGAAACTTTGCACCTCCAATTCCTGGGCCTGTCCCAGTTGAGTGGCATGAACTACTTGTGTTTTAATGGCTTCCTCCCCTGTGAGCATGTAGGTTTCGGAGTTCTCTATGCTGTGAAATCCATTTTTGCTCTCCTTCAGATTTCTTTCTTCAATTTTTGTTGATGTCTTTGTTTGCTTTCATTTTCTCTGATATTTTCTTTCTTTCTTTGATATCTTCCCTGAGGGTTATACCTTATCTATCATCTATTTATTTTTTGCTTTACTATCATTTTATTAGAATTTCAGAAGGGAATAAAGATAAACATATGTGTTCAGTCTGTTATGTTTAACCCAAAGACTATAATATTTTTCAAAAGACATTTTTTTTTTTAATTCAGGACATTTATTAGATGCCAACTATATGCAAAGCTTTTGGTTGGGAGCTGCTACTTAAATTTTTAACACTTACGATATATTTCAGTCTTCATTAAAATAAAGCCCCCAAGTATTTCTGCTAAGCAAATACATTAAATAAATGACTTTCTGGGGGACATGTTTGAATGAATGTTGAGTGCTAGAGAAGAGTATTAAACAGTATTAAGTTACAAAATTTTCATAAATCAGATTACTTTTCTTCCATCAGAGAGCTTTTTCCTTTTAGGTTTCATGCTTGTAATTGTATGTGTATGTGTGCAAATGTGTGTTTGTGTGTAAGCGTGTGAACGTGTATGTGTGTGAGTATGGGTATTTCTATGTGAAACTGTGTGTATAAGTCTGTGAGCATATGTGAGTGTTTGTGTATGTATTTGTGTGACTGTGTGTGTACGTGTATATGCATGTGTGTGTGTTTATGGCACAGATAGAAAACTTTGCTGGTGATTCTAGCAACAAGGTCCTTGTAATCCCTCCACACTCCTGTTTTTCTGCTTATAAACCTGGAATGACTATGTGTCTTGTAGATACTGAAATGCATCATAGTATAAAGCACTTGGAAATAGCTCTGTTAGACATAAAGTAAACTGCTGCCTATAAAACTGGGATTAATGAAACATTAGAAGCAAAGGTGTTTTCACTCGTGAGGCTTATGTTCCACTCAGGCAGGATTATTGGGTCTGGATTTGTTCTTGCTCCAGAAATTATACTCCTTTTCCATCTGAGAACCCAGTCGCCAGTTAAAAGAATTATGCTGATGAGCTACCACGGGGTCGCCTTTGTTCTTTGCCCAGAGGGCTGGTGGCAAAAGGAAAGAAGAAGCTGGAAAGCGGCTCATCCTTTGTACTAAAGGCCCTCTAGGGAGAGCATTATAAAAATTAAATAAAAGCAGATAAATAAACTTCCATTAAAACTTTGCTGTGCGACCTCAGGAGTGTTCACAGAACTAACCAGCTATCTAGTCTGCGTTCAGAGATATAAATAAAGGACTTCTTTCAACCTGATATCATAAGGTTTTAGATAGCAAATATGCCATCCTTCAGTCTGGAGTAAAGAAACACTTACTTCATTCAACAGTTAAGCGAGCTGCTATCTGGCCCTCATTATATCTGTGATTTACAAGGACTATGCAGGCCAGTGTTGCCCACGTCAGAGACCACCAATATAAAATGCAGCAAATGGGATTTTTATCTTTCAGCACGCCTTGGAGTTGTTGCACAAGATACACTTCTCGGTCTGCATATAATCAATCTAACGTAAACCATTATCTCTGCCCAAAAGACTAAGCTGAAAGCTCCTATGCTCAGGATCATACTTAAACGTGCCTGACGTTCACAGCTCCCTGGATTCCTCGCACAACCCTGGGCCATGCAATGTGCCTCGCGGAGACAGAGCTGCGCTGAATGTGAGAACAAAAAGGACACTATCTCATGAGGAGTTTGTTGACAGGCTGGGGAGTGAACATTTCACCAAAAATCAAAGGGTGATTTGTTCCCAAGCTTTCAAATTAACTGGTAAATCCTGGCATATCAGGAGTGGGATTATTCTCAAAGTTCAAGCCCAAGGTCATTACTTTTTTTTTCTTGCAATTAAAAAGATATACATGGAGGACTCACATTGTCTTTATTTGCTAGCAGTACTATTTAGAGATTCTGAAAGATAGTTGAATTCAAGTGTCTTCTAGAAAAAATAAGAGTGGTATGTTTTTGGCAACGGCCAGAATAGTGGGCAACTTACACTACCATTTTGGCTTTGTATATTTTTACATATTATTTTGCTTTTTAAAGTCCTTCTTTCAGGGTGAATGTTCAACACATATTCTCACCTTTAATTCTTAGTGCTCTTTTGTCCTTTGAATCACTGAGCTCATTTTCCCCTGAGGTAAGGAGCTTTGATAATTACACCAGCAATGTCCATTGGGTCTGAAGTTCCTAGCCCTCACCAGCACTCACTTTGTAATGAATGAATAAACATGTTCATTTCAACAGTAAATGGCACATGAGGCCTGTGGTTCCAGAAGGCGTCTGGGAAGCCAGGCCACATATTCGATGCCCCCTCAGGCAGTTAGCTTGTCCACAAACTGCTGGGGCAGGACCTGTAGTCTCACAAATCCACTCTCATAAACACAAGAGAATCCAGAAAGGTGTGGATGTGGATAAAACTTGAAAAATCAAATTATTGAATGTTTTTGGGAACTCAGTATGTGCCTTGTTTTGAGAAAAATTGACACACATTTTTTAAGTCAATTTAGTTCATGTAAAATTAAAAGGAAGAGATTATTACCATAGTTTCTCTGTTTTATATACAGCATCTGGGTTAATGTTGATACTATAAGCATTAGGAAAAGGATTGCTTTAAAGAAAGAAAAGGGAGTAGATGAAATGTATCAAGTTCCTACAGATATCTGGAATGTTATACCAAAGAATTCAACATAATTGAGATAATCAAATTGTCCAAGTAAAACACTTAACACCTGTGAAGACATACTTTTCATTTTTCTAATAATCTGAAAAAAGTAATTTTTCAAATAACCTTTGGCAATTCTGTGTCAACCCCATTGTGTCTGGGGCATAATAATAAGAGACTCCACAGCCTGATCAAGTCTTTTTTGGCATTTGTTTTCCATAGCCTTGAAGAGTCTTCACTGACCATTCTGAATAAGTAAAAATGCCATAATATTTATCCCCAAATAGTTAAACGGGTTCTGGCCAGCTTTTATTTTGGGAAATTGCACATTGCCAACATAAAGAATTCCCCACATCATTTCTGTTATAAAGCTATTCATTTCCTGCCCTGTGGTGGAACTGTGCTTGCTGCTTGCTTGCTTGCCTTTTTTTTTTTTTTAAACCCATAAAACTGGCTGTCTTACAGTGAGGGAGAAGAGGTAGTTATTTTATTATTTAGATGCCATTTTTTTCAGACAGTAAGCTGCCAAATCCATTTGAGTATTTTCCAAGAACCAACATTCTTAAACTTACCTTTTAGCTGTCTAGGAGATATCCCAGAAACGTCATTTATTGGTTACAATAAAACTCATGGCTTTGACATAATTCTTTTCCTATAAAAATAAAGGTATGTGGTAAAGCAAGACATACTGGGAACAGCAAATACGTAGATCAAAAGCTCACAGAAACGTCTCCTTCCCTTTCTACCCCATTATAGGTATCAGCAATGCCAGCATTTGCTAGAAAACCATCATGGCAGGGATGCTTAATGGGATCAACTTGACTGTGACAATTGCAATTCAGTTTTGGTTATTGAAGTCCCAGTGCATATTGTGCTGATAGAGATAAGAATGATCAATAATTTCTGCTCCAGCCCCAGTGAAGACCAGCCACTATGTAGCTGTATACTCCTTTGACAATGAAAACACAGTGGCCCAGCCTGAAGGGAAGCAAGCAGGGAACATCAAACTGAGGCAAAAGGCAGGCAGCTTTTGTCCTGGGTTCAGTACTTGCAAACCTGTCTGCAGTGCTAAACCTGTTCCCAGCATTTCTGAGGCCCCAGCAAGACAACAAATAAAGGTCCATATACCATATATCTAAATATTTAAAATATGTAAAGCTAATAAACCACTGCATAATATATTCTATCTTCCTAAGTATACCACCATGGTGACATGAATGTCTTAGACTTTGTAGAATTAATTCATACTATAATGTAAATGGCAGATTTGAGTGAGTAGCTTTTAATGGGAAGGGGTGGGGTTGTATCACAAACTCTCAGTGAAAGATGCAGAGAGGAGACATGGATATGCTGAGACAAATATAATATGTTGTCCCTTTGCCAACTGTTAGTTTCACTGTGCCACTTAAAATAAAAATGACAGGCATGGAAAGACCCCTATAGATCTTTTTCCAGAGGTCTCTCTTGGATCATGATTTACATTAGGCCCATAGATAGGTTTTATATTTGACTGCCTCGGTCCTAGTCTTTCTTTTTTTTTTTTTTTTAATTATGTTATGTTAATCACCATATATTACATCATTAGTTTTTTTTTTTT
>NC_138376.1:62861086-62879643 GCF_054177405.1 Leptonychotes weddellii | reverse complement strand
CCTCAGTTTGTTTCCTGAGATTAAGAATTCCTCATATCAGTGAGGTCATATGATGCATGTCTTTCTCTGATTGACTTATTTTGCTCAGCATAATACCCTCCAGTTCCATCCACATCATTGCAAATGGCAAGATTTCATTCCTTTTGCTGGCTGCATAATAGTCCATTGTATATATATACCACATCTTCTTTATCCATTCATCTGTCGATGGACATCTTGGCTCGTTCCACAATTTGGCTATTGTGACATTGCTGCTATAAACATCGGGGTGCATGTAACCCTTCGGATCACTACCTTTGTACCTTTGGGGTAAATACCTAGTAGTGCAATTGCTGGGTCATAGGCAGCTCTATTTTCAACTTTTTGAGGAACCTCCATACTGTTTTCCAGAGTGACTGCACCAGCTTGCATTCCCAACAACAGTGTAGGAGGATTCCCCTTTCTCCACATCCCCGCTAACATCTGTCGTTTCCTGACTTGTTAATTTTAGCCATTCTGACTGGTGTGAGGTGGTATCTCATTGAGGTTTTGATTTGGCGTTCCCTGATGCCAAGCGATGTTGAGCACTTTTTCATGTATCTGTTGGCCATTTGGATGTCTTCTTTGGAAAAATGTCTGTTCATGTCTTCTGCCCATTTCTTGATTGGATCATTTGTTCTTTGGGTGTTGAGTTTGATAAGTTCTTTATAGATTTTGGATACTAGCCCTTTATCTGATATGTCATTTGCAAATATCTTCTCCCATTCTGTTGGTTGTCTTTTGGTTTTGTTGACTGTTTCTTCCTAGTCTTTCCATTCACCTCTTTTACTGCTTCCCTCAGGGTAGTTGGGTCCAGGCAAATTAATCAGCTCCTGCCTCACCAAGCCCATGCTGTCCCTTTCACTGCCTGGAGTTCTTCCCTACCCCCAGCTTCTCTAGATCAAATCTTCCAACTTTCCCCCTGTGCTCGCTTTGGCAGTACATATACTTCCAACTCTCCCCCTGCCTATCCTCCCTTCTACAGTTTAAATAGAAAGAGAAAAAACTTTCTCCTCCTTCAAGCTTTTCTTAAAATCAGCCCAGAATTGACTTCTTTGGATCTCCTAAGCTACTTTTTGTTTCTCTATACTGCCTTATCCTGTTGGTCTTTGTGTACTTGTCTTAAATCCTTACTAGACCGAGTGCTCCCAGCAGTGGGTATCTTGGTACTGTCATCTTCATATGGCCTATATAACCTTCCACAGTGCCAGGACTTATTAATGTGCAGAGAAGATGAATTAAAATGGAAGGTGAATAAATAGTGAAAGTTGGTGTTTGCCCTCAGGAACCTTATCTTCTAGTTGAGGAGAAAATGCTAAACCACAAGGCAGTATGGAATTAAATCTTCGCTTCATCGTCATTACTGTTGTCCTGTGTGATCAAAATTAAGTGTTAGTGTCTATGCTTGGGATTTGGGAAGAAGATCTTTGAAGGCAGCCTAGATGGGAAAGGCTTCATGGAGGAGTCAGGACGTGAACTTGACCTTGCAGGATAGAACATGGCACGTAGTAAAAATACTAGCATCTAACATTTATTGAAAACATATTTTGTGCCAGGCTCTGCCTGTATCAAGTTCTTAATGTGTCTAACTTCACTTAATTCTCATAATATTCCTCTATGGCAACTATTTTCATCCCCTTTTAATTGCTGAGGAAACAGAGATTTTAGCCATAGAGTCATTGACTATCGCAAGACTGGGGCAGAGATGAAATTTGAACCACTATTCCATTTTCAGGAGTAAGGGCTGATAAAGAGAAGGACAGCAACAGTTTGCTGAGTGAATAAGTAATCAAACAATAGCTAAAGGGAAGTTGAGGCAGGGGTATGGCATTCCAGTCAAAAACAACGTGAGGTTATGAGAAGACTGGCTTTCAAGTTGCAGAAGGTTTACAATGGGAAGATGAGAGAGAGAAGTTTTCTTTCCAAAACTAAAAGAAATAAAATGTTGATTCTTACTCAACCCCACGCACTGGGGACTCTCAGCCACTCCTCACACCCCAAGGCTCGGTTGGATCTTCCTGTGGGTTCAGGGATTTTAGGTGTTCATTTCACTACAGTTGAATTCCCAAAATGGAGAGCCTCAGAAGTTTTGAAAGGCCGCTAGTGGAGTGTTGTGTGGATGGCAGGTAACACAACTCCTATTACTAATTGCTGACCACCATCATAACCTCACTTTGACAGCGGACTTTCACAAGCATTTCTAATTCAACAAATATTAACAATGGTTATAATAACTACTGAGTTTCAAAAAGCGTATTATATTTGTAGCAAGTTTGTCATTTTCAAGGAAAAATCGTTTTTTCATTTTGATTATTATTCAATTTTATATTTGTCCTTGTGTGTTACGATTTCCCTAGGCTGGGCTCCTCTGGTCACTCTCCTCATTGCCCAACAGTATGTGTTAATATAAAGTTATGCGTTAGAAAAATAATTTTCACCACAAACCCACCAGGCAATACCATAAGCAAGAAAACATTACTGCTCACATGGCAACGAAGAACAATTCTTCTTTCAAATATATATTTTTAGACTTACAAAACAATCCTTTTTCCTTTCTTTTATAAATGCCTTAAAAAATAACTAGAATAATGCTAAGGTCTTTTGTGAACATTGAGAACATCCATGCGTCCTAGGATTTTTTTCAGTGTCTTTTGGGAAGTAATGGTGGTACACAAATGCAAGGAAAACTTCAGGTCACAAGCAGTATTTTATTACACAAGGAGAGAAAAGTGTTGTTATTTAATTTTTCCAAGTTTGCCCTATGGTGTCTTGTTACAGGGCATGTGGTTATTTCTGTCATTGCATTCCACATTTCTGATGGATGACTTAACACATGTCTACTTTGAACATTTCAGACTTGGAAAAGTAAACTCTACAGTGAGTTACCCACCACCTCCTCATCCATCACTGAGGTAGGCAGTTGTATTTCGCAATATCATCTCCTTCAGAGTACTGCCACACTCTAGAATAGTGTGGGACCAGAGGGGGATAAAAACAGATAACAGAGGTTTTGTATAAGGTGTCAATTGACAGTTCACCTTAAATAATCTTGTTACTTTAATATGTCAAACTCTTTAAAAATATACACATTTAGAGGAGGAATGTGATGTGATGTGAAGAAGAAGGAGAAGGAGAAGAAGAAGGAGAGGAGAAGGAGGAGGAGGAAGAGGAGGAGGAGGAGGAAGAAGAAGAAGAAGAAGAAGGAGAAGAAGAAGAAGAAGAAGAAGAAGAAGAAGAAGAAGAAGAAGAAGAAAAGATAGAAGAAGAAAAAAGAAATATTGGCTCTGACTTGGATTTAAAAATTGTGATACTATACATGATTTGTTTTGGTGTGGATTGATACTTGTTCTTAATTTGGGACCAAGAGTAAATAGAGAAAAATCATGAGAGTCAAATATATTCATCTAGGATGTGAAGGTAAGTGGGGAGTTAGGGGATAATGATTAAAGAGTAGGAAGAGAAAACAACTTTGGGGAAATAAGGAAAATATTAGAAAGGAAAAATAGGTATGCCTTGAATTCTTTATTAATACTAGTGATAGGTAGCATTTTCTGAGGGTCAGGTTTAAATGCTTTGTAGGCAATATTTTATTTAATCCTCACAACTCTTGAATTATTATCTCTCTTTTAAAAATAAGAAGCCCCAGGGAGATTGGGTGACTCATCTGGACCACCATAGTTAGCGAGTGATGGGGATAGGGGATACACTCACCATGGTTGAGTGATGTCGGCTCCACCCTCAACCACTACATGACCCCACCTTCTTCATGCTCCTTAGAAGAAAGTTGACTTTCTTGAAAGAAATTCTCTACTAAAAAATGCTCCCCTTAGCTTCTTGAGTAGGATCATTTACACCACACATGGGGTAAATCCCAAAGTCGCTCTTCTAGAGCTGGACCTAATGTCTCAGGTCAGGACAGACAAAGAATGGCTTCTACATAGACAGCCAGTCTCCTTTGCTCTTGAAAGTCCCAGCAAGGGGATGTGATGGTTGTTGCCTGCAATCTCTAGAGCTTTCAAAAGAAATGTATGTGTCACCTCCAAAGGACAGAGGCCACTTGGCATGGGGAAAAGACATAAGATCTCATGTGATGCAGATTCTTTTCTATAAAAAACAGTACTTCAGCAATCTTGAAGTCATAGATGTAAAAATTTTTATATAAAAAAGGGACAAATTGAGTTTTATTCTCTCTTTGTAGTAGCACCTCCCCTCTTCCCTTGCTTGAATCATAATATAGCTGTGTATTTTCCATAGAAGTGGGGCAAAAACTATTAAGGACTATTTCCTCTTGATGCATTTTAGCCTTATCCTGAGGGGGTTTTGCAGTTTGTGAGTGTGGAAACTGTATACATACACTCACAAACCCACATTTGACCTTTCTCTATTTTATAAAAGTCTCGCTCAGGACAATCTTGTCAAGAAAATTACCATATTAAATTCCCACCCCTCATCTTTCACTGCTCCTCTTATCCATTTCCATTCATATTTTAAAGGTAAGGAAGCGAAGCAATAAAATAAACTCCCAAGAATTTCCCATTGACTTTGAAGTGGGGCAGACCTAAGTTTAAATCTTACCTCTGCCCCTCCTAGCACTGAGATCATGGGAAACTTTCTGAACATTAGTTTTCTTACTTGCTACGCGGGGCTGTTGTGAAGAATATTTAAGAAAATGTATAGAAAAGCCCGCACATGCATATGCCCTGCATAGAAAAGGTACTTAATGAATGATGGTCCGTTATTATAAGGAAGTTAGGGGCCAAATTGCATTTAGACCTCAACACCTCCACCATATGCAGGCTCCAGCTAAACCCCACAAGGCTTGTTTTCCTAAACAAAGCGAAATCTTGGGGGAAATGGGTTAATGACAAGTCTTCAGCAATCCTGCAGTGTTAAAATTTCTTTCTTCCTATATCTTTTTCCATTTTGTCCTTGACAAGTGCCACCTCCCAAGTGATGAGTAGGTAATACATGATCTATGAAAGAGCAGACTCTCCATTTCTCTCACCACTACATTTCTCTGGAGGAGTTGAGAAAAAGTTGGTGTTTTCAGAAAGGGTAATTAATATTGAGACACAACCACTGCTTCAGTCACCTGCATATCAATCAACTTCGGTGAGGCCAGAGTTCAATTAATTGATGACACCCTGGAGACACCCAAAGCCGTTAACAAGTCTCTAGAACGTCGTGAGTAAACAAGCCGCAAGATCCGATCTCCCATAAATTCTCATTGCGGGGTTCCGTCTCCTAATTTATCCTTCTCTGCCAAAGACCCCTCTGTTAATACTTTGCAAGAAGATAGCATAGAAGCTAAATATTGAAAGGTCACAGCATGTCAAAATGAAACAGGAGGACATAGTACTTTTCATCGATGACCATCGGCAGATAACATTTTGTTTTAAATCCTATAACACAATTCATTTTTAAGAGAAAGCCTGTCTTACTGGGGAAGTTGCCTCAAGTAGCACCCTTCTCACCTACATGCACTGTAACATATCAGCAAGTTAGTGTTTATGTCCTCCAATGGGATTTGCTGGAAAGTTGTGCCAGAAGGAGCCATGGCTCTGTATGACAGCCTCAGGTGGAGAGAAGTTGTCCAGAGGCTAAGAGAGATGCTGGGTAATTAAACAAGGAGGCCATTAGACCACAGTGACTCCAATACCTTGATAGCCTATGTAAGCAAACTGAAACCTAAGCCAAAGTCGGTGCACAGAATCCGAGCAAATGAAACTTAAAAATAACCAATCACAAAGCACGAACTAGGCTTTCCCACATAGGGCAACTGCTCAAACTCTGCTGACTCAACTGTCTATGCTTTCCTTCTGGCATCTTCTCTATAAAAATCTTGCCCCAAGCTCCTGTAGGAGGAGCACTCCTCACTACTCCTGGTTTAGCGGCTGCCTGATTTGAATGGATTGTTTGTTCAAACTCTTCAAAATTGTAATGTGTCTGAGTTTATCTTTCAGCAGTTCATTTATGCCACTTAGGGAGGGGAGGAAACCTGGGCAAACCAATACTGTTGTCTGGCCCTTGACTCAGAAGCTGAATCTAAAGCACCTTGGCTGGGACCCTCTTTTCAACAGTCTCTCTGGGAAACTCCAAGGGTTCTAGAGGTTATGCTCTTTTTAGGACAGGAAAGGGTAAAAATGATAGTCATACCTGATAGAGAAATTGAAGGTGGAAATTGTGGAAGAAGAGGACTTATTATCCAGGGCCAAGTTCCGATTTGCTTCTTTCTTTTCCAGTGTACAGTTGACCTTTGAACAATGCAGAGGTTAGGGGCACTGACCCCCGTGCAGTCAAAAATCCACGTCTAACTTCTAACCCCCAAAAAACTTAACTGCCAATAGCCTACTATTGACCAGAAGCCTTAACAATAATGTAAACAGTTGATTAATACTTACTTTGTATGTTATATATATTTTAGACTCTGTTCTTATAATAAAGTAAGCTAGAGAAAAGGAGAAGTCATTAAGAAAATCATAAGAGAAAATTCATTTACAGTACTGTCCTGTATGTATAAAGTGAAATCTGCATGGGCGTGGTGCCACATGGTTCAAACCCATGCTGTTCAAGGGTCAGCTGTACTGACCAGCTTCTCCAGGTAGTAGCTTCCAGGAGACCCCCCAGGGTGACGACATACACTGGAAGGGATCATCTCCATTTCTGTCTTTGGAGGGAAAACTGGGGAGCTTTCTTGTTCATCCCTCTCCTTTTTCAACCTGCAGCATAGCTTTCAACCTACTGCTTTTCCAGTCTCATAAATATTTTGTTTACTGGCCCATATGATGTTTGCCTGTCTGACCCTCACCTCTGATGTAAGTCCCTTGAGGTTAGGGTTAATGTCTTTTCTAGTCTGGATTTAACCAAGCGCTCAGAGCCATAAATGGGGGCTTACTATCAGTTTGTCTTGCAGCTCTTTCAGGGTTTCCTTCTAGGTAACATATTTTACTCTCCAACTTGTATTTTAATTCTGTGCCTGGTTTTAGGAGAGAATACTCTCCATGGAGTGATCTGGTCTGTCATCAGCATTTGGAGGCACACTGTCATGTAAACAAAATCAATTTTTCTAATCCCCAATAAAGTAAACTCGAGCAAAAAAAGTTCGATGTGCTTCAGCTTACACTGAAATATATAAATACTTCTGTGTCTCGTAAGAAACAACACTAGGCATATTGTAAGCCATTTGGATTTGGCATCATTCTTTTTAGTGTTAGTGTTTCATTTAGAGGCAGATTCCTGAAAAATAGAACCACGACAAGACACCTTTTATAAATCAAAGCCATGAAGTCACAAAACTATGGAGTTGTGAAATCCAGGAAGAGGTCAATGGGGAGGGCTGAGCCATATGCTGACTTTAATAACATAACGAGGGCATCTCAGGCTTCCAGCCCATGTTCCTCTCTTGGGTGCTCCCTGAAAAGTGCTTCAGGACCAAGGTGAGACCCATTAATTTCATTTGTCATGTTTAGAATATGCATTTTGTGAGTTTAACTGAAAAAATAATGCTTCCATTTTTTCTTTTATTAGAAATCATGAAAATGTTTAATGTAACCAGACTCATCTCACGTAACAACTACCAGTTAACCTTTTACTAAAACAGTTTTTGAAAGGTCATGCCACTTTTTATTTTTCAGTCAGTTTTTTTTCTCAGTATAACAACTCTTTCACTCCAAAGCCCACTAAATAAACATTGTTAGAAGAAGTCACGTATTGACATTATGATTTCAGCAAAGACTCATTCACTGATTTGCTTGACAACAGCAGTTTCTAATAAGAGGATATATCATATGGAACAAATTTGAATTGTGTGCCCTGAGTTGATGAACCCAAAATATTTTTCTTTGTGAACATACATCAAATGAGAGGGACAAAAAGGTAGTATCTTCTATGATTCTTCTATCCATGGTGCATGTGAGCTATTTCTGTGTTTTTCAAAGCCTTCTTGTGCTCAGTATTTATTTTGTTCTGAAGATGTGTTTCTGTTCTATAACTTCTTTTGGTGCAGTGTGGTAGTTTGTTGCAATAATGGCATCCAACTCCTTCAAACTTCCTTTTGCCCACACCTTTAGGTTGTCTCCTTCACTTGCAAATCATCTGTGCATTGGGCCTTTTGGCTGCTCTTTGGAACCCTGAGACCATCATGTAAAGAAAGAAGCTCAGGCTAGCTTCCTGGAGAATGAGAGACCCATGAGGCCGAGATGAGCCATCCTAGTTGAGAAGTTCTAGACCAGTGATCCCCAAGATATGGTCCCCAGACTAACAGCAACAGCATCACCTGAGAACCTGTTATAAATGCAAATTCTGCAACTTCACCCTAGTCCTACTGAGTTGGAAACTCTGAATGTGAGGCTCAGCAGTCTGTGCTTTAATGTGCTGTCTAGGTTATCTAAATGCATACTCAAGTTTGAGAACCATCCTCTAGACCAACAAGCCTGCCAACTGCCAAACACATGAGTGAGGCTGTACTAGACCAGGGGTAAGCAAGGAACACAGCCTCACCCATTTGATCACACGCTGTACGTGGCTGCTTTTACACTGCAGCAGTGGACTGAGTAGTTGTGACGGGGCAAACATGGCTTGCAAAGCCTATGAATTCACATCTGGCCCTATATAGAAAAAGTTGGCCCACCACTGTTCTAGACCAACAAGTTCCAGCCGAGTCACTAGTTAACAACAGGGATCAGCCAGCCAAGCTAGTCCGGACCAAAAACAGCCCAGTTAACCCACAGAATCATGAGAAACACTAAGTGTTATTTTAAGCCATTGAAGTTTGGGGCGTTTTTGTCTTCATTAAAATGTGTAAGATACCAATGAGTGCAAAAAACATCACCTATCTGAAAGTCGAGAGCTGACTCTCACCACCTTCCAGAAAATGATGGTCTTGCACTTAGCCTCCAGCCTTCCCACCTACAGTCAAGCTTTCTCTTTTTCCTACAATAAATCTTCATTACATTACATTTATGATCAAACACTATTTGCTTGTAAATTATTGTTATTTATAGAAACGTTTCATCATTAATTTGATATATTTTACTATCTGCAAAAATCCTTTGGTATCTTGCACTGGGATGGAGCGTGTCATTTTTCCCATTAAAATTAATGGAAATATTTTTATAATTTAATGACTTTTCACTTAGCAGGGTTTGCAGAAAGGAATAAGGTTATTAAAAATATCAAATCTACAAAGAAACATAAGATGTTAGTGGCTATGTTTGTGCAGTGGGATCATGTACGCTTTTATTTTGGGTATGTTTGTACTTTTTGAATTCCCATTTAAAAAATAATGAATACATATCATTTTAAAACCAGGACCACCCCGTGTCCTAAACAACAGATATTACTCATTTGTGTTATTTTCTTTTTTTTAACTTAGGCTAAGTTGTGTCATGTGTTCCAAAATATTACATACACAATTCTACATGATTAATACCTCTGGGTTTTACCTTTAGCACTTTATTAGTTACTGAGCATGGGATAAAGCCTATCTTGAGACATAAAATAGACAATCCCAGGTTAATTTCACCAGAAAGGACTGCCTCTTTGATTTGGCAACTATATATGGAAGTGAATGAGACCCCACCCTAGGGAACAATTGAAAAGAAAATATATTCTTTGGTTGGTAGTGTTCTTCAGCTTCTATGAAAATGGAAAAGGAAGAAATGGGTTTTAATGAGGATAGGAGGGTCATAGCAAAGTGCATTTCGTGGGGGAGGGAAGGACAGGTTCAAGAGCATTGCTGAAGTAGGGGTAAAAATTTGCCTTTTCTGTTATCCTTTTAAATCTAGATTAGATCACCGTCCACCTGGTACTGTTTAGATGAAGGGCCCACCAGAGGCAGAGGGATGGACAAAATAACCTATTGAAACTTCCGACCTTGCAATTTTGTGAAAGTAAACCAGGAGTGTGAGCTTTCACAAGTCAATTTTCTCCATTTGTTTCAACTTAAATGTACTGCCTCCTGATTATTCAGGGGTGTGTGAGAATCTGGGTCTGGATGGATTCCTCCTCATGGGCAGATTTCCTGCAGAGTATGTATTTAACAAGACAGCTTCTATGTGCAAGCATTACTGGGTAGATCGCTGATTGCGTCAGCCGGCCTGGCTCAAATGGAGTCATGAATCTAATCAGATGGCACTGGCTTATTTCCGAAATCCAAGGTGGACCTGGTAAATTCAGGCAGCAGTAGATATGGTGTATGATGTTTAATGCTGCAAGTTATATGAAAACACATTCCCCAATGCCTTTGAAAGGTGTGGAAGTGAAAAAGAAACCTTAAATTTTCAAATAAATTAGGAAAAATAGAAGTAATTTGTTCGGAGACCTTTAAGATAAAGCCAGCCTTCTGCTTTGGTAAAGTTAGAAGATTTTCATGAGGCAGAAGATCTCATCAGTTTGCTAGTACTCCAGATGGGGATGCTTGGGCCTGATTCAGAGAGAAATGCTTGGAATGGGTCCAAATTCCAAGCTGGGGAAATAGCGGGAATTGCTTTCTCCTGACTATGTTCAGTGTTTTTAGTATAAATCACTTATCAGCCAGAGGTCCTTGTAACTTATGTACTAAGGTATTTTTTGTGTGTGGGAAAAAAAAAAAAAAGGTATCAGGGGATCTGGGGCAAATGAACTATGGTATCTTTCATAAAGCTCTGGTATTCAGAGCTCTTTTGGACACAGTTACCAATGATTTTCACCACCCAGGATGAGGTGAACAAGCAAGTCTGTTAGAGCTAATGGTCTTCCATCCTCAGAGCTGAGATGACAGCTGTCACTCACATGCAAGGTCTCATATTGCTACAGTAGCCCCTGAGTTATCACTGTGTATGAAAACAAATTCCAAGCTGGAAAGGTTTGGCTTGATTAACAATGATATTTTGGGGCTTCATATTAGTGTGAAATTACCTGGAACTATTCCCCAAACACCCTAGATACCCTCCTTCTCCTTTTGGAACTGATTTTTCTCAGGATTTCTTTTTGGCAGCCACTTAGGCTAAGATTACCCAGGGCTCCTTGGGCCAGCAGGGAAAGCCAATCTCTTGGTTTTTCTGATCTACAAACAAAGCTTCTTCTCTCTGAAACTATTTCAACTCTTCCTAAGAATTTAGGCCCATTAGTAGAGTGTCTGGTGATGAACTTTACAAATCTCATCAAACATACTAGAAGGGTGAGTAAATCAGTGCTAGCAGGTGTATGGAAGACTCAGCCAGATGCCTCTTGGAAGCCAGTTGCTGTGGTTGTCTGTCTCTAACTGAAGGCAGAATCAGATCACGAGATTAGCTAAGAAAGAAGACAGGAACCAGATGGGCATCTGAGCTCAGGCATGGTGTCCAGGAAGTGCCTCCATGGTGGTGCGGCGCTGCTCCAAAGGTCTCAGCGGATCAGTCCTGGCAGGTGTGAATCCATGCAGGCAGAACAATCCCCAGTGCCAAAACCCAGAGAGCTGTCTCTTTTGCATTGCATGCTGAAGAATTTACCGTTAGTAGACTTCGTAGGAGCACTCTGTTCTTGAGCTATAAAGAATATTAGGCATTATTTCAGAAGAAAGGAAAAACAGAGGCTCTAAGAAAGTGGAAGTTCATGCAAATAATAAGGCTAGTTCTATAAGTAACTCCAATTCCAGTGCTCTTTGTCTAATATGCATACAGCCTTCATCATGGGTGGAAAGTAGAAATCTGGCCCAGGTAGACATGAGATCTTAGTGTCATAGAAATTATTGTGTGACTACTATGTGTAAGGCACATTGTTAACAGAAAGTTGCAAGAAGCAGTCTGAAGTCTCAGAGGGAGGGACTAAAGACTGATGGCTAAGAGCAGCAGAAGTTTGAAGGGAAGATGGAATTGGACAAGGCAGGAGAATCAGTGACCTCTTATATGTGAGGACATGTTACTCACAAGTAGAGAGAGAATGCTTTGGGCTTGAGGTTCAAAGGCGTCCATAAAAGCCTTATGGTTTTTGCTCTTTGTTTAAGTCTTGACTTTAATTTTAAGAGAAGTCCCCTCTGTAGACTATGATGACCAAGAGAATGATTATGGATCCATTTATTTGGTAACTCTTTGGGTTTGCCAATTCACATTCAGGTGGCTTTAGAACAGGAAAATAGAACAAAGGAGCCATATAGGAGTCAAATCACATAAAAATCTGTCATAAGAATATTCCAGTTTATTGGCTTGTGCAGTTAATTTCCTCTGCTTTTAATGACTTAATGATTCTTTAGATGCACTGTGTTTTCTATTTTTATTCCCAATGACGTACTATACAGTACTGGACTATAGATCTCATCTAGACTCAGTCAAGTGTGGTTCTATATGAATGGATCGGTTACTTGTTACAAAATGCACATGGCTATTTTATATAAAAAAGGAACCATTTACAATACTCCTCTCAGCCAGGGTTGCCATCTACAGCTGAGCAGGCTGCACACTGGACAACTACACAGGCATCTCTGGAGAGTCACAATACTGCAATCCTGTATGCCATTCAAAAATTTGAAGTGGCTCTGTTGACTCCTAATTAGCAAACACATCATGAGAAACCACAGAGTGTTCTTCCCAGACTATCCCCTGATTCTTCTCTGCTTTAACCTCTATGGGTTACACAGAATGATCGGGACAGGACAAAGTGATACCCTGTACAGGTGGATGAGTTAAGATTTGACCAGGGCAGTAAGACACCTCTGAATGACATAGAATAGGGGATTTATTACAAAGATCGGATCTCACACAATGAGGACAGCTGGGGAAGAATTCTCTGGAAGATATGCCACTGTATCTGGTGCCGTCACTGTAGTCACTGCCGCTGTAGCAGTGGTGAAGTCACTGCAGGCCAGCAAGGCCAGCTGTTGGAATAAAAAGCTGGATACGAAGTGAAGGAGACCGAAGACAAACTGGAACCTGTGGGGACGAGCTAGAAGCTACCTAGGCATATCGGAGGCTGCATCTGTCTCTCACTATGTCCGACCTCTACGCCTGGGAGACTAGAAGAGGCAGCCAGTGGTTTCGCCATGAGCTGCATTTGCAGCAGGCCTAGGACTTGGAGAAATCGGAGGAGGGGATCCAGCAGGAAGAGCTGGGGGCCGGGCTGCTGCTTCATGATGACAAAGGGAGCAAGCCCACGGTGACTGGGGGACAACAGGCGTGAGCTGTCGTACCTGCTGCTCTACACCCACCTTCAGGCTGGAACACCTGCCTCACTTTCGTCTTCTAACTCTCACGCAAAATCTCTCTTGTGGCTCTTCTTAACCAGAAGCCATATAGGAGAGGAATTTTGGGAAGCACATTTCCAGCTCAGCCAAGTTGACCCATTACAAAACCACAACAGATCTGGAAATTCTTGTAAAGAGACAGTGAGTCACTTTAGACTTTTTGGTGGAGAGGTTAAGACTAGGTGATACACATATAAATGTATAAACTTGCTGTTCTCACTAAATGAGTCAGTCCCAGTGAAGGAATAATTGATTTGAGTAGCCATGGTTAATGGTATTTTTTATTTTTAAAAGTGCCATTCCATTCATCTCCAAATGGAGCCAAAGCCTCTGTTCCCTTCCATTCATAATTCTGTCTTAAAATCAGATCATGAAAGAGAGCTCAGCAATTCATCTTGCCCCTCCTTTGTCACCTGCACTGAGCTGGATTACACTCCATTCATTTATTGAGCAAACACGCATTGATCTGCCATTGTTCCACATTTGAGATCTGCTCAGGCTAAAATCTGGGAGAGCTGCTCTGGACAGATGAATCTGAACTTAAATCAAGCGTTGATCAAGAAACAGTATGTTTATTTTGAGAGGACCCTAAAAGCAAGTCAGTGAGGCTATAATGTGTGTGAACTTGAAATTCCCACTAATTTCAGCCTCCTCTAATGACTTCAGAATTACACCCAGAAGGGGAGAAACATTCATCAACTCCACTGGAAAAAGCAAAGAAAATAAAGAACACTTGTGCTTTCCTTATAGGCACTAACCAGTACAAAGGAAGGGAAGTTGATATTTACCCTTTAGGAAGTCAGAGTTGATGTTTTGAGTCAGACCATTCCTAAAAGTGATAATCAGAAAAATTGCATAATGGTTGTAATAAAAACATAATACAGGTAAGACCAGCTGACCCTCTTAAGCCAAGCCTCACATGGTATTGTTGCCTAATTTGGGGGCCATCTCAGATCTAGAGTCTGGCCCCTGGCTTTGCAATTTAAAGGTCTAGATTTTGTTATTTCTGTGGTAGTGATCAGGCTCCAAGGAATTGATTTCGGTCCCAAGGACACGGAAGTTTGATTCATAAACCCAATAATAAGTTATAAATCGGAAGATTTCTTAATGATCTTCAAATGAGAGTAAATGGAGTTGGGTTTCTTTAGAGACATTTGTGTCAAGATGGATGAAATACAATTTTTTACTGTGAAAGTATTTGTTTTTATCTAAAAAGTTTGATGGGCCATTTGGAAAGAGTCCCCCCTCCTCCCATCTCCCAATCTCTCTGCTCATTTGGGAATCCCAGAAGAGAACTGTGTTGCGTGTGGGCCTGTTGATTCTGTCCAAGGATGGTAGTAGGGTTCTATTCTGCTTGCGGGTTCAAGTACCCAACAATAAACTGGATATGAAGGCATTTTTATTGGATGCTTCAGAATGCGGAGAAAGTAGAGGGAGTTTGAATAGAGTGGAGAAGTTTTTAAATAGGCATTATGAAGGAGAGTGAGCTCACCAAGAATAGTGATGGGAGGATGGCTGAGGAGGGCCAGTGGTCATGAACTTGTCCATCTTCCTTAAGCACTACTTTGTCTGCCCACAGTTGTCCAGAGAAGGCAGGTGGTTGGACTCATCCAGGGTTGGGCTCTGCCAGGCAAGCAGATAGACGGGGAGGAAGGCTGGTTGAGTGCCCTGCTCCCCATCTCAGGTAAACTTTATCTGCCCAGTTCTGAAGAGTTAATTATCAGCATCTCAACAAACATTGAATGTCAAAATGAGGCATCTTTTTTTTTTTTCCCTCTAACCCCTGGACAAATTTTAAGCGTCCTTTCCTAAAGTACAAAAGAATGGAAACTAAAAGCAAAGATTTCCTGCTGAACTTTAAGATTACTTGTTTCCAAGACATTTGGATTTTGGAGAAAAATGTTTATATGCAATGCTGTGTAGTAGTTCTAGCCACTTTGTGACTTACACTTTTTAAAAAAAATCTGAAGATTTTATATCCATGTAAAAATTTACAAAAATTTACAAATCATTTCATTTGTGATGAAGTCCAGATTAAGAACTCAGTAGACGCTTTAATGATATCAATTAGTATTTTTGCCCTCTAATATTATTGCCCTTTGAACAGCATGTTGATTTTATTTTGGGGCTTCTTGGTGGAGAAATAAAACAAGGTACTTTGTCCTCTAACAAAGATGGAGTCACATGGTCCAAGCTAAACCCATCAGTTATTTTCTCTCTGGATGCTCAGTTATTAGTCAATTTACAAAGATGACAGAGGAAGAGGTTGGTAGATGAAATGGCTGGAAAGCATTCGTTCCTGACAATCAGTAGAAGAAATGTAACCATATGAGATGGTTAAGTATTTCCTTTTGACTAAGTGCCAGAGCCATCTGTATTAGCTCTAGTTCCTATCCTGTTTCTGAGCCTTATCGTCTGGACTTTCAAAACTCTTTTGTGGGGTGCCTGGGTGGTTAAGTCAATTCAACATCTGCCTTCAGCTCAGGTCCTGATCTCAGGATCCTGGGATGGAGCCCCATACCTGTGGTCAGGCTCCCTGCTCAGAGGAGAGTCTCTTTCTCCCTCTCTCTGCCCCTCTCCCTGTTCCCCCTCCCCCTCCCTCCTGTTTGCTCTCCCTCCCTTTCTCTCTCTCTCAAATAAATAAATAAAATCTTAAAAAAAAAAACCCTCTTTTGTGAGCTACCCACTATCTCTCCAGAAAACTCTATTTTTTATGTTAGTCAAATTTGTTTATTATTGCTTACCAATTAAAAACCCTAAGAGAATCCAGCCTAGTTCAAAATTCTGTACCTCAGCAATGTAACTTTGACAGGGGACAGGACTATGATGATCAGTTTTCTCTAGAGGAATGATTTCTGATTTAGTTGGTACATGTAGCAAGGGACTCTTAATCATAGGAAACAAACTCAGGGTTGCTGGAGGGGAGAGGCAGTGGAGGGATGGGGTAACTGGGTGATGGACACTGGTGGGGCACGTGATGTAATGAGCACTGGGTATTATTTAAGACTGTGTATTCCTCGGGGCACCTGGGTGGCTCAGTTGGTTAAGCGACTGCCTTCGGCTCAGGTCATGATCCTGGAGTCCCGGGATCGAGTCCTGCATCGGGCTCCCTGCTCGGCAGGGAGTCTGCTTCTCCCTCTGACCCTCCTCCCTCTCATGCTCTCTGTCTCTCATTCTCTCTCTCTCAAATAAATAAATAAAAATCTTAAAAAAAAAAAAAAGACTGTGTATTCTTCTTGCAAATGTGCGGGTATATTCCTTGGTGTTCTAGCCCCCAAACAACAGTTTTCTCAATTTTATTTTATATTGTAACCTGACATAAACATTTAAGGATTCAAATGCAAGATTTGTCAGAAGATAAGTTTCCAATTATGGAAAAGCTGGATTGGGAGGACTTTTTTTCCTACAAGCGCAGGATAAACTTTTAATACATCACCAGCCAATGATAACTAAATCATTAATTGTTAATGCCTCTTGAGTTGGATTCTTTAAACTGGACTCAAGGTCCAGTTTATTAAACCTACTAGCTCTGAGTGTCATGGTACACAAGCTTGGAATGTCAAGATAGAAGGTAAAGGTGGTGGAGGCATAGAAAAGACCTTTAATTTCATTAGTTGTCTTCCATTAAGCTTCCTGGCTTAACAGATACTAAAGGATCATTAGAAGGTTGAAATGAAGTATGACTATTTCATGAATGAACAACATCTCTTGGGTTACCAGAATAGCAAGACTCTTGGGAAGACAAAAAGAAACGAGAAAAGTAAGTAAATAAGATCCTAAGCACATTCATATTTATAAAACATTATCAAATGCATTCGATCTTAGTAATTAACCTGTCAGGTATAGCTCCTACAGGACACACTCAAAGTTAGTCTACATTATATTAAAAAATGACTGCCCTTTATCTTTCCCAAATTACAAAATCAAACATTTGGTGTATTACCCACTAAGCTCTATGCCAAATTTCCTATAAATAAACCACAGACCTGGTCCTCCCAATCTGTATCACTGTGAAGAACAAGTAGATGTTTGATCTTTTAAGTTTCATGAATGATCCAGTTGAATATGTGTCTTTTATCAGAAACCACCTTGATCTTTTTCCTTTTATAAGCATATGGGACATAAATAATAAAAACTAGTTCAAAAGACCCTACTTTTCAGCTCTTCTGTTTCTAGATTTGGTTAAAAATCATCTTATGTGTGCACTTCCTCTTTGCAATTTCCAAGTCTGCTCATTACCTTGCAAAGATTTTTGTGTTGGTTACTTTCTGAGGATGTGGAGGATAGTAGCCAAATCTCATCAGGAAATTCAATCTCACCAAAAGATGGGTAACTTCTGAGAAATCCAGTCTATGATACTATTTTCTTATATGTCCCTAATGTATAATGAATGTTTCAATGATGTTTTTGTTGAGGATGGGAAAGAAGAGAAAGTTTGAAAAAAATGCCTGCTGTATAATTCCTGAAATAAGAGAATTAGCTTTAAGTAGTAAGAATTATGAGTCAGAAACAATTCTTCCTTTCCTTATTTGATGAACAAATATTGAATGCCTGCCCTATACCAAGCAGTCCCTTTAGCAAAGGAACTCAACAAGTAAGAAGTGAATGGGCAATTAAAATGCAATATGGGAAGTTGTGCTGGGGAAAACAGAGGCTATGTGCGCTCAGAGAAGGGACAGGACTCAGGTGCTCATTGCTAGGGCATGAAAGATTCAATCAAGTAGTGGCCTTCTGAGTCCAACTTAAGGGGAAATGAAGGGAGCACATATTACAAAGCTACAAAGATGAAGCTCAAGGGGAACTCCCAGGGAGGGAGTAACTGATGGGTATTAAAGGCAAAGAAACAGTGAAAGCAAAGAGGATAAATAGAAGTTCTCAAGCTTCTATGCAGGAGAATCTGGGAAATTTCATTGAAAAGGCAGCTTTTTTGGTCCCTCTCCCAAATATTCTGATATAATAGATCTGGACCAAAGTCAGAAAAGCTGCATTTTCTTAATTTAATAGTTTTTTTTTTTTAAAGATTTATTTATTTGAGAGAGAGAGAGTGGGGGGAGAGGGAGAGAGAGAATCTCAAGCAGATTCCCTGCTTAGCGCAGAGCCCGATGTGGGGCTCTGTCTCGAGACACTGAGATCATGACCTGAGCCAAAATGAAGAATCTGATGCTCAACCAACCGAGCCACCCAGGCACCCCCAGAAAGCTGCATTTTTTTATTATGTTATGTTAATCACCATACATTACATCATTAGTTTTTGATGTAGTGTTCCATGATTCATTGTTTGCATATAACACCCAGTGCTCCATTCAATACATGCCCTCTTTAATACCCATCACCGGGCTAACCC
>NC_138376.1:62804907-62860586 GCF_054177405.1 Leptonychotes weddellii | reverse complement strand
GTACCCCTTCGGATCCCTACATTTGTATCTTTGGGGTAAATACCCAGTAGTGCAATTGCTGGATCGTATGGTAGCTCTATTTTCAACTTTTTGAGGAACCTCCATACTGTTTTCCAGAGTGGCTGCACCAAGAAAGCTGCATTTTTAAGAAATTTCCGAAATGATTCCAATTCAGGTGATGGCTTCTGACTTCACTTTGAAAAACACTTTGTGTTGTCCGAAGTTCTCTGTCACAGCACGGTCTCCTCTGGCTCACGATCTGGATCTTCCCCGCAATCATATTTACGCATCTTCCCTAGCATGGAAGTGAACTGGCATTTCACAGATTTCTTCTAAAAAGATGCTTTCATTAAAAAAGAAATCTTCCAACATTTCGAAGACATGATGTGTTGATGGCTGAGGCCACTCTGCCCTGTCCTTGGAGAGCAGGCTGCATCCACGCGTCTCCGTGGAACCCAGATGTGCGTGGCTCCCTGGGTAACGTGGAGGCAACCAGCAGGACAGCAAGTGCGACCTTTGTTTCCGAGAGTCCATTTCTTAGCTCACATGTCCTCTTCCCCTAGTACCTTCTGTGACCCCTCTGGAGCATGTGAAAATCTCTCTGTAAGCAAAGTAGGCTAGTGTCCTGGCTTTGATTGAAAATGGGACTAATGGAAGGCATCGTGTAAAGCAGTAGCCCCCCACAGCAAGGCTAGACCCTAAAGGATGATTTATAGTAATGTCACTCTCTTCTGTAGTTTACAGACCTCTTTCCCTGAATAGCGAGTTAAACATGTCTTATTAACACTGGCAATTTTAGCACTTCCTTCCTTGTGTCGTCATAGTAACTTCTCTAAGGTTTCTTGTTAAGGAATAAGCAGAAGATATTGACAGACTGCAGAATCTTGCGGCAGGCTTTCCCAGGACTGCCCGCTAATTACTCTGGTTGAGTAAACTTGGTGAAGCCGAAGATTCAAACACATTTTAAAACATACTGCTTTTAAGATGTGTTTTTAATTAGGGGCGCCTGGGTGGCTCAGTTGGTTAAGCGGCTGCCTTCGGCTCAGGTCATGATCCTGGAGTCCGGGGATCGAGTCCCGCATCGGGCTCCCTGCTCGGCAGGGGGTCTGCTTCCCCCCTCTGCCCTCTTCCCTCTCGTGCTCTCTGTCACTCATTCTCTCTCTCTCAAATAAATGAATAAGATCTTTAAAAAAAAAAAAAAAGATGTGTTTTTAATTGAATCAGATCTGTATTCCAAGAGGCTTTATTAAAAAAAAATTATGAGCCATTATAAACACACACACATATGCATGAGAATTATATAATAAACCTTCTTACCTCCAATACTCAAATTCAAGAGTACCAAGATGTTTCCACTTGTTTCTTTTGACTGTTTTTTTGTGTTTTTTTCCTTGCTGAAGAATTTTAAAACAAATTCCACATCCAGTGTTGTTTCATCCTTCCTCATGATGAGCATATCTCTTTAAAAATGGGCATTTTCATACCTAACTACAGTATCATTATCCCCTTTAACAACAATAATTCATCGATACCATCTAGTACCTGATCCACAATTAAATTTCATGAAATGTCTCAAAATGCCCTTTTCCAATTGCGTGGTTTAAATCAGGATCGTAATGAGATCCACTAATTAACAGCTTCATTTTAGAAAATGATTCTAGAATTGGGTTTATGAAAGTGGCCAATCTAATCATAAGGTTTTATTTCTCTGAAATAAGCAGAGACTGCTTTGATTCTTTTTTGTTACCCGCTTCCTCTTTCCTCCACAAATTTTGGGATCAAGAAAGGCAACTTATTTTTCTCATGCCATTTTGCATTTCATGTCTGTGAGGCTTAATTTTAAAGACAGGATTAATATAAAGTTAATTTTTTTTATTTTATTATGTTATGTTAATCACCATACATTGCATCATTAGTTTTTGATGTAGTGTTCCATGATGAATATAAAGTTAAATTAAGCCACCTTCAGAGGGACCTTCTAATCCTCACTTGCAGTTTTTATCATGAAAATGGAGGGAGCCAGGCTGGAATTCGTTGCGGGCTTTGCATTCTGTGAGGAAGCTTAGCAGCGATTCCCCATGCCTTCTCTTTGAACTACATTTCTGCACGGTAGGGCAATTCCTGATGTTCTCTTTGTTAGGCTACACTCTAGAAAACCCAAGACCTGCCATCCAATTCAGACATTTCTAGTTAAGGCCAGTGTCAGAGTGACACAGTACAAAGATTTGGGGGTCCATTATCCCTGATTCAGATAGTAACTCTGTCCTCACCAACTAGACTAGCGAATTACTCAATGTCTTTGGACTTCAATGTCCACATCTGTAAAATGGGTATAACGATGCCTCTATGAGAGGTTAATTCAGGAGAATCATCTGAGATCAGGACCCACCTCGATGAATACTGACCACTTCGATGCCAGTTCCTTCCTCTTCTCCCCTTCCCTCGTAAACTGCTAAAGAAAAAGGAAATCTTTGACATCTTACAAAATGTGTTTTGTGGGCTGTAACCTACTTCGGAGTACTTTCTTGGAGGCATTTCTCATCACTAGTCCCTTCCCCTGGTAAAGTTACCCTAACTTGGCACAACTGACATGTAAATGGGATGGCTGTGCCTGGTTTGAGGAGATAATAAATGTAGACGTGTGGATGGTTTAGAGACAATTTACATGCTGGTTTAGCAGACAAGCCTCCAGAGGCCTCTTTATATCCACACTGGCCAACTGCAGCTTAATCTGACAAGGATAATGTGCAGATGTAAATATTACCATTTGTTCCATGTCATCTCAGATCAGACACTAATTTGCAAATGTAATTTATCATGTCTAAAGAAAACCAAAATGACAGCTCTTACCAGTATTTGGTATTTTTGTGTTAACAATAGTTCATTTATGATTGTTATTGTTTCAGGCAGAAAATATGTCTCAATATGTTCTGCTGACAGTGTGGGCTTTTATATCACAAACCTCTTCCAGCCTTTTCCATCCTCTCCCTTGTTGCATGTGATTACCCAGGCCAGTCTTTTGATTGTGTGCTCCTCTTTGCCACACTTTTCTTGCAGCTGAAGGGAATATTCTGAGAATATTCCAAGTTCTGGGATCTATTTTGGAAGTAGACTGGATGGCTGATGTGAAGACGGAGAGCGACGTTTGATCTAAAGCGCGTTTTGTCTGTTTTCACGAAGGACCACCATCACAAAGGAGATACCGAAAGCAGCAGAGTTGTTGGAAAAACTGCCCAGAACCACATAACGGATGGATTTGGGCTGGTCAATTTGTGATTCTCGACCTCAAGGACTTTCCACCCAGTAGGCTGACCAAGAAGCCACAAAATCCAAATCATGTAGTTCTTATGGACCTCAGAATACGAACTCTGTCCCCAAAGCAAAGCCATCTCTCAGTACAAAAGAAGAGGGTTCGCTATGATTTTTATATTGCATGAGTTCCCATTAGTTGATGATTTGTTCTTCTTCTCCCTCTTCCAGAATTCTCAAGGGTTGGCAGAAGATTCTATTTTGGCAAGTTGATGATCCCTTTTATCTTTGTACTGCAGCTCATTGCCCAGCAAGCTGTAGAAAGATCAATATGTCCTTGCGTGACTGCTGGTGAGTTAGTTGGATGCCAGGGAAGAGGGAGGGCAGCGAATTGCCCCTGACCCTGGCGCGCTGTGTTTCGGGGAGGAGGCCTGCCAATCCCTGTAAAACATTCATGACATTTCAGAGGAACTACGGATCTTTCTGCCTCACTTCTCACATGGAAAAATAGGGAGATTCGAGTATCCCCAGATGGGAGGAATAGGTTTTTTGTTTATCTTTCACTGAAAACAATGCTCCACCATAGAATTTACACCAGGTCCTGTGCTTCTCCTGATGGCCAGTGGCACGGGAGATAAGAATAGAAAATGTCTGGGAGGGGCCCCGGGGCCAAAGATAACACTTCTATCATCTTGATTGGAAAAGCTTATACAACTGCTTTGATTCAGTACAGCTAAATTTCTAAGATTTCCTTGACCTTTACTTAAACTGCTTCTCAGACAGACTATTTTTGTTATCCCCTGATGAGCGAGAAGGAGCTTATAAATTAATCACAGTGTGAATAAATCATTAAAAAGTGCAAGATAACTGATGGAGAGTTCTGAGCTGAGAATTATCACCTGGCTGATGGCAACAATGTAGACATTGTTCAAGGAGCCAGAAGTTGGATTTTGTATATTTTGTGCTCGTTCTTTAACCGCTGTGGGCTGTGGTTGCTTTAGGCGTGTACTTGAAAGACTCACTAGTATTAACACAACTCCAGTGCAGCTTTTGGGAGTCCCTGCATGAAAAGGCTTAGCTTCGGAGTGGGCTGAATTTTTTTCTTGAACATCAGTGTCCACGGGGGCTTTCCTTAAGGGCTTACAGTGGTTTTTGAAATGAAGTAGACATCACCACCACCGCCACCAATGAACAAATACTAAAACCTCCACACACATAACTCCACGGGGCAGAAGACTCAGGAGCTATGGTAAGATGCAGATTACGATGAAATAGAGAAAGATTACAACTTTACATTTCTGCCAAACATAACTGAAATGCAGTCTCTATTAGCCTTAGATGGGTAGCTTAGTGTAATGGATATAACCCGAAATCCACTCAAGAGTATTTGGGATTTGTGCAATTGATTATGTATTCACTTCACTTTATTGTTAAAAGAGGTATGTTGCATAGTCTTCCTGATTTGTGGTTGTTAGACATAAATTACTCTCCATTATGTAAAAATAAAACAAAACTCAAGCCTCCCGACTGTGAATTTTCCAATCATCCATCATTTTACAGATTCCAATTATTTTACATATTAGACATTGTTTCCGTAGCTTCATACCCACTCAACTTAATATTGAGTATCTGTGCCTCAGTTTCTTTATCTGTAAAATGGTGATAAAAATATTAATCTAACTGATAAGATTGAATTTTAACTGAGCTAAAATTGGTATAGCACTTAGAATAATGCCCACAGCCTGGTAAGCACTGTCTGTGTAAGTAATTTTTAGTATTATTTATTATTTACCCAGCATTATTGCCAGGGTGGGGGGTGAGCTACAGATACTAAAAATCATTAATTCATCAATACTTTTCTCTGTGGTCCAGCTGGGGAGCAATACCAACAAATGTGACATAAGTGCGGATCAAGACCTGGAACCGGGTGATTATTATAAGATGTGGGGCAACATGTGTGAGTGGGGAGTTATTCTGAGTTGGTATATTTAGGAAAGGCCCCTTGGAGGAAAGATACAAGCCTATCTGAGGGATAGGCTGGGTTGAAAGGGCAAGACCGGTGACATGCAGACCTGGTAGCACAGGATCAAAGGCTTTTGTCAAGGCTGAAAGTGGCATTTTTAGGGTCAGAGTGCAGCCTTCACTGAGTGGAGAGTGCGTCGGGGGTGGGAGTGTGGGTCGGGCTGAGAAGTTATGGGAGAGAAGATTCTTTGGATAGGCATGTTGTGAGACTTTGCATGCCAGATTGAGGAATTTGGATTTGAGCCTAAAGGCAGTGAAGAGCTATTTGAGAATTTTGAACAAGCCAGTAACCAGATAATAGCAGTCCTTAAGGAAAGCTGTTGTGAGGAATGATACCCTAGAGGAAAGTGCAAAGACAGACACCTAAGTCAGGGCACAAAGGGATCAGAGTTTAGGTTTTGGAAATAATGTTTTGATATTAATAATGACCTTTTCAGAGTGCCTGGCTGGCTTGGTTGGTAGAGCATGTGACTCTTTTTTTTTTTTTAAGGTTTTATTTATTTATTTATTTATTTGAAAGAGATAAGAGAGCGTGCACGCATGAGAGCATAAGTGAGGGGAGGGGCAGTGGGAGAGGGACAGAGAGAATCTTAAGCAGACTCCTCACTGAGCACAGAGCCCAAAGCGGGGCTCAATCTCACGACCCTGAGATCATGACCTAAGCTGAAATCAAGTCAGATGCTTAACTGACTGAGCCACCAGGTGCCCCAGTAGAGCCTGTGACTCTTGATCTTCAGGTCGTGAAGATCTTCAGGTCGTGCCCCACAGTGGACATAGAACTTACTCAAATTAAAAAAAAAAAAAAAAAGAATTAAAACTAATAACCTATTTTCTAAAAATTGAGTGTAGACAATGGGTATTGGGGAAATGCTTGTAGAAAGAGTGAATAAAAGAATGAATGAATGAATATACCACATTACTCACAGTGCTTTGGAAGAATACCATACCCAAAACACCAAAACATGCCTTTAGGCTTCTATTTCAATAAGTAAGCACACTCTATTTGTTCTAGCCAGTTCAAACCAGCATAGGTCAAGTATATCTGAATAGCTACTTGGAGAGTATATTAGCTTTCTATTGCTTTTTTAACAAATTACCACAAATGTGGCGTAAAAGAACACACATGTCTTATCTTACAGTTTTGTAGATCAGAAGTCTGATATAGATCTCATGGGGCTAAAACTAGGTGTTACCAGGACTGTATTCCTTTCTGGAGGCTCCAGGGAAGAATCTGTTTCCTTGCTCATTCAGGTCGTTGGCAGAATTGAATTCCTGTGATTGTAGGACTGAGGATCTATAGCCTGCAGGTCAGCTGAGGTCCATGCCCAGTTTCTAGAGGCTGGACATTCCTTGGCTTGTAGCCCCTTTCCTCCCTCTTCAAGGCCAAAGACGGTGGGTTGAGTCCTTCTCACACTTTGAATCTACCCTGCCTCTTCTTGCATCACATCTCATTGATTGACTGTCTGGCTGATTAATTTTTCCAAATTTAAGGATTCGTGTGATTACATTAGGCTCACACAGATAATTCAGGATAATCTCCTTATTTTAAGGTAATCTGATGAGCAACCTTAATCACATCTGCTAAGTCCCTTTTGACTATCACTTAACATATTCAGAGATTTGGGGGATTAGTGTTGGGACATATTTGGGAGGCCATTATTCTTCCTTCTACAGAGTAGAATGAAACATTTAATAGTTAAGATTAGCAGTTAGATACTTCTTTCATTAAAGATTGCTGAAGGAATGTTTCATAACCTCATCTCCTTATCCCATCCATATACTATACCATATTTGAGGGAGAAAAAAGACAGAAGCACAGTTTGCAAAAAATACTACTTTATTTAAATACTGGAGCTTTATGGGCCAGGCAGAATGCCCTTTGTGGGTGAGGAGATTTTCAAGTTCAAGTGATACATTTGTTCATCTCAGATAATAATATCTTCTGCTAAATTCATGGACTTATACTGGCTACTGTGGGAATATACAAAAAAAAAAAAAAAAGCCTTTACTCTCAAGGTGACAAAGGGCTAGATGTGATTAATTGGGCAAATAAGTTACTACAGTATAAAGAAGCCCCTCCTACTATGTGCTACCATAAGGGAAGTACAAAATACTCTGGAAAATCAAGGATAGAGAAATTATCTTTCATCTGAGAAATGGGGGCTTATTTTATGGCATTTGGGCATTGAGGAATAGGTAAGATTTCAATAGCAGAGAAGGAAAAAGGGTTTTTGTTGGCATAAATTTGGCTAAGTAAAGTTCAGAGCTGGGAGTCTATTGTGTGTGTTTAAGTACTCGGAATTCTTTCAGACTGAAAAAAAGGGTAGGTAAAAAGGCTTACTGGTATAAAAAATAAAGTGTTGAATAGATTGGGAAAAAAATACCACAGAGGGTCACATTTGTCAGAAATGAGACTTTGGACTTTTTTCCCATAGAGAATGGGGAGGCACCAAATGCATCTGAGCAGAGGAAGGACAAGATCAATGGCAGGCATCAGGAAGAGAACTGTGTCCCTAACAAGTACAATGGAGAGGAATAAGAGCCTGGTGGTGGGGAGAGCTGCCAGAAAGTACTTAGAATAAGACAGGAGGGGGTCAACAAATGACTCCCTAGCTAGAGTGGAGACAGTATGAATTTACAAAGACAAAATGAGAGGGACATGGAGGACCTAGAATAAAAAGCAGTGTGGCAGCAATTAGAGGTGAACCACAGCGAGGGAAAGGTTAAGTCCAGGAGAGTTCTAAGATTTTAGAGCCTGGACAGGATGCCCTAGGAGAATAGAAGTGCCATGAACAGAAAGAGGGAAGTCAAGAGAGGAAGGAGGTTGGGTGGAGAGGCAAAGATGGTGAGATTGGTTTTGACCTGTTAAGCCTGAGCAGCTGGAAGGAAATTCAAGTGGAGGTGTTCAGCAGAGATGGGATGAGGGTCCAGGAGAAGAATGTCTATAGTGATGGGGCAAGAACAAACTGATGATCAGAGAAGATGGAGGAGATTCACTGTAAGCACAATGGCATGGATGGATTTCAGAAACAAATCTTATCTAAGATGCTGGGAAGGTACCAAAGAGAAGAGCAGACATTGTGGGCTAATATCTACCTCCATTCTATATTTATGACTCCCCTTGTTGTCCACAGGCACCTTTGGAAAGGAGAGAGTCAAGGTGTATGACCAATTAAAAACCAATTTTTTGTCATTGTCATTGGGAAAGCATTCTAAGATCAGAACATGACTTAACAAGAGGGGAAAAGCCCTTATGGAATACTGACAATGTTACGGCAGATTGTTTAAAGAATAGTTAGGTGAGATGGGAGATTTTAACTTCTTAATTCTGTTTACCTTTCAAAAAATCATTTGAAACATCCAAAAAGGGTAAGTGCATGTTTTGTTCTAGACTAGAAATCCCAGCAGTAGGAATCCTATGCATGTGAATCTCCAATGTGTAGCCTCTTGTGAAATAACTTGAATTGTCCATAACGTTTCTCATAAGGGTAAAATGCCCAGCCCTGAATATTAACTGACAAGGCTGTAGATTTGCCCACAGCATCACAGCCGAGAGACCAGGAAGAACATTTTCCTAATTACTACCGAGCGAGTGGGCTTCAGGAGATGCACTGGCATTGGGTTAGGCAGCAGAGCGTTCTCCTGGAATTAGTGAGTACGAAAGGAATGTGCTGGGAGCCCCCATCTACTGTTTATCTGGGAGGGCCCCACAGATAGGGAGCTTGACAGTGAATTTCTAACCCTGAAAACTAATGATGCCCGCGTTTCCCTGCCTCGCTGGGACTGCTGGCGTATCTCGGCTTACTTCATAGGGGAGTGACTGGTATTTGAGCACTGATAACAGCAATCTTGGTGTTGGGGCTGAGTTGGGGAGGACATTCCAGAAAAACAAATGGCTGAGAAAATAGCTGGCCTGAATGAAGACAGAGGTTCAGGACCTCGTGCCTGCTGCCATCGAGCAAGCAGAGGAACAAGGCACCAAGCAGGGACGGCAGGAACCTTTTCTGGAGGAAGAGCAAACGCTCATAATCTTACATTAAACAGGATCGGCGAAGAGAAGAAGGAAATATGTTTGGTCTCTGGCCTACCATCACACTAAACTTTACTGAGGGATTTTTCATGTCACTGGTGGGCTGCTGGAGCAGAGAGCCTGGGCTACAGAAATCCTGTCTGAAAACACTTGCCTCTGGAAAATCGGATCTATATTCAGTAATGCCAATAGGATAACCAAAAGGAAAAATTATATATTACCCTAAGCTTTCTCTGAACACTATCTGTATCCTTTGTTGACTTTTCACATGTGGCTGTATTTCTCTAGTGTCTAAAAAATGATTCTCTATAGAAAACTCCACACTGACCAATCCTTAATTAGACCAAAAAAATGAAATTAAAAAGCTGCTTTATGTGTTCCCCTTGGGTTAGATGGAACCGAAATCTGTGTGGGAGGGAACACCAAGACAGAAGACCGTGCAGGTTGCACTAAAAAACAGCAAGTACGATATTTGGTGAATGTGTTTCTAAATTCTAGCTTCATTGGTAACTTTTGGAAGGATTTTAAAGAAGTTGTACACTTGTTAGACCAGCATCAAGGGATGCAGTAACACTGTGTACACAAAGACTAGAGGTTGGGTAAGACATGGCGCATGAGCTCAGAGGGTTTTGAAATGAGTGGGTGGGACCACAGCCCAGGCTCTGAGAGATGGCTCAGAGCCTGAATAGATTTTTAACTTTGTGTCATCATAAATACCTTAATTATGGAAAATCAGCTTTAGCAATGTTACATACTCCAGGGTTTCACATTTACTATCTTTCTGAGGAATACTAACACTTCTCCTCTGATGACAACCTACTGTTCTTAGACAAAATGTACAACTGGTTTGGGATTCTCCAGAGGCTGCACATTCCCTGCTTTCAAAGGTCTCCTCCCACCATGGGCTGGCTATGTTCTTTTTTTTTTTTTTTTAAGATTTATTTATTTGAGAGAGAGGGAGAGGGAGAGAGAAACTCAAGCAGACTCCACACTGAGCATGGAGCCCGACACGGGACTTGATCTCACAACCTTGAGGTCAGACCTGAGCCCAAACCAAGAGTCGGACGCTTAACCAACTGAGCCACCTAGGCGCCCCACTTGCTGTGTTCTAGTTCTAGTGACTTGGGCATTTGGTCATAACTGCTTTCCTTCATCACTTTCCAGAGTTTCTCACCTTCTTTTGCTTTTTGGCTGAAAGTGTCTGAATTCCACTGGCAGAGGCCTTGGCAAATGTCAAACAGCCATGTGTTGTATAAGCAGTGGATGGGTTCATGGTGCTTCATTGTCCAAACTATCTCACAGAGGCAGAAGGCATTGTTTTTAATATGCCAGACCACTTAAGTTTAGAGGCAATGTTGTTTTCCTGGAAGATATATAATAAAGACAAAGAAGTGGAGTCAAATTCCTTCTTTATAGCCAAGCAGTTACCTTTTGGTTATACCCATCAATTTTCTTATGTCAATCTTGTTCATATCCATAGTTTGTGCTGAATTTCCTGGAGTTTGCACCCATTTCTTGGAGAGGCTTGGTAAATGTTCCTTTGTTTGCTATGAAGCTCAAACCCAAGGCCAGACATGGTTTATCTGCCACTTGGGCTTAGCACCTTGTTAGTTCTTTATTTCTCTCCATGTCACTGTATACCCACCAACAGAGACATTTCTTAGGCAATTACTCTCTTTCTAGGACTAGATTTGATTAGAAATGCTTGTACATGGGGCGCCTGGGTGGCTCAGTCATTAAGCATCTGCCTTCGGCTCAGGTCATGATTGCAGGGTCCTGGGATCGAGCCCCCTTGCATCGGGCTCCCTGCTCTGCAGGAAGCCTGCTTCTCCCTCTCCCACTCCCCCTGCATGTGTTCCCTCTCTCGCTGTGTCTCTTTCTGTCAAATAAATAAATAAAATCTTAAAAAAAAAAAAAAAGAAATGCTTGTACACAAGGAAACACTGAAGATGGAGCTTTGGTTTCCCTGTTAAAGGGAAGGATATTAGAAATGCCTTGGTCTATACTTGCAATATTCCCTATATCAAATGTATTTATGTTTTCTTCTCAAAAATATGCAAAACAGATATTACATGTATTTGCCTGCTTTACCAAAGAAAATGAGAATTTTAAGTAAGAAAAAAGGGTAGGAAAATTCAAATTGTTAAGAGGGGAAAACATGTTTTGATTATGGATTGGTGGACTGCTGAATTAATTTAAAAATAACTATAATAATAATTTCTATTGTATATTAAGTATTTACCCTCTGCAAAGTATCATGCTAAGGACTTTGTGTGCATGTCATCCCTGGATTGTATGTGTTTTATGTCATTTAATTCTTACAATGATCACAAACTAGGTAACATTATATTTTCATTCTACATATAAGGACACTGGATTTTGAGAGACGACATGACCAAGTAAACAGGAGAGCTGCCTTTGAACCAAGACCCAGCCAACTCTGGAGCCTTCCCTCTCACACCCTAGTTTGGCTGCTTTAGAAGCAAATTACTTAGAAGACATAAAGCAATATGTATGAATAATTAAAGGCATGTGATTTTTGGCCAAAATGAGTTTAGAAACTTACTCCTGGGTAGGGAATTTTATTATTAAAGACATTGTCAGACCATTTCTTTCCTTTGCAACTGGGAAAGTGTTTGAGAAATAAATATTTCTTTTTATCTCACACTTGGATGCTTTTCTTATAGTTTCAAAAAGTATAATTTCCTGTTTCTCTGAGCTGGAGAAAGGAATGGTCATCGGCAGGTTGACAGCTAGATGACTAGGAGAATAATCAGTGGGATGTGGCTAGGCTTCCGGTGACCCCTGAATAGCTGTGATTATAGCAGAGAATACCCTGGTAAACTTCCTGTTCCATGTGCCGTGAAGGCAACCTCTCTGTCTCCTTCCCCACTAGGTTCACTATTTTGCCTGGGAGCATAGCTGAAGCCCCTTCCAGAAGTGCTGAACCAAAGTATCACATTCTCTTTGATTCTAGCTCCCATAGGAGGGTCTCACTTTGTTCGAAATAGATGCATTTCTGAAGAGTTGACTATAATTTAGTCTTACTGATTCACATTTGAAAAAAGGTAGTGTGGTGATGCACTGTTTACATTTGTCTTCTTAACATTTTAAATAATAAAATTGCAAGGAACTTAATATCCACGATATTAAGATATTTAAATTAATTCAAGACACTAGAGTCAAGGAATGCTATGGTGATTGCTTTTATGTGAACATTTGTGAGGTGAATAACCTCTAGTTTTTTTAAAGTTCATTGTTCACTTAGCACGTTTTCTTAAAACAGAAGGTATCTGTATTAGACCACTAGGCAATCTATTAACTAATAAATATTCATATACCAACTGTAAAGTTGGACACTTATTCATTCTTCCCAGTGCTCAGTTTCCTCATTGCAAAGAAGTAGGATACATAAGTCACCAGATTGTTGAGAGAATTCTATATATGATAATGTGGTCAGTACTGGCCAATGATTGGAGCTTGATAAGAGATCGTTCTTAATAGCAATCAGTTTGAAATCCAGAAAGTTCTGCCTGAGAGTAACAGCTCTTTGATTTTGGTCTCAATTCCAGGACCTACTAACTATCTCTGTGACCCCTGCTTCTTCGGCTCTAAAACGTGAGTGACAATTTCCTTGTCTAAAATTTAAAGGATTGGACCAAAATGTCTTCATATGTTTGTTCTAAGTCTCAAATTAACATACCAAAAAAGATTTAATTCAATCAAATAGTTTAATTTAGAAACTAGTAAAAACCAGTTGCTTGACTAAATCCAGTACTTGTTTCATAATTGGTTTATATTGTCCTGTAGTTATCACCACCGTTAAAGAGAAATTGGATGGGCTGGTTTCACGCATGCTCATACACATGGATAATCCTCTTCTGTTTTTTGTCAGTGGTATTTTTCCTAAGGGCTTCGCTCCTTTCAAATTCATCATATTTCTTTCTCTCTTACCTTTTTGGTCTTTTTCACCAAGAAGACTAACTTAAAAAGTGAGTTCAGCATCTCAGCGGATTTTGGATTTGTGATTAATTCTGTGCCCTTGCTCATTTATTAGAAGCCCCAGTTTCTCTCTCATCATCCTTTCCCTCCTGATAGATTTGCCCTCCTAATACTCTTTAACCCTTTGGGCTTACCTTATCTCCTTTGGCTCTTTCACTTCTCTTATCTCTACCCTGTTAGCCTTAACTGATGTAATTTGTTTTCCTTGGGTTTCCTCCTCTTCTGTAAAGACGTGAACACTCACTCTGAATATTTCTCACCTCTTGCATTAGTCTTTGTCACACTTTTCATGAAAGTTCATAGCCAAGTCCCGGCTTTTCTCATAGTTCTGGATTTTCATTCCTCTTTGCAGAGTGTCATATTATACTCAACAAAACAGACTCCAGCGAATTTGTTTTAGATGCTCTTTCTCATTTTCTGATATGAAATTGGTCTTGGTGTAAAATTTTGGCTGAGCAGTTCATCTCAGCTGTGAGCAATATTCTCCCCTGTGACTTGGCCTATACCCTATTGGGCTGGCTAGAATTGGGGAGGATCTGTTGTGTGTGTAGTTTCTGGTCTACCTCTCAGGCTGGTTTTGGGGAGGTCACTATGTCTCTGTGGCCTTCAGTAATGTACCAGATTGGATATGTCACTGTTTTCCAGGTCCAGACATCTAAACATCCTTGAAGACAACAGTTGGGTTCTAAGAGCAAGTCTGAATTTTATTTATAAGACTGCATAGGTAATCTCATTTCCTTGCTTTGAGTTGGAAATTATTTCAAGTCATTGGGGAGTGGAGGTTTTGGATTAGAAGATCAGACTATATATATTTGTATGTGTCTCAGATGAGCAACATTGACAAATATAGGTAATTATATTTAAGATATCCAGTTAAGTTGAAAAATTTTTTCCAAACCCATGGCTCATGGTTGAGATGAGGGGGAGGAGATAAATGGAATCTTGGCCGCAGGAGCATTTGGGAACTGCTGGGATAGATGGTCCCAGAGGTCTCTGCTAGTTCTTTGGTTTCATGAGTACATGGCTCATTTGGGGCAGGCTGGAATTTATCTGAGGAGTAAGCTGTCAACTCTCAGGATCTTGACTCTGTAGTTGAGTGGTGGGATGGAAGGCAGGAGGTTTTGCTCTAAGAAAGGGTCAATTGTCATCCTCTCCTTTAACAACATGCTTGACCTCACATAGGCTAGTACAATCCTTGGGAATTTATTTAATATTCTGGAGTTAAATGTGAAGCAAATGTTGGTTCAAGCACATTTTTGACCTTGTCTTTTCTTTCGATTTTCAAGCTACCAGGAAAACGAGAAACTTTTCTCTCTGTAGGTTTTGTTGATTGTGGTGACAAGAATTTGATAAGTTACAAGGTAACCACATGAGTTACAAGCCTGGAATTCAGTGCCATGTGGTTTCTCAGGATATCTCAAAATTGTTGGGTAAAAACCTTTGACTCATCCATGAAACAAGGTGTCATAGGTTTTACAAAACTGCCTATATGAATCTTCTCATCTTGGAGTCTGAAAAAAAGACAGAGCAAAGATATTCCCAATTTTTTTAATTGTTAAGAAACTGGAATAAATGATCAGATAACAATTAGCTGGTGACCTGTTTATAACATATATTTGCAACATAAAGTCAAGATTCTAAATAATAATGATATGATATAGAAAGTCATTGTATTATCATGAAAATGATAGAATGTTCTATGACATAATTTCCAAACATATCCCTGGTAATTAAAGAAAGTATATGTCAATGGTATAATGAATAGAAACAGAAGTGAAAGGTAAAAAGGAAGGTATTCATTTAAGTACCTATTGCCATAACATAGAGGTTAGGAGTAAGGAAGGTTAGGAGTAAGGAAGGCCCTGTAGAGAGAGTGGCTAGGTATGAATCCTAGCTTCATGACTTACTCATTGTATGACTTTGGACAAGTTACTAATTATGTTGTGCCTCAGTTTTCTCATGTGGTAAAAGGGGGAATATATTAGCAATGGTGCCCACTTCATAGATTTGTTAGATTAAAATGTACATATATATAAAGCACTTAGAATAGTACCTGGCACAGAGTACACACTCAAGAAATATAGCTTGCTAAGTCTATGTACATTTTTGAACAATCTAAAGATCTACAGATCTACAATCTATAGAAACTACAGATCAATGATGAAATAAAATGTTTTGGGGAATAATTTTTAAAAATTAACTATTTCTGTGGGCACCACCAGACTCCCCCAGGCAGTCATATTTGAAAATTATTTGTTGAACAACCAATATTTTGTTAGGTTAGCCAACACATTTGATTTAATATAGAGAGAGATTTTAATATTGAACCAAATTTGTGTGGAATCATTTAGCTCTTGCTTGCAACAGCAACATATGAATACCAACATACGACAGACATTATGAAATACCAATAATCAGAGTAAAACTAAAACTTAATTCTCTGAACCGAAAACACACCAACCTAAGAACATATATAGATATCCAGGTTTTCATGTACTGTTGTACTTTCCCTACAATGATTTTGTAAGCTGTAAATATAACTGTGTTTTGTTTGTTTGGTTGGTTTGGGTTTTTTTTTTTTAAGTTTTCTTTATTTAAGTAATCTCTACACCCAGTGTGGGGCTCGAACCCACGACCCTGAGATCAAGAGTCACATGCTCTTCCAACTGAGCCAGGCAGATGCCTCAAATATAACTGTTTTAATTTGAGGCACACTGTGATTATAATCATCTTCCTAGTTAATCATATAAATGGACTTACTGGTTACTATGGCTTAGTGCCTGGAGTTACAATTTGCCCTACATGTTTCTATGACTGTTTTGGACATAACAAAACAGTGTGCCTCAAATCATAATGATCTCCATTTAAGGTTTATATCTGACAGATAGGTATTGGTCATCCATTCCTTCATTCAATATAGGAACATTGGCTATGTATCAGGCACGTGGGAATATGGTAATATGTTTGTAAATAGGAAAGACATTCCCTGCCTTTATGGGTCTTACAGTTAAAGGGGAAGACGGACATATCAAAATTTTATAAGCAATCAGATAATTATAATGCAGATATATGCTGTGATGGAAAAGTCCAGGTGCTATGAGGTTTATATTCATAGAGGTAGGGAAAGGCTTCACTGAAGAAGTGACTAATTTGAGCCCTGAGGGAGGATGAGAAGTTAGTGAGGTGAAGGGTGCAGAGCAGGGGCAGGGCAGAGGAGAGAAAAGTATATGAGGAATGGGAACAGCATGCGTGAAGGTGTGGAGGTGAGAAGGGACCACAAAGCCAGTCTGGCTGGCATGTAGCCAGTTGGGAGAGTACTCAAAGTGGGGCCTTGAGGGCTATGTTAAGAATTATAAATGGTTCTAGGGGCACCTGGGTGGCTCAGTTGGTTAAGTATCCAACTCTTGATTTTCGCTCAGGTCATGATCTCAGGCTGGTGAGATTGAGCCCCCTGTTGGGCTCCACACTGGGCACGGAGCTTGCTTAAGATTCTCTCTCTCCCTCTCCCTCTCTCCTTCCTCCTCCCTGCACAGCCCTCACTCACTCTCCCTCTCTATCTAAAAAAAAAAAAAAAAAAAAGGGATGTTTTATATAGAAAAGAATTTTAAATGGTTCTAGAAGCAACGTCAGTTACGATGGGTTCTAAGTGGAGCTGGATATCATCAGGTTAATGATTTCTAGAGGTCGCCTTGGCTGTTGAAACAGATTAGAGGCAATGGTAAGAAATGAAGTAGGGAGAAAAGTAAAGAAGCTATTTCTACAGACCAAGAACAAGACTTTGGGGACTGATTGGATATAAATAGAAAGGGAGGTGTCAGGTTGACCCAGCTTTCTTCACAAGAGTCTGAGGGGGTGGTGATGCCATTTACTGAGATGGGGAACGTTGGTGCAGAAGAAGGCTTGGAAGGTTCCATGTACATGTGCTAGTGAGAAGCCCACATGGAGCTGCAGGGCGCACAGCTGAGTGTGGGTCTAGATCCCCATAGAGGTTGGTGAGTGGCCAGATAGTATAAGGTCTGCAGTGTCTGCTGGGATTACTTAGAAAGTACTAAAGGACCTGACTAGAGAAGTTTTACTGGAAACGGTGGTTTGACAAAATTGACAAGGTATGGTAATTGAAGTTAATTATGACTTTATTGTTTGCAAAAGGATTCAGGACAAGACACCATTAAAGAGCAAGAAAGGAAAACTAAATTCTCCTTTCTACAGTTGTCCATTTTCAAAGACAGGGGTCAATGCTCCTATTTCTTATCTCTTTTTTGTAACACATTTTCATTCTGACCAATTTATTTTGTGGGTAATTCTAAACTTTAAATGTGAGGCCTACAGTGATTTAAACTGCATTCTAATGTTTTATTCCCTGTTACATTGCTATATAATTGCTGCCTTGCCGCTTATGTGGAGGTTATACTTTCCAGATTTGAGGGCCAGGTTATTGGCTTCCGTCTATTTACTGGGGTTTCAAACTCAAATACAGGGCCAGGCATGTACCTAAGCATAGTCAGGAAAGTCGTGGGAACTGTGATGCTAGCTAGCACTTGCATGCCCATCTAAAGGGTCAACCAATTCTCAGCCTCAGCTGCTTGCTGGCACCATGCTGAGGCATGGGCCTCCCTTCTGTTGCCCTATCGCTCCATTTTAAAAGGAGCCAGATACTTGTATTTTCACACGACCTCTCCTGATTTTTAAGATTGTTGCAACTAAATATATATTTTTTAAACACTCACAGCAAGGAAAAAGAAACAGAAAGAAGCAAAAACCTTGTCTGCTGGAGTGATTTGGCTTCTGGGCAGTCAGTTGGCTCACGCTCTTTTAGTTATTTTCGTACAGCATCTCATTTATTGCTCTAAAGAGAGGTTACTCATCAGTACAGTCATCCCACACTCTGCCGGTGGGTAACATTCAGCGCCCCATCTCTTAGAATGTTCAAAGTTTTTGATAACTCTGTAAAACAAACCTCATCACATTCCTCCGTAATCAGGAATTTTTACTCTGTTGAAAACACCTCGGTGATGATGAAACCTAAATGCCCTTACAATCCATCGCTCTTGGGACTGACTATCAAAAGGAGGCCCACCTGACTGCTCCAGCTCAGCAGCACTCAGCAGTGTGGGTCTCAGCCAGGCCTCCTGGAGTCCCCGGTCCTGGGAGCAGGAGTGCTTTTCTGCCCCCCCCCGCCCCCCCAAGAGCTGCACTGGGTGTTGAGGCACTTTCTTCCAAAAGCTCATAAAACAAATGTGTTTTTTTTTTCATAATGTTTTCAGACTAAAAAAGAAATTGCACAGCCCAACTCTTGCTTTAGGCCAATTTGGAAAAATTGCTTTCACCTTTTCCCCTCCTGTCCTCCTCCTCCTCCCCCCGCCCCTCCGCAACATGTTCTGGTTTTGGTTCCCTTCACGTTAGGAAAGTGGCGATAAAACTGTGTATCTTACAACCCACCAGCACTTGACTGGTACTCCAGAGGGTCACGGAGTAAATAGGTGTTTGATTAAATGGGTGTCTGAAAACCTTGGAAGCCTTTGAAAGATAGTGTCAGAGGGCTGGCCTTGTGCTTCCAGGGAAGCTTGTTGTAACAGGCCATGTCCTTTCTCCTTTCATCAAATTACGTTAATGGCTTGATAGCAGTTCTCAAAGTTTGTTTAGGGGAACGATTGGAGTGAGGTTTTGAACAAAATCAAGGCTGTTTTTCCCTTCTTTCTGAAGGTGATGTCTTTAGAACTTGCTAATTAGAGAGCAGAGCAACAAAGAGATGCCTGAGTCATTGTCTCCAAAGCTAGTAAAACTAAACTCTGAAGAAAAAATATTTTTTTGGAAATGCTCACAACTTAGTCACTCTGTTAAAACACAATTGACATAACCTCTTTTCCTTTCAGGCCTCTCCTGAAACAACAGTTAAAGACATGAGTCAAGCTGAAGGCTCATTCTCCCCGGTTTGTTGGGCATAATGGGGTAATTGCCCAGACTGTCATTAAACTGTTTCCATTTTGATGATTGATTCTAAAAGTCTCAAGGTGGCTCCAGAACTTCTTTGGACAAGTCTTTGAATCATCTGTCTACCCAAAGCACAATTTCGCCAACAACAGTGATTTATTTTTAAAAAGGGAAGCGCTGATTTTCCTATTGAACAAAAATCTCAGCTTGGATTCAAAAGATCTGGGCTGGAAATCTGGCCCTACTCCTTATTAGCTGTGTATCCTTGGGCTCCTTATCTAACCTTTATGAGTCTGTTTTCTTACTTATGTAATTACTCATATAATTCCTAACTGACAGGATTGTTGTGAGAATTCAATGAGGTAATCATTTTGAAAGTACCTAGTCCAGGGCTTGGCCCAAATCAGGTGTTCAACAAATGCATATTCATTGATTCATTCATTTATATGCCAAGCAAATGATATTTCTCGGGGTACGTGGGCACTCTTTGATCTTAATGAGTATCATCAGCTACAAAAAGAAAAAGAGATGATTCTTTGTATTTCGATTTCTTCCACTTGAAGAGATTTCCATCAATATTGTAAGGAGTGTCCTTCCCCAAGAATCATCCTCCCTTCCTCAGTGCTCCATGCTTCTGCCTTCCATTTGCTCTAAGTGTTTATTTTGTTTTTTTCCATCTTAAAAACTACTGATAAATGTCAAATTAGTTTTTATATTCCCTGGAGATGTATTCTCTTCAAGCATATACTCTCATTTTTAGGGAAGTCATTGCATCAGCATGCCTTTTGGAGGGTCTTCCTCTGCTGACCAAGCCTGTCTTGGGAATGAGTTGTGCCATCATCCGTGGAACCTGGCAGGATGGGCAGCTGTCCAAGCCATACTCAGAGAGGCTGGTTTATTTTCTCTGAGAGATTTTCAGGGATGCTGGGGACAAACTCTTCTAGAATGTCCTCAAATGTTTCATTTTCCTGAACGGCACAAATGGTTTCTTTCGTAAGTTAGATGGTTGTTCTAAACCTATCCTGGTTGCCGAGGATTCAGTTTAACCCTTGTTGTTTAATCACATTTAGTTGAATTTAAATACATAGGATTCCTAGGCTCACTTTTCTACTGATATTTTCTATCTCAATCTATTCTTATTTGGTACTTTGTGTTTCATGCTCTAATTAGTTGAAAGTCACCGATCTGTGGCCCTGTTTTCTTCTCTGTTCCCATGCCCCTATCTAAGTGGACACATAGGCCAGGGTGCTTCTATTACCATCTCAAGTGGTGACAGTACAGGGTATACTTTACTGCTTCTTGTCGTCACTCTGCAGGAGTCATTATGCTTGTGTTGAACTCAGAAATCAGATTTCAAGGTGACAGTCATGAGCTTTAGAGTTGCTTATGGGCTTTTAGTTTGTTTTTGTTTGTTTTTTGATCTTCAAAATCTCCTCTTAATTTTATTTTCATTATTTTCAAAATTCCTGGAGCCATTCACTCATGGATCTCAATTCTATATAACTTTTGACTATGGAAAAAGATCTGGAAAATGAATACAAAACAGTGACTATTTTAAAAGTTATGTATTTTTTTTAAAGTAGAGGAAAAGAAGTAATATTTCTGCTTTTATTTAATAACTCATTTCTATCCAGGGATTCTCTGATGTATGATGACATGTTAAGGACACATCACAGATAAGTCCAAGCACCATGCATGGAGAAAGAGGGGAAAGAGTTGGACTACATGTTTTCACCTCTCTCTCTACCCTGTTAAAAAACCTACCTATAATTTCTACAGTAGTTGGGGGATATTTTTCTTTATCTTTACTTTTGGAACAGGGCAGAAGTAATACAGTACTAAAAAAACAAACAAACAAAAATGCCATCAATATCTATCTAACCTTTTGGTAACCACAGAAGTGTACGAACACTTCTTGAGAACCAGTTATGTACAAGGCACTGAACTGTGGTTCAGTGTGATTCAGGGTACCTATGGTGTTTGAGGGCAGATGTAAATATCTAAATAATATATAAAACTCCCTTCCAAGGCAGTTGGTAACACACATGTAGGTAACACACGCCATCTGAATTCTATGAAGGTTGCAGTGGGAGGGATATAAGAGGGTTGCCCCTGGCTGGAGAGGTTATTATAGACTTCTGAGGGCAAAGAGAGCTGAGGATGGGTAAGAGTTTGATGGGCAGAGATAAATAGATATTCCAGATAAAGTAATAGAATTGTCTGGGTAGAAATGAATAACTGAATGAAGAACAAAATGAATAATTTTTTGATAGCTAAGAAAATGAATTTTATATAAATGCCATGAGAGAGTTTAGTGTTGCTGCTCTAATATAAATTTTAAAATTTCCATGGAATTTATACTTAACCATGATGAAAAGTTTCATACTACCAAATGCACAAATACAAACAAATGTCAGATGATGCAATCCAGATGATCAATCCAGGCTTAAACTGCTTGTGGTCTTTGGACAAGAAGAAGTGTTCAAAATCAATGTAAAAACCTCTGAAATTCAGCCAAATTCCTCTGAAAATCCTTGCTCTCTCTAGGTTCTGGGGTTGAAGGAAGTTTTGATTCTGGACATTTTAATCACAAGATAATTTTGCTCATATCCATGTCCCCTACTGGGTAAAAGTTGACAAATCCTAAGGGAGATATATCTGGTGAGAGAAGAGCTGTGTCATCCCTGACAGTTTTCTTTTAAACTGAGAATACTCCTCTGCCAAGGTAGCCAGGCCACATTCCATGGGACTAATGCTGCTGCCTGGTGCCTACAGATTGGTTGGCATTGCAAGGGTTAACATTCATTAGAATCATCACAGCCATTCGTTGAAGGCTGCCCACGTGCCAAGCATCGTGCAAACACTTTGCATGCACCATTGTGTTTGCTGTTCCTGGTGATGCTAGGAAGGTATGGCCATGCTCATTTTACATATTAAAAAAACAAAGGATGAGAAAGGTTAAGAAAACCACTCAGGGTCTGAACAGATTCATACTCATCTTGAAACCCCACAAAGCCTGTGTTCTTTCCATTTGGGATTGTGACAATGCTAAATAGTTCATTGATTCAGAGAGATATTTACACCTGCTAAAGGAAGGTCTTATTGTTAAGCAAACAAACAAATCAACCAATAAGTAAATAAAAAGCACAGCCATTTCATTTTCTTTATGTAGTGTTCCCTAAAAGTCTTTCATCAGGAGTCTCTTCTTTGAGTGAGGTATGGAGAGCTCTTGGCCCTGCTAACAAAAAACATACTTGGTGTCTGATTGCTGAGGCTGGGACCTCCAGTACTATGTTAAATAACAGTGGTGAGAGTGGACATCCCTGTCTTGTTCCTGACCTTGGGGAAAAAGCTCTCTGTTTTTCCCCATTGACAGGGTATTAGTTGTGGGTCTTTCGTACATGGCCTTTATGATGTTGAGGTATGTTCCCTCTGTCCCTACTGTGTTGAGAGTTTTTATCATGAATGGATGCTGTATTTTGTCAACTGCTTTTTCTGCATCTATTGAGAGGATCATATGGTTCTTATCCTTTCTTTTATTAATGCGATGTATCACATTGATTGATTTGTGGATGTTGAACCACCCTTGCAACCCAGGAATAAATCCCACTTGATTGTGGTGAATGATTCTTTTAATGTACTGTTGGATCCGATTTGCTAGGTTTTTGTTGAGAATTTTTGCATCCATATTCATCAGAGATATTGGTCTGTAACTCTTCTTTTTAGTGGAATCTTTGGTTTTGGAATCAAGGTAATGCTGGCCTTGTAGAATGAGTTTGGAAGCTTTCCTTCCATTTCTATTTTTTGGAACAGTTTGAGAAGAATAGGTATTAACTCTTCTTTAAATGTTTGGTAGAATTCCCCCTGGGAAGCCATCTGGCCCTGGACTTCCATCTGTTGGGAGATTTTTGATTACTGATTCAATTTCTGAAGCTTTCTATTTTTTTCTGTTTCAGTTTTGGTAGTTTATATGTTTCTAGGAATTCATCCATTTCTTCCAGATAAAGGAGTTGTGGTGATATATATATGGTATACACACACACACACACACACACACACACAGGAATATTACTCAGCCAGAAAAAAGAATGAAATCTTGCCATTTGAAGCAATATGGATGAACTAAAGAGTATTATGCTAAGTGAAATCAGTCAGTCAGAGAAAGACAAATGCCATATGATTTCACTCATGTGTGGAATTTAAGAAACAAAACAAATGAACACAGGGGTGGGGGAAGAGAGGAAAACCATAAAATACTCTTAACTATAGAGCACAAACTGAGGGTTGCTGGAGGAGAGGTGGGCAGGGGATGGGCTAAATGGTTGATGGGTATTAAGGAGGGCACTTGCTGTGATGAGCACTGGGTGTTGTATGTAAGTGATCAATCACTTAATTCTACACCTGAAACTAATATTACACTGTTATGCTACCTAACTAGAACTTAAATAAAAACTTGAAGCTACAAAAAAAAGATTTAAAAAATGTACTTGGGAAACGCTTTCACAAGGCAAAATGTGAGACCATGCCTTAGGGGAGGAGTTAGCTTCCGTTCTCTGCGGGTGTTTGCAAGTAACACCTGAGAAAACTAACCACACCTACCCCCAGGGTTCTGCCAAATTCCCTGGGCAGGTTAGCAGATAGGCTGTTTTATTTGCAAACATTTTAATTCGAGGAGATTTATTTTCTAAACCCTTTCATTAACTATCCCAGAACTGTAAGATAAGGGAGAAGAAAGAGAAAGAGGGAGAAAGGGAGGAAGAGGAAGATGAGGAGGAGGAGGAGGAAGAAAACAAAGTCAGATTGGTTGGGGTCATCTGAGGATTTTTGAAATTCCTTGGTTTTGTTGATACATATTTTCCATGCAATTCTTTTTCCAGTAATAATGTCTAAGTTGTTAAGAAAGAAATTTGCAATAAAATGTTAATTTTCCTCTGACATTTCTTAACCCAAAACTTGTCTCCAGGGCTGTAAAGCACAGTGTCCTACTTATATCATCATCAATCATGTCACATGCTGTTTATTAAATGATCTCTTATTAAATTTATTAAATTTAAGCATAAGATGTTAAATGTTATTTGTCAAACTGATGAATCCTAGTTTTCAGCTCAATACATTGACGATAGTATATAGGAGACAAAGATAATGCTGAATTCTAAGGCTTTTACTTGGGCTGGAGCCTTAAACTTTTCTACAGTAACAATTCTTCTCTTCAGATTATGCATAGTCATCTATAGCTATTGATGTTTCCTTACATTTTTAAATAGTAAAGTCATGTTTATGTCATTGATGTATGCAAATACCATTCTAAGTATTGGCTGCAGATGCAACGCATTTGATGCATTTGTGGGGAAAAGTAAACATTGTGTGTGTCACTCTGCACTTCCCAGGAAGACAGCACGATGCCCAGAAAATGCCCTGCATTCATTTTTGTATTTGAACTTGTCATTACAGAGGTCACGTTGCCACATGAAGTGCTTAAACACCACTTTAACCAGATATTGAAATAAAACATCTGCATTCAGAGTTCTCTAAATTAATAACAATACTCATGTTTAAAAAAACAGTAACTAAGTAAAGACTGGTAAGTCATTATTAAATTCAATAGAAAATTACCCAACTAGCTGAGAAAATTAGAGAAAAAGTACTACCTCTTCTAAGCCCTATAGAAATAGCACTTGAATATCCAAAGACCAGAATTGAGGTATTCCATACTAAATATATTTTTCTAAAAAAAGAAAAAAAATTGAGAACAACAAGATATGCTTCCATGTCAAGAATAAATTGTTTCACATTTACATGTGTATTTAGCAGGTATGTTAGCTCTTTGGCCAAAATCAGGAAACTGTGGGTTACAAGTAAAGCATGTGTTGGATGAAGAAACTAAAACCACCGAAAGGTATTTCCATGGACTTGAAAAATATTTTTGAGGGAAACATTAAAAAATATAGCTCATTTGGACGAGATCCTTTTGATTTTCAGTTTCCTTTTTTTCCAAGTCATGGAATAAATTCTTTGATGGAACATACCAGGTTTGCACAGGCTAATGAAAAAGCCACATATACTTTTTTTCTTTTTTTTTTTTTAAATTTGAGGCAAAACTCCTGGTTATGTTGTTCAAAGAAGACAAGAGCCTTGCAATTAGGTTCATTAATGTAAGTTAGGGTCTGGTTTCCTTTACTCGTGGCTTCTAGAGGAAGATCGAACTCTATCCTCATCTAGTAAAAATATCAGTTTATAATGAAAACATAACTCTTTGATGTATTTCTTTGTAGGATTTGCTTTCAGAAACTTTTGATGCTTTGCTCTATCTCCTCCTATTAGTGCTTTTATCTAACCCCAAAAAGTCACCCTCCAAAGCAGACACTCTGAAGTCCCACTGGGCTCCCATCAGTCCAGTAGAGAGGGCTGACATGACATATTAGTCTTAAATCCAAAACATATGTTTGGAAAATGCCTAGTTTCCTGGCAATAATTAAGAATGCTACTTGGCAGATTGGCAGCCACATAAAACAATCATTAGTAAATCCTATATTTATTATGTTCCCATTTTATGGAAATGAAACCCATATTACAAATATGTATAGGAAACCGGACCCAAAATGATCACAGGTAGAATCAATTATTATGAAGATGAAAAGAACATCCATAGTTTTTTCTAATTCACTTTGCTTATCCCAAAAAGGTCTCTTCCAAAAGGAGCCACATCAAAACATTTAAAATTTTCTTCCTATTAACTTTTAAAACCATCTTGGATAAATTCCCTCATCAGTACTCATTTGTCAGCGTGGCTCACTGAAGAGTTCTGGTGTACAGCTAATGAGATAAGATCTTGTGGTCACAGGAGACTTTTCCTTTGTAAATGTTGGGGAAAAAATTCCAGACACATAAAAAGCCACTTCAATTCTTTTACGTTATATTGTATTTATTATATTATGTTATGTGAGACTATATTATATATGTTATACACGCACATACACATACATATTTAGGGATGCTTTGCACTAAGAACACACATGTCTAGCTATGATTTTATTAAAATACTGAAGTAATTCTGAACCAGATGGAAACCATCCACTGCCCCAAACTTCCCACATGTAACTCTTGTGTTTTCCCTTGGAACCCATTGGACCTCCTGTGTTGTACTGGTTGTTACATATCTTGAAAATCACTTCTGCACACAAGAATTGCCTCCTGTGCGTCACGTGACCTATTCACACACGAAGTAAGGAGACTCTCTCATCTGAACAGCAACACAGTCTTGGTGATGAGGAAGCCGCATGGTCAAGAAGGCTATGAAACCAGCCAAGCAACAGCAAGTGGGCAAACACACCAACATTATTTAGTTATTAGTGAATACCCTACAAAATGCCTTGACATTTCTCCCCTAAAGATATAGATAAATGTAGACTGTACCAAAAAGCAGCAGATAGGTTCCAGCTCAGAAGCTATTGGAAAAGCGACAAAGACCATGAGGTGTATGCGGACCCCAAAACACAGCTGGCACACTTTTCCATGGTGCATCTTTCATCTATAAAATGAAAAAGCAAAAGTTTCCATTCTCCATTTGACTGGTTCCATGTGAAATAAGCCAGTCCATCTAAGCAATAGCATTGACTTTGTTTTTTAAATTGCTGTCTCTCTGAAAGAAAATCTCTTTGTTACAAAGTTCAAATTCCAAATAAAACTGAGATGGGGAATTCAAGAGTCTCTAGAGAAAATGTTTTAAAATTAGAATCATCTTAGAAATATGTTAGGGACTAAATATGACACGATTTTTTTCCCTTTAATCTTTAACTTTTTGTATTTTTATCTTCTCATTTGGTAATATTTTCAATTTAACTTTAGAGTGCTTTCAGCCATTTAAATAGTAGTTTGTACATTGGTAAACAATACTAGTTTTACCCTTTCATTCTACATATATTTATTGATTCTGCTTAGGGGTTTTACTTGACTTTGGTAGGATATCTTTACAACTCTAGACATAAGTGCACTTTAATAAGAAATCAGTAATTAAATTTAACAACCATATATTGTGCTCAGTATTTTGTCACATCATATGTATTCATTAATTCAATTGAATTAAAGTGGTTTGCCATTTACTAGTGGTTTCTAAGCAACCCTTTGTGAGTTCTTTTTTTTTTAAGATTTTATTTATTTGTGAGAGAGAATGAGAGAGGATGCGTGCGCGCACACGCATGAGTTGGGAGAGGGACAGAGGGGCAAGCAGACTCCCCACTAAGCATGGATCCCGGTGCGGAGCTTGTTCCCAGGACCCTGAGATCATGACCTGAGCCAAAATCAAGAGTTAATCACTCAACTGATTGAGCCATCCCTGAACCCCACTCTTTTGTGAGTTCTAATCATGATTTGGAGGCTTCAAGGGAAGTTCATTGATAATTATATTGATTGCAGTGAATGATGGTGGTGGTATAATCTTGTGGTTAAACGCAGAAACTCTGAAGGTAAAAGACAAGCAAAACAAGTTAGGTGTACTCCTGACTTTGCCACTTACTAACACTATGACTATGTGGAAACTATTTTAACCTTTCTAGGCCTCAGTTTCCTTAGCTATAAAATGGGGGCTTAAAGGATTAAATAGAATGATGCATGTGTCTGACACAAATAAATAAATGGTAGTAGTGGTAATAGCAGTACATTATTATCATAAACTATGAAGACAGATATTCAGAGAGTTAGGATAGCAAGTTTCTTATCAGATCAGGTAGAAACTGAGTCTCATATCCAGAATACAATCTCAACACTGGAAAGTTTTCATCAGCTCAGACGATATATTAATTTTGACTCTTTCTTTTAATCACCACCTCTTCACCCTGTTGGTGAAGGAGGGATTCCTTCCCTGGGGTTATGGGGATGGCCAAACACACAACGCCCGACACTGAACAGATGAGATCAACAGGAGTTTGTTAGTCACATAGACTCAGACCCCAGGGCAAGAGGACATCACATGTCATGAAGGGTCGCATGAGGGATGCACTCGGGAACAGAGTGATAAACTAAGGGCTGCAGGAGTTTCAAGAGGGTGAAGGGTCTGGTTTCCACAGGAGATGATTGACTTGTTTGAATAATCCCTCAAACTGGCAGGAAGTTGAAGCCCATTACTCAGAAATAAGCAGGCACTGTGCCTGGTCCCCTTGATAAGGAAGGTCATATGGCTAGGCAATCTCATCCATAGGAACAGAGCGTGGAGGGGAATTTGCGATTAGGCCTGAGGATTGCACCAGATATCAGGGCAACACATAATATTGGGCTTTAATATAGCCCTCATATTACATTTCTTCTCCATGATGTCTTTATTTGAAAAAAAAAAAAAAAAAAGCCTGAAAGATACTCAATTTAATTGACTAAGTACTGCTAGGTATAGGAGTTTTAAGATCTGCTGAGATCATTCCTCTAGGTATTGCTAAATCTCACTGGTGGGATGGAAAATATCATCCATGTCTACATCAACATACTTCAGAGTGAAATGGAGACTTGGCCACTCTCCAGATATATTGGGACAGGGTAAGATAGCTGGGTCAGAGAATACAGGTCCACAGATAGGCAAATACTCTACTTCTGTGCTGATTAATTCAGATGACCCATCTACCAGGGTCATTCTATGATGACATGTCCAATATTGATATCACTTTATGGTTTAGAGAACAGACTGCCAAATAATACTGCTCTCCTTTATCTACTGAGGATTCTACTTCATGTGGCTGCCCAACCAGCTATTTCTAGATGGCAGAAGAACAAACAGCTAATTGTTTTCTCCATTTTGGTATCTCATTACTCTAAAATGTGCTTTCCCATAGGGAATAGGCTCTGCTTCAGTGAGTCAAAGGTTAGGTATCCTCATTATACTATTATTTAGGGAGACATCCAAGAATAACCATACTTTTCCTTGTGACCAGCACAGCATCAAAGTCACTTCTTTTATCAAATATTTCCATTTTTAAAGGATGAAATGTTTTGAATGGCTAAGATGTCATTAGATATTCATTTTTCTTGTGTCAGTATTGTTTCTCTTGGGTATATGAATATGGGGACATTTTGATTTTTGTCCCAGAACTCTTGAAAACACAGTGTTTAAATCTTAAGTACAGAAATTAAATTCTCCAACCCTCAACAGTTGGCCTTGAAGCTTCTGTCAAAGGATGAACCCAGAGCAGCTTGATGGGTCTAGGCAAGTGTTTACAGTCAGCACCTCATAATTCAAAAGCCTAGAGGTTATTCCCTTTCTGGTTTTTTTTTTTTTTATTCCTCATGAGATAGGGCTTTAGTGTTTTACATTTTCATTAGTATCTCCATCATAGATTTTGTAGGATACATGAAAGAAGAAAGAATTTTGAACCATTAATTTCACGATCTTAGCAGCCCTGGCAAAATTTAAAAAGAGAAAATTTAAAATAAAGAATGATGTTGGATTATTGTGGAACTCAGTTACATATTCTTACCCTCCCCATATCATATACATCTGATAGAACTGACTTTATGAAATGGTGTCATTTACAGAATGACATGTGGCATATAGGAAAAGGAAAGAATGTACATAGCAATTTGAATAAATTGCTTATATCAACTGATACTAAAACAAATCAGAAATTAAGTTTTAGCATCTACTATATACACAACATCAAAACATAGGTGATCAGCTCTGTAGTTAAGTATGTATCATTTCACTTAACTTCAAAAATTTTAGAGTTACCTGACTAGCTATACAATCCAATTAATTTCTTTGAATCTCAATTATAATCCAAATGACAGTCTGTAGGATACTATGAATTAATGAATAAACAACCCAAAGAGCATGTCTTAAGAACTTAAATATTAAGAGCTAAACTAAACATTGTTTTCCAGCCCATAAATGCAGTAAGATTTTAGATAAACCAAGATATTTAGATATTTTTAGATAAAAAATCAAGACAGGCCTCAACAAAAGAAAATATTTTTAAATTCTAGAATGTAGACACTGTAATGTAATCCTTGCTTCAATCATGAACTAACCAGAAGAAAAAAAATTGGAGCATTTACAACAGAGGGGATTTAATGTAGAGCTTGATTACATAGGTGATGGAGAATCTGATCATTTAAAGGGGATGGTGAGGTAATCAAATTTTAGCAGTTGCAAGAAGTCATTACCATTGATACGCTAAAGACATTTAGGAAGGAAGGAAGGGGTATTAATGATGCTGATAGCAAGGGTCAGGAGCCGGCATCATAGCCATTGCAGAGTTGCCACCAGATGCTGAAAAGAAGAGAAGAAAGATTCTGAATTTTTCCTTCTGCTGTCTAATCTGTGGCTATGCTTCTCATTGGCCAAATCCCTTTGGAAACGAGTTTATATGATGCTAGGAACATGGCTTGCAAAAATAGTGCAACTCCCCTGCTCCATCTCCCCTCACCTCCCATTCCTGCAATCTAGATCAGAGCAGGAGAAGCATAGCAAATGGCCTGACACCATAAGAGCCTATGACTGTCACTGGCACAATTTCGATATTTTTCTGTAGAGTCTAAGCAATCAAGAATGCTTTCACCAACATGTGAAAGTGCCTAATTATGAGTTCCTTGTCACGAAAAGTATATGGAGCCAGTTATGCAAATCTTGGGAACTATTTTGCAAACTCAGTTGTCTTAAAGAAGATATTGTGATCAGGGGCACCTGGGTGGCTCAGTTGTTAAGCGTCTGCCTTTGGCTCAGGTCATGATCCCAGGGTCCTGGGATCGAGCCCCCCATCGGGCTCCCTGCTCCGCGGGAAGACTGCTTCTCCCTCTCCCACTCCCCCTGCTTGTGTTCCCTCTCTCGCTGTGTCTCTCTCTGTCAAATAAATAAGTAAAATCTTTAAAAAAAAGAAGATATTTTGACCAAGTCATGTCATATGCGGGGGACTTGATGTAGGTCTATACATTATAATAATGTTATATCATGCTAGTGGTTAGGAAGGGAGGATATTATATAAATAAAATAATAAATGTAATGGTTTTTCTTTATTAAACATGTATGTGTGTTGACCATGATCCAATGCTTCTGAAATGTAGGAAATTCACTATTGTTTCTCTATAACATTTAGAGTTGTACTTTACAGATGATCTATTTATCATCTTTCTATTTACTGAGAGTTTAGTTTTTTGAGATCCTTTAAAGTCATTTTTATTGCACCTCAACTGCTAGAAACATTTCTTTAGGTTCAGCATGCAGCATTTGATAGCCTTTTACTCAGCTTCTTCTTGTAACTGCAGAAAGATATTGCTGTGATGTGGGAAGTCCAAGCAGGTAATTTAAAATAAAAACTTGTTTGGAACTCATGACATATTTAGTACTTCAGGACAGGCAAATGTGCAACTCTACAGTATTCTTTCCACCACTAGGACACCAGACTGCCACACATACACAGAAATGCTCTACCATGGGAGAGAGTTAGCAGATGCCACAAACAGAAGAATCATAACTCCAAGGATTGTTTGGTTAATTTAAAAAGTTAGATAAAATCAGGATTAATAAATGTCTCTGTGTTAAAAGTTTTATTTAACTTTAATATACATTCATTTGCCAATCTTTACATGGAGAGTTAAGGCCTTTGGATTGAGCTGAATGGAGTTCTCATGGTTTTACTCCTGGATACTTTACCAATAATATTTTATCCAGACTCCCAATCTCCCAGTCAAAGCTCTTGTTTATAGCTGAGTGAAATTTAAAGACAATTACAAATTATTTGAGGGTGGAAGCATTCTAGATTTTTTATAAATTTTCCATTTCTTTAATAGTTATTTGCACATATCTAATTTTTGCAATTTGCTTTTATCAGATCTTTCAAAGATTTAGTTTTCAGAAAATAAACAACTTTCCCTTCACATCCATGTTTCATTAATTTATTGATATTTAATTTACTTACATACATGATAAAATATTAGGCATAACAGTTTTAGCGATGAACACGATAGACTCATGGTGAGCATACAACTTCATTGGTGGGAAGGAACATGCATTAGCAAACTAGAGATTAGATAGCATTGGCCATAAATATTCAGTGAGCTCTGTGGTTTGAGTAGGTATGACTTATAAAAGGAATGGAGACACAGTTAAGCTAGTGAGTTCCCTAAAAAGGCTTAATGAAGGTCAACAAATAAAGTTTCTATATAGACATAAAAAAAGACATAGAAACCATAAAGCAAGAATGAATACTATGAAAAATAGTATTTCTAAAATATAAGCTTTAGTATTTAAAATAAAAATTCACTGTAGTTCGGGGTGCCTGGGTGGCTTAGTTGTTAAGCGTCTGCCTTCGGCTCAGGTCATGATTCCGGGGTCCTGGGATCGAGCCCCGCATCGGGCTCCCTGCTCGGAGGGAAGCCTGCTTCTCCCTCTCCCACTCCCCCTGCTTGTGTTCCCTCTCTCACTCTGTCAAATAAATAAATAAAATCTTAAAAAAAAAGTCTTTAAAAAAAAACTCACTGTAGTTCAAGGCATTAGGAATTAGTGTATTCGAGGTACTAAAAATTAGACACAGCTAAAGAGAGAATTTGTGAATTGCAAAATAGACAAGAAAAATTATTCAGAATGTAGGCAGAGTAAAAGAGATGGAAAATATGAAAGAGAAGATAAAAGATTTGAGGACAGAATAGTAAGGTCCAACATACACCTATTAAGGTTTCTGAAAGGAGAAAATTATAAAAATAAGAAGAGAGAATATTTGAAGGAATGAAAGAATGGAGGTTTGCAAAATTGAGAGAAGACATGAGTCTTCAACTTGATGTGTTATACTGAATCTGGAGCCAGATAAATACAAATGAATTTACATCTATAATAATAAGTAATAAATTTAATGAATCTGAAACACAAAGAGAAAAATCTTAAAAGCTGCCAGTGATAAAAATTAATTACACACAAGGGAATATACCTGGACTGACAGCTGCCTTCTCATGAGCAACAATAGATGCTAGAGCCCAGTGGAATAATATCTTAATAATGTGGAGGAAGAATAAGAGTCAGCCTAGAATTCTATACCCTGGTAACCATTATTTAGGCAAAGGATGACAAAGGTAACTGTAGACAGATTAAAAAGACTATTTATAGGACTTGTTAAGGTAATTAGTAAAATATATACTTTTCTAAGAAGATCATTTTTAAGCCCCTTCTCCTATCCCCTAAAAAATGTGGATAGTGAGAAGCAAAAATGAGCAATGAACCTAGAAAGTATATGGGTAAATTTAAGTAAGCACTGAGTATTACTAACAAGAAAAGTAACAAAAAATAATGACCAGGGATTTAGTGGGCAGAATAATGCAACCCCGCTCCTTACAATGCCCTAAACCCAGGAACCTATAAATATATTTTCTTACATAACAAAAGGGAATTTGCTGGTATAATTAAAGTTAAATTCCTTGAAATGAGGAGATTGTCCTGGATTATTTAGGTGGGCCTGATCTAATATTATGAATCATTAAAAGTTAAGATCTTTTCTGAGGTGCCATGAGAGAAAGAGATGCACCAGTTGTAGAAGAGTCACAGAGAGATGCAATGTGAGAAGGACATAACCTGCCATAGTTGCTTTGATGACAGAGGAAGGAAGACAGGAGCCAGGGAATATGGTGGCCTCTAGAAGCTGGAAAAGATAAGGAAACAGATTCTCTCCTAGAGCCTCCAGAAAGAAATTAAGCCCTGCTAATACCTTTATTTTAGCCTAGTGAGACTTGTGTTCAGCTTCTGATTTATAGAACTGGAAGATAACACAATTGCATTGTTTGAAGCTGCTAAGTTTGTGATAATTGGTTACAGAAACAATAGAAAACGAATATAGGGATAAAAAGTTAGAACTAAAGGCAACATCAAGAAGAAACAAAGAAGGGAATAGAAGAATTCAAATATTCTAAATCCCTTGTAATATTTGTGAAGATTATCAAGATATTGAATAATGTTAGATTTTGTTAAGTGGGCAAGTTAAAAATTTAAGTAAATACCTGACTAGATACTCAGATTGGTCCTCCTATTGGGGGAAAACCTAAAACTTCTATATGAAATAATTAAATTTTGTGTTCTTAAAAGCATCAAAAAGCTGAAAATATAATCAAGATCCATGAGGCCAAAAATCTAATCCCAGAGATAAGGGGAGTCTTGAAGCAGTTTTGCTTTGAGATGATCTCTCAAACCTCAGTGACTTACACTTTATTTTCATTAATTTGTACAACGGGGTTTAAAAGACATAGCCCAGGCCTTTTCAAGGTGGGAGGCCACTAGGAGATCCTCTGCCGTTAAGGCTTGGACTTTAAAAGGCTCCCTTCATGGTGAAATGGTAAACAAAAAATAAATCTCTCTACCCTGCCACATTCAGGGAAAGTTGCTTCATTCCTGTATAAAGCAAGGGGGGAAATAAAATTTGCCTGGGATTTGTATTAATAATTTGCTCCTCACATGAATTTTCAGCCCATATTCATATCACTTTGGTGATAAAAACCAACAAACTCCAAGCTGTAAATTTAAAGTGGTCCCACACATTCAAGTAATAGTGACTGATAGAACCGTGTAGAGGCAAAACTAAATCTTACCTGCAAGACTGAACCTTAGTCCTGGGTTGCAAAGATTGCCACAAATAATTCTGTAAAGAAAATGAGTAGCTCCTGGTCAAAAATAACTAAGCAGAGAGATGAGGCATCATGGGCACACACAGGCAGAAGTGACAGAAAATAGAAAGAGAGCTGCAAAGACTTTAGATACTAGTATTTGCAGCCACAAATTATAAAATAATAAATCTTGAAATGAGGGCATAGGAAACTACCAAAACTAACCAGGCAGCTTTGAATAAATTATAGCAGAGTGAGACCTGAAGAGCAACCAGAGGGCTTTCACTCATAAGGTCTGGGTCTTATAAGGGTTCTGTTAGCAAAGACATGGAGAGTAGTACACATTCACTGGCTTGCCCCAGAGCTTTGTCAACTGCTGTAAATCACAACATAATCCACAGGGAGCTTGGTTATTTTGATGTTCCATGGAATTTCACACTGGTCACTAATATCGATGACATCACAGTAATTAGATATTCTAAGCAACAGGAACATAAAGCATCTCATAACATATCTAACAAAGGATGTGCAAGACCTTTATTGAGAAAATAATAAAACATTATTGTAAGACTTAAAGAAATAAATAGAGCAGTATACCAGGAAGAATCTATATTACAAATACATCAACCTTTCCACATTTTATCAATAAATTAGTGTAATTCCTATCAAAATTCCAGAAGGGATTTTTGTGAAACCAAAAAGTTTACCTTAAGATTTATATGGAAGAATAAAGGACACAGAATACCCAATAAAAATTGAGAAAAAATGAGTCAGGAATTACTCTACCAGGAAATAATTGAAACAGTGTGGTATTAGTATACAGGAAGACAAGTAGGCCAATGGGCTGAGAGAGAACTGAGAAACAGACCCATCCATTATAGAAACTCATTTTGTGACAGATCTGGTATTACAAAGGAGTAAGAAAAAGATGGCTATTTAATAAATTTTATAGGGACAACTGGCCACTGATAAAGGAAAATGTAAATTGGATCTTAAATCCACAGCATATACAAAAATTAATCTAGACGGATAAAAGACATAAATGTGTAAAGCAAAACTTGAACATCTATAGAGAAACAACACATAAGAGTATCTTTATGACATTGGATAGGAAGAAATTACTTAAATAAGACACAAAAATTAGAAGCAAGAAATTGGTTTAAGTGACTACATTAAAATAAAAATTCTATATCACAAAAAAAACACAATAAATGGAAAGATAAGTAATAGATCAGGAAAATATAAGAATATAAAAGCAAAATACTAATGTCAAGACTATATAAAAATTCTTCCTAATCAACTTTTTAAATAATAAGCAAACAACCCAATGGAAATTGGTCAAATATATATTTCAGGGCAGTTCACACACACAAAAATACAAATGGCCAATAATATAAGAATAGATAGTCAACTTCAGAAGTAATTAGGAAAATGCTAAATAAAATAAGGCATCACCTCATATTTATCAGACTGGCAAAAATGTAAAAGTCTGAGAATAAATGGTGAGGGGATAGAGAAATAGAAACTCTGGGATGTGTATATTGGCGTAACTGTGGAGAATAATTTGTTGATGTCAATGAAGAATATGGTGTACACACTCTACAGCCCAGCCATTTTTCTCCAAGGTGTATATCCTAGACAACTCCCTTCCTGCATAAGGAGACACATTCAAGCCACTTAAAGTGTACATTTACAAGCATGACTGTTCTTATGGACTCTTGAGGGATATTAATATAGAAGATTACCATCTTCGTCATCATGATTATCATCCTAAATCTGGCCTTTATTTGCAGAAATTCCCATCACACTGAGTACAGTAAGTGAGACAAAGATTACCTTTATCTAGGAGGACATGAAAATTGGCAAGTGCACGCATGCACGCATACACACACACACACACACACACCCCATAAAATTATTTGACAAACTCATAAACTATTTATGTAATGAACTCCTAAGTATCAGTGGTAATGGAATACAGACCTGGTACCATCCTGGAGAGGGCGATTATTATAAGACCCAGACCTTATTTTAGCCAATAATTTCAACCTTCTTTCCTGTCAATTTTTGTGAACCTTTCATTTATTGAAAACTCTATTGAGTTTATTACTCTAGTCAGTCTGAGGTGAAAGATTGGAAAAAACCAACAAAGAGCTGAAGAATCTGAGGTCATCATTTTCTTGGTCTAAGTACTTAGCCACTTTAGGGTGAAGGAGTAGGAGGGAGCTATTGTTCGCACAATGTGTTCGGTTTCCAATTCTCTAGTGGAAAAAAACTACTCCAAGTCTCATTTACTTTGCAGTGTCCATCAGGTTTCTCTTTCTGCAGATCTTCTGAGTGAATAATTGAGCTTTTTAGTAATAATATTATTGAATTGGGAAGGAAAGTGGATGTGCTGAACAATGATTATGAGGTCATGTTTATTAGCTATCAACCTACAAAACAAATAGTCCTTTCCAAATGTTCTGCAGAGGGGTTTGTAGTCTTGGTAACATTGGATCAGGAAAGTTTCCCAAAAGCTCCAAACTCAAATATTGGACACATGTGTAGTCTTGGTAACATTGGATCAGGAGTTTCCCAAAAGCTCCAAACTCAAATATTGGACACATGTGTAGTCTTGGTAACATTGGATCAGAAAAGTTTCCCAAAAGCTCCAAACTCAAATATTGGACACATATATAGATCTGTGAACTATAGCTATGTAAATGCAAATAACCACAAACCACATGATGCAGAGATTAAATCAATGATTCTCTTCAGCACACAATTTCAGGACTCCAAAGAACTTTCATTCAGCCTCAAATTCTCCCATCACTGGATTGGCTGATTGCTGCGATTGTACTATTAAAGATCATTTTTTATGGTGTAAGAGTTCCCTCACTGACAAAATGTAAAAATTCTCCAGGAAGTGAATGCATTAAGCATCAGTCATTTAAATCATAATGGGAATGAGGATACAGGGCCACTTTTACCTTTAGTTTACTAATAATTTTAATTTTAAGGTCTTTAAAACTCAGCTATCATATGTATTCAATAATTGCATTATTTGAATGAGATCTAGGAGAAAATTCTTGTTAGGTTTTTATTTTGTATATCCACACCTCAGGTAATATTTCTATGTTTGAATCTACCTTCCATACTGGAAATACTAAATAAGAAATGAAAGTGTATATTTATGGGCTTAGTCCCAGGTTTGTGTGCACATATGTTCGTCTGTTTATAGCAATTAAAGATCATAACAATTACAGTTAGTAGAGAAAGGTGACTTTTTTCCCTTTTAGTAAAAATTTGATTAGGTAGAATATGTGACAGTCATTCTAGATAATCTTATTTTCCCAATAAGCTTAAGATTAATCCCTTAAATTCTGAAAAGGTAACATATTAAAAATAAAAATCATTATAAAATAAATGTTTACCTGAATTAATATTAGCATTCAATTTAGTTTTTATTGAATTTGGGTTTTTAAGCCTTTATTGCCTGTCAAATTTGAAATATCTTATAGGAAATGGAATACCTTAAAATCTATTCAGTTTTCAAAACAGAAAATAATATGGGAGAAAAACCAATCATGTGTAATATCCCCATTTAAAACAATCATGGTTAGGGGCACCTGGGTGGCTCAGTAGGTTGAGCGTCTGCCTTTGGCTCAGGTCACGACCTAGGGTTCTGGGATGGAGCCCCACATCCTCATCCTGTCAGGCTCCTTGCTTAGCGGGGAGTCTGCTTCTCCCTCTCCTTCTGCCCCCTCCCCGCCACGCATGCATGCTCACTCACTCTCTCTCTGTCTCAAATAAATAAAATCTTAAAAAAAAAAAAAACAATGATGGTTAGAATTTTGCAGTACTAGTTTATATTCTCCCAGTCTTTTCTCATAGGCATATGTGTTTTTAACATAGTTGTAATCAAAATGTAAATAAAAACTTTATACTGATTTTTCCTGAACCTAATAAGAACAACTTTCCATGTTTTATATGGGCTTTATATCTGTAATTTTAATTAACACTAAAATATTACAGTGACTTACTTAATTTTCTTATGGTTGAATATATAATATTTAAATGCCAATTTTTTGATTTGTAAATGGTGCTGTTGTTAATCTCATGAATGTAGCATTTAAAAAAATCTAAGATAGATTACAAGAAATAAAATTCTGGGTCAGAGAATGTGAGCATTTTTAAAAACTCTTGATACACACTGTCAATGTGCTTTACAGAAATTTATTTTTACCAATTTACACAGGTTCAGTATTGCACTGAAATTACCATTATCTTAACAGAGTTCACTAAATATAGTCTAATCTTTTTCTGATCACTATTATGAGTATCAGTGATACGTGTAGGCACAAAGAGTTAAAATGTCACAAATATCTGAAGAAAGTCTGGAACTTGATAAAAGCCTTGGTGATGGAAAGCAGTTTTTCTTTTCTTTTTTTTTTTCCTTGTTTCCTTTCCTTTTCATGAGGAGGAGGGGTAATACCTTTTCTTTTTCTTATTAAGGTGGAGTGAAGTCTGGCAGATGAATGACTTCTGGTCAATCTATTAAAGACTGTCTTGTTACAAAACTAATAAGTCAAAGCTGAAGCAAACTCCCTTTAGATTTTACTTTCATCCCCTAGAAAATCAAATTATGTCCTTCCTTGTTGTTATCAATGTGTTTTGATTTGTGGGCATCATTAAAAATATAATCTATGTTTACTAAGCAACTCTACTGGATGGCAGGCAGCTCTCTGACAGCTTGGACCCAGAATTCAATCCTTGGTTTGGTGATGGAGCCAGACCCTAACTATATTTCTCAGTATGGTGCTGTCATTGTATTATAACAGAACTTTTGCTACATGGTTCTGGTCTTTGGTAAGGCTAACACATGCTCTTAGGGGCTTCTGATCACTAATTGGGACTTTTCCTCCTGATCTTTAGAGTTTCTTTAGTCCTTTGAGCATTAGATTTCTTTATCTCTACTTTCTACCCTTTCCTGAAGAAATGCTTGCTGTCCCATTTTTTTCTACTCCACAGGCTGCCTACCTAATCCCCTGTCTTCAAATCCCAGTTCCATCACTTACTAATGGCATAATCTTATACAAGTTACTCAACTTCTGGCTTAGATTTCCCAGTGTATAAAATAGAAATAATATTCCTTATCCTATAGGATTATTTGTGAGTGCAGAAGATGCGAGTCTCATTCTCTAGCCTAATGAATGCAAGAAATCTAACTTTATTTGCTATAATGTACATTGATTTTTTGCCTTCAATTTTTGCGTGGCCTGGGGTGAATTTTAACCCTCTTATGATTGGACCCACTCACATCAGAACTGGGCAAGATTACATGTTGCTTGGAAAATGGGGAGGGCAGTATGGACCAGTAGTCTTCAGAGTTGCGTGACTATCACGGACACCTTCTATGTCTAAGCCAACAGTGGTGCCTGGAGACACTAGCATTCCCCTCTTGTGCCAACTTTAGGATGCGGTCATCTTTGACAAGGCCAGGGACCCAGTTCCTGTGGTCATCCTAGATGCACTTCAGAGCTATTCCTCTGCTTTGGGTGCTTTTGCCCTGGAGAAGAGCCCTTGGTCTTTCTTCCTTGGGAATCACAGACCTCTCCCTCCTGCCCCAACTGGTGTGTGTGGTGTGTAGTGTTCAATTGCTGTTTTGTCTGGGGGGGAGACTTTCACTGAATCTTTTTGAAACCATAGCTAAAATAATATTAAGAAAAATGGGTTTAGATTTTATAAACAAATATAGAGTCTTGCTGGCTGCCTCTGCTTTCTGCTCTTCCCTGAAGAAATGACACACAGAGCTTGCTAACTTGCTAACTTGCTAACTCCTGAAAGGAGACAGGGCAAACACAAAGAGAAAGAAAATCCAATTATCAATAATCTTAAAATATTATCTAGCCAAATGGGGATTTAATGAGATTCCTCCTCCCCTGCCTTCTCTCTGTATCTTCTATTTTTTTTTTTTTTTTTTGCTGCTTCTTATTACAGGCAAAAAATGGTAGTGGGAGGGGCAGAGCGGTCTTTTATAACCCTCACAAGCCAATCATAATTCACCTTTTCTTATGAGTAATGAACTGACCAATCACAGTGTCTGGATTTTGGCTCTTTTCTGCTATCATTATTAGTTACTGAAAATTCAGGACTGTTTCATAAGAAACATTTGCTCATTTTTCTGGCTACTTCTGGGCCTGGAATTGTTTTAGCAGCCTGAAGGTCCCAGGAATCTAGACACTGGGAAACTGGGGTTTTCTGTGTTAAACCTCTTCGTGTTTTCTCAGGATGAATTGACCAAAAGGTTCAATGTAGTACACCACTTTTACTCTGTGGGTACTTAACAAATACTTGTTGACTAATTGGCAACAATTCCTGGTCTACTTGTGGGAAAATGGGGAGGTAAAATAAATTAGTCAGGCCACCATGCTTCCTCAGTTACCCAAGGGAAGAGTTATTAGTGGCTACACACAGTAACTGAAAATAGACATCTGGTCAGGAAAACCTGAAGAAAGAGGGACTACTGGGGCCACTTTCAGTAAACACTTACACAAGATATTTCAGTACTATGCGAAGGGAGTGTTTGAGGTAAGTTTTCTTTGGAAATCATTAGAAAAACCCCTTATTACCAACAGAGAGGTTATTGAAATAGGAATTACTAGTTTAAAATACGATATCAGAGAGCTTTCTCTTTTCCAACTCAGTACTCTTTCTGCTCTAACAAATGGGAGGCCGCTCCATGAAGTAGCCAATCTTGTTTTAAGGAATTCAAAGCAATATTCAAGGAATAATAGTCAATGCTTATTTGTTTGTTTGACAACATTAATGCTGTTATACTTGAGTACAAATTAAACTATAGCTAAATGTAAGCTAACGATGAGTTTCTCTTAGAGTCTAGACTTTCCATTATTTTGGAAGAATAGGTGAACATATGTTCCTTTGTATGCGTACATATTTATGGTCTCTGGATAGAAAGCCTTTTTCTAAGATGAGGATCTTGCCCTGATGCCTTTAGCCAACATTTGGGGTTCCAGCCAAAAATCTCAGGAAAGTTGACAGCCTGGTTTATCCCTGTAGGGTTAACCCCATAAAACTTTAGAAGTATTTATATCGGCTATACAAAAACACCTCTTCTATCTGAGGGAAGTCAACCCTTTTCACTTAACTTGAAAAAAAAAAAAAGTCAAGCTATAACGATATGAACCACCATGTATGAAAGATCACCTTTAAAATCATCTATAAATGCTAGACCTCCTGATTTCCACATGCATGTGTAGTTCATGAATGACGTGCACTTTATTTCAGTTTATTTTAGCTTGTACAACAACCAGAAGAGCTGTTCTGGGGTCACCAGCTGCCTTCTGCTCACTCCAGCTGATCAATAGTGCTAAACAAATGAGGAGGGACAGGAAGAATGGAAGGGACATCACTTGGAGGAGGGGTGAGCAGTATGACTAAAATCTCCACATTTCTACAGTTCGAGGAAATGTTTTATGCCAATGCATGGTTTGTGTCAATCAAACATATAAAAGTTACTGTGGCTGCATAAGGCCATAAAGATGCACTTTTAAACTCTTAAAAATAAGGTACCATAATTACATCTTATAGAACTGTGTGTCCCATGAGTCTCTTTGCTATTTTTAAGATACCCATGGTGAATGAGGTAAAGCAAGGGGGAGAGAATGGGGAGAGAAACTCTTTGAGTTCTATGTGCAGAAAAATGCAAAAGCTGTCCAAATTTGCATGTAGGATCTCTCTCTCTTTCTCTCTGATTTATTAACTTTAATAACTGTGGGATCTCTCTCCACTTTGGTTTTGAGAACTGAAGTCATTTCAGTTCAAGAATATTTTTTCCCCTGAAGTAATCTCTGGTGGTGTCAGTCATCTGGGAAAATGAAACAGTTTTATTTCTTTTAACCCTTAACTAACATCCTAGACATTTCTGTTTTGAAATTGAACTTTTGCGCATTTACCACAATGGTGCCTTCTCAGCAGTAATAAACTTAGACATCAGAAATGTTTGTAGTTGGGGTTACTAGTGTTACTGAATAGCTCTAAGGGTCTCATTTTGGAGAAAGAGACCCAGGAGCAGTGGAGATGAGCAGAGATGCTGTGGAAGTGATAGGACCAGGCAGTCCTTCAGCCTCTGTTGCTTAAGGAGGCCAGCCGATCTGGAGTGGGGCAGTGTCCTCTTTCTGAGCCAGAGAGATTCCATGCCTGCCTCTCTCTGTGTTGTGCTTCTTGACTCTCTGCACATCTTAAGTTTGTCCAAAGCTTTGCTGGGCAAGAACAATGACCTAGACTCAGGAGTTTATGAATTATGAAGAAAGCATTGGCTTTGCCTCTATCTAGTGATGTCCACCAGACACTTTCCCATGTTAGTTTCATTTTATCTTCTGAAAACGGCTAAATTAGACTAGATGATTATAAAACAACTTTGAACAAATCTTCAGGTTCCAGTTGAAGACAAGTGTGTAGGAAGGCCCAGTGGTGGCTGGAGATGCAATGCTCTATGTGATTCCAAATGTATGTATCTCAGTGGAGCAGAATTCTCACTCTGAGTATTAGCAAATAGACTTAATCAACACAGTCACCTGTCCATCAGAGAAGGTGTGCATATAGGACAACACTGGTTTGATGCTACTGTCATCATAGAAAGGCTTTGGAAGTTATGATTCATCTAAGTCATGAGAAATTTCCACAAGTCAATTGGATCTCACTTGTATAAACAGAAAGAAAATGGAACAGTAAGAATGTAAAAGTCCATTTAAATTTAAGAATTAAGTGAACAGCCTTCTCTGAGTTCACCAGGGATGAAGACAACAAAGGGTATAAGAACAACTCAAGGAGTTAAGTTATGAAGTCCCTGCCATAAAACCCATCAGTGTCACCATCAGGAAGGAGTCTAGTGGCATTTCTGGTCATTCTACAAACTCAATTGAATAAGAAGGGGCTCCTCAAAATTTGCTCGGTAAAACCTAATTGTTTTCTTAGTAGGTTGGAATCTTTTAAGTAAAGGATGATTTGTAATCAAATATAAAAATGTTTAAAAGAATCAAATATACAGTATCAACATTTTGATGTTTAAAATATGTGCATATATTTAATAATTTATATACTTACAATATGTAAGAGAATTTACTTGTCAAACAGGTCAGTTTTTAAAATTTTCCATTTACAATGAATAACTGAGTAACTGCTTTAGACCTGTGATTTTAAGTTGAAATTTTACTAAGTTTATATACAGTGTTATTTAAGAGAAGGTAATTCTCATCATTTCTACAAATTTAAATCATTAAATATATGAGTTATGTCTATACTTGGGGAAGTTTTGTTTGCTAAGTCAGAAAAAAAGAAAGAAAATATATTTTCAAAAAAGAAACCAAATATATTAAATGTACATAATGAATTTAATATATTTAAAGAAATTTTATTACCAACTTTATAAATTATTTAAGGTCTCTTAAAAGTGACTGCTGAACATTTATTGGACTTATAAATAAAATAATAAGATTGCAAGCTAGACTTAAAAACTTAAGTAAAAACTAGATTTTGGATTTATAACTTCAATAACTCAGATAATAATTTTAAAGCTAAAGAAAGCCTCATAAGAGTTTTTTTGAAGTGAACAAAACACATCCTGAAGAAATCTTCACATTTGACTATTAATATAGCTTAAACTGACTTAAGTCTAATGCTGAGTGTTTAACCTTGACTCAAAAAAATGCATATTTTGTGAATCTATTCCATGCAAATTATATCTCTACTTTAAAGCTCAACTCCCATCTTCCTTCCCCAAAGGCAGAATAGGCTGCATTGCTATGATCCATAGATTAGCCAGGTGGCTGCTATTGAAAAGCATATCCCTTTTGAGTCTCTATGGTTTAAACAAAAAAATTCCTCTTTTGCTGGTATTTAGTGAGTGATTCTCTGGGACTGGAGGGGTGGGGAGTCCCCAGGCCATAACTCAGGAACCCAAGTGGTTTTGCCTTATGACTGAGTGGTCTGGGTCATGCATGTCCAAGATCAAGGTGAAGAAGGGAACCAAAGAGATTGTGCAAGAGGCTATGAAAGCAGAACCTGGAAGGGCACATGCCACTCCCACTCCCTCTCCCTCTCCATTGGCCAGTGTTAGTCACATGGTTAGGAAATGAGCCTCTTTGTCCTGGAGGAAGAAGAAGTGGTTTGGTATTCACATGGCATGGTCTCTGCCATACTTCACAGGTTAATTTGCTCCTCCAAAACAAATCCATGATATAAACATATCATTTTCATAGAAAATATTGATTGTGATTTGGGTGGAAGGAGATATTTCCACAGCAATGTATATAAATGAACAGAAGAACTGGCAGTGAATTTTACCCCCTTACCCTGAGGTGGTCAAGCTTTTAAGTGTTGGTTCTGTTTAACACAGCAACAAGTGCAGGGGAGACTTGGCAGTTATGTGATTAACAGAGGCATTCTGAAAGGATCCCAGGCCACACTGGGTAGTTTGGGATTTGGGTCCCCTGGAAATACCCTATTTAGTTGTCTGTATACCCTAAATTTAAAAAATCATTGCTATGTTATCTCTTCATCTTATGTCCAGTAAGTCCAGGCTTAATCACAGAATAGAGAAAGTAAAGATTTTCCCCAAATGCCAGTGTATGTTTTGGAACTAGTTTTCTAATAAATCATTTAGGATTGATCCAACTATTTCACTTCAGTAGAACTACTCCTTTGACAACAAAACAGAAAAGAGGAAAAAATTTCACTACATATACAAAATTACTCATTTATTATTTCTTTCAATAATAGTATCTATATTATGAATGATTGGTTATTTTAAGCCAAAGAAAAATTTGCTTGACTTTTCCATATTCTTTTTTTTTTTAAGATTTTATTTATTTATTTGACAGAGAGAGACACAGTGAGAGAGGGAACACAAGTAAGGGGAGTGGGAGAGGGAGAAGCAGGCTTCCTGTGGAGCAGGGAGCCCGATGCAGGGCTCGATCCCAGGACCCTGGGATCATGACCTGAGCTGAAGGCAGACGCTTAAAGACTGAGCCACCCAGGTGTCCCAACTTCTCCATATTCTTAATCATAAGCATTATTAAACACTTACTATGTGCCATATTATTAAGCATGTATTTTGGGTCATGCATTTTCATGATTTCCGAACCAAATTAATGGTCTGGATAAATCAAACCCAATTCTACTTTTTTTCTGATTTATATCTAAACACTTTCTACATATAATTATTTCTTGATTTATTCACCCATTGTAAAAGCATTTTATGTATGATTACTGGGTATCAAATCCTGCAAAAGTCAATATGAGAAAACAAGAAAAGTAGTCCCTATTCTTGAGAGGCTTCATTTCAGAAACCTCAGAACTAAGTGCTCAGAACCAAAATGACCCAGTTACAGCCCCAAATTATCTGTTATTCTAGAATGTAGGTTGGCACAATAGAATAAAAATATTTGATTCCTAGTCCCAATTTGGGATACTTTAGGCATATTAACTTGGGAACTTGTTCTTAAACAATTTAATTCACTAAATTATGTCTAGGAACATTCCAAACAGGCAGCAGAGCAAAACTTCAAAATATCCAACAGGAAAAGAAGTTTCTACATTTGTCGTAAGAATTTCCACATTTCCAGAATCCATTTGTAATAAAAAGCTCTTGCAACTATCAAGAATCCATTCACTTGAGCTATTTCACTCATGTAAAAGCCATTTATGGTTGATACTTCAAAGTGTATTCTTTCCAGTATTATTTTAAAAATGAGAATCATTCTGCATTTATGGCTATATCCTGGCAAAAATTCTATAGAATAAGATGACAGAGTCCTCTGAAAGAACAATTGTAAAGAATTTTAAAATTATGCACTGGTTATTAGTCACTCCAATTTTCTGATTGGTAATTTTTGCCAAGGTTAATGATTTTGTTACAAACCTAATGATCACAGGTTGGTGATATCACATTAAGATAGCACAGTAAATTCAAGTGTTGGTTTATTTCTTTGTGCCCCAAACACATAGCAATGATAGATGAACTTTGAAAAAGAAAGTAAATGAATAGTCAAGCTCAAAAATGAGACCAGTATCACTGTGGACCAGAAATGGAACAATGCCCAAACATAGAGCAGATGAGCCATATCTGCTGGGTTCCAAGCCCAGAAGGAAGCAAGAAATAACAACCAGGAGTCCAACCAGTGTTGACTAAAAGGGACCAAAACTGCTCTAAGGAAGAGGAGAACAGAGCCAGATCTATTTTGTATCTTTGAAATCCTTGATGATGTAATAATTTCTCAAATTTCTTGAAAAATGTGTTGATTTGATTCAGTATTTTTTATTATTTTGATAGGGAGAAGCAACTTTAGGGGCTTCTAGTTGACCCTTCCTCCAAAAGTAGCCATTTCTCTGCAGGTATAGGAACTAATATGGGCACTCTACACATACCTGGGTATGTCTCATGCAGTTAGGCATTCAGGCACTGAGAAAATATCCTTGGGGTGGGGTTCAGGACCCTCTGGATAGACCTAGATCAACAATCCATTTGTTACTTCACTTCCATGACTGTTGCACCATCATGTGATTTCAGGCCCCTAAGAATTAGCAGCAGTTCAGAGCCAGTATCCAAAACTTACTGAAAGCCTGAAAATGTCTATTATTCCAATGCAAGTCACCCTGGTAAATAGTTACAACTCATTTTGAGAACGGAGAGGAGGAAGATTCATGATACCAACTTCTGGGAATGTAGCTGAGTCTTTCTGCAAGCAGACGGCCTTCCCCTTCACTCAAGTTTCTGGATCTGTGAATTGGCTCAAGTCTGAGAATTGAGTGAGATGGCTTTCTATTGTGCTGATACAGACTCTTCACCAGACTTACAGTCTTTTTACTTATTAATATTAAGTAAGATTTGCATAGGCTGTCCACCTATCTCAATCATAGAGACACCATAACCAATTAACCCTACCAAAGCTTTGTGTGAATTAGACTATTCTGTTTGCTACTTCAGCCCTGCTTCCCGTTGTAGTAACCATGCACACCAGGTTTCTGGGGGTTAATTGCTGCTGACCTCATTGAAGAAAAGATCCATTATCCCCAAAGAATTCAGGAGGACTTTTCCAATGTCAGCCTCTGACACTATTATCCATAACTTGTTGAGAAGGGTCACTACAGAGTCTATCAAAGATGCCAACTCTCCTTTTTCTAGTGTTATCTTTCAAAGTCTGGGTGAAACAAATGTCTGCTGAACCCACTAGAGAACAGAGTTAGGGATGGGTGACCAGGTTCCCCTTAATAAATCTCCAGGATTATTGCCTACCTATGCTTATGGTTTTCTTTTTCTATAGCTTATCAAGGAAGTTGTAGGATTTCACCCTTTATTTCTTTACCATGGGCCATCATTGATTCTAGGTTTCAATGAACCAATCAAGAAATCTATTAGAGACTAGGTCTGAAAGCAGTGAACGATGGTGGTGTCTTTAGGACAGTCAGCTTTCCCCGGCAAGAAAATTACTCCAGTGGGTGTCATTACTATTCTTTAGACAAAAGAGGCTAATGACCTCAGATAGGAGAGAAAAAGCTCTCCTAGTGAGAAGGAATGTTGGTGGGATTTGGTGATTCAAGTTACACAGTTTCACCAATATCTATCCAAATGTCCTAAAACCAATCCTCAGAGTTCCACTATATGTGGATCAATGTCCCAACTTTAAGAGGCATACAAGGTTGTAAATTCATCAGTGTTGTATTGGTCACCTGAGTATATACAACCTCAGTTATTAGAAATCTCAGCCATGGAGCTATAAGAAATAGGGATTCTTTCACAGCAATTAAAGAAGCTGTCTAGTTTTCCAACCTGTGTTTTAAGTTGTAAATTTAAATAACAACTTTTAAAATATTTTGTGTCCTATGGTATGGTCATAAATAGGCAGTCCACTCCACAGTTCTACATTTTATTTCATCTATAATATCCTATTAAAATGCTAAATGGTTTCTCAAATTTTTAACTTTAATAACTTGACCCTGACAACTACTGATGAAAGGTTTTTAATATAAGGGTTTTATAACATACACACAAAAAGTACACAAATCATGAAAGACCATCTTGGCAAATTTTTACAAAATGAACACACCTTTGTTATCAACACCCAGGTCAAGAAACAGGATGTTATCAAAATACCAGAAGCCCCACAAACACTGTTTTAGTCAATAAAAAAGATAAAAACTGTCCTGACTTTTAAATGTATAGATTGATTTTAGCTATTTTTAAACTCTGTGTATAAATTAAGTATGCATATTTTAAAATTAGCTTATTCCTAGAATAAACCTTAGTTTCATTTGCCAATTTTCATTTATGGTTTTTGTATCTATGTTCATAGGAAAAGACTAGTTTCTATTTTTCCTATGTTTTGTTGTCCTACTGAAGTTTTATCATCAAGATTATGCTGGACCTATAAAATGAATTGGGAAATATTCGTCCTCTCTTTCTAATATCTGCAAGAATTTGGATCAAACTTTGTTTTTTCTTCCTGAAATATCTGGAAGAATTCATTAGTGAAGCAATTTGATCCTGGAGTTTTTCTTTGTGAGATTTTTGTCAATAAATTAAATTAGTTTAGAAGACATGGGATGTATTAGTTTCCTGTGACCACATAACAAATTACCATACACTTTATGGCTTAAGAGAACACAAAATTATTTTTTCACAATCTTGGAGGCCAGAAAATCCAAAATCAATGTCATCATGGCCTCATTTCCTCCAGAGACTCTAGTGGCCAATCCTTTCTTGCCTATGTCATTGGATCTATTAGGGTTCACCCAGATAATCCAGGATGACCTCATCTTGAGATCCTAAATTTAATAACATATATAAAGACCTTTTTTCCAAATAAGTTTATACCAATAGGTTCCCTGTTGACATACCTGTTTGAGGGGTCACCACTCAACCTACTACATAGGGCTATTCAGATTTCCTATTTATTCTTATAATTTTATATATTTGTCTCTTTATTCTTATAGTTTTAGTAAATTATGTTTTTCAAGAAAAAATCCCTTTTTTCAAAGAGTTCAAAATATATTGATATAAAGACATTTATTATCTTTTTAATTTTGTGAAGTCTGTACTGATATTACCTTCTCATTCCTGTTATTGGTAATTTATATTTCCTCTCCTTTTTTCTTCATTAATCTTGCTTGGGGCTTATCAACTTTATTAATCTCTTCAAAGAACCAAGTGCTGTCTTCACTGATTATCTCTTCTGAACTTTGCTTCCTATTTCATTGACTTCTATTCTTATCTATGGTTTCCTTTCTTGATATTTCATTTTCCTTTTCTTTTTCTAACTTCATGAGATGAAGCATGAATAATTGATTTTAGTCTTTTTAAATTTTTAAATTTCTGTTCTTTAGTCTATGCATTTTCCTTAAAGAATTCATTTGATACCTTTCTCTCAGTTTTAATATAGTATACATTAATAATCTTTGATTTAGACCATTTTAAATTTGTATTGTAGTTTCTTTGTGGATCATGTGTTATTTAGATATATATCATTTAGTATTTGAGTTGTATGAGAGTTACTGGTCTTTTCTTTGTTATTTATTTTTAGTGTGATTCCATTATATTCCAAGAACATATTCTGAATGATTTTTCTCAGATAATTTTTCTTCTGTCTAAAAATCTTCCTTTTCAAAAAAAAAATATGTATCTTCCTTTTCTTATTTCTTTTAGTACATGCTTACCACTGGCAAATCCTACTCTTTTTTTTTGTCTGGAAATGTATATTTTTAAAGATCTGTTTATTATTTGAGGGAGGAGGGGCAGAGGGAGAGGGAAAGAGAGTCTTAAGCAGACTCTGCAATCAGCATGGAGTCAACTTAGGGCTCAATCCCATGACCCTGAGATCATGACCTGAGCCAAAACCAAGAGTCAGATGCTTAACTGACTGTGCCACTCAGGCACCCCTTTCTGGAAATATTTTTATTTTACTTTCATTATTGAAGGATATTTGTTCTGGATATAGAATTCTAGATTGGAGGTTATTTTTTCCCAGTATTTTAAGGGTGTCATTTCATTGCCTTCTATCTTCCTATTTTTTTTTTTTAGAAGTCAGTTCTCATTTATTGTTGCTCCTCTGAAGGTAATTTGGGTTTTTTTCTGGTTGTTTCTAAGAATCTTCTCTTTGTCTTTGGTTTTCAGCAATCTTATTATGGTGTATGTAAAGTTATTTCATTTATATTTATCCTGTTTGATTTATCCACTTTGAGGTTCACTGAGTTTCTTGCACTTGTGAGTTAAGATATTACATAAGGTTTGGAAAATTATTGTCCATTATCTACTCAAATATTACTTCTTCCCTGACCTCTCCATCCTTTCCTTTTTAGAACTCCTATTATATGTATATTAGACCTTTTCATCTTATCCCATACATCTATACTATTCTTTTTTCTCTTTTTCATTATTTTTTCTCTGTGTGCTTTAATTTGGATTTTTAAATTAAGCTTTCTTCCAGTTTACTAATCCTTTCTTCTGTTGTGTCTAATCTGCTGCTAAACCCATTTAATGATATGTTAGCCCAGACATTGTATTTTTCAGACCTACAATGTACATTTGATGCTTTTTGAATATTATATTTCCATTCCCTGGTTACTTTTATCTTTCTACCCATTTTATCTATGTTTTCTTCTATTTTCTGGAATATATTTATAATAGTTATTTTGAAGTCTTTGTCAGATAACCCCAATATTTCAATCATCTTTGGTTTGGTTTGGTTATTATTGTTTGTTTGTTTCTATTTGTTGTTGTTTTTGGTTATAAGGTCTTCCCCCTCTTCTTCTCCTTCTTCTTCCACCCCCCTCCTCCTCCTTCTTCTCTTTGAAAAATTTCTTAATTTTATTTAAATACCATCAGTATATATGCAAAATTGTAGATATTTCAGATAACTGAGTCATTCTTCTCTCTGGCAGGTCTATTTGATTCCCGTTATAGATCAGGGATTGTGTAAGTCAGGGCTGGATTGCAAATATGGTAGCAATCAGTCTACATTTGGTGTGCTCCTGGCCATTCTGAATTATCAACTAAGAGACTGAGATCCTGAATTCTAATCCTTAGCTTATAATACTCTTGAAAGCTCTGTCTGCTTTAGAGATGGTTTCTACTTTGACAAATGTCCTTAGGGGACCAATTGCTGTCAAGCTTGAGGTCCCCCATTTTTTTCTGCTTTCTCTGTCCATGTATTAAGGTAGTTTTGGTCAGCTTTAAGCCCACTCTTATATATTCTCCCTGTAACACTGGAGATTCTCCACATTTCTCTTTTGCCAACTGGCAACCTGTTAAATACTTCTAACAGAGCCAATAGAGGGTGCTATGAATCTAGGGAAACAAGTGTTATGAATGAATCTAGAGGATTATACTGGAGAAGAGACTTATTTATTCCCATTTGCTTTATGTGAGCTTCCTGTTTGCTTCTGTTTCTTGTCAATGGCTCCCCAGGCTCACTTCTTCACACCAAATATAACCATTCATTCAAGACCCAGTAGTTAAATCCAGTTGCAGTTTTTCCAACACTTGAAAAAACTAGCCTTTTTGTGCCCCTTCAGAGACATCAGAACTAGCCAGGTGGGACCATCTACTCAGAAGTTGGGTAGCCCCATGGAAGCCCTCCTCTGAATTCAGAGACATTTGCACCAACTGAGCAGCACTTCTTTTTCAGAGGCCTGAATTTCAACATCTTTGGGCCCCCTACTCTAAACTTTTACATTTTACTAATTCTAACCTCTTGTGTTCATTCTCCCAAGTCTTAAGTGTTGTAGCTGTCTCCTGCTAATGTTATCTCTATCATATATTCGTGTTCTTTTTTTTTTACTTTTTTAGATTGCCAATATGTAGTATAAATATATATACTCTGTTAAAATAATTATTATGGTTTCTGTTTCCTGATTCTACTATGAATGATACGGAACATTTATTTATTTGCAAACAGCATGATTGCATACTTAGAGAATCCCCAGGAATCTACAGAGAAGCTACCGTAACCATTTAATGGATTTAACAGGGTCATATCAACTCAAAATATCAAAATCATTTTATTTTTATATACTACCAATGAAAAAATAGGGGGGAAAAGTAAAACAAAAAGCATTTACAAAAGTCTCAAAAAACCTGAAATACTGAGGTACAAATTTAACAAACTATGTGAAAGTTTATACACTGGAAGTTAAAAAACTTTGCTGAGAGAAATTAAAGACCTAATAAATGGAGGGACACACTGTAGCATTTTAAAAAAGGTATTTACAAATTTTTGATACTCCTCTCTTCAAGAGGTGGGTCTCATTCCTCTTCCCTTGAGTGTGGGCTGTACCTGTAAAAATAAAGCCATGAGGGCATGTAAGACTTGGAAAAGAGTAGAAAGGGGACTCGTGAAGGTTTGGTAATGTTCTGTTTCTTAATATGGCTGCTACATATGAATTATTCTGTTTTTGAAAAATCAGTACAATGTACACTCATGGTGTGCACTTTTCTGTATGTTCATTATACTTTCATAAACTGTAGAAATAAATATATAAAATAAAACCTATCCAGATATACTTATAGGTGAAATGGAATACCTTGAAACAAGGATGCTCATTATCACTGCTTCTATTCAACATTGTGCTAGAAGTCCTTAAATGACATAGTTAAGTAAAGAGTAGTTATTAGCACTAAAAGGAAAGAATCAAAGCTGTCATTGTTTGCTCACAATATGATTTCTTTCATATGTGGAAAATCCAAAATAATACCAGATAATCCATTAGCATGAAAAAATGGATTTAGAATTTTTATATACAGCAACAATTATATAACAAAAATATTGTATACCATTTATATATACACACATTTATTTTTTATTTATAAGTGTCATGTAACAATGTTATTTAACAAAAATAAACAACAGTGTTTATAATAATATCATAACACCAAATACACGGGAATGATATCTAATAAAAATGTGTAAGACCTCTACAAAGAAAACTATAAATATTATTAAGAGATATTTTTAAAAGACCTTGGTTTATGGAGGAATACACCATGTATATGAATTTGATGACTAAATATTATAAAAATATTAATTTTCCTAAAGTTGATCTTTAGATGCAAAGCAATCCTAATCAGAATCTCAACAGGTCAGTGATGCCTTAGATTTCCTGCTTTGAAAGTTAGTTGTATGATTATGGTGTCCACTGGCATTAGCAAAAGTGGTCTATACAGATTTTGAGTGGTTATACAAATATTGAGGAAACAGGATTTCCTATTGCACAAGTGCTCATGGCTTCTGAGATTAGGTCTACATAATGTTTCTCAGGTAGATGACTGGTCAGCTAATTTAACAATATAGCGTAATTTATGATCAATGGATAATAATTGCAAAGTAATTGTATAAGAACACATGCTAATGACTAACATGGGCAAATTAAATTCTACCATGGCTAGAATTAATTAATTCAAAAAGTTGAAATATAGGTGCTCCCACTAGCTTGGCTTTTACTTGTCAGTGTATTATTTTTAGAATATACAAGATAATAATTATATTATGAGTCTATGACAAAGGAGGGGCAGATGAGAACCTTTGGATTTTCACTATATTGTATTCAAGGAAACTTTTGAAAAAGACATCCTTGAAGAAAATGAAGATATCTCTGGGTCACTTTGAACATTATGATAATTATTAAAATACTAGAATGATTTTATTTGGTTTAATTTTTTTAAAATTAAATTAAATTAAATTTAATTTTTTATTAACATATAATGTATTATTTGTTTCAGGGTTACAGCTCTGTGATTCATCAGTCTTACACAATTCACAGGGCTCACCATAGTACATACCCTCCCTAATATCCAACACCCAGCCACCTGATCCCTCCCATCCCCCTCCACTCCAGCAACCCTCAGTTTGTTTCCTGAGATTAAGAGTCTCTTATTATTTGTCTCCCACTCTGGTTTCGTCTTGTTTCATTTTTACCTCCATTCCCCTATGATCCTCTGTCTTGTTTCTCAAATTCCTCATATCAGTGAGATATGATAATTGTCTTTCTCTGATTGACTTATTTCGCTTAGCATAATACCCTCTAGTTCCATCCACGTCGTTGCAAATGGCAAGATTTCTTTTTTATGATGGCTGCATAATATTCCATTGTGTATATATACCACATCTTCTTTATGCATTCATCTGTTGATGGACATCTAGGCTCTTTCCATAGTTTGGCATCATGGACATTGCTGCCATAAACATTGGGGTGCATGTGCCCTTCGGATCACTACATTTGTATCTTTGGGGTAAATACCCAGTAGTGCAACTGCTAGGGGCTAGGGCAGCTCTATTGTGAGGAAACTCCATACTGTTTTCCAGAGTGGGTGCACCAGCTTGCATTCCCACCAATAGTGTAAGAGAGTTCCCCTTTCTCTGCATCCTCGCCAACTTCTGTCGTTTCCTGACTTGTTAATTTTAGCCATTCTCAATGGTGTGAGGTGGTATGTCATTGAGGTTTTGATTTGTATTTCCCTGATGCCAAGTGATGTTGAGGACTTTTTCATGTGTCTGTTGGCCATTTGGATGTCTTCTTTGCAGAAATATCTGTTCATGTCTTCTGCCCATTTCTTGATTGAATTATTTGTTCTCTGGGTGTTGAGTTTGATAAGTTCTTTATAGATTTTGGATACTAGCCCTTTACCTGATATGTCATTTGCAAATATCTTCTCCCATTCTGTCGCTTGTCTCTTGGTTTTGTTGACTGTTTCCTTTGCTGTGCAAAAGCTTTTTATATTGATGAAGTCCCAATAGTTCATTTTTGTCCTTGCTTCCCTTGCCTTTGGTGATGTGTCTAGGAAGAAGTTGCTGCAGCTGAGGTCGAAGAGGTTGCAGACTGTGTTCTCCTTTAG
>NC_138376.1:62645616-62804407 GCF_054177405.1 Leptonychotes weddellii | reverse complement strand
GAATGATGTAATGTATGGTGATTAACATAACAATAAAAAAATTTTTAAAAAATGAAAGCCTTTATTGAACAAGCACTTACCTGTACCAGTTACTCTTCTAAACACTTGATGAATATTAAGCCATTTACTCTTCATAACAACTCTGTATTTCCTCATTTTGCATATGGGAAAACTGAGACACAGGAAAGGCAAGTATTTTGCCCAAAGTTACACAGTTCATAAATGTTGGAGTCTGAATTCAAACTCAGGTATTCTGGCTCCGGAGCCTGAGCCCGTAACTTTTTTGCTGCGCTCACAGGCTTTACCATTTGCACATAGTTTCCGCGTCAGGTGGCTAGGCTGCTCTGGAACTGGAGTGCGCCAAGCATGTTAGGTACTTCCTTACATTCTAGTTAAATAAGTAATAAATGAAGTGTTGAGAATGAAAAGTTATGGCTTATTAGGGATTGCCTCCAATCCTCAGCAAATATTTCAGAAGGCTTTGTGTTGTTCCCTTTCTTGCACGTTTCTTTGTATTTTGGGTAAAATCGAATACCAATTTGGATAAGCTATTCAGCGTGCCTGTAAAGATCTGTGCTCTGGATTCAACCATCCAGATTTCATTTCCAGGTGAGAAAAACCAGACTTGATGGAATTGGGAAGCACAGATAGAAGTAGATAATCTGGAACACTGTATTTCAAATAGTTTTGGTGGCTGGCAAGAATGGGATGATGCCAACATGTGGGAGGCAGAAATTACAGACCAGTTTGTATTGATCTGTGTTGTACATGGTAGATTAGATCATTATATGATTGACGTTTGACTCAAGAGTTTGTCCAACTAAACTTGGAACAAGGTGCTGTTTGAGTTAATGAGTGATACACATTTTTGTTATTATTTTTTAAATCCCCAGATATTTAGGTTTAATAGAACTAATTGCTTAGAGTCAATGTTGAAAATTAGATTTTCATAACAAAAAAATCAAAGTCCATTTTATACATTTAATTAACTTCAAGGAAATTAATTGAGCAAGATGTTTATATTTTATTTTTAAATTATGGCCTTAAATATTTTCTCTGAAGTATTGAGCATCATAGATAAACCAGATAATATCTTGAAAGTGTTGCCATGTGAAATAAAAATTTTCTTACATCTCATAGACTTTCTGTGTGAATCTTAGGGCAGAGGTAGTGCTATTTTGTGATCTAAAAATGGAGGGCAACATTGGTGGGAAAAATTCCCCCTCTCCTTTCGGTGCTGATAAATGCTGTGGGCAGTGGCAGTAGAACTGGGTAAGTGGAGAGGTCATGGCTCAGAAGCCAAGAGAAGAAAGTTCTAGAGCATTATGTGCCTGAGTGCATAGGTTCTTCCTCCAGAAGACAACAAATGGCCCTTCTAGTCCCTTCTCTAGTCAACAAACAGCCTTGATAATCCTTTGAAAGTAAATCTGATTGTATGATCCTTCCATATCAATGTTCTCATCAATCTTTGGCTAATTTCCAAAATCTATAAAAAGACCTCTGGGGCCCAAGATGATCTGGCCCCTTTCCACCTTTCTGCTTCATTTGCTCATCATGTCATCCCTGCACTCTACTCCAGGCCTATCTGAGATTCTCAATTCCTTGATTCAAGGATGTTCTCTCTTGTCTCAGGGAACTTCTCACTATTGCCTCTAACTTAAACATTCTTCTTCTGCTTTTTTCATGCCTGACTTTCACCTCTATGTATGACTCAAATTTATAATTCTAGCTCATATTTCTCCTTAGAACTTATGACTCATGTATCCAACTGCTGCATTAACTTCTGCACTTGAATGCTTTAAAATTATTTCAAACTCAGCAAGCCCAATATTCAACTCATGACCATTCCCTCTAAATCTGGTCCTTTACGGTGTACAGATCTTAGAGAAAGTTCTCCTTTTCATTCTGTTATGCAAGTCAGAAATTTAGGAGGCATCTCATGCCTTCCTTTTCTCTTACTGCTTCTTCATATTCAATCTATCACCACTATGTATGCCTTTATCCTCTAAATATTTCTTGAACCCATTCCCTTCTATCCATCTATCCACCTCCAGTGTAGTCTAAACCAGAACTTTACTCTCCATATGAATGAACTCCCTGGGGAGCTTATTATAACACAGATTCTGATTCAGCAGGTCTGCATTTCTAACAGGCTTCTAGGTGATGCCCATGCTGTCGGTCTGCAGACATCTCTCTTTTTGTTGTTGTTGTTATTGTTGTTGTTGTTGTTTATATTCAGTTAACCACTGTATAGTACATAATTAGTTTTTGATGTAGTGTTCAGTGATTCATTAGTTAAGTATAACACCCAGTGCTCATCACAGCACGTGCCCTCATCAATACCCATCACCCTGTTACCCCTTCTCCCCAGCCTCCTCCCCTTTGAAACTCCCAGATTGTTTCTCGGTGTCCATAGTCTCTCATGGTTCATCTCCCTCTGTGATTTCTCCCCCTTTGGATTTCCCTCCCTTCCCCTATGGTCCTCCGTGCTATTGCTTATGTTCCACATATGTGTGAAACCATATAATAATGGTCTTTCTCTGCTTGACTTACTTCACTTAACATAATCCCCTTCAATTCCATCCATTCAATGCAAATGGTGGGTATTCATCGTTTCTGATGGCTGAATAATATTCCATTGTGTATATGTATCACATCTTTTTTATCCATTCATCTGTTGAAGGACATCTCGTCTCCTTCCACAGTTTGGCTATTGTGGACATTGCTGCTATGAACATTGGGGTGCACATGCCCCTTTTTTTCACTATGTCTGTATCTTTGGGGTAAATACCCAGTAGTGCAACTGCTGGGTCATAGGGTAATTCTAGTCTTAACATCTTGAGGAACCTCCATACTGTTTTCCAGAGTGGCTGTACCAACTTGCATTCCCACCAACAGTGTAAGAGGGTTCCCCTTTCTCCACATCCTCGCTAACATTTGTTGTTTCTTGCTTTGTTAATTTTTGTCATTCTAACTCGTGTAAGGTGGTATCTCATTGTGGTTTTGATTTGTATTTCCCTGATGCCGAGTGATGTTGAGCATTTTTTCATGTGTCTGTTAGCCATCTGTATGTCTTTTTTGGAGAAGTGTCTGTTTATATCCTCTGCCCATTTTTTGACTGGGTTATTAGTTTTCTTTTGAATAGGAAGGCTCTAAGCCACCAGCAGTTCTTTCCTATTTGGTACAAGCAACCCCTGTTGTTCACACTGCAGCCAGAATCATCTTGACCAAGTGTGGATCTTCAGGGGCTTCCCATTGCTGTTGGGACCAAAACCAAGAGCCATAAAGCTTTCTGTCAGCGGCCACTCGCTATCTACCCAGCATCATCCTAGGCCAAGCCTGCTCTTGCTTCCTGTCCTCTGGCCACATTAGCATACTTTTGTTAAGTTTAAATACATGAAATGCCACTTCTGTAAGTTAAAAACAATTGAACATCAGCAATTTCTTACTGTTCAATCTAATAGTTTTTGAATGAGCTGAGCTCCCTCCCTACATACAACCTTTTCAAAAAGAAGACAGTCTCTATTCTTCCTCTCTAGCCTGTCCTCTCCCACTCATTCTTCAGATCGCAGCCAAATGGTCCCTTCCTCGGAGAAGCCTTCCAGACCTACCTGACTAGGGCAAATCTCCCTCTAAGTGCATATTACCCCATGTCCTTCTCCTTCTTTGCACTGAGCACAGTTGCAGTTTTAGATGATCATGTGATTATTGTCTCTTTCCTTCACTCAAATGCAAGTTCTAGAGGTCAGGGACTATTTCTGTTCTGTTCATTGTTCTATCCCTAGCCTCTGATTCCTTGTCAGCGCAGAGTAGGCACTTAAATGTTTGCTTAGTTAGTTACTTAATTAAGACAGAGGCAGTGTAAGTACAGTCTACAGATGTCCTCTCTTGAACTCTAGGGTGGGTTTAATGTTCCAGGGAGAGCTGTCAGGGGATCCAAGGAATTTGTGTCCTTCTGGAACCGTGATCCTTTCGTACAGGCTTCTCATGTTCCAAGTTGGTGTATCCCTGCAAAATTAAATTAATCCAAACTAAATAAAAGATCATCTACAGAAAGCATGGCCATTTTTGCATAGTGCTTTATAGTTGATAAAGCCCTTTCACACACATTATTTTATTTGGAAATCCTAACAATCCTGTTGCTATAAGTAGGCCAAGCATTATTATCACATCTCTCTTTTGCAGACAGGCAAGTGAGAATCCTAACTTAATTGTGTTGAAAAATTCATACGATTTCATCTCTGACCTTCTACTGCCAAACCTGGGTTCTTTCCATGAGCAGTGCCCCCCGAAATTGAGATAAAACACACCTTCCTCCCGAGTCCTGCTTTCTAAACAGGGGTGAAGCAATGTGCTGACCCTGGTAGCAGGATGAAGTTAGGTCCGAAGAATTAAAGATCTGTTTGGGATTCTGCGGTTGCTGGCTCATGTATCTCATAACCATTTTATTTTTAGATGATCCTAGATTTTCCCACATTCCCAACTGTTAAGGACAAAGATTTTTCAAACATGATAATGCCTATACCAATTCACGCATGTTTTGATTAGCACATACGATCCTTTTACTTTTGTAATAATATTTTGCATCATTCACGTTGAAAGTGACTGTTTCGTAGTGAACTAATGACGGTCATGTTCCCAGACATTTTCCAAATGTGTTGCAGTCACAGATGGGTGGACCTGCTAATTCTGTGAGTCAGCTCAGAGTCACTAATGATGGGCTTAGAGACCGCAAGGAGCTTTAGTGGGAAGACATCATTCACTACCCCACATCAGAGCGGCATTGTGGACCTTCAGCCCTTAGATAAAATGGAAGCTTTTGAGTTTTCTCTACTAAGGACACAAAGAGGCATTCAGCTTTTTTGATCCTATAAAAATTTAAATAATATGATTATTAAAATCCCCATATATTCATACTTCCTCAAGATACATTTCTTTCAAATGAGAACCTCTTTCTAATATAGGGAAAAAATCCACCAAATTGTCTCAAATGATTCATTCACTATTCAAAGTCAATGTCAGGAAAGAGAGTTACTCCACGTTAGAGAAATTCTAGATCTTCAAGAAGCTGAATTAAGAAAGCAGACATTTAATGTCTGGAGATGGAAATGGATAAATCTCAGCTTCTTGGAGTACAGTTTAAGAAGTGAGCACCTTATAAGGATAGATCTGTCATGTTAGTAAAATATGGAAACACTGAGGGGAAGGTCAGGGAAATCCGTGAAGTCAACTTCCCTGTCATTATTATTAATTATTATTATTATTATTATCATTATTATTAATTTTTGCTCAAGGATTTTGGGACCCCCGTGAGTCATAGCTCTCTTGACTATATTCAGTAGAGCTGACAGCCTGATGAAACCTTCCCTAGGCAAGTTCCCATCACTGTTCATTCATTCTACTCCTCTTCTCCTGAGGGTCACATTTTTTTTCCAGAAACCTCTGGCTGCTCAACGGAGCACAGGTGAGGAATGCCATCCAACTGAACCCCAGGCAAAGGTACAAAAAGATATTAGAAAATAGATTTTCTAGTTTTTAGCACTACAGCTGTTTTGAGCTTTGGGGAGGTAGTAACTCTGGATAGTTAAATGAGATTTTTCTACCTCTCACTCTGGATATCTGTGGCCAAGTGGATGCTGCCCAACCTACATTCTTGCCCTTAGCATGATTTCAATGACTTAGAAATTCTTACTCCTGCTTTTAAAAGTATGGTTCTTTGAGATGATAAGTACATTTCAACTTATAATTAGTTTCATCTAAGGACTGCATTTATATCCTTGGTCATGGGTGCTAAAGACAGAATTACTAAAAACATCTCCAATCAGCTTTAGAAACCATCCTATAAGGTATCACCAGATTGCTTATCCCCAACTTTTGTATTCATCATGTTGATCCCTGCTCAAAAAGTTAATGGTTACACTTTCCTTACAGAATAAAATCCATACTCTTCCCTCTAACATCAAAGGTTCCCCACCATCTGAGTCCATGCTGAGTTTCCAACATGATAACCCCACACTTCCCAATGCACTTCCCCATGCAAATTCTTTGTCTACCTAAAAATCAATCTATTCAATTGATTGATTGATTGATTGATTTGTTCATTCATTCAACAGTTATTAAGCTCCTACTATGGTCCAGGCATTATATTCCACACATTAAGGATTATTTCTCTGAACAACATAGATGAAGTTCATGACCTTACAGAGCTTAAACTCTAGTGAAGACGGGCAGACACTAGCCAAGCAAATAAATTTTTAATGGGGCAAGTGGTGATAAGGGCTATGAAGATAAATAAAGCACTAAGTGAGCTAGATACCTGGAGGCATTTTGCATGGGGTGGGGATAAGGGGTCGTGGAAGTTTCTGATGAGGTGACACTTGAGCAGAGACCAGAGGGAAGCTAGGTTGCAAGCCATGTGGATAGACAGGTGAAAAGAGAATAACATGTGCCAAGGCGTTGCCTTGGGGATGTGTTTGGTGTATTCAAGGAAAGCAAGGAGGTCAATGTGGCTAGGGTAGAGTGAACATGATGGAAGTGATAGGAGATGAGTGAAGAAATCATGAGGCTGAGCTCAGGTAGAACTGAGTAAGCCACGGTAAGGACTCTGGCTTTTCTGATGAGAGAAGTAAAAAGCCAGGAGAGGGCTTGAACAAAAGAGGAACATGACCTAATGTTCTAAGAGGAACACTGGTTCAGTGTGAAAGTAGTCTGTAAGAAGGTCAAGGGCAAAGTTAAAGAGACCAGTTAGGAGGTTATTTTGATCATCCCAGTGAGAGGTGATGACATTTGGGTCTGGGATAGTGACAGCAAGGATGATGAGAAGTGGTCAGATTCTGGACATATTTTGAAAGAGGAGTGGGAAGGATTGCTGATGGGTTAGATGCAGGATAAGAGAGGAAAAGAGAAATTGGGCATGACTCTAAGATTTTTTATATGAACAACTATAAAAATAGAATTTTCATTAAATGATTTGGGGAGCAGATTTTAGAGGCAAGAGCTGGGAAACTAAAAGTTCAATTTGAGGTGTATCTTGTATAGCTTGGACATGCTGCTCGACAGACAAATGAAGATGTTGAAGAAGCAAGTGGCTATCGAAGCCAGGAGAGTGCCCTGGGTAAGAGATAAAAATTGGGGAATTATCACTCTTCAAGTGATATTTAAATCAGTGGAACTGAATGGCACCATGAAGAGTATGAAGGTATGTAAAGTAAAGAAGAGAAGAGCTTTTGGAAGTCAAAAAGAGAAAGAGGAAGCAGCTAAGGAGACAGAGAAGGAGAGAACAAGTAAGAGGACAACTGCCTCCATTACTTCCTCTTTGCCTTAGCTCATGTCAGTCTCTCTACTGAAAATGCCTAGAAATCTCCCCCTTGGTCCCCTCCTTTCATTCCCATCTTATCCATCCATCGCAGCCCAGCACATAATTCTGTGATGTGTGTGCTTCTCTTGTCTTGTGTTTTATTTGACAATCTAACTCTTGTATTTATGTTTCAGCCTTTCCAGATGAATTATTTTTTCATAATCAACCAATATACTGCTCCATCCCCACGTTGTCCTTTGCTTTAATTTTGTTAGTTGGTTCCTCTCAGAGTATGTCTAGACAGGTCAGTCCTTCTGTCACCTCCCAGCCATCCCAGACCCCATGAAAATCATTGGTAGCACCAGCCTGACAACAGATGACGAAAAAAACGAGGGGTGTTTGGGGTCTGGGAATCCAGTTCTGAGGGGGTCTTAGCACCTGGAGATGTGGTATTTGTGGTCATCATGCTATAGCACAAACTCAGTAGCACTTAGGATCGTCAATCAAAACAAAGCAATAGATACATGTGTTAAGTATATTGTGACACAAAGAAATAGAAATGTATGGAGAGTGCCCTCAAAAAAGTTCACTGCCCAAAACAAGCAAATAAGTCAGAAAAAAAGTGACAATTTAAATAACAAAAAATTGAAAAATTTAGGAGAGCAGTAGCAAAGACTTCAAATGTTAAAATTAGAATGATTAGTTTCAGGATACTGTCTGTAAATGGCATAAAGCTACAAATGTTGTTCGTTAGTATCATTACTGATACTAACATTAAAGCATCTGGCAACAGGGAGAACAAAACATGACATCTTGTCTTTCAAAATAAAAGATCACCCCGGAGCCGGGCCTGGCCTCGCACAAGGCCAACTCAGAGTCAGCAAGAGGCGAACACATGTGGGATGCATTGAAAACTGCCGCTGAAGGCCGCTCTATGAAAATAAGGAGGGTGAGGATGCGCCTCAGCTGACCAAGCACAGCTTTCTGGAGGCGAGAGGCGCTCTGGAAGGGGCAACACCCGAGGACTGCTTCCCTTCCCTCCCCGGAGTCATGCCCTTGTTAGGGAATTTAATTTGGGTTTGAACTAAGAGATCCAAGAGATGATCCAAGAGAAAATGATTTTATACACTTGTCTTTGATACATGAAGTTAGTACACAACATTAAAATGACATTTTCTCACAAGATTGGCACTTCAGAGGGAAGAATGATTTTGGTTTTTTAAGTTTTTTTTTAATTAATTTATTTGACAGAGAAAGAGAGAGCACAAGCAGGGAGGAGCAGCAGAGGGAGAGGGAGAAGCAGGCTCTCCGCTGAGCGGGGAGCCCGATGCGGGGCTCCATCCCAGGACCCTGGGATCATGACCTGAGCCGAAGGCAGACGCTTAACCGACAGAACCACCCAGGTGCCCCGGAAGAATGATTTTGAATCTGTGTTTGTGATAATTGTAAGTCATAGCACACACGCTCCCAGAAGATGGGATGAGTGATGTCTTTTTGTTAACCAACAGCCCTGGCATCGCTATCTGAAGAGGGGCTAATAGGAAGCAAGATGTCATTCTGCTGGGCCAGAGTACACAAGGTCACAGGCCTCCAGTTATGGAATGGCTAAGTCACGGGAAGAAAAAGCAGAGCATAAATGATACAGTCAATGATAGCGTTAATAGCGATATAACAGGACAGATGGTAGCTACACTTCTGGTGAGCACAGCATGATGTATAAGCTTGTCAAATCTCTAAGTTGTACACCTGAAGCTAATGCAGCATTGTGTGTCAACTATATTCAAACAAACAAAAAAGGTAAATACTACAAGAAGAGCATAAATTCAGCAAATGGATGATTGCCTTGATCCTTTAAGTAACACAGGGCTTGTTTGTTGGGCTTAAAGCCAGTGACTTAAATGCCCTCTTTTATCAACATGTAGTTTAAAGTCACCTAAATTTTTTTTCTTTTTAACAAAGAGCCTTTAAAAATCAAAACCTGTTCGGAGGAGCTGATATTGTCTCAGAGTTAATCCAGCTTCACTAAGTCATGAACAAAGCAAGTGAAGGTAAATTGAGAAATTAAAGCAAAATTTCCATTCAACAATGGTTGTGCAGGTCGAAATATTAGTAAATATTCCTTTATGTGGGATAGACTATCATTACCAACCAGTATTCCTGCAAAACCAGATTTTAGAGAATAGTATCAAAATTTTAAGGCTCACAGCTAACTTCTAGAGTAAAAAACTATTTATTTATATCTGTTGCTGTAACCTCTATTACATGGAATTGTAACCTGATTCTGAAAACTATAGAGGTTGCTTTTTATTTTATTTAATGTATTAAATTGTTTACATCTTCCCCTTGTTCATTTGGTTCATTATATCCTGGAAATATCTGTTGTTTATTTTCAGAGAAGTGTAGTCCCTTTCGTGAATGGAAATTTAACTTTAAATATAGTCATCAACTTCAGAATGCTTTTTAGTTAGTGAAAAATAAGAACCCAGCCTTAAAAGTGTTATCATTCTAATTTTGTAAATCTTCCTTTCTCTTGTTTGTGAGAGCTAGACACCAGATAAATCACTTTGCTTACTGGTAATGAATGCCATATTTTAGTTTCTTTTCTTGAAATTTTCTTATTTAAATAAGTCTTTGTCTTACAAGAGCATGTCATCAGTCAAATAATGCTATCACTTCTGAAAATATTTTCATTTTCTGACATACACCGAGGTGCCATAAAGCAGTGTTGACAACTCCATCTTTAGCATTCCACAAATCTTATGGAGATACATCATCGGAAAACCACACAGTCTATATCCGGGGTTTGACAAAACTGAAACGTGGCCTGCCAGCCATAGATAAGGTTTTGAAATGTTAGTCACTGAAAAGGTGATAACAGAAACAAGGATCAAATGCATGTACACCTTCACCTTTGGACGCCTGCGGTTTTGAGCTGTGCCACTTTGGTAAAAGATACTGCCATTTGGCCTCTCGGCCCAGCCAGTGGCTCTGCCAAGGGTGATCCACCACACAATGGACCTGGGGTTGGGTGTGCTGCTGGAGGGGGCTGGAATTAAGAGGTGCCGTGAGGCAGCAACGCAGCATCTCTAGCAAATTGGAGAACCAGGGACTCAGGGTTGGAGCAGCTTGGCACGGAGCTCAAAGGATCAAAGCAACGTGCCATCTTGTGGCTGACCATAGTGGCTCGAAGGGAAACTGGGGAACATCTCAGGGCAAGTGGAATCTCTCCTCTTCCTCTTCCTCCTCCTCCTCCTCCTCCTCTTCCTTTCTTCTTCTTTTTCTTTTAATCCTCAAGTGTTTTGGGATTTCAGGCCGTTCTCAATTTTATATGGAAAATTTCAATAGATAGGAGGAGACAAAAACTCGTTACATGGGACCTAGACATGAAGTATTAAACCAAAGAATTTCTTTTAAAGGCACTTTTTAAAAATATAATCAGAGTGACCGCAAATACTACCTTTAAGACAGAATTTATAATCATTTACTTCTTAATGGTTCCTCCCCCATGCCATCCATTTTCAAACAAAGCTGAGTTTATGGCCATCATACGAGATTACATTCCCGCGCAGTTGCAGTATTTCTTCTATAATGATTTATTTAAAAGGGCTTCACCATGATAGCTCTCCAACTTTGTTCCTTCCTGTATATCACTGTTCAGGGTCAAAAGCTGGGAAAAGGGCTGGTCCCTAAGGCCTAACATATTTCACCAGTGGAGACTCTGGCTTTTCACTTCTCTTTCTCTCCTCATCACTTTATGCTTAAAGAAGAACAGATGTGGAAACGTTTAGAAAAAGACTAATTGAATTTCACATAACACAATTTAGCATTGTTTGAGGAAGTACCTAAATCAACAGCACATTTTCCAAAGTCCCAGCCTCGCCTAATTAGAACACCAAACGTGTGACTAATTGGCCACACTTCCACCAAAGGCTCTGCTGCAGATGAGCTGTCGCCCACTCCCCTCGCCCCAGTTGAGGCCGGAGGTTTGGCTGCGACGTAAGGCGATTGCTCCAAATGAGTTGGGCTGAGCATAATGGGAAAGCTCAGTGATGGCTGAAGAACAAATCCAGCCGAAGCAGGAGAGAAACTGGAATGTTTACACGGTGGCAGCACCCAGAGAATTACCAGGAGATTATCAGTACATAAATTAAGAGATACTTGGGGCTCCATAATTGGGACAGTTAATAGCCTGCTCTTTATCATTGTGGCTTTGTGGTCTTAGAGCTTGACATCTAATTAAAATATAATCTGATATCGTCAGTGAAGGCTCCATTTGACCCAATGCTTCCCCACTGGCAGATCTGTTTTTTGCATGCAATAGGAGGGTTTCCTTCTTCCTCCTTTTCGTTCCTAACGGTGTACAGGCGAGAGTGTGGGAAAGAAAGGATGTAATTAGAGCAAAGGGAGAGGATGATTCTGGGCTCAATTAGATTGTAAAACCCGGAGAATTTTGCTTTAGGGAATCTCTTCCCCCATTTTTCCCCCGAGGCATAAAACCCATGTGACTTTACTAGAAGGGACTTTAAAAGTCACTTACTGCAACTTTCACATTTTATAGATGAGGGTTCTTAGGCCAAGAGAGGTAAAGTAATTTGCCTATGGCCACACATCTCTTTGGTGGCAAATTTAGGACTAGGAGCCCAGTCTTCTAACATCCCCCTCCAGTACCATTTACACTTCCTCTCTCTTGCTTTAGCTGATGGTGAAAGACTAATGTTAGTGCAGGGTGTCACAGTTACCTGTTGATGGGGTATTTGTTCAATCCCAATCATTTAAACCACAAAATAACCTATTAGGTATTCATTCGATAGAGAAAACTTAGGCAATGTTCTAATCTATTAGTGTAGATCCTGGCTTCTGGGTGATCGGCGATATAAAAGTCGGAATATTTGCTTTAATCAAATTGTCATTTTCTGTGTGATGAGAAATGATATTGAGTTTATTCCTCTTTAACAGGAATGCTTTTCAGAAAGAATAGTCTGTTTCTCTAGACTCTGGAGAAATGAAATGCTTATTCATATTGATTTTGTGTCTGTCCAATCTGTGTTTTACACTCATTAAAAAGAGAAAACAATTAAGCTTTAAGATGTAAAACATATTTAGAGAAATCAGTATTCCATTGAGATTCACTCATTATCAATGTGTATTATGTTGGGGGAAGGTTTAAGCTTTCTCTTTGCCACACAGATTGTGATTTTTATACTTCTTTCTTCAAGACTGGCTGATGAAAGGGGATAAAAAGGTCAGGAACAAAATTCTTCACAAGAAAATTATGATTATTAAAAAAGACATAAATATTTCTTTGATTGTCTACTACTTAAATGATCCTTGCTCTTGCGTTTCTCCATGAATAAAGACAGAGTTGAATATGCTTATTCAGAAGTGACCTTCAACTTCCACATGCCAATGAAAACAAAGCCATAGAACTCCTCTTTCTTAAGTTTTAGAAAACTGGAAATGAAGTTAATAGAAGAAATCAAGATCAGATGTTAATGAAACACTTCATGCATTAACAATCTTGGAAGTTCCTTATTGATAAATAGCTTAGTTTAGATTAAAAAATATACTGTCCTGGAAATTTTTTTTTTCTTGATGAGAGTGTGTAAAGAGTGATGGATCATGACACTGATGGGTTACCAAGGGACGGACCAGATAATAAAATCAAGTGAAGGTATACTGACTTTCTAATAATAAAATAGGATTGTCTGTGAAATAGTTTAATCAGCTGTGTGATGTGGCAAAATAGGTTAAGAAGTGAATCTATCATTTCTGAGGAATCAGGCTTGGGAAAGTTCCTTCGACTCCATTTGCTTCAGACTTGAGCACAAATGAACAAATGGACTGTGGCATGATTGCATGTCAGCATGGTGGGTTTTGGCCATTTCTCTTCTTCCCTTGTGTTCACCACAGCCAAATGGACCGTTGGGTGGTCAGAATTTGTCATGAAGATAGACAGCCACTGGGAAACAGTGCTGATGGGCCTTCTGGGCTGTGAGCCAATGCTTTGCTTCGTGTAGGGGAGCACTCTCTGTCACCATATGTACCATGGCGCTATACATTTTCTTTCTTTCCTGAAATTGTCTCCTTGAGATAACTGCAGGACTTCTAAAAATTAGGAAAGTATTTTGACACTTTAATAAAGGCCATTTAAATGCAGGCATTTTTGATATATTTCTCCAACAAGCGGAAGTGATCAGTGGCTATCTTTAATGTTGATGAAGTGGGTTGATTTTAAAATCATTTGTAGGCAATAAAGAAGCTGTCCTTTATATTTAGTAAACAATCCAAAATTACGTTTTAAAGAAAGAAAGTAAGCCCTCCAAATTAATCAGTGTGAAGTATGTTCCTCAAATAATATCATGTAGGGGCACCTGGGTGGCTCAGTCGGTTAAGCGGCTGCCTTTGGTCATGATCCCAAGGTCCTGGGATCGAGCCCCGCCTCAGGCTCCCTGCTCATTAGGGAGTCTGTTTCTCCCTCTGCCTCTCCCACTCATGCTCACTTTCTCTCTTTCTCTCTCTCTCAAATAAATAAATAAAATTTAAAAATATATGTCATGTAAACCGTTCATATTTTGAATGAAGTATCTGGATTGTATAATGAGTTGAAGTGTCACTAATGGAACAAACACACAGATCTAATAAAACACTTTTCGATACAGAGTAGGCCCAAAGAGCACCAAACGGTCAGATAAAAATAGAGGAAAAATCTATGGGGTGCCTGGGTGGCTCAGTCATTAAGCATCTGCCTTCGGCTCAGGTCATGATCCCAGGGTCCTGGGATCGAGCCCCACATCAGGCTCCCTGCTCAGCGGGAAGCCTGCTTCTCCCTCTTCCACTCCCCCTGCTTGTGTTCCTGCTCTCGCTATCTCTCTCTGTCAAATAAATAAATAAAATCTTTAAAAAAAAAATAGAGGAAAAATCTAGATGTTCTAGCTATAAGATTCAGAACTCCTGGACTCCTTTTTCTTCAAGTCTGTTTATTCTAACCCCTACCTATTCAATCTTGTGCCTTTTCTTATAATTCATTTCTTTTACGGAATGCACCTCTCTTTGTTGGAGTGATGAGAGGAAGATATCTCCTAGACATACAGTAATAGAAACACATTTTTCCATGTTTCCTTCTATTCAGACACATCAAAAATATATGTCTTCTGAAAGTTTTATATCAAAGCAGAGTATTTTTAATTAAACCTTAGGTCTCCTCTGGACTATGAAGACTCGACCAGACCAAGACTGCCACATCATTTTTCTCCTCATTATCACCTCGTTAAGATCCCAGAACATGCCTCAGAGGCAGGGGGTTGCTTAACAAGGTGATAATGAGGAGAAAATGTCTCCAGCCTATTTAGGGCACAGCCCATGCCAGGTCGGATGATGGCAGACCAGGTTGGACTAGAGCAGAACTTTAGTGGCTAAAATGTTATTCTCTGAATGGGTTGGGCTATTTTAAGGTATAATGTGTTTTCTTCCCATTGTCACTGGCTTAAGTTAAGGTGAAGAAAAATGGAGCCTTTTGCCTAAGACTTTGAGTTAGAGCAAACTCTTTCCTAATATTCACTCATATGTTTATCTTTGGACACATGAGCCTTAGAAATATAAACCTTAATACATAGCCAGGCATTGCCATCCAGCTAAAAGATTATCTTCCCTAGTCTTCCATGAATCCAGAAGTGTCATGTGACTATGTTTTGGTCAGTGATTCTTAAACAGAAACATTTAGGGGCGCTGGATGGTTCAGTCGGTTGAGCCTCCGACTCTTGGTTTCGGCTCAGTTCATGATCTCAGGGACCTGGGATTAGGCCCAAGTGGGGCTCTGCACTCAGCAGGGAATCTGCTTGGGATTCTTTCTTCCTCCATCTCTCTCTGCCCCTCCCTACCCCCTGCATGTGTGCTCTCTTTCTCTCTTGCTCTCTCCAAAATAAATAAATAGATTTTTCAAAAAAAATAGATAAATGGAAACATTTCTTTCTCCTCCTAGAAGTGTCTTAATTAGAGGGACTTGTCTTTCCTTCACCTCTTTCCTCCTTTACATTGGCTAGAAAGTAAATACAATAACTAGAGCTCAGGCAGCCATCTTGGACAATGAGGTCGTAAAGCATAAAGACAGAAGGAACCTGAGCTTTGATAACAAAGTAGGCACTGTACCAGCCTAGGCAGCCTCCCTCTGGATTCTTTTACCTTAGAGAAAAATAAACTTTTCTCTGATTTAAGCTAGTAGTTTTTGTTGTTGGTAGTATTGATATATGAGCTGAATCTAACATTGCTATGGATATTAAAAAAGATTAATTTTGTGTTTTGGTGATGCCATATTTGTATCAAATCCAAAGTGTATGTCCTTTCATCCTCAATTTTTAACTGTTACTCAAGTGAGAACACCTGGCAGCATGGTGTGCTAAAGCCAGCTTATACCAGCTCACATGAGCTAATTTTTAATATTCAGAATTTTGAAAATCAGTTGTTAAAACACAGCCATCATTAAAATTTTAACTATATAAAATTATAATTTAATAAATTATGCTAAAACAAAATGTAATAAATACTTGAAAATCACTATTTCCTAATGGTTTTACTATTTCTTATGCTCTTGAGTTTATATTGTATTTGCCAGTGTTTATAGCAGCAAAGTCCACAATAGCCAAAATATGGAAAAAGCCCAGATGTCCATCAACAGATGAATGGATAAAGAAGATGTGATACACACACACACACACACACACACACACACACACACACACAATGGAATATTACTTAGCCATCAAAAAGTATGAAATCTTGCCATTTGCAACAATGTGGGTGGAGCTAGAGGGTATTATGCTAAGTGAAATAAGTCAGAAAGACAAATACCATATGATATCACTCGTGAAATTTAAGAAACAAAACAGATGAACATAGGGGAAGGGAAGGAAAAATAAAATAAGATGAAAACAGAGAGGGAGGCAAATCATAAGAGACTCAACTCTAGGAAACAAACTGAGGGTTGCTGGAGGGGAGGTGGGTGGAGGGATGGGGTAATTGGATGATGGGCATTAAGGAGGACTCTTGAAGTAATGAGCACTTGGTGTTGTATGCAACTGATGAATCACTAAATTCTGCCTCTGAAACTAATAATACAGTATATATTAATTAAATTGAATTTAAATTTAAAAAATTTTTAAAAGTTGAATTGAAGTTAATATTTAAATAAAAACTTAAAAAGTTAAAAAAGAAACACTGCATAATGGGGTGTTACTGTTCATTTCTTCCAACTTCCTGTTTAGCAACATGGTGTAGGTGGCTTGAAATTAGGCATATTGGGAACATTTTCACCATGGAAATTGGCAAATGCTAAAAATCAGGGCTTGATGTTTGTTTTGTTGGTTGTCCAGGCTTAAGAAAGTGGTGGAGAAATGTTTGCTAATTAAATGAAACGAAGATCCACCCTAACTGCCAAACAGTTCTTCAAAAAACCTTTCCAATTTTACACTCCTTCCATTGGTGTATGAGGGTTCCAAAATTTCCACGTGCTTGTCAACACTGGTTATTGCTTGTCCCTTTCATTATGGCCATTTTAGTGGTGTAAAGTGACATCTCATTGTGGTTTTGAATTGCATTTTCCTAATGTCTAATGATGTTGAGCATCCATCTATTCATGTGCTTTTTAGCCACTTGTACATCTTCTCTAAAGAAAAAGAAGAAGCCCAATCTCATTCTTTTGCATGTGGATATCCAATGGACAGCACCATTCATTGAGGATATTTCCCATTGAATTGTCTTGATGCTTTTTTAGAAAATCAGTTGACCTAAATGGAAGGGTTGCTTTTGGACACTCAAATCCCTTTTGTTGATCTAGATGTCTGTTCTTATGCCAGCATTAACCTGTCTTCATTCATTACTGTGGCTTTGAAACTGGGAAGGGAATCCCCCAACTTGGTCTTCTTTTTCAAGATTGTTTTGACTATTCTGGGTTCCTTGCATTTCTATCTGAATTTTAGAATCAGCTTGTCAACTTATGCAAGAAAGTTATCTGAGATTTTGATAAGGATTGTGTGAACCTGTAGATCAACTGGTGAGTGTTTTCATCTTAACAATATTAAATCTTCTGACCCAGGAACATGGGATGTAATTCCATTTATTTAAATCTTCTTTAATTTCTTTCAACAATGTTTTATGGTTTTCAGTGTAAAAATATTACACTTCTTTTGTTAAATTTATTTCTAAATACTTTATTCTTTTTGACACTATAGTAAATGGAATTGTTTTCTTAATTTCATTTTTGGATTGTTCATTGGTAGTGTAGAGAAATCCAACTGATTTTTCTATATTGATCTTACATCCTGCAATCTTGCTAAACTTGCTTATTAGGGTTTTTTATTTCTGCTTTCTTACGATTTTTTATATACAACATCATATCATCATGTCATCTGAGAACAGATATAGTATTACATCATCCTTTTCAATCTAGATGCCTTTTATTTCTTTTTCTTGCCTAATTTCCCTGGCTAAATCCTCAATATAAAACTTAAAAGAAGTGGTAAGAGAAGACATCTTTGTCTTGTTCCTTATCTCATGGGAAAGCATTCAAAGCACTCTTTCATCAGTAAGTATGTTATAAATGTGGGCATTTCTTAGATGCCTTTTAGGAATTTAAGGACATTCCTTTTCATACCTTGTTTCCTTAGTGATTTTTAATCATGAAAGGGTGTTGGACTTGTCGAATGCTATTTCTGTATCTACTGAGATTATTTATGGTTTTTGTCCTTGTTCTATTACCATGGTCCATTACATTAACTTATTTTAATATGTTGAACTAATCTTGCATTCAGGGGACATGTTGCTGGAATCAGTTTGCAAATATTTTGTTGAAGATTTTTAGATCTATATTCATAAGGGATGTTGTCTTTCTTATGATATCTTTGCCTGGTTTTGGGGATCAGGGTAATACTAGCCTCACAGAATGTATGGGGAACTGTTTTCTCCTCTTCTATTTTTTGGAAGAGTTTGGAAGGATTGTATTAATTTTTCCTTAAGTGTTTTTTTAGAATTCACCGAAGAAGCCATCTGCACCTGGGCTTTCCTTTGTTGAGAAGTTTAAATTACCTATTCAGTCTCTCTACTGTTATATGCATACTCAGATTTCTCTTTATTCTTGAGTCAGTTTCAGCAATTTGCATTTTTCTAAGAAGTTGTCCATTTCATCTAGGCTCTCTAATTTGTTGGCATACATTCTTCATAGTATTCCCATAGTAATCCCTTTTCTTTCTGTAAAGTTGGTAGTTTTGTCCTCTCATTCCTGATTTTAGTAACTGATTCTTCTGTCTTTTGGTCAGTCTAGCTAAAGTTATGCCTTTTTTTTTTTTTCTTTTTATCTGTTTAAGAACTAACCTTTGATTTGCTTAAAGTTTTTATATTCTGTGTTTCATTTGCTTCTAGTATAAATTTTATTATTTCCTTTATTATGCTTGCTTTGGGTTTTTTCTTCTTCTTTTCTGACTTTATAAGGTGGAAGGCTAAGTTACTCATTTGAGACATTCTTTTTTATTATAGGCATTTACCCATAATTTTCCCTCTGAGCATTGCTTTAGCTGCATCCCATAAGTTTTGGTTTATTGTGTCTTTGTTTTAAATCACCTCAAAGTATTTTCTAATATCCCTTGTGATTTCTTCTTTGACCCATGGGTTGTTAAGGAGTGTGTTGTTTAATTTACACATATTTGTAAATTTATTTCTGTTATTGATTTCTAATTTCATATCATTGTAGTTGGAGAACATGCATTGTATAACTTCAATACTATTAAATTTAATTGAGGCTTTTTAAGGGCCTAACATATGGGCTATCCTAGAGAATGTTTATACATATTTAAGAAATATATTCTGCTACTATTGGATGGAGTATTCTATAAATGTCTGTTGGGTCTCTTGTTTATAGTGTTGAAGCCCTTTATTTCCTTGTTGATATTTTGCCTGATTGTTCTATCATTATTGAAACTGAGGTGTTGATGTTTCCAGTGATTATTCAGGAATTATCTGTTTCTCCCTTAAGCTCTGACAGTTTTTGCCTCATGTATTTTGGGGCTTCCTTTTTGTTAGTTGTATAGCTTATCATTTTTATATCTTCCTAATGGATTGACCCTTTTGTTATTATTAAATGTCCCTCTATATGTCTAGTAACCTTTTTTTTTATTTAAAGACTATTTTTTCAGAAATCAGTATAGACATTCCAGCTCTTTTATCATTGTTGTTTACATACTACATCTATTTTCATTTTTTAACTTTCAATCTATTTATATCTTTGAATCTAAAGTATGGAAAAATACAGTAGAATCTTTTCAGCTTTATTAAGGTATAATTGGCAAATATATAATTTTAATTGTAATATATACTATAATATATATTATATATACTATAATATATATAATATATAGTATATATAATATATAGTATATGTAATATGTCTACACACACACATATATATGATGATTTGATATACATATACATTGTGAAAGAGTTCCCCCATCAAGTTAATTAACACCCATCAGCTCATACACATATATATGTCTTTTTTGTGAGGACATTTAAGTTCTCTCTGAGCAAATTTAAATTATAGAATACAATGTTATCAACTATAGTCAGTATATTATAATTAGATCTTCAGATCTTAGCCATCACAGGACCCAGTGCAGAGGCAGCCAACAGAAAAGCATCCCAACTTTCATTTTAAATTGTAAGCTTGTATCACTTTATTAATCTCTACCTACTTCCTCCATTCCTTATCCCCTGCAAACCACTTTTCTAATCTGTTTCTATGAGTTTGACTTTTTGGGAAAAAAAAGGTTCTATATAAATGTGATACCATGCAGTATTTGTCTTTCTCTGTCTGGCTTATTTCACTTAGCATAATGCCCTCCAGATTCATTCATGTTGTCACAACTGACAGGATTTTCCTTTTTTTGAAGGCTGAATAACATTCTGTTGTATATATATATGCACCACATTTTCTCTCTCTCTCTTTCTTTTTCTTTCTTTCTTTCTTTCTTTCTTTCTTTCTTTCTTTCTTTCTTTCTTTCTTTCTTTCTTTCTTTCTTTCTTTTCCTTTCCTATCCTTTCCTTTCTCTTTCCTTTCCTTTCTCTTTCCCTCTTTCCCTCTTTCTCTTTCTTTCTTTCTTTCTTTTTTCTCTCATTAGATTACTGGTTTATTACAAAGGATACTAAAAGGAATCAAATACTAGATGAGTGAATACATAAGGTGAGGTCCCAAACAGAAGAGAGGTAAACAAATAGGCCTCTTCCACAGAAAACCTGGGTGCCTCAGTCTGTTGCTTCTCTACCCTGCTGTGAGGATGGTAATCAGCTAAGAACTCTTTCTCTATTTGTTAGAGTCCTTAGGACTTGCAAGTATTAAGCCTACTGGCCACGTGATCCATGCTATCTTGAGGTGTCCCCTGGATGGCAGGGTCCTATAGAAGTGTACAAGCTCCTTTCTGAGAGACACCAGTGACTTAGTGTGAGGCAGAGGGAGAGCACAAAAATGGTGTCCATTGGCCTCTGTTTTGGAGGAGTATTTAAGCAAGCCTCTAGATGTATGTTAAATGAGATGCCTGCCCTTCAGGTTGATGCTTTAAGATAAGCAAATAAGCCTCTTTCACAGAAAGTTGTGATGCTTTTCTGTTGGCTGCCTCTGCACTGGGTCCTATGATGGCTAAGTCTATGTGAGTGAGCCCTTTAAGAACTGTTTCTTAGCTCACTATAGCCTAATGGGCCTAATGGACTCAAGTCCCATTGGCTTTAAAAGTTAGTTGTTTGGGGGGTTAGTCACTCAGACGCAGGTCTTAAAAGTTAGGATGTCAGAAGTAGGGTTCAAACCCTTCAATCCTCAAGGAAAATCTCTGGGTTGTGAGTTCCTTCCTGATTCTGGGTTGTTGTGTGGGGAGTGTGGTTTATGATGAGACTGTGTCTCAGCCTCTCCTATTCACTTTGATGTGGGATTTTTCTTCCTTGCCCAATGTGCAGGATTCACAAGCTAGTTCTTGGAGGGCCCCCCCACCGAAGAAATTGTTATGTACACAGCTATAGATTAGGTATGTCCATGGGAGGAATTAAGTTTAGGATCTTCCTACCTTGCCATCTTGAACCAGAACCCTAATGTTATTTTTTTTTATAGGATTAGATTTACATCTGCCATGTTGCCTTTGATCTTCTGTATGTTTCAATCTTTTTTCCCTTCTCTATTCCTCCTTTATTGCTTTCTTTTGTTTTATGTGGATATTTTCAAGTGTAACATTTATTCCTTTAGTGAACTTTCAGTTTTATTTCTTGAATGATTTTCTTAATTCTTGTTCTAGGGCTTATAACATATAATTTATCAGAATGTGTTTCAGATTTGTATTGCCTTAGTTCCAGTGAAATATAGAAACTTGACTCCCATATAACTACATTCCCTCCTTCCCCCACTTTTTGTACTATTATTGTTATGCCTATTATGTTTACATATGTTATAGATTCAATAATACATTGATATAATTATTATTTTATATAATCTTATGTCTCTTAAAACACCTGAGAGAAAAAAAGAACACATATATTTTCACTAAGTTTACTGTATTAACTTTCTTTCTTTTTTTTTTTAAATTTTATTATGTTATGTTAGTCACAATACATCATTAGTTTTTGATGTAGTGATCCACGCTTCATTGTTTTCGTATAACACCCAGTGCTCTGTGCAGTGCGTGCCCTCCTTAATATCCATCACCAGGCTACCCATCCCCCCCACTCCCCTCCCCTCTAGAACCCTCAGTTTGTTTCTCAGAGTCCATAGTCTCTCATGGTTCATCACTCCCTCCGATTCCGCCCCCCTCCATTTTTCCCTTCCTTCTCCTAATGTCCTCCCTGCTATTCCTTATGTTCCACAAGTAAGGGTTTGTTATTTACATGTCCTGGTTTTCTTTGTTTCTTCCTGTGGGTTAGAGTTACCATCTGATGCCATTCCCTTATTCCAATATAACTTTGTTCCCATCTTCCTCCTTTGTGTTGTTATTGCCAAATATATGACATGTCTATGTGTTATAGGACCAGTGATACAATTATATGCATATTGTTTTATAAAATTATGTTTTAAATCAGTTAAGAGAAGAAAAGAAATATGCAGCTATTCTTTCACCATCATCTACATAATTGTTTTTACTGATACTTCTGTTTTTTTAATGTGAATTTCTGACAGTTGTCACTTGCTTTCAGCTTGAAGAACTTAGTATTTCTTGTAAAGAAGGTCTGCTAGCAATAAATTCTCTCAGTTTTGTTTATCTTGGAAAATTTTTATTTCACTTTATTTTTTAAAAGTAGTTTGCTTTATATAAGATTCTTAGTTGACAATCTTTTTCTTTCAGCACTTTGAATATGTTATTCCACTTCCTTCTGGTTTGCATCATTTTTATGGTCAAGTCAACTGTTATTCTTATTGAGTTCTCCCACATATGATGCGTTATTTTTCTCTTGTTCCTTTCAAGAAGTTCTTTTTATCTTTGACTTTAAGCATTTTGTACTATGATGTGTTTAGGTGTAGAGCTTCTTCCTTTTATCTTGTTTGGAGTTTGTTTTGTAGATCAATGGGAAGTTTTCAGCTCAATTATTTTTTAAAATAATTTTGTGCCCCTTTCTCTCTCTCCTTTTTTTTGGTACTCCCATCACAGGTATTTGATGCACCTAATGGTGTTCCATGTTTTTCTGAGGTTCTCTTCATTTTTATTCATTCTTTTTTCTTTTTGTTTTACTTTACTTAATCTCTATTGACTTATCTTCAAGTTTGCTTATTGATTTTTTTTTTGCCAGCTTAGATATACGGTTGAATCCCACTAGTAAATTATTCATTATGATTATTGTACTTTTCATCTCCAGATTTCCATTTTATTCTTTTTTATAATTTCTATTTTTATTGCTATTCATTATTTTATAAGACATTATAAACATATTTTACTTATATTCTTTAATCATGATTTTATTTAGTTCTTTAAATACTGGTAATAGCTGCTTTGAAGTTTTTTATCTGCTACATCTGTTACCTGGACCTCTTCAAAGGTAGTTTCTATTACCTGTTTTCAGTTTTTACTGTACATGGGTCAAAATTTTCTGCTTCTTTGCATGTCTCGTAATTTCTGTTAAAAGCTGGGCATTTTAGGGGCACCTAAAATAGGGCTCAGCTTGTTAAGGACAGACTCTTGATTTCAGCTCAGGTCATGATCTCAGGGTCCTGGGATCAAGCCCCACACTGGGCTCTGTGCTCAGTGGGAAGTCTGCTTGAGGATTCTCTCTCTCCCTCTGCTCCTCCTCTGGTTCACAAACTCTCTCTCTCCAAAATAAATAAATAAATAAATAAATAAATCTTTTTTTAAAACTGGACATTTTAAATAATTTATCACAGCAACTCTGGATACTAATTATCCCCCTGCCCCCCTCCCCAGGACCATTGCTTTTTCTTGGTCATTGCTATGGACTAAAAGTTTGTGTTCCCCCAAAATTCATATGTTGAAACTAATCCCCAATGTAATAATATTCGGAGGTGGTGCCTTTGGGAGGTGATCAGATCATGAGGATGGCACTGTAATGAATGAGATTAATGCCCTTCTAAAAGAGGCCCTTTATAAAAGCTCCTTCACCCCTTTTCCATGTGAGGACACAGCAAGAAGATGGCCATCTATGAACCAGAAGGTGGGTTCTCAGCAGATACTGAATCTACCAGTTCCTTATTAGACTTTCCAGCCTTCAGAGCTGTAATAGATAAATTTCTGTTGTTTAAAAACCACCTGGTCTATAAGGTATTTTTGTTATAGCAGCCCAGATAGACTAAGACAGTCATTTTGGTCATTTGTTTAGTGACTTGGCTAAATAATCTGTGAAGTCTATTTCTCCTGCAGTGTGCAGCCTGTTATTTCTCTGCTCAGATTTTTAAAAAATCTTTATTTTTATCTTTTTGCTTAACTACTTAGTGGTTGCCCCTGGAATAAGCCACTTGTTGGTCAAAGATCATACTTAAGCCCCCCAGCCAGTGAGATTTTTACCATTTGTCATTATATGTGTGTGTGTGTTTGTGTGGCTTGGAGATTTCTATTACAGTTCAGGGAGTTTACATTGTTGTTCTCTGTATAGCCACAGAATAGTAGTTAAGTTTCCCCATCCTTATCATTTCTGAAAGTATGGAACTTTGGTCATACACACAATGTTCCAGGTTGCCAGGGATAACTAATTTTTTTTAAATCCTGGCTTCTCAGTAGTTGCAGCTGGGTCAGAGTAGCTTATTGTTCAGTCAGTTGTAGGTCAGAAGTTGTGTTTAAGCTCCTGTGCCAGTGAGGCTTTGGCCCTATGTGGATGGGCCTGTGTGAGGCTTGGGGAATGCTTTCAAATGTGTATCTGCTGTAATTGCTCCTCTGTGAGTGTAGTCTAGCACATGCACTCAGTCTTCCTGATCCTCATAGTGTATTGTGAACACAGGAGAATTCTTGGCTGTTCCTATCCCTGATCCTCTCTATTAAATTTCTAACTGTGCTGCCATTTGCTTATATCAAGGAGCTACCAACCTCTATTTAATTGCTCACACAAAAATATCTGTTGTTTTTAACAGTGTCCTTAGCCATGGAGTTCCCCATGCTCTATTCTAAGTAAGACTCATTCCCTCAGGAAGAACTGTAGAGCTCTTTGTCCTTATGGCCTTCCTTTCTTTCTGGGCAGAATTCCTACTCACTTGTGCATAAAATAGAGCTTCTGCCCCCAAGAGACAACATTGAGTGAGGGAGAGGAGATGCCATCCTTTTAGCTGCACCTGCCTGGCATAGAGCTTCTACAATGTGGGGCTGGGGTAGGGGATGAGAAACACCAGCAGCCTATCCTTCCCAAAGTGAAACCTAGCCCCAAACTGGAAGTGAAAGGAAGGTATGTTTTTGGCAGTACCTGTCTGGAGTAGAGTGCCTGAGATTTACAACGGAGCTGGGGAGGGGTAAGGAAGTAATCAAGGCTCAAATGCCACTGACTCTGGCTCCTCTTATTGAGAAATTTAGTAGAATTTCTTGATATATGCCCTTTGGACAATTTCCAGAGACTTTAAACTCCTTTTTTGTAAATAATTATCACCAGCTAAGTTATGTTTTGTATTCTGCCGTTTTAGAAGTCTCACCCAAATCATTGTTTTCTTAAGCCACTAAGTTTTGTTGTAGGTTGTTATATAGCAATAGATAACTGAACCAGACTCCAAAGCTAGATAGAACTAGGTGGAAATCCCAGCTCTACTACTGAGTGATTTTGGACAAGTTTTCCGAACCTCTGTTTCCCTCTCTATAAAATAAGATAATTCTTACTGCTTTTGATTGTGAGACATAATTGAGATAATGTTTGTAAAGCAGTTGGATAGCACCTAGCACAAAGCAATTACTTAGTGAATGATAGGTAACAAGTATTAGAGGTAAGAAGGGGTATATAAACTCATAAGGAAGACAAATGCAGACAACTGACGATAAATTAGTTGCTAGGTTTGCAGAATTGTTCATTGTGCTGTGATTCACAGACTTAAACAGAGAGCTGGAGAACTGGACCTGAGAGACCTTTGCTTCCTGAGAACAGAAGGGTTGTGATTAAATAATATTAACAAAGGAAAATTTTCAGAGAGGGAAGAGTGGATGCAGAGCTTTTGGAAACAGCTTCAACCAGGAGGCAGGAATAAGTAGAGGAATCCTAAAATGAGAACAAAAGGAGTACTCAGAGAATTTCGAGAGTCAAGAGAATACAGACTAAGGAATAAAAAGCATTGAGAAGGTGCTCATGTGAAGAAAAGGGAGTGATGAGAAAAGATCAGTAGGGCCTTTTGAAGAACACTTTTTATAGAGGGGTGGTAGTAGGAGCCAAATTGCTAGGAGTCAGTAGGAGGTGTGGAGGCAGGGGTGGGGGAAAAGAATAGTCACTTAAAATGGGGGTTGAGGATATATTCTCTTATTCTGTATGGGTTTTATTTGTTTGTATGTTTGTTTTTTAAGTTGAGGATGTGCCTTTAGACAAAGGAAAATAAGGATAATTAGGGATAGAAGAGGTAAAACAGAGTGCTAAGTAATGGAGAAGGATCATGAAGCTGGAGCACGGGACAGGATTATTGCCACAGGTGGAAGGGTTAGTCTACATAGAGTTTTGAAGAGCAGGTGGGTGATGTACATGAAAACATTCTATTAATACATAGTTTTTTTGGGGTAGAGATATGTAAACAGAAAGTATGGAGAGTGCTGAGTTGGGGTTTCCTGCTCTTTTCTCCTTTAGTTCTCCTGGCAGTATTTAATACTCAGGAGAAGAGAAGAAAGCAAAGAAAGAAGGTAAAGCAAAGGAAGGTATTTGCAAAGGAAGTAGATAATCCAGGACTGGGTCAATAAATAGGTATAGGAAGTAGAGGGTATAGGGAATCAAGAATGAAGGTGGCTGCATCATTGAAATGGCAACCTATGTGGGTTCTGTCTGGATTTGGAGGCTGGTGGGGAAAAATACCATCTAGCCATTTAAATCATGCTTCAGAAGACTTGTTTTTGACAGAGGTTGACAAATTATGGCCCTCAGGCCAAATCCTGTCTACCAACTGCTTTTGTAAATAAAGTTTTATTGGAACATAGCCATGCCCATGCATTTATGTATTGTCTATGGCTGCATTTGCCCTACAAAGAAGAGTTGAGACAGAGGCCATAACATCTACAAAGCTTAAAATATTTTCTATCTGGTCCTTTATAAAAAATGTATGCTGACCCCTGGTTTATGACACGTAAAGATATACATGACATGTTGGTGGGTGAAAAAAAGCAAGGTATAAAGCAATATTTAGTACATGATCCAATTTTCTGAAAAGAAAAAATATATATCTATGTCTAGAGAAATGATGTAAAAGATATATATCTAAATGTAAACAATTGTTTCTCTCTGGTAGGATTACCAAAGAGACTCTTTTTCCTTCTCCTCCTCCTCCTTCTGTTTTGTAAACTCCATAATTTCTATAATATGGGAGGATAATGGCCTCAGGAAGGAAAATTTTACTAAATGTTTCTTTAGTTGATTAGATCAAGGTGCTAAAGAACATAATCTGTAAATTCCTCTAGAAGGGTCCAGATAAGTTTGTCCAAAATCTGTGTCATTGACTGCACATTTACGCCAATCACACATCCTTTAAAAATGTGATTTTGATTGATAACAACAGGTAATGGAAAAGCCATACCCACCTTTGAAATGACAAATCAAGGTATACATTGGCAATTTTACATGTTATACTAACTTAAGAGCATCCTAACAAGTATGCCACAATCTTCAAACTATCTTCATTAATGTTATGTTTACTAAGAACCCAAACCAATCCCTATAGTTAGACCTGCAGTATGGAAGAGTGATTTTAAAGATGGTCAGCTCTTTTCATGAAGTAAATGAATCTTATGCAGAATTTTGAAAAGTTGTTTCTGTTGAATCAAGATGGGAGAGAATTTTAGTCTCTTCAAATGGTGCTGGGGGAACTGGGCAGCTACATGCAAAAGAAGGAAACTGGACCACTTTCTTACACCATACACAAAATGAACTCAAAATGGATTGATTAAAGACCTAAATGAGAAACGTGAAATCATAAAATTCCTAGAAGGAAACATAGGCAGTAATTTCTCTGACATCAGCTATAGGAACGTTTTTCTAGATACATCTCCTTTGGTAAGGAGAACAAAAGCAAAATTAAACAATTAGGACTACACCAAAATAAAAAGCTTTTTCACAGTGAAGGAAACCGTCAACAAAACAAAAAGACAACTCCCTGAATGGAAGAGATATTTGCAAATGATATATCTGATAAGGGGTTAATATCCAAAATATATACAGAACTTACACAACTCAACACCAAAAAATCAAATAACCCAATTAAAAAATTAGGCCGAAGAGATGAATAGACATTTTCCCAAATAATATATACTGATGGCTAACAGACACATGAAAAGTCGCTCAACATCACTCATCATCAGGGAAATGCAAATCAAAGCTACAATGAGATATCACCTCACGCCTGTCAGAATGGCTCAAATCAAAAACACAAGAAACTACAAGTGTTGGTGAGGATGTGGAGAAAAAGGAGCCCTCATACATTGTTGGTGGGAATCCAAACTGTTGCAGCCACTGTGGAAAACAGTATGGAGGTTCCTCAAAAAATTCAAAATGGAATTACCATTTGGTAATTACCAAATTACCATATGATCCAGTAATTCCACTGGGTATTTATCCAAGGAAAATGGAAACATTAATTTGAAAAGATATATGCATCTCTATGTTTATTGAAGCATTATTTAACCAAATAATAGCCAAATTATGGAAGCAGAAAGTGTCCGTTGATAGATGAATGGATAAAGAGGATATGATATACACACATACACATATGTATGTATATAAATAGTGTGTATGTATAGATATATATATAGATGACAATGGATAGTGTATAGATACATATAGATGTTATCTATATAGCTATATCTAGATGTTATCTATATATATCTATACACACAATGGAATATTACTCAGCCATAAAAAAAGAATGAAATCTTGCCATTTGCAACAACATGGATGGACCTGTATAAGGTATAATGCTAAGTGAAATAAGTCGGTCAGAGAAAGACAAATAGCATATTATTTCACTCATATGTGGAATTTAGAAAACAAAACAAAGAAAGAAAAAAAGAGACAAAAAACAGACTTTTAAATATAGAGAACAAACTGGTGGTTGCCAGAGGGGAGGTGGGGGGGTGATGGGTGAAATAAGTGAAGGGGATCAAGAGTACACTTATTGTGATGAGCACTGAGTAATGTGTAGAATTGTTGAATCATTTTATCATACACCTGAAACTAATATAACACTTTGTTAATTATACTTGAATTTTAAAAATAAATAAATAAAAATTTAAAATATGGTAGTATATTTTAGAGGTAAAATAAATAGCATAAGTAAAGGTAGCAGGGGAGGGAATAAGTCTGCACAGGAGCTGGGCTGATATTTTGCAATCCCCTTTTGGAATACCGATCTCTTGGTAAAGAATGATTCTAGGAGCTGCTGCAGTGACTCTAGTGGCTTTCAGGGTCACTTGGTTTAGCTTTGGAATGAACTTAGCTGGCTACAAAGTGTCTCAAGGGCAATGCTGGAATAAATCTCATTTGTTTCCAGAAGTCAATCAGATTCTCAAGTCAAAATTAAGTAATACTTGTGAGTCAGGCCAGAACAGTGTGGTGGTGGAGTATATGGTGGGAGCCTGGCCACTTTCATACTTGTTAAGAGCACAAGTGCTTAACCATCCCGATTTGGGATGGCCTTTAATAGAAAGCCCTTGCCAGATCTGCAAAGATCTGGCAAAGTATGCATTTAGTCCTCTTGTTGTAGCTATTTAATAGATTTGTTAATGAAGACCTATTTATTTTTAAAGGAAATTGGTGATTTTTAATGAGAGGTTTCCCCATGAGAATTTCTCTTGAATAGGAAAAGGAAATAAATATTGACTCGGTGTCTTCTACGTACAAAGAATATTTGAGCTCCAAAATCGTCCTGGCATGTAGTATTGTTATACCCACTTTACAGGTGAGGAAACTGACACTCAGAGAAGTGATTGTTCAAAGGAACATGTACTAAGATTCAAATCTTGGATGGCCGGACTCCAAAGCTCAGCCCCTTCCCACTTAATCTCCATTATACCTGCTGCTGTGGGCACGGGCGCGTGCGTGCACTTAACACACACAGAATTTTAGATGTAGCAATTGTGCGTTTCTCAAAACTAGGAAAAAATATTTTCTTTTTATAGCCCTAATATTAAATAAGAGGAAACAATTTTTAAAAATATCTATCTAGATAATTAAGTATGTTCGAAGATAAGTGCCTGTGAATTTGGAGCAAAATGCTCTAGTCTTTCACCTAGTGGAAGGTCAGGACAAAACAAGATGAAGAGAACCAACTCCATACACATGTACAACACGGAATTGCCTACATGGTGAGATTTAAGGAATAAAGAGGGTTCCACCTGCTTTCAAGTCTTTTTCACTCTTACCTGTTAAGGTATATAAGTTCATATCTTTAAGAATGTCCCAGGGTAAGACATTCTTCCCAGGAGATCTATGTTAAAGTGTACAGACTTTCTTTCAGCAGAGTTCTTTCAAGTAGGAAGCTGGACATGTGTATTTGATTGGAAGTTGGAGAAGGTGAGAGATTGAAGTTCTAATGCAGAACCACAATGCTAGGAGAGGCCAATTATGACACATGATGGGGCCCTGGGCCCCTAAAGATAGGAAACTGGTGACAAGCTTGAGTATAATAAAACTTTATGCAAAATTATTATTTGGGACTTCCTTTTTAATGAAACAAAGGTTGTGGGAGTTAGAGAGAGCAGGTGTATATTAGTGTCAGAGCTCATCCTAAGCAGAGAAGACAATCTTGTAAGGTAGTGAGCTCCCTGACACTGGAGATGTTTAGGGAGTTGGAAATACCCATAGAAGGGATGTTGTAGAGGCTGGACTACCCAGTCTTCAAAGTCCCTTCCAATTATAAAATTCTGTAAGGAGTCTATGAATAATTATGCTAGGTTTCAGAGAGTCTTTGGTACCATTTTAGTGTCATTTTAATGAATTAATTTATTCACTCAACAAACATTGATTAATTATTAAATATATTTAATGTGCTATGCACTGTTGAAGCAAAGTACATAACCCCAAAGTTCCTAATGACCCAGGTAAAAGGATAAAACTGACAATAAGCTAGGATCTGTAGGAAAAATCATAATCCAAGGATGTAAAATCATTGATGTCACTTATATTTCTATGTACTTCATATCCCATTGTCAGACCATGGGGTTTCACATTCTGAGATATTTTGCTCTAGCTCTGGTAGATTGTCATGGTAGATTTTAATCACACTTCCTTTTTCAAATGCCATAAGACACTGTCTTAAAATAAAGGCTGGTCGGGAGCACCTGAGTGGCTCAGTCGTTAAGCGTCTGCCTTCGGCTCAGGTCATGATCCCAGGGTCCTGGGATCGAGCCCCGCATCGGGCTCCCTGCTCCTCGGGAAGCCTGCTTCTCCCTCTCCCACTCCCCCTGCTTGTGTTCTCTCTCTCGCTGTGTCTCTCTCTGTCAAATAAATAAATAAAATTTAAAAATAAATAAATAAATAAAGGCTGGTCCAAAAGCTATGGGGGAAACGTGTTTACCTAAGACTGGTTGTAACCAAGTGCAGGGGTAACCTTCCAACTTTTGGAGAAGGAGGCCCTGAAATCCATGCCACCTGCTAGCATCCCAGCCCTTAACAAGCAGGACTCCTTGGCCTTGGCGATCCCTTTCTTTCTGTGTGTTTCTCCAGGCCTAACATCTGCCAAATTGAACTCTGCATTTGTTCCTGCATAGAAGAATGTTTGGAAGTTTTGTAAAAATTATACATATACATATATATATGACTACAGTGGAGAATTGTAGTCAACAATTTGTAGCCAAGAGTTTTGTTCTACATATAAAAGCGACCACTTTTTATTTTTTTAGTGATTTATTTATTTATTTGAAAGAGAGAAAGCAGGGGGAGGAGCAGAGGGAGAGGGAGAGAGAGAATCCCCAAGCAGACTCCCCGCTGAGCATGGAGCCTGATGCAGGGCTCAGTCTCATGACCCTGAGATCATGTCCTGAGCCAAAATCAAGAGTCAGACACTTAACTGATTGAGCCACCCAGGCACCCCAAAAGTGGCCACTTTTTAAATAAGTATATATATTCAGTAGCTGAAAGAATGGTAAACAATCTGAATTTCTCATTTATAAAATACAGATTGGGACAACTGACCCAATGTGACTCAAGGTCAGAAAACTAAAAGGGATAAAGAAGCACATATGATGTTAATCCTATGGATATTTCTTGATGAATAAAACTCTGAAGGCTGTAGGTTCAGATTTATAGTAAACATTATATAATGTTAGCATAGGCTGGGTTACACACTGCAGTAACAAATCCACCCTGAAACCTCAGTGACTTAACACAACAAAGGTTTGTTCTGGCTTTTTTCTCCTCACTCGTGCTCCATGTTCAATATAAGTTGGCGGGGAGCTCTGTTCTCTCTAGTCACTCTGACACATGGACAACATGATAGATCCAAGAAGTAGTTTAGAAAGATTGAGCAGGAACAAGGGAAAGAAAAAGAGAGAGAGATCAAAATTAGAACAGTTAATCCAAAAACTCAGTATTAATTATATCATTTTTAAAAGTTTAGCTCGGATGAGTTCTGAATATTATCAAAGAATAATTGAAGGTAGGGGTGATCATCAAAGCGTGTGGCCATGGGTGTTGTATAAACACTGCCCCAGTAGGGGCAGTATAGGCACTATAGACACCTGGTCGACCGGCCCTGTGTCTACCTGCTGGATCTCAGCTCTCCCGAGAGGCAGAAAGAGCCTGTGAATGGAATTGACTGCAAAGCAGGTAGAGACCAGTACTAGCCAGAGCCAGCATTCCCTGGGATTGAATAAACACCAGAGCCAGAAGATGAATTTGTGTTCGCTACAATCCAGTGAGAGTGGATTGATCCAGTGGGCTGCCCTTACATCATTGGCTTTCTTCTCACACAGCCCACAGCCTCTCTCCTTTTCCTTACCCTGTCCCAATGATTTGTTCTCCCTAATTGTGCATCCCCCTATCCTTTGTCGAGTGCTTTGATAAATGTGAATACTTCCTCTTTATTTTCTTCACATTCTGTGCCTCTCATGAGTCATTTCTGAAGGCACTGAATCATTTTCATCACTGCTCAGCCTCCTCCTGTTTGAAGTCCTTGTCTGGATATATGCTTATTCATCACCACTCTCTCTGCGACCCACATGTGTCCAGCACACTGTTTACATTGGGCTTTAATCTGTTGTTAGTGGCCAACTCCTGTGTCCCCCTCCTTTCTCAAGGGGCCCATCCCCATTCCTCCTGCCTGCACAGCTCCCAGTGGGAGAGCATGGAGAGCAAGAGCTCTGGCCCTTAACCTTGGCGTATGGACTCTTGCCCAAATCTTCATTCCAGACCTTCCCCTTTTTCTTGTCCTTTACAGCAACTTCTTCCCTAGCATTGTCTACACAGCCGAAGAGGCAGAAACGGGGTCCCCTCCAAGGCCAGCTCACAGACCATCCTGGGACAATGCACTTTGATGAGCCTCCTGTGTTCCTGGTCTCCACCTGCCCTCTAAACATACATTTCCCTCCTGCTACAAATGCCAGTGTTTTTTGTTTTGTTTCATTATGTTTTGCTTAAATACACTTCAAAGTGCAAATTTTCTAGTTCCCACTGGTCAGTGGAATGCACTGTTTTATGACCCCAAACCCTGGGATTTTGCATGAACGCACTGATATTTGGTAATTGGTAATAGATCTTGACATTTCAACAGGCTACAGTGGGTTCTTCTCCATTCTCCATTTTCCTCCCCCAGCCTGGTTGCTCTGGAATTGATTTATGAAACTAGTTTGCTTTTTACTTATTTTATTCCTCATTATTCATATTTAATGTTACCCACACTTGACCTTGTGACTCTAATTCCTTAAACTGAATAATGTACACACATTGACTTTGTTCTTCTTGACAGGTCTTATCATTTTTTATCTTTGCCATCCCTCTTTCAGCCTTTTAAAGATCTAGGGCTCTCTGAATCTCTTATCTGTTTACATTCTTCTTCATTATTTAGTATTAATGTTCTTCTCTCGGCCATTATTCCCTAGGTTGTTATTTTCCCTCATTTCCTGATTTGGTTCTTTCTGTCACAGAGCCAGATCTCTCACTACCACATTTTCGAGGTTGACTATAGCTTCACCAGTGAAACCAATTCAGATGTTACAAAAACAAAAAACAAACAAACAAAAAAACCACTTTCTCAGGAATTCGGCGACATCTCAATCGGTTCTTGCACGAGACTTTTAGTGTCTTTCCGAAACATCAGTGTAATGTTTCATCACAGCAGGAAGGTCACTTGTTAGGTAAAACGTAAGATATAAATTTTGCCCCTGAGTACTTCTTAGGCTATGGATACACCATGCAACATTTAGATGGCCGCTATTAGCTCAGGAGTGTTCCATAGGAAGAGTATGCCATAATTTGAGAATATTTTTCACAAAGATAGGAACTGGCAGTTAACCATTAATGCCCACCCAATGATCTAGGTCCATGGGATATTCCTTTTCTTAACATCTTAGGAAGTGCTGTAATAATGGTAACAGCAAATCAAGTAAAACACTGGGGGTACTGCACATGTTTTGTTTTGTTTTGTTTTTCTAACATAGCTAGTTTGATTAGCTCAGTTACTTAGATTCTATTTTTCTGTTAGAGCCAAATGTGGGCCAGTTCATTTTACATGAACTCTGGCTGGGAGGAGAATTACAAGTGTCCCCCAACTGCACATTATAAAGGGAATCAAGGTGAATCATTACATTTTCCTAAACCAATCTATTACCTGACTAGAAAAATTAAGTTAAACTTTTGAGACATAGGCAGTGAATTAGGCCCATGCTTTTGAGATCGAAGGATACTTTTATTATTCCTATAATATCATGAATATTTTTCTCATAATAAGTCACATATTAGGTTCAGTGTAAACTGCTCAAAGACATTTATTTCTTATTCTAGCGGACAGTTTTATGAATACTAGTATGTAGACTAATACTGTATTTCTATTGGCTGGTAAAATACCACTGTGATATAAAAAAAAACAATAATCACAGAGTCATCTAGGAAGTAGTGGTATGTGCAGAAAAAGGAGTTAGGGACCCTTCAGTGCTTTCTTGGTATCGAACAGCTGTCATGTATGTTAGACTTGACAGTATTGCTTTCTGTCCCAGAGTCTCTAAAAGGCATTTTTGTCACAAAAGTCAGGACAGGATCAGCAAGCAATCTGTTTGTATGGTCCTCAGTTTTGCTTCCTTCATCTCTTGGTTCCTTTAACAAGAAAAGATAAAGAATAAATAAATGGCCACAAAATTTTCAGTGTATACCAAAATTTTTTTTAAATGATTTTATTTTTGAACTTCTACCTACATTCTGCTGTAAATCACAATGACTGACCAGAGCCATTTGCATTGTGAAGCAGGTCAACTCTTTCAAGTTACAAATACACATTAATCATCCATAGCAAGAGCCCTACTGCCTAGGAAAGATAGGACCCACTCTTTAGTTAGGGTTAAGGTAAGTTGCTGCAAAAAATAAACTCTAAGTGGGATGAAATCAAACACGATAGAAGTTTATTTCTTTTCTACATTCCAGTCCATGGAGTAGGTAGGTAGGTGCCTCTTTTCCTCAAGATCTTCCAGCGATTCAGGTCCCTTCTATTTCGTTAATTTGCAAATCCCAGGATTTTACCCTGTCCACATGGTTGAAGTAGGGTATTACCCCAAACCCAGCCTGTGGGAAGAGGGAAAGAGACAAGGAGGACAAACAACTTTCTTTCTAAGGACATGACTCAGAAGTTATATACACCACTTATGCTCTCCTTTAAATGGTAATAATTTAGTCACCTGGCCACACCTGGCTATAAGGGGGACCTGGAAAAGAGTTCCCCGGGTGAGGGGCTACAAGCCCCCACTAGAACTGGGTGTGTGTGTGTTTGTGTGTGAGTGTTCTTTATCTGACAGGATGAAAAGGATAGTGGATCCTGGGGGACAATGAGCGTTCTCCGCTGAACTTGGTTTTGGGAGACTGCTGTTATCCTATATGTACATGTTCAGAGAGATCGGAGTATGTGTGATACGTGCCTGTTCTCATGCTCTGAGATCTTCCACACACTCACTAATAGCGAGTATTTCCTCAATACATTTAATGAAGGAGACATTGAACATGAAAGGGAATGTCATGAGATCTATTTAGGGTCATCAAGTAATTGTAGAAAAGAAAAGTGTCTTGGTATCCCGAAGCCTCTTCTACTTAGTAAGTCGGGTCTCCTGCTTTCCTATTATTTGTTAGAAATCCTAGTCTTGGCACTTTACTTATGTCTTTTCCATCTCACTCCTCCCCGGCCCCCACTTTAAGTGGTTGAAATAGTCTTTGAATCAACTTTTTCTGTTTTTGTTTTATTTCCTGTTGAAAATTAGGGTGATTCATCGCACGGATTTTAGTAAAGAAAACAGAAAAAAGCAATGAAGTTTCAGGGCTTATTGCCATTAACTGGAACCTGCTTGAAATGCTGTGTTTCATTTAATCCTTTCACCACCCTGTGACAAAGGTATCCTCATTCAGATGAGGGAGTTGAGACTCAGCACGTTAAGTCACTTGCCAAAGTGGCCTCGCCTGACATTTCAGCCTGGGCTCTAAATCACAGCGCTGTCCTTCTACAGGAGCCTGAAGTCCATCATTCAAGTAATTGAGATGGAAAGCTAACTTCTACTCACAGGGGTGTATCAAGGCAACTTGGGCAACCCATAATCTCCCATACTCAGAGTGGCCTGGGCTCGATACTTTTGAAACCACCATACTTTAAAAACGATGTCAAAATAGACATGTGCTTTCCTCAGCTTTCGTTTACTCTTCAAAAATCATACTCCCCTTCAGTGCAACAGTAAAATTAGTGAGTTAGAACATTCATTTTTAACAGTTTCATAAAAATGGAAGTACTTTTGATCCTTTCTCTATTGCCAAGCGCAGAGGCACCATCCAGCCTGGTTTCTTTCTTTCTTTCTTTTTTTTTACTGGAAAATGACTATAAAAATACAGCCCTCCATCTCTCAGCAGTGATAGATAAGAAGTCCTGAAACAGCATTAATAATTAATGGGCAGACAAGATGAAACTCCAGTTGCTCAGACTGCTGTCTCCACATAATCTGTATTTTATACAAAAGGAGAAGGAACTCAATGGAATTTTCGCTGTGACCGGATAAAAACTGCCAGCAAAATGTGATAAGGAAAGTCTAATGTGTATATTAATCATGTTTATAGCTCCTCATTTGTTGATATATTAGCCTGAACTCCCTTTAAAAATACATTTTTGATCACCAGTAGATTCATTTCATGCAACCAAACCTCAAATAGGGTCCAATTAAAGTTTCCAATTTTTATTAATCACAAATAATTAATCTAGCCCATAAATCATGAAATAAATGGGTTAAGAACTTTAGTGCAAGATGAGAAGCCTGAAGAAAAAAATCTAGAAAAGTTTGATGTGTGATGTAAATATGCCATTATATATGTTTATAGCTTGAGTTAACATTTGGCACTTTTATTATCCAAATTGTTTTTCTAGATACAATGAACGTATAATGTGACTCAAAGTGAGACACAGTTTACCCTTGAATGGTGAAGACTTCAAACATGATGCATTTTTATTTTCTCTGGATCAGTTATAACAAAACAGATTACAGGGGTGGGGTAGAGCATGGAGTGTTTCTAGAAATGTCTGCATTTTTCTGTAGTTAAAAAGCCTAAGAAAATAAGGCCTAGTTTAATCTAGAAAAGGAGTTACCATATATAACTTGGTCAATTTTTTGACATTGAAAAAATATATATAGAAACTAAAACTTGGGGGAATTTATTTAATTATACATGTTTAATAATCCTTGAGGTTTACACCTAACTATAGTCACATCCCAAACTTGCCACAAACATTAAGACTTAATGGTGGATGGTGGATGATGGACGAGAGAGGGCAGGGGAAGTTATATTAAATCTAGGAATGTGTCATTTAGCCACATTATCAAGGCTGTTGAAGAGGCAGAAAACTTTCCCAGCTACACCAAGATGCACACTCACTATTTGGAATAGTTTGTTATAGATGTATTTAAACACGGAATCTTAAAATTTAGCCATCAATCCAAATATGTTTTGGCAGTCTTGCTAGTGAATGAAAGTTCCTAAGTCTTCGTACTAGAAGAAATTAGAATAGGCCCTTGAGAAGTTAAGCGGGGGGAAAAAAGATCCTAGAGATAAAAGAAGACCAAAGGTACTAGGATAACAACTCTTAAGGGCCATAGGTTTTATTTACTATAAGAAATACAGTCCTATCAATGGAATATGTTAACTCGTGCAGTCAGGGCACAAGCTTAGGAACAATTTAGTTCGTGTCTTATAAAGCCCAAACAAAATTGCATGGATGGAAATAACTTCCCAGTTACAAATTCACCCCCAGCCATGGCTCGCTCTATGTCATAACCTGGGCTCCTGGACTCTCCAGGGTGCAGGAGAGAAGAAGCAGGGGAGCCTAAGTTCAAGTCCATTCATCCCCACTATTGGAAAAATAACTCACAGCTCTTTCTAGCAGTGGCCAGTCAGTATCACCACTATTCCCATAAAAAAAAAAAAGATAAAACATTATTTGTGAATTTAGCAAAATACTACAGGCTGATGTGTTTTTAGAACCTTAGCTGCCAGATCATCAAAAGCTTGGATGTTTTGAAGAAGGCACAAGATGCAGAGATGTATGACCCATGTAGGCAAACTCTTTACCCTCCATAAACTATTTATTCACTTGTAATATGGGGATAATAATACCTGATCTGCTTGGCTCACAGGAATCATATGAAGATTTTTCTTTAATGAGAAAAGGTGTGAAAAGGGGCCTGTGGAACTATAAAAACCACACAGATGTGAAGTGTAATTAATAAGCTGTGGGGTTTCTCACCTTTCCATAAGGATCCCTTAAAAAGGAAGATTAAGGCAGGGACCCTGCCTCTCCAGACCTACTTCATCTTCTCTAGAAATCCTGCCATTAACCTGCAACCAGCATTTCCCCAAAGCAGGCCTGAAAAATACATAGAGAATTAGCAAGCGTTATTTTCAAGAAGAGTCCTGTTGTGAAACCTATTTCAGAAACACTTGTGTTGTTCAACAGGTTTCTTTCCTGCAGGACTTCTCAGAACCTTTCATATGCATATTAGAAACCTCTAAGAAGAGGGATATTGGAAGGTATTCCCCCAAACTTAATTGACCATGGAAATTGTTCATTATAAATCATCTCTTGGGATTGTTATTCTACAGAAACTGCTTTGGAAACCACTGATGAATATTTTGTCATTTCTCAAAATGTATGCACTGAAAACACAGTGGCATGTAATTCTCTTGAGGCTCACAGTGCTACTGTTGAGACCAGCATTTCTCAAAATGTGGTCACTTGAGAAGCTTCTTTAAAATGCATATTCTAGAGCCTCACCTAGGATTTTGGGCAGGGCCCCAGGAATCTGCATCCCTGGAAGCTCCTTAAGTGACTCTCAACCAAGTGATCCCAGACCAAGGTCTGAGAAATGCGCTGCTGCAGGAGTGAGTAATAGTAGTCTGGTGGTTTTAACAGCTTAGCATGAGCTGTGTCTCATCTAGGACACACTTAAGCTTTGTGAGCCTCGAAGAGGCAAGTTCATCCTTAAGAATCTCTAGGTAGATGGATTCCTTCAGTTCTCACCAGTACCCATTTTGCCTGATTGACCAGTAGCCAGTACAGACCATCATATCAAGCACATAATGCTCTCCTGATAGAATATTCTGCCTTTCTTTCTTTTCTTTCTTTCTTTCTTTCTTTCTTTCTTTCTTTCTTTCTTTCTGGCATACTTCAATGAGTGAGAGCAAATTATTTCCCCACATGAATTTTTTGGAAATCCAAATTTATATGTCTGGGAAAGGAGAAATGTGACATTCACTTAGCTTGCAGAGTACTATAAATAGAAACGTGAAGAAAAAAATGGATACCTCTCTTGGACCTTGAACATAATAGAATGAAGTAATACTGTCTAAAAGTGGTCAGGGTGCCTACATGACATTGTAAACATAGTCAGCCCTGGATAAGGACACATTTTGCAATTAATCTAGAAAGTAAGCCTTAGGCTTTTTTCTACGAAAGACCTTCCTATCCTGTGACCCATACTAAACAGCAGAAAAGCTGCATGTTAGTATGAATGGAAGGAGGAAAAGACCTACTTATTAATCTGTGTGGCCCTAAAAAGTCTTTTCTGCTGGACCTTTTTCTGTATTTCTGAAAATAGTCTGGGTTGTTGTGTATCTGTGAGGACCTGAATAAGAAAAAAAATGCCCTTATTCAGCTGGCTCCGGGCAGTGATGGCCACCGGCTCTTTGGTCTATCAAACTGCAACCTTCAGTTCAGTTTTCATCCCATTTATGCATCATGGAAAAGAATGTGGGCTCTTGAGCCAGCCTGCTTGCCCTGGAATCCTCACCCTTCTGTGATGTACTTCGACTCTAAGCTTTAGGGTTTTCATCTGCAACATGAAGTAATAATAGTACCTACTTCTCAGAATAGCTCTATGAGTCAAATGAGAAAATGCATAGCTCCTGGCACGTACTAAGTGCTAGCAAATGCTAGCTGTTATTTTCCCAGTCCCCGTCAGGGCAGGGGTCATGCTTTATAGCTCTTCTCTATCCCTCACTGAGCCTAGAAAAGGCCCTCACATGTAGAAGGGAAACATCAAATAACTTTTGGAAGTTGAAAGAAGGAACACGTTGAATTGAACAGAGGACATTTTAAAAACCTCTGGATGTTTTCGTTGGGCATGAAGAATAGCATGAGACAATTCTAAGAGGAAGATATACAGTAACATAGTTATGCCTCAAAACCCTGCTTCTCCATTCTGGACCTGGGAATCCCCGGTGGGCCTCCCAGTCCTGTTGCTCCTCCTTTGACAGCATGCCTCGTCTGCACTTTTTGGGGAGATGTTTTTCAAAATGATCCTTTGCGTAAGGTTGTCGCCGATCTTCACAGAAAACTTAGAGGTGAGACACATGATCAAATAATGATTTATATCTGGAACTACCATACTGTTGACTGCACTTTGGTCTTTAAGACAGAGTCTTTTCTGGTGCTCCCCCACTAGCAAAATGGTGAAGTACTTCATCAGCTGAAGGCAGAATTGCCACTGTGAAAAATGTGGTGTGTGCTGAGCCGCTCACTCCTATGCTGGTGGGAAAAGCTACACTCGCTGATTGCACTTTTAACCCAGTGATAAGTGGGACACTGAAAACCTGGCAGAATAAGAACTACAAATATTTAAGCTATCACTTCACTCCTACATCTGATGATGGAAAGTTTTATCTTAGGGTCTGGTAAGAGTGAGATGAGTTGCTTTAGGATTTGGCTCCAGCATAACTAGTGTTTTTCCCTGTGGTGCGTGTGGCAGGTATAGGGATGGGAGGCATTGGGGGGGGGGCCTGAAACTGACATTAGAGCTGGTAGAAGGTGTGGCAGCTGCTTTTCCTCCCTCCCTGGACGCTGCCCTGTGAGCCTGTGCTCAATCCTGTTGGACCAGCATCAGATCTTTTTGCTCAAAGCTAAATACAACCTGGTCTGGTACATTTTGAAATGTGACCTATTGGGTTGAGAGCCATTATGAGGTCATACGATCAATTTAGTGGCTAGGAACCAGTACTGAAAAATAGGATTGGGTAATAGGATAGGATAGGATAGAACGAAGTGCAGAACACATAGTAAGGGTTAGATTTGTTTTATGAAATTTTGTTTTCAAACATTTGTATGCATGTGTGTTTACCAGGTCAAGATATAAATTATAGTTCTGACTTTGAGTCTCAGGTTAATAAATTCTGAAAGATACTGGCTAAGAAACTGTGTTCCTCTGTTCATTTATACTAGAAGTTACCAAGTAGCCGGGAGAGACATTTCCACTTCAGGTTGCTAGTCATCGCCTACATCTCTTCTGTGCACTTTACTGAGCTGTCCACCCAGCAGCTAACGTGGCCAACGGTTAACATTTACTGAGCAATTATTGGTTGTCAGGCAATGTGCTAAGTGTTTTGTATGTATTTTTTTAAATTTTATTTTATTATGTTATGTTAATCACCATACATTACATCATTAGTTTTTGATGTAGTGTTCCATGATTCATTGTTTGCAAATAACACCCAGTGCTCCATGCAGAACATGCCCTCTTTAATACCCATCACCAGGCTAACCCATCCCCCCAACCCCCTCCCCTCTAGAACCCTCAGTTTGTTTCTCAGAGTCCATAGTCTCTCATGGTTCATCTCCCCCTCAGATTTCCCCCTCTTCATTTTTCCCTTCCTACTATCTTCTCTTTTTTTTTTTAACATATAATGTATTATTTGTTTCAGAGGTACAGGCCTGTGATTCATCAGTCTTAACACAATTCACAGCTCTCACCATAGCACACACCTTTCCCAATGTCTATACCCCAGCCACCCCATCCCTCCCACGCCCCACCACTCCAGCAACCCTCAGTTTGTTTCCTGAGATTAAGAATTCCTTATATCAGTGAGATCATGTGATACATGTCTTTCTCTGATTGACTTATTTTGCTTGGCATAATACCCTCTAGTTCTATCCATGTCGTTGCAAATGGCAAGATTTCGTTTTTTTCTTATGGCCGCATAATATTCCATTGTATATATATACCACGTCTTCTTTATCCATTCATCTGTTTTGTATGTATTTTAACCCTTAAAACAGCCCTACCGATCAGATACTATTTTATAATCATTCCAGTTGTGTAGGAGAGGAAACTGCTTAAATCGTTTGCTCAAAAGTACACACCCAGAAATGAGGAGAGCTAGGATTTGAACCCAGACGGCTTGACTTCAGAAGGTGCACACTTGACAACTATTAGGAAGCTCAAGGGGCCAGACTGGCCTTTGTCAGGGCTGGAAAGAGCTTTATGTGTTCTTCAAACTGAGCGCCCTTTTTATGTATGAGAAAACTGAGACCTAATGAGATTAAGGTGACTAATATCAACAGCAATTACTGGCAGAGCTAGGACTAGAATTCAGGCTTGTGTTTTGTTTTTTTTTTTTCCAGTCTTGAAGACTTTTTTTTTAATTGTTTTTTATTTTAATTCCAGTATAGTTAATGAAGACTTTTGACTATATCAAAATAATCGCCTATAGATTAAAATGTCATAGGGTGCATGAATCTTATAAATACGGCTCCCCGCAGGATGCCTGGGTGGCTCAGTCAGTTAGGTGGCTGCCTTCGGCTCAGGTCATGATCCCAGGGTCCTGGGATTGAGTCCCACATCAGGCTCCTTGTTCAGCGGGGAGCCTGCTGCTCCCCCTGCTTGTGTGCACTCTGTCTCTTTCTCTCTGATAAATAAATAAATAAATAAAATCTTTAAAAAAAAAGCTTAAAAAAATAAATACTGTTCCTCTCTTTGGTTGCTAAGAAGCTCAGAGCCAAATTTAAAACTCACTGAGTAGTTACAATTCAACCTTTATTTTGCCTTTGTCTTTATTTATTAAAAATAAATTTTCCCTGGGGCACCTGGGTGGCTCAGTCGGTTAAGTAACCGACTCTTGATCTCAGCTCAGGTCTTGATCTCAGGGTTGTGAGTCCAAGCCGCACATTACTTAAAAAAAAAAAAAAATTTCCCCCTTAATGTCTTTATCTTATAAAATCTTGCTATGTTGTGTGATTTGGGGAGCTGCCTCAATTTTGTTTCAGTAAGAAAAGGTTCAATTTAAAAAGTATTCCATTAGTATAAAAAGATTCAATTGTATCCATCTGAATGATCAAATGAAATGGGCTGTGAGAAGGGAAGCAGGTGCTGAACGAGGCCAGCAAGGAGAGGCAGTGGCCCCGAGAAGGAGCTGGAGGTGGGCACGGTAGAGAAGTTAAGAAGCAATGAAAGATCTTCCATGAAGATCTGCTGCCACAGTGCCTTTGCTGTTGCTCTGGCTCCGGAAGTACAAAGAACACATCTGATGTGTAACAACAACATGGCCTCAGTTCTGCTTCCTCCTACCACGCCCCTACATGAACCCCTTATTACAGCAAGGTGGGGCTATACCGGCCCCACAGATTGTGGGGTCTCAGCCTCCAGTTGGGGTTTGTGCTACTGCCATTTGCCTCTCGATATGTTACTCTTTCAAGGAATACCCTGAAGAATTTTCTTGAAGGAATAATCTTTCAAGTGAAATCCCGATCACTGCATCCCCAAATAATCTCTTTTTTATCTTAATTTCTCTACTGAGGTTAGTTATGGAATGCTCATATTTTACAACCATATTTTAGATTGTAAGTTTCATAAGGAATGGATTTTGTGTGTATGTATGTATGTGTATGTGTGTATGTGTCCCCCAAACATACATTAATACTTTGCACATTAGAGATGATCATGGTATATCTTAAATAAAAGGAAACAATGGAATTTGATAGATCCTTTATTCCTACATAACATATTCAGAAACAAAAAGGATGCAAAAAAGATGGAAAGATTATCCCACCCTTTTTTGCTCTGATTTCCTATGGCTATTAGGAAAATCCTTATGTGACAGAGACAAACAAACGTCAAAGTCATTTTGAATATATTTTGGCACTTTAATGAGCAATAGGCACTATTTGCTTACAGCATTTACAAGAAGTTTAATTTTCTGTTATTTGAGCTGAGTCTATTTAATTCTTATAAAATCCATTTAAAAGTTATAAGCATTTCACACTATTGGAATGTTTTTGTCCGTTTCTTCATGATCTTTTTATTTTGTCACTGATATGGAAAGGGCAGTGAACTTCAGGGTACATGCTACCACATCATCCTGCTTATTCTGTCATCAGAAGATTGTGAAATGAAAGCAAGATGGCTCCCAGAAGTTTCCTTTGATAGCTGTTACTTCGCTGACCCAGAGCTATGTAACTTTTCAAGTGATAACTCCCTAATTAGTTGGAGCTTTAGTATCCTCTGCCTACATCTTGTCCTCAGCCCAAATGTTCACTTATCTAAACCAAAGTGCTACATGACGTCTTTGTTGTTTTAGGAACACAGTTACCATTCCCAGGCTGCCCCCACACTATCTCAGATATGTGTTATATGACACATCTTCAAATTCAGCGAAGGATATATGAAAAAAAGACCTTACTAGTTTGAATATTTTTGCTAAAAATTTTAAATAACCAGTTCTTAAATGGATTTTTACTCTACATGTTGCTGAGTTTTAGCTTGTATATCTCCACCTAAGACATACAATTGCTATGCACATCAGCGTGGTGAGAAATCAAAAAGATTCAAAAAGGGGTCTTTGAACAGCACCAATTTGAATATGAATAATAGTCCTTACATGAAAAATACAGGCATTGTCTCTTATCTTACAATTGTGAAAGAAAAAAAAAACATTTTGGAAAGGGAAATAAGAAAATACAGGATGGGGCCTGTGATTGAGAAAGTATGACTGTTCTTTCTGATAAAAATTAGTAAGGGAGCTTAACAGCCCCTTCCAGTAAATTAGAAGGAACTAATTTAGAAGGAACAAAAGTCAGAAATGAATAAATGGGGAGAGTATGGGCTATATTAAACATGAACCAAGATGGTCAGTAGTAGTTGTAGCTCAGGATGGTCAACGGGGTGAACAAGATCAGGAAGAAGTGGTCCCCAGGTCCCAGGTCCCAGATGGCAGCCTTGAGAAAGCTAAGAAGTCCAAGTCCTATCCTTAAGAGCAAAGACCAAAGTGAGAAACAAGTGAAAAAGTGGAAATTAAAGGCAACATAGCTTCGTATATGAGGTAGCATGTTGAAACTGAGCTTGGGGTAAATTAAAAGTAGCAATTGCATATATAGGATATACGTTGCTTCTGTTTCTTTGGAGAAACCTGACTAATACAGGGCCATAGCCCGGGGGAAAAAGCAGTCAGTAGAAATGAAAGAATTTTGAGGAAGCCCAGATGTGAGATTTACTACCAAAACTTTAAATGAGCTATTCCAAAAATGTTTGAAGAACCGGAGGAAACCATGTCCAAAGAATAAAATTAAAAATTAAAAACAATGTCACATCAAATAAAAAATATCAATAAAGAATTATCAATTATATAAAAAACCAAATGGAAATTATGGAGTTGAAAAGTATAAATGCTCAAATGAAAAATTCAGTAGAGGAACTCAGTAGTACATTTGAGTTGGCAAAATTAGAAATCAGCGGACTTGAAGATAGGTGAGCTATAGTCTTAGGAACAGAAATAAAAAGAATGAAAAAAATTATCAGAACCTCAGAGATTTGTAGGACATCATCAAGCATACCAACATACATACTTGGAGTCCCAGAAGAGAGGTGAGAAAGGGAAAAAAAGGATATTTGAAGAAATAGTGATCAAAACCAAGCCCCAAAATGATGAAAACCATCAATCTACATCTCCAAGAAGCTCAACAAGCTCCAAGTAAAATAATCTCAAAGATGTACAAACCTAGATACATCATCATCAATCTGTAGAAAGAGAAACAATCTTCAAAGCTGAACGAGAACAACTCATCATGTATAAATGATCATCAGTAAAATTAATAGCTAACTTTTTAGCAGAAACCATGAAGGCTAGAAAGCAGTAGCATAAAATATTGAAATAAGAATTCTATATATAGCAAAATTATCCTTCAAAAAATAAAGAAACACATACCCAAATAAGCAGAAATAGAGTTTGTTACTAGAGGACCTGCCTACAAGAAATGCTCAAGAGAGTCCTTTAATCTGAAATGAAAGGATCCTATACAGTAACTGGAACCCATGTGAAGAACTAAGAATTGGAAACAGTAATTATGTAGATAAGTATAAAGGACATTATAAATTTATTTTTTGGTTTTAATGCTTTTTTGTAATCCTATCTGATTTGAAAGACCACTTTAAAAACCAGTGCTTATAAATCTGTATTGATTAGCATAAAATGTATAAAGATATAATTTGTATGGTACAAAGGAGTAGGGAAGGTATAGAGCTATGTAAAAGTTTTTGTATACTCTAGAAATTAAATTGGTATTAATCAGAACTAGCATGTTTAAAATTCGATATAAATTATAGTTCCTAGGACAACCAACAAGATAATAACAAAAAAATAGTAAAAGAAACAAGAGAATTAATTTGGTACACTAGAAAATATGTGTTTAACAAAATAGCAGTAATGGAAAAATATAGGAACGAAAAAGACTTAGACAAATAGAAAGCCGATAAGAAAATGGCAGATTGGCAGATATAAATCCTACCTTGCACATGGACCAATCAGAACTCTCATACATTGCTGGTGGTATACAACCTCTTTGGCAAAAGTTCTGGCAGCTTCTTTTAAAATTAAACATATACCTGCCTGTGATCGAGCAGTCCCAATTCTAGATTTTTACCAATAGAAATGAAAACATATGTATATACAAAGACTCATAGGAAGAATGTTCACTGCAGCTTTATTCATAATAGTAAACAACCCATCCACAACCCATTCTTCTGTTCATCAAGAGGAAAGTGGATAAATAGATCGGGCTGTGTTCATTTGATAATACAATGAAAATAATAAACTACTGATTCATGCAAAACCATGTATAAATCTCAAAAAATTTGTGCTGGATGAAAGAAGTCTTATATGAACTAGTTTTTAGTATATGATTCCATTTATATGAAGTTCTGGAACAGAAGGTGAACAAAATCAGCATCAGTTACCTCTGGAGGGGGAGTGGGCAGCAAGGCTTGACTACAAGGAGTTTTAAGGAAACTTCTGGGGTAATGGAAATATTCCATATCTTGACTAGAGTTTGGGCTGTTACACAGATGTATGCATCTATCAGAAGTCACCAAATGGTATGTTTAATTATAAGGTGTTTCATAATATGCAAATTTTACCTTTAAAAAAGGCTGCAGGGGCCCCTGGGTGGGTCATTTGGTAAAATGTCTGCCTTCGGCTCAGGTCATGATCCCAGGGTCCTGCGATCGAGTCCCGAATCAGGGTCCCTACTCTTCGAGGAGTCTGCTTGTCCCTCTCCCTCTGCTCCTCTGCCCACCTCCCCAACGCCCTGCTCATGTTCTCTCTCGCGGTCTCTCAAAAAAATAAAACCTAAAAAAAAAGCATGCAAATTAATATTGAACTTTTTTTAATGATATGCGTGCGGAAAGGTTTAGGGGTAAAGGTAAAGGGTACTGATGTCTGCAATTCACTTTGAAATACATCCAAACAGTAAGATGGTTTGATGGTTAGACAGATGCTTGGATAGATAGAAATGGGATAAAGCAAATATGGCGAAATGTTAACAGTTACTGGGATAAAGCAAATATGGTGAAATGTTAACAGTTACAGAATCAAGCCATGGAAATAAGGATGGTCACTATAAAATTCTTCCCAATTTTTTATATGTTTGTAATTTTTCAAAACAAAATGTTGAGAAGCAACTATATTTAATTAAATGCATTGGAGTTCAAGGTCATTCTTGAAGCTAGCACCTTCTTAGAAGGCATCTGGCCTGGTGGGGGGAAGCATGAAATAAGGATGTGCTGTTCAAAGAAAGCTGTGTAGTCTTGAGTACATTGTGTAACCCCTCTTCATCTCATTTTCTAATCTATCAAATAAGTACAATAAATCTCTACCTTGCAAATTTGTGGTAAGTATTAGAGACACTTGGTCTTCTGTGGGTAATGAACATATAGCATTTAATTCATCATTATCTGCTATGTGTCATGCTCTTTAGCCTCTTCGTTGTTACCAGATGGTTTAACAACACTTCATTTCCAAAGGTTGTTAGGATAATTAAATAAGTTAATACATGTAAAGTACTCAACATGGAGCATAGGAAAAATAGATATAAATAAAATGGGTTTAACTATCTGCAACAGCTGGGTTTTGTTTTTTTTTTTTTTTTTTTTGGTCAAAAGTAGTTGAATGTTTGGGCCTTTCCTATGGTTCCTTCTAACAGCAATGTGTAGGTATAGATATAAAATGTATGAAGCTGAGACATAGACATATAAATATGCTTAAGAAAATCTACATGGAGTTGACACACAGTGTTCAACTAAATATTCCGGCACACTTTGGTGCCTGAGCAAGAGTTTCTTTTATGTAACTTTGTCAAGCCACCAGCTATGATTAGGGTGACCAGCTCTTCCCAGTTTTTCTGAGACTTCCCTAATTCTAGCACTGAATATCCCACAACTTGGGAAGCTCTTCGGTCCCAGGCAAACCAGAACAGCTGGTTGCCTTAGGTTCTACAAAAAGCTATTCCCAGAACCAGCATCCAAGCAGGCACTTCCTCTGCTTCGGATGCTACCCAGGAACTCAGCCTTACAAATATATCTTTAAAAATTACAGCAAAATCCACATGAGACCCAAACAGTTTTTCATTCCCAGACATGTCTGGGTTTCCACAGGGTGACAAAGAGACCTGCTAAAGTTTGGCATTGGTCAGATGTACTCCTCTTTAACCAGTGGCCCATGATCGCTGCTCTGAGCCATGGAATCTGTTCAGTTCAGTTTATTTTAACAGAGTTTGTACAAGGGACAGTCTAATCTGGTGCTTGGGAAGGGAAGTCACTACTTATCCAGGACTAAAGTAGAATAAGAAATCTACAGACCACTTTTATAGTTATATTCAGAAGTGTCTCTAATAACCTCAGTAAGTGGCAAGAAATGGGATGGGGGTATAGAAGGATGTGGTAGTTACACCTTTTCCAGGGCAAACCCCCTCCTAGCAGCATGTGGAGTCGCACTGTAACCTAATCTAGAGGTGTGTTATGCATTAAGGCAGCAAGGCTTAATCTGCAGGGGGGACACCCCCACACTGAAGCCTGAACTCTGGGGAAATTGCTTATGAGCTCCAGCTGGAAAACACATATGGGAGATGAACCGGTTTATCTTTGCAAACTCTGTTTACAAACAAGGTACATTTGTTCTCCACACAGTTTGTCTTTGCCACTGGCACTTGAGGAATCCAGTTTCAGCTTTAGAACTACAACTTTGAATCACCTCCAAAATCATGTATGGTTTCTTGCCAAGGTTTTTCCTTTTAAGGCAATCCCTTTGTCCCAGAGTAGGGGAATTGGGTGCATTCATTCAGTGAGAAATGTATCTCAAGATTTACTGGATGAGCTTTATGGTTCAGGAAAATGTACCAAGGACACACGAAATTTAATTAGACAGTAGCTCTAAAAGTCATCTGATAATACTTAGAAACCAATAATATAGGCATAAGACATATAATGCCATGAAGGGGTGGTGACCAGCGGGAACCCCAGAAGAATGTATGGGGGGAATCAGAAGTCTTAATGAGCACAGTAGCTTGTGAGCTGGGCTTGAAAAGATGAACACAATTTCAACTGCCAGGATTCAGAGTCCAGTGAAGGTTGATGGAACACATGGTAAAGGCATGGAAAGACAGGAAAGGAAGCATGAGGGAAGAATAAGCCATTCAGTTTGATTAAAATGTGAGGAAGATACATCAAGAAAACTTGGCTGGGATCAAATCACACAGATCCTAAAATGACTAGCTATGGAGGTTATAATAGCAACTATGGGGATGTAAGAGTCAACAAAACAGGTACAATTCCCTGCCTCATGGTGCTTACATTCTAATGGGGGGCGGGGGGGACGGTGTCTCAGGGAAGCCAACTGAGATGAAGGATGTCGATAACAACAGGCGCTGTTGCCTACTGTGGGGCAGGCTCAGTGTTAGCATGTTCTGTGTGGCAGGCCAGCTCCTTACAGGAATGTTTTAACCCCATGATTCAAATAAGGAGACAGAGGCTCAGAGAGACTGGTGGCTTCCCCGACCAAGAGCATCCTCGTGCCTGGACCCTAATCCAAATCCATGGTGCTCATGGCACCAAAGCCCACATCATTCTGCTCCAGGATGAATGAGAGAGATGGAGGGAGAGAAGGAGAAGAGATCAGGAGGCGGAGAGAGCAGTTAAGACTTCTGAAGAATCCAGGAGAAGTTGGTGAAGATTTGAATTAAGGTGAAACCCAGCCGCAACAGACAAGGAAGGGCAGCTGTGACTGATGTGGTGGGGGTAGATTAAGTAAGTTTTGAGGGGAAAAAAGAGCCAGAAATGAACCTGTGGGAGTGACCTTGGGGAAATGGGAGAAGAAGATGCATGAATAGAATCATGGAAAAAATGAAAAATTGTTAAAGATTTGGGGATTGAGGGAGGTTCAACCTGTTCATTCAACCAGTACTTATTATTCATTTGCTTAATTGATGAATATGGAGCAGGCCATGGCCAGGCACTGGTCTGGCACTAGGGATCTAATCCAAAGTAAAAGCTGCTCTCCTGAGTTTGCTGTCCGGTGAGAGGTTACCAAAGCTGCAGTCACACTCAGGAATGCATAATGACAAATGGAGACAAGGCTGGATAGCAGTGATTTGCAGCCCTTCTTGCCCATTAGACTCACCCGATACCTATGGCTCCCCTTCCAAATAATCTGGAGTGTTGCCTGAGTTTTGGAAGGTTCAGAAGCTCCCCAAGTGACTCTAATATGCAGACAAGTTTGGGAACTGTTGCTCTAAAGCAGTGGTTGTCAAACTATGGCCCTCGGGCCAAATATGGCCCCTGACTGCTTTTGTAAGTAAATGTGTCTCAGGACACAACCCTGCCTGCTCATTTACGTAATGTAAATTCATACACATTCATACACTGGCAGCATAATCGGGTAGTTGCAAACGGGGACCGCGTGGTCTGCAAAGCTGAAATTATTTAGTATCTAACACTTTACAGAAAAAGTTTGTGGTTCCTGCTCTAAAAGAAAGGAGGAAGTTTCCAAGAGCAAATGACAAAGCAGTGTGACCTAGCATCATGGGGGTGGTGCTTGGGGATGCCGTTCGAGGGGCTTCTATGATATCTAAGTTTGTGTAGGAAAGATGCGCAGGAAAAGAGGAAGGTAAGAGCAATGTGGGCAGAAAACACAACGGGAGAAGAAGCCCTGTTCCAGTATCAACTGCCATGTAATGATCACCCCCAAAATTTAGTGACTTGACACAACAATCATTTTGTGATTACCTTTCACATTTCCAGGGACTGGCTGGGCCCAGTGAGCCAGTTCTTGCTCAGGGTCATGGCCAGGCCATGGCGGGGGGGGGCGGGGGCAGTGTTGGTGCTGGAGTCATCTTGAAGGCTTCTTCACTCATCTGCAAGGGGATGCTGGCTGTCAGCGGGGTCCTCAGCTTGGCTGTGGACTGAAATACCCTACCTCCAAAAGACTCCTCATGTGAGCTCTCCATTTCCTTACCACGTGAGAACTGGTTTTAGCATCCTAGGAGAACGAGGTGGAAGCTGTATTATTCTTTATGGCCTCCTTTTGTATGTCAGACAGCATCATTCCTGCTGCAACCATAGGCCCACCCATATTCAAGGGAGAGGAGGACACAGACCTCATGTCTTCATGGAGGATCTTCACTGTCACATTCTAAGAAGTGAATTTGGATTGGAACCTATCATGGTGGTCATCCTTGGAAAATACAATTGGCTGCAAGCAGGAGGAAGCTGGGTAGCTTCAGCATCTCAACTAAAGAGTAAGTGGGAGACATAAGGCTGGAGAGGTGGTGAGTCCAGTCCAGGATGGTTGGTCCACGTTAAGAACTTTTTTTTTGACAGGGAGTGGGGAAGGGTCAGAGGGCAAGGAAGAGAGAGAGAATCTTAAGCAGGCTCCATGCCCAGTGTGGAGCCCGACATGGGGCTTGATCTCACAACCCTGAGATCATGACCTGAGCTGAAATCAAGACTCAACCAACTGAGCCACCCAGACACCCCCCATGTTAAGAATTTTTATCTGCATCATAAGCCATGGGAGGGTATGGATTTTAGAAAGAGTAATGCTAGTATTCAATATACTGGAGTGGCTAGAAGCACAAACTCTGGAGACAGACTACTTGGGTTCAAATCCTCACGCTATCATTTGCTTGCTGTGTGATGTTGAGAAACTTATTTAACCTCTCTATACCTTGATGTCTTCATCTTTAAAATGAGGAAAATTGTTATTTTCTACAATACCTACCACATAAGGTGGCTGGGGAAATTGAATGGTTTGGCACAAGTAAGCACTTAGAACAGAGCTAAGTAGGTAGAGGAGTCCTAGCTTTCAGGGTTAACTCAGTACCTTCCCTGTATGCCCTACTCATGGGCTGCAGGCAACTGGACTCAGTTCCCTCCCTCATCCTAGACTTTTAATACTGGTGCCCAAGAACTGGACCAGCAGACCTGGATTGCCATCACAGCTTCTGCCTTCAAACCCAGTATGGCTCCTTCAGGGGAGTCCTGCTAGCCCACTGGACATTTAGCACCAAGTGTGCTGTGCGGATGAGGCTCCTCACCTCCCCTGCCTGCCATACTTGCCCACCCCCCCTACCTCTGCCCCGGCTCCCGTAGGACATCATTTGCGTTTCTGTCAAAATGAGGACCTGTTACATAATTTGTGGGGCTCAGGGGAAGATTTTGAGAAGGAAGGCTGCCTTCTTGAAAAAATTATCAAGATTTTCGAAACAGCCACATCGGAGCATTAAACCAAGCATGGGGACCTTCTAAGTACGTGCTCCTGCACACTGCACAAGTCGAAGGCAGCCAGCCACTTACCGGGCTGTGCTCTATTTTTCTGCACCTCTCCTGGTTCTGCTGCTAAACTGTGAGCCACTTGAGGGCAAAGGCAGAATTTTTGTATCACTGCTACTTAAACACACACATACACACACTGTTTTTGTGTGTATATAGACATATAATAAATCTTGAAAATAATACACTAGTACACTAACTGATAACTGACACTAAAAATTCCCTAATCACAAAGAAGATTGTAAAAGAGGATAAAAGAGACCCTTCTCTTGAATCCCCTGTAAACTCTGATAGAGAATAGGTAAGAGCAGGGACTTCAGAGTCAAACATCATGGTATTAACCCACTTAGACCTCTTGAGACCTTGAGCAAGTTCCTAATACTTACCAATCCTCATCTGTAAAATGGACAAAACCACAAAGTCTGCCCCTTGGAGCTGCTGCTGGCATTAAATGAGATAATGCATGGTCAGCTAAGCCTTGCACATAACAAATTAGTTCAATCATAATTGTCATTAATGAACAGAAGTGGTTAAACTTAGAATTCTGCTTTCTGCTTTTCAAAGTACTCTCAAGCTCACTATCTCATTTGACTTAATATCCACTATTGTTATTTTAAAGATGGAGAAAAGAAAATAGGCTTTCGATAGTTTGTACAGAAGACAGGGTTAAAATAAGCTGCACTTAGATCTCTTTCCCCTAATCCAAATTCTTTGAATTGCACAAGGAGTATTACTTCTTTCAGTGAGATGAATCTATAAAAAGTTTTATGCACTGAGGGTCCTTTTCATTATGTAATTAAAATTTTACTCTTCTTCTGACTACGATGCATCATAAATATTTTTCATGTGATTTCATACACTTAGAATTATGGAACCGTGGAGGTGATTTTGATCTTACAAATTGCTACTGGTCCTTTAGGCACAGCAAGGCAATCCCTGAGACATTCATTCTTTAATTTGGTGTCACTTGAAGATTCACTCCTTTGCTGGTGATGGGTATGAAATACAGGTCCCCAAATAGTTGTCATGGGGAGGGAGTAGCTTCAACCTAAAGATAAGAGCTTCACTGGACCTGCCTCCCTATATCAGGAAGATATTCTCTGAGTCTTACCATCCTGATTTCTTGGGGACTGATAAGGAACTCATAGTTTTCTAGGGAAGTTGAAATATTTAAAGAGAACATATGAGCTCTCATGTTTGAGTGATAGTAAATGGGCCGAGAGAAAGAGAACCTTTCAGAGAAAGTTGTTAGGTAGAAATTAGAATTTTTTTTCCTTGAAAAGGTAAAGGTCCTAGAAAAAGACATAAAGAAAATGACCCAAAACAGATTTCTTTTTAAATCTCAGCCCCAAAATATTGTTCTGTAGTACAGCCTAAGAGTAGTTTGAATCATGCATTGAACCAAACCTTAGAAGAGCACAAACCTTAGAAGCACAGCCTTAGAAGAGTATGACTCAGTGAGAATTGTGCATATAAATTATTTTATAGAAGTGTAAAATAAAAGGCATTTTGGTGTCTAAGGAGTCTTGGCTTAGGCCGCTTTTAGACATCCCGCATCTTGTCCCAGCTCTCCCTCACTGCTAGCCCTCTTTCACGAAAGCCTCAGTTTTGTCATCTGTAAAATGGGAATAAGTAGGATTCTGTCCTTCTCGAGGATATTGGGAACGATGTAGAGTTAACATTTCTGAATGCAAATGTTACCATAGAAAGAATTTTATTTGAATGCAAATGTTTCTACATGACTTTAATTTTATACATGTACCTATAAAAAATACAGGAAAAAATATTTTAAAACAGTCATTTACTGATCCTCAGTATTAAATATTGTATTATATTCTCTTCAATTGTTTACTTTTTACAATAGGAAAATCATCACAGGTATAGTTTAAATCCTATTTGTGTCCTTCTCCGGCATCAACCCCACCCCCAACCCCCACCCACTGCCAGAAGCAGCCAATATCATGAATTTGCTATTTGTCCAGTCCTTAATTTATCCTATTACCACATGTATTTCTTAAAATGTATAAAAACGATGTCATACTCTATGTATTATTCTGCAGCTTTTCTCCTCTTCCTCCTTTTTCTTCTACTTCTTTGTAAAACATATTAATATAAGAGCTATCTCATACTTAGACAATTATACCTGCATGTATAATATTTTATCTTATTTATTTTACTCACATTTATTTTATCCATTACACTATTGATGGACATTTAGGATGTTTCATTTCTTTTTTTTATAGCAAACAATGAACATCCTGTACAAGTACCAGAGTCTAAGGCATATCTCTAAATGTCTTCAGTTGCTGAACATATTCCTTGATGTTACAGGCCTGTAATTCATGTGTAATGGTAAATTTTCGTATGGCTTCTATAGTATATTTTTCTAAAAATTCCTAAGGACGACTACTGAATTGGTAAGATACTTTCTCAGTGGATTGTGATTCTGAAGGAAATGCGTTTTGTGGTCCCTAACACATCACCATGCCATCCTTTTCCCATTTCTGTTAGCCCCTCCCTTAGCTGTCCATCATCTTCTTCACTCCAGCACCTGATTTGTGTCCAGACTCTCTCTCCACTCTGTACCTTTACAGTATTCTTCCTGGCTCTCCCATCTTATTGAAGATCCTCATAACTCCTCTATTTTCTTGCCTTCAATAGCCTTTATTTTTATTATCTCAGCCACTCAACAGTATAGCTATGCCTGGGATCTAGAACTGACCTATCTTGCTAACATCTCAAGTGCTGAATCTTACCTCTCCAACCAAAATCTCTTATCCTCTTAGGTATTTCTTTCTTTGGTCTCATCAGTTGTTCTGGTCACATGACTACCAGTCCCTTTTCCCAAATTCCCTGTGACTTAATGTGTCACCTGGCACCTTGAGCCTCACTGTTAATCTTTCTACAAAGATTCTTTAGCAAGCCCCTAGATTCACATATCCCTTTGACATTCACAATATCCTCTTTGCCAATGTGGTTAAAGCCTACTTTTCTTCTACATCACTTTTTCAAGTAGGGGGAAAACAAATCACATTTTCTAGTATTGAGTTCATTCCAAAGCCAAGTACCCTCCGTTAACAGCGTGCAGGGGTGGGAGTGGGGGTGGGGGTGGTGGGCAGTGCAAAAGTGCGGGATCCCATTGCTGCTGACCAAGCCTTTTATTCTTCTCCGCTGGAATCCATTTGGATTTCCCCACTGCAGCTGCTATAAATATTGTTTTTTTTTTTTCTCTTTTCAGGCCTCCAAACTTTTCTCTTTGACCCTTAGCAGGCAACCTCATCTCTGACTGGCATAAGCTATATCCCCTAATCCAGTAGTTCTAGAACTTGGCTGATGTTGTGATCACTTTGGAAGCTTTAAAAATAAAATGCTCATGCCTAGGTTCCATTTTTAAAGATACTGATTTAATTGGCCTAGGATGTGGCCTGGCCACTGGGAATTTTTAAATCTCTTCAGGTGAGTCTAACTGCAGCCAAAGGTGAGAACCATTGCTCTGATCTTATTACTTCTTATCTCCTCCAAATTCATTGTAGTCTTAAGGAATTATGAATCCTCTATTTTTCTTCCTTCTTTTCAAGGTTATATCCTCACTGTGATCTTGAACCTATCGCTTCCCTTCATGAAAAGGGATTAACCTTGGTTAATCAATCATTCTCCCTCTCCCTCCCCCCCTCCCCAATTCCTGTAATCCTTTCTTCTTGATCTACTAGTTCAATAATAGATGGTTCCTGTCCCCAGGAGCTTGACCATCAAAACTTAGTGATACCATCAGTCTTCCTCATTCAGGGGGAGAACTTTGGAGTCATATTCTATTCTAACCCATCTCCACACCCCTGACATCTATTCGTTTAATTATTAAATCCTATTGATTAGGGGTGCCTAGGTGGCTCAGTCGTTAAGCGTCTGCCTTTGGCTCAGGTCATGGTCCCGGGAGTCCTGGGATGGAGCCCTGCATCGGGCTCCCTGCTCGGTGGGAAGCCTGCTTCTCCCTCTCCCACTCCCCCTGCTTGTGTTTCCTCTCTCGCTGTGTCTCTCTCGGTCAAATAAATAAATAAATAAAATCTTAAAAAAAAATCCTATTGATTATATGCTCAAAAATGGATCTTGCCTGTTCTCTTTCCATCCTTTAAATGCTATTTTTCAGCATCCACTTATATACCTTCCACGGAATCTCTAGGCATCCTATTTATATGCTTTGCTTACATTTGCTTCTACTTCAGCCTTTCTCAAGTTCTTCTCAGCTTCTCAGGTATTTCTATTGTTGCATTCTCAAGGTAAATAATCTTTATATTGAGCTCTATACTCATAGTTAAGTCCTCAATACTTGTATATAAGTTGATCCTAAGAGTAAAAAATAAATCAATGGCATTTGTATTTTATGACTATGCAAATATCCTTAATCACCATATTGAGTAACATGAGTATATATTTTCTTTCTAATAACTTATTATTCTTTTTCCTAGATTTCTAGTGTCCTTTTTTACCATCCCTTGCATTATACACCTTTATCATATCCTTACATTTTTCTGATGTTTCAAGTATGTCCTCTAAATTTGGACTTTACCTTGTTTTTCCTCCAAAGACTTCTATTGTCCTCTCCTCTTGCTAACAACTGCCTTCTAGTTCTTGCTAAGACTAACTCTTGCTGAGGACTAACTGCCTTCTAGTTCTTCTGTGCAATGGTCAGTCATTTTTAGACTCCTTTCACTGCATTCTTGGTAGAATCTACTATTTACTGGAGCTCATACTTTCCTCTTTCCTGGTTTACTAACAGACTCAATAAAGGGTTCTTGGGAGGTACACCTTCTGAGTTCTGCAAGTCATTATTCTGGCTTCACAATTAACTGATAGCTTGGCTGGTTCGCCATTAGGTTGAAAATAGCTTTTCCTCAAAACTTTAAAGACATTGGGCGCCTGGGTGGCTCAGTTGGTTAGGCAACTGCCTTCGGCTCAGGTCATGATCCCGGAGTCCCGGGATCGAGTCCCGCATCGGGCTCCCTGCTCGGCGAGGAGCCTGCTTCTCCCTCTGACCCTCCCCCCTCTCATGTACTCGCTCTCTCTCAAATAAATAAAATCTTTAAAAAAAAAACAAAACTTTAAAGACATTGCTTCTAGCACTCACTGCTGGTTGTAGCATATGGTTTACATGGATATGGTTATCTAACACTAGCTTGATTCTCATCCTTTAAAAGGTAATGTGGTCAGATTTCTCCTGTAAGCTATGGGAAGTTTCTTTTATCATTTCTCCATTCTGTCAATTCTCTACTAAAATCCAATTCTTCAAATGTTGGATCTCATGAATTACTCTTCTGTATTAGCATTTTCTCTCATGTTTTTGACCTGATTCCAGTGAAGTCTTCTCTAACTACCCAAAACTTCCATCTCCCACATAACTAATCTCCCTTTCCTGGTTTACTTTTCTCCTAATCACTCATCTCTTTCTAGTTTACTGTATGAGCCAAGTTTAAAAATATATATTCTATTTTTTCTCCGACTCCTAGAGCACACTGTGTAAGCTCTCGGTTAGATGTGGTGTGGCTCCTTGTGTCCATCAACTTAGAACAAAAAGACATGGTATCTGCCATCCCCACCCCACCCTGCCACAAACGCATCTCCAATACCCAATGGTGAGGCAAAGACAGTTGACCTGAAATAAAACTCCCATTTGGAAAAGGGAAGAAAAACCTGGAATGTACCAGCCCACTGGTCCATGACAGTGACAAACCCTGCTGGGGAGACGTTATGAAGGTGTTGCAGTTCTTGAATAATGTCAAGGTCAGTAATGACCCAGGTCAAAAGGTGGGGGAAAGACAGATCCCTAGAAGAGAGGAGTTCAGGTCACTGAGAGACCCTAGTAGTGCAGGCATCGTACACCTCGGTAATGCTGTAAAAAACACCAGCCAGAAAATCTTTTAAAATAAGCTGCTTTCAGGGACGCCTGGGTGGCTCAGTCAGTTAAACATCTGCCTTCGGCTCAGGTCATGATCCCAGCGTCCTGGGATCGAGCCCCACGTCGGGCTCCCTGCTCAGTGGGGAGCCTGCTTCTCCCTCTCCCTCTGCCTGCCACTCCCCCTGCTTGTGCTAGCTCACGCTCTCTCTCTGTCCAGTAAATAAATAAAATCTTTTAAAAAAAAGAAGCTGCTTTCATTATCCACATGAACAGATAGCCCAAGTGTATATGAGGCCCAACATTCAGGGTGCATATGAGCATGTGTCCCCCAACTGCTATAAAAAAGGGAATCCTCAAGAGAAAGAAGCTCATGGATCTTTTGCTATTTTCCATTGTAGTTTCTGTTGCATCACAAATTATCTAGCATTCCCTGTCTTTAGACTTGAAGCTCTTTGAGGCAAACATACCATATTCGTGCCTTCTTCATTTTGGTATTCCCAGACCAAGTATCATAATAGGTGTCTAATAAACGTGCTGGGGACTCAAGTAAAAATCCATGACAAAGGGTAACTCTAGCAACCCTCGCATCATCAGTATAAGAAACTTACACCCAAATAATTTACCACAAGATCATGCAGATTTTAGAAAGATACTTAGAGGGGGATATTCCTCTAGTAATGGATATGTGAAATGAAGAGATCTCCCCATTTACATTACTTTTTTAACATACTTTCTCTGTATTTAGAACAGTTCCAAATCTTACTAATATGTGAATCCAGTTGTCACAATAGCCGGTGACCGTGTGTTGAAATGTCATGTGATTCCAACACATCTTACTCTTGCTTCCCAATGAGAAGTGTTCAAAACTGCTTTAATGCCAGTTGGACCCAGTTATATTTTAATTTGCTATTTCTATGAGGGACAGGTTCCTAGCAGCAGAACTTTTGCTAATATGAATGCTGTTGATTTCAGCAGTGTCCTGTTTAACCTGTGTGAATGCTATAGAAGTTAGGGCACCACTTAGGTATGCTCATCTAGAATCCCAGCTGCCACCCACCGGGCTCTTCTTCCAGAACATTCTCACTCTGCCCACCCAGATGCTCCTGGTCTTTCAGACTCTGCCCCACTCATTTCATGATGGGCTCCTGGTTTCTCCATTACTTTACAATGGTCTCTATGAAGTAGAAAGGAAGAGTTGGCAATGCCCAATTTAAAACAATCACTCTAGATAATTGGGATCTTGCTTGTATTTTCTTTTTTGGGGGGAAAGTTTACATGTAGGTGAAGGATAGCTATACCAGAGAGTACAGATTTATCTGAGACTCTTTTACATAGGAGGATTAAAAAGTAAAGTTCATAGTCTGGTTGTTGTCTTTTGAATATATTATGAAAAACAACTTCTCTTTTCTCACTTTATTGTATTTAATAGCTGGCCTGAATTATATAACTTGAGTGTCAGATGTCCACATCACACTTTAAAATATTACTCTAGCCTAAAAATCAAATACTGTTATCATAATATTTGTCAAGACATCTGCAGGGGGAATTTTTCATCTTTCCTAATCTATCCCCAAATATGAGCCTAGGGTTTAACAATCCCTGAGCTCAGCCTGTCCAAGGTGGCTGGACATTAGTGGTCATTTACTTCACTCTCTTCATTCACCAGATGAGGAAACCAAGGTCCAGGAAAGATGTCAGACTTGTCCTCCATCATACAACTGATGGGTATTGGAACTGGGACCCTGTCATTCTACTTCTTCCAGCAGACTCACAATATTAATGCTTAGTTTTCTAGGCAAGCCCCCTTAAAACATGATGATGGACCCTAATTTAATTATTTAAATGATCTCGCCATACTTCATTTCTAATAACTACAGCCCAAGTCCTACAACTCATCTAGAACTCTCTAACCTGCAACATGCTTTCCAGGCCCCTCTCCAGGGGAAAAGCTGGGGCAGGGCACTACACAAATAAACAGAACAACACTGGCAGCCTTTGGAGCTCTGCCTCAAGCTAAGCGCGGCCAGGAGTGAAAGTCATTAAAGGCCCTTTGCAAAGGTTGTTAAGAAATGTGTAAACAGCCGTATAAACAACACCAGGTCAGGTCATGGAAGGAGACTGGCAACTGGGGAGGCCCAAGGAGAGCCTGCCAAAGTGTGAAATTCCCAGCAGGGAGAAGACATTTGGAAAAACAACTCTATCAAGTTTTATCAACACAAATCATTTCCTAAGTGGTATATTTTATTTAGAGTATGTGTGGCCTAAATTTAACAAGGGAAGCTTTTATCAGTCGTAGTTTTTTATCGCTTCCAGATATCTTGGTTTCTGAATTACTGGCAACGTTTATGGTGTGCTCATTTTTCTGGGTTTTCCTGTCTAAACATACCACGGCTGATGCTCTTGGTGTGGAGAGGGTGATGCCCTCCACACGCACTTCCTGTTGGTCGTGCTGTGTGGTTCAGGCCCTGCACATGCTAAACTGTAAACAAACTTGGGCCTGGTGTTCTAATTTTAAGCCTTAGAGGAAACAGACATATTAATAATCACAGTGGTAGAGAAACCCCCCAAAATAGACTCGGTTATGAAATAACACTTTCTCTGCCATAGTAAAGACTTTGGCATTTCCTTTTCGAGGGGGTTGATGCTGGAAGAAAGTGATTTCAACTGTAACTTCCTTGACCTTCTCAGGAATAGCACCAACGGCCACAAACATTCAAGTTGGGTACGTTGGATGCAGAAAAGTGGTTTCTCCATGACTTTGTCCACATGTGGAGAGTAATTACATGAATATGAGTGGAGAAGTCTTATCATGCAGACTTAGGCCAGTCTGAATTCTCCTGCTTTCCCATCCAGATCCTTTCTTCCCTGGCCATTCAAGAATTTCTTTCTGTTTGGCCTAGTTTCTATTCTTCTTCTGCCAGTGTTTTCTTCTTCTGCTTCCTTTGTTCACCAACAAAGCCCATCTACTCAGCCTGGTTGTTCAGGTTTTGCCCTAATGTAGGAGGGCTGACTCTCTGAGTCCACTCACGTGGACTCTGAGAGCCCCAGACATACATGGAAGTTTCTTCCATAGCAGTTTCCCTATTGTTTATCGGAGCGAATACAAAGTGAATACATAGTGAATAAAAAGACAAAGAAGTCTTTTTAAATATCCGTAAATTGAAATTTCTATGTCTCCTGAAAATAGTTGGAGAAACTTGCACCAAATTTAGAGGATGTGTTTGAGCTGCTCTGCTTTAAACTATAGACTGTGTAACCTATGAAGAATTGCCCTGTGGATATACCTCAAAGAGACATGCCGTCACCCTTCAGGACAGCTGAAAACAGAGTTCATTGAGGGGCCAGGCGATTATGGATGCCCTGGAAAGAGATATAAATTACGGTCAGGTCTTCACCATGAACCCCTGACTGGAAGTCACAATAGCAGATTTTCAGAAAAGAAGGTATTGCTTTGTAACCACGCTGCTTCTCACAAGTGCAAATCTGTGTGGCATTTACCAGAGTTGGAACATCAGAAATGTGTTTGTTTAGTGATGGCTTTTTATTCACCTAAGCAATACAAGGAGGGGCCAGCATTTTACAAGTATAGCCCATATGGCATATCATGTTTTCTTTCTCTTCTAACTTGGCACAGCGACTGCTCACTCTTCCAGAAACCCATGCAAAGTGTCAGTAAAATACTCTATGAATTATTTCCCCCGCAGACATTTAGTTGTTTTTTTCTATGTGTTTCTTTTCTTAATGATATAATGATAGAATAAATCTATTCCAACTAATGATAGCAACAAGTAACATTTGTTGAGCACTTCATATTTGTTAGGCAATGCCAAGCCTCCGACACCAGGCAACTACTAATCATCTTTGTGTTTCTGTGTTTCTATGGATTTGCTATTCTGCACGTGTCATACAAATGGAATCATATAATATGTGGCCTTTTGTGCCTGCCTTATTTCACTTAGTATAGTATTTTGAAGTTCATTCATGTCATAGCATGTATCCATACTTTCTTATGGCTGAATAATACTTCATTGTATGAATACACACACCCATTAACCAACAAGTGACATTGGTTTATTTCTACCATCTCGGCTATTTGGGATAGTGCTGGTGAAAATTTGGGTACAAATCTTTCTGTGGGTATATGTCTTGTTGTTGTTGTTGTTTTTTTCTCCTCTTGGCTATATATCTAGGTGTGGAACTGTTGAATTGTATAATACTATTTAACTTTTTGAGAAACTGCCAATCTTTTTTTCCAAAGATGCTGCACCATTTTACAATCCACCTGCAATATATGAGGGTTCTGGTTTCTCCACACCCTCTCTAAGAGTTTTACTGTCTATTTGATTATAGCCATCCTAATCTATGTGAAGTGATATCACATTGTGATTTTGATCTGCATTACTCTAATTACTAAAGATGTTGAGCATCTTTTTATGTGATTATTGGCCATTTGTGTATATTTTTGGAGAAATGTCTATACAAATCCTTTATCTATATTTTAATTAGGTACTTGTCTTTTTTATCGTTGAGCCATAGGAATTCTTTATATACTTTGGATACAAGTTATTTGTCAGATATATGATTTGCAAATATTTTTTTCTCATTCCATGGGTTGTCATTTCATGATCTGGATGGTATCATTAGCTGCACAAAAGTTTTTTAATTTTGATAAGCTACAGTTTATCTACTTTTTCTTTTGTTACCTGTGCTTTTGATGTCTAAAAAACTATACAATTTCAGAAATATTTCACTTCTGTATTCTCTTCTAAGAGTTTTATAGTTTTAGCTCTTATATATGAGGTCAATTTTATGTTTAAATCGTTCATCTTAGATTCATTTTTTTGTGTGGTGTGAGGTAGGAATCCAACTTCTTTATTTTACATGTAGAAAAGCACCATTTGTCTCAGCACTATTTGTTAAAAAGACCATTCTTCAACCATTGGCTTCTCTTGTCATCCATACTGAAAATCAGTTTGCTATGAGTGTGTTTTAGACTCTCAATTCTATTTTCAATTCTGTTGATCTATATTCTATTCTTATCCCAGTACTATTTTGCATTGATTATGAAGTGTGCCTCTCTCAACTTTGTTCCTTGTTTTCACAGTTGCTTTGGCTATTCTGGGTCCCTTTCATTTCTATTTTCATTTTAGGATCAACTTGTCATTTTCTGCATAAAGTCAGCTGGGATTTTGATAGGGATTGAGTTGAATCTATCGATTAATTTGGCAAGTATTGTCATCTTAAAAATAGTAAGTCTTCTGATCCATAAACACAGAATGTCTTTCCATTTACTTAGCTCTTTAATTTCTTCAACAATGCTTTATAGTTTTTAGTGTACACGTCTCACACTTATCTTTGTTTATTTCTAGGTATTTTATTATTTTTATGCTATTGTAAATGGAACTGTTTTCTTAATTTCATTTTAAAATTTTTCATTGTAAATGTATTGAAATGTAGTAGTTTTTGCATATTGATCTTGTATCTTACAAACTTTTTGATCTCATTTATTAACTCAAATATGTGTTCATGTGAGTATGTGTATGTTCCTTAGAATTTTCTATATACAAGGCAATAGAAAATAGTTTTACTTCTTCCTTTCCAGTCTTGGTATCTTTTATTTATTTTTCCTGCCTAATTGCCCTGGCTAAAATCTCCAGTATATGGAGCACCTGGCTTAGTCCGTAGAGCATGTGACTCTTAACCTAAGGGTCATGAGTTCAAGCCCAACATTGGGCGTGGAGCCTACTTAAAAAAATAAAATAAAATAAAATAAAACCTCCAGTTTAATATCAAATGGAAGTTGCAAAATTGAACATCCTAGTTTTGTTCATGATAGTAAAAGGAAAGCTGGTCTTTCACCATTAAGTATGATGTTAGTGTGAGTTGTTGCTAGAAGCCACTTATCAGAATGAAGAAATTGTCTTCCATGTCTCATCTATAGTGAGTATTTATCTTGAAAGGGTGTTGGAATTTATAGATGCTTATTTTGCAATTATTGAGCTGACCATGTGGGTTTTGTGTTTTATTGTATTAAGATGATGTATTGCATCAATCGATTTTCAAATGTTAAACAACCTTCTCTTCCTGAGGTAAATACCACATGGTCATATGTGTATAATCCTTTACATATGATGTTGGATTTGGTTTGATAATACTATGTTGAAGAATTTTGTATTTTATACAAGTATCCCTTGCTTTTTGAAAGTTTGTGTTATGCCACTTTGCTCTTTTGAAAGACTTACATTAGTACCTGGTTACAGAAACAGCAAAAATGGTGTTCCGCATTTGTTTTGCAGTGACCTGTTACAGACGCAGTGCACACCCCAAGGAGAGAGAATGGCACCACCAAGCTCCTTCCTCAGGAACTACACTCGGTGTGTCAGCATCAAGCTGCTTTAGCTCTGAAGTGGTCTGTGAGCATCTGTGCTTTATCTTGATTTATTTTGCACATCTGTTAGCAAGATATGTCCTAAGGTATCAGAAAAGCCTAAGAGAGGTTATTTTGGAGGTCTGAGAATGCTCAAAACTTTTTCCATATAAATTAATGGTAATTGCTTATTTACTTTATGCCATTTCAGCTTACAGAAGGTTTCATAGGAATGTTCTACTTTCTGATAGCAAGGGAAACCTGAATTCATAAGGAATATTGGTCTTTGGTTTTTAAATTTTGTGTGTGTGTGATATCTTTGTCTTATTTTGGCTTCGAGGTAATAGTGGCCTCATACAATGTGTTGGGAAGTGTTCCCACCTTTTGTGTTTTTTGGAAGAGTTTGTGAATGTTAATTCTTCCGTAAATGTTTGGTAGAATTCATCAGTGCAGCCTTTCTTTTTGTGGGAAGTTTTATGACTACTAATTCAATCACTTGACTTGGTTATGGGTCTTCAGATTTTCTTCTTCTTTTTGAGTCATTTTCAACAATGTATGTTTTTTCTAGAAATTTTTCCATTTCAGCTATATTATCTAATTTGTTGACATGTGATGATTTATAGTATTCCCTTATAATTTTTTTTTGTAAGGTGGGTATTAATGTTTTCTCTTTCATTTCTGACTTTAGTAACTTGAATCTTCTCTCTTTTCTTGGTCAATCTGGCTAAAGCTTAATCAATTTTGTTGATATTTTTCAAAGGACCAACTTTGGACTTTATTAATTTTTTGTTGTTTTTCTTTCCTTATTTTGTTTATTCCTGTCTAATATTTATTATTATTTTCTTTTTGCTTGGTTTTGGTATAGTTTGTTCTTTTTTTAGCTTCTTAAGGTGGAAGAGTAGGTTATAAATTGAAATCTTTCTTATTTTTTAATATAAGAATTTGTAGCTATACTTTCCCTCTAAGCACTATTTTAGCTGCGTCTCATAAGTCTTGGTATGTTGTATTTACATTTTCCTTCTTCTCAAAGTATTTTCTATATTCTCATATGATTTCTTCTTTGACTCATTGGTTATTTGGGAGTGTTTAGTTTAATTTCCACTATTTGTGATTTTTCAAATTTTCTTCTGTTACTGATTTCTGATTCCATTCCATGTGTTCAGAGAACATACTTTGTGTGATTTCAATCCTTTCAGATTTTTTGAGACTTGTTTTACGGCTGACATGTGGTCTACCCTGAAAAATGTGCCATGGGCACTGGAGAATAATGTGTATTCTACTGCTATTGGTTAGGATATGTTATAGATGCCTGTTATGTCTAGTTGATTTATAGTGTTCAAGTCTTTTCTTTTTTCAATCTTTTATCTAGTTATTGTATCTATTATTGAAAGTGGGGTTTGAAATCTCTAACTTTTATAGCTGCATTGTCCATTTCTCCCTTAAACTGTCAGATTTTGCTTTATGAATTTTGGAGTTCTGTTGTTTCATGCATATATGTCTACAATTATTGTATCTTCTTGATGGATTGTCCTTTTTATCATTATAAAATGTCCTTCTTTCTCTAGCAATATTTTTTAAAAGATTTTATTATTTATTTATTTGACAGAGAGAGAGAGCACAAGCCAGGGGAGCAGGAGAGGGAGAAGCAGGCTCCTCACTGAGCAGGGAGCTCAATGCAGAGCTCTAGCCCAGGATCCTGGGATCATGACCTGGGCCGAAGGCAGACACTTAAACAACTGAGCCACCCAGGTGCCCCTCTCTGACAATAATTTTTGCCTTAAAGTCTATTTCATGTCTATTAGTATAGCCACTGACACTGTCTTTTACTTACTGTTTGTATGGCATATGTTTTATCCTTTTATTTTCAACACATTTGTGTCTTTGAACTTAAGGCAAATCTCTTGTGGACAGCATATAGTTAGGTCATATTTTTTAATTATTCTGCCAATCTCTGCCTTTTGATTGAAATGTTAATTTAAGGTAAGATTTACATCTGCCATTTGCAGTTTATTTTACGCATAAGTCTTTTTTTTTTTTGAGAGAGAATGAGATAGAGAGAGAGAGCATGAGAGGGGGGAGGGTCAGAGGGAGAAGCAGACTCCCTGCTGAGCAAGGAGCCCGATGCGGGACTCGATCCTGGGACTCCAGGATCATGACCTGAGCCGAAGGCAGTCGCTTAACCAACTGAGCCACCCAGGCGCCCTTTACGCATAAGTCTTACGAAGTTTTTGTTCCTCTATTGCTTTTTACTACCTTCTTTGCCTTAAATGGATATTTTTTTAATTTACCATTTTTATTCCCTTGACATTATTTTATTTTGGAGTTATTTTCTTATATAGTATTTTATTTTTATATTTTGAGTTATTTTCTTAGTAATTTCCTAAGTGATTAACATCTTATAACAATCTAGTTCAGATTAATAACAACTTTATTTCAATAACATTCAAAAACTTTGCTTCTAAATAACTCCATTGCCCGCCGCCTCTCTAGTGCTATTATATTTATACAAATAACATCTTTATACAGTCTATGCCCATCAACATAGATTTTTAATTATTGCTTTTTGCAGTTGTCTTTTAGGTAGAAGAAAAATAAGAGTCACATACAAAACATACACTTATGCTGTTATTGTCTTTGTCTTTTGACCACTTGATTATGATGTGCCTAAAGGAGGATCTCTTTGAGTTTATCGTACTTGGATTTAGCTGAGCTTCTTGGATATATAGATTAATAGCTGTCATCAAATTTGGGGAGCTTTTCACCATTATTTCTTCAAATATTCTTTCTGTGCCTTTATCTCTCCCCTTTGTTTCTGGAACTCCAATTATATGTTTGGTATTCTCCAGTGTTTCATAAGTTGGTGTTCTATGGGTCACTATAGGCTCTCTTTATTTTTCTTCATCTTTCTTCTTTTTGTTCCTCAGACTTGATCATCTCAATTGACCTACCTTTAAATTCATTGATTCTTTCTTCTTCCAGCTCAAATCTGTTTTTAAGCCCCATTGAATTTTCATTTGAGTTATTATTATTCTTTCAAACTCCACAATTTCTACTTGATTTGTTTTTACTTCTTTCTCTTTGTTGGCATTCTCTATTTGGTAAGACATCATTCTCATACTTTCCTTTTATTCTTGGGACATAATTTCCTTTGGTTCTTAAACGTGTTTAAGATACTTGATTTATAGTCTTTGTTTATCAAGTCCAGCTTCTGGGCTTCCTCAGGGACAGCTTCTACTGACTACATCTTTTCCATTATTAGCCAGTCTTTCTCGTTTTCTTCCATTTATTTTGTTGTAGTTGAAAACTGGACATTTTAAATAATATAATGGGGCTGGAAAACAGATCCCCCCACCTTCAGGATTTGTTGTTGCTGCTGTTGCCATTGTTGTTGCTGCTGTTTATCTAGTGAATTTTCTCAACTAATTCTGTAAGTCTGCATTCTTTTTCATGCATGGCCATTTGAAGTCTGTGTTCAGTTGCAATAGTGGTCAGCTAATGATTGAACAGAGATTTCCTTAAATACCTGGAATCGCTAAGACTTCCAGCCTTTGCCAAGGTTCTCTGTGGTTTTGGGGAGCACACATTCAACACTCAGAATGGCAGTTTGAAATTCTGCCTTAACTTTCACTTCCTGTTTGTGTGGCACCTCAAAGTCAACCAGAGTGACAGCTTAGGACCTTCTTAGGCCTTTTCTGGGCATGTGCATAGCCCTACACATGCATATGGCCTAGATTTCCAGGAATAGTCAGACCTGTTTAAAACCCTTTATGGACATCTCATTCTTCAATTTTTCCTTCTAAGTTTTTTGGTCAGATTCTTGTTTGCTCCAACCATTATCACTGTCCCAGGCAGTGGCATTGTTGAAAAATTTTTGCTGATTGTTTTTGACAAATGCTCCCAGGGAAATATGCTGTTCACCCTGAGTAAGAACAAGCCCTTTGAGTGGGGGTTTCCAGGGAACTACCAGACAGGTCAAATAGTGACAGTTCTCTGAAACTGATGCTTTTGGGGAGCTCCAAGGCTCCTAGGCTTCTAGGCTACTGTTTTTCACAGCAACCATGGCTGTGAGACTGCTGCTGGCTTTCAAGGCTGTCACAGAGTTAAGAAGAGCATGATGGGAACAGGGCAAATTCAAACATCACAAAGTCAGCTGTTTTCACCTAGATTAAGATTTTTATTTTATTTATTTATTTATTTTTTAAAGATTTTATTTATTTGACAGAGAGAGATACAGCGAGAGAGGGAACACAAGCAGCGGGAGTGGGAGAGGGAGAAGCAGGCTTCCCGCGGAGCAGGGAGCCCGATGCGGGGCTCGATCCCAGGACCCTGGGATCATGACCCGAGCCGAAGGCAGACACTTAATGACTGAGCCACCCAGGTGCCCCAAGATTTTTTTTTTAAATAAACCCTCTTTGGATTATTGTACATCTTTGGTTAATTTCCAGCATTCTGAAGAAGTTGATTTGGACAATTCATGTCAATGTTTTACTTGCTTTTATGATGGAGCAGCCCCTTGGAGGTCCTTACTCCATCATTCCCACTGATGTCATTCTCTTATTGCCTTATCATAAAATATTCTTGACCCAAAATTGTTGTTTAGATAAATCCTGACCATGAAGCTTTTAAATTATTTGCAAACAATTAAATGATTTGCCTAATCATTCAGTGTAACTGTATTATTTTTCTGTTTTGCCAAGTTATCCTTTGATTGTTTTTCCCTCCGAAATGTAGTTTTTCTTTTTCTCTCCAGCATTCTGCATCCATTTAAGGATGACTAAAAACAACAAAAAGAACTAATAACATTTGCTTTGGGCCAAGCACTAAGACACTTCACAAATACTAACTCATAAGATCCTATGCTATAGGTGTTATAATTACCCTTGTTGTAGACATGAAAAAAACCTAGGCATAGCAAGGTTAAATAATGTGTCCAAGGTCACACACCTAGTAATGGGGATAGCTGGGACTTGAGCTGAAGCCACCTTAGCTCTTAGTTCTTAACCAGACAAATCAACTAGCCTAAAGTTGATGTTTAGATTTTTTAAATACAATGCTTTTAACTTGTGTTATTTTTAGGACTGTGACGACTTTGGCTGAACAAAAGGAAACATATATGTATTTGCTTCTTCCACATCACAGGCCTATAAAAATGTCCTCTGTGGAAAATGTAACAAAGGAGCAACATCAGCCTACTGATGTTATCTAAGATGTGATTGTGTTATGTGATCCAGTGTAAGCATACGCTATATACATTTTTTCAAAAACAATAAGAAGTCAAAGTTACAGATACAAACTTTGGCATTTGAATCTTGAATCTATTCCAGTCTTTTCACTTTATAAAGATATGTAGTGCCAGACCCATTCTGAAGCTGTGTGTAAAATTCTACATGCTGCAGTGAGATTAATATTTTTTAAAGAGTGATTTTATAGAAAGTTGGCACCAGAAAATAAGGTTCTGTTTCATTATTTTGACATATAAAAGTTTATTGAGGTCACAACGTATTCTCTTTTGGAAAAAAATCATTAGCACATGGTGAAATACACAATTTATTGGCAAAGTCACAGTAGCACTTTTTCTGTGTAAATTTCTCACAGCCCATCCAAAATGTATTTGAGACGACTTCTAAATACAGCTAACTGATGAACAGATTAACATGAATAAAGTTCTTTATGCCAGTCTTTAAGTTTCTAGTTCTCAAATAACATCACTAATCATTTAGCCACATAGGGCCTGCTTTATTTTTTAAATTCTTCTATACATACTTTGCAATCAACACTTCCCTTTCAAAGGCCTTGTTCTACTCTCTTTTTTTAAAATGCCCTGATGTGATGGCTCATTGAGGATTTTCCAACCTCCCAAGCCTTTTCTCTTTAGAAGAGGGTCCACTGTACCTTTTTTTCCATCAATACTAACAACATAATGGAGGTGTTGATGTTTTTCAAACACTAAAATTGAGCAAGTTTTGAAATACTTGATCTACAGTTGATTTTGGCCAACCAAGTAATTTACAGCTTACCTCTCTAGCTTGGTGTTAATTCACCGTAAACCTCAAGGATCTTTTGGGTAGGGAGGCAAACCTGGAATAATATTTGCACTTCTAAGTTAAGTCAAAATTTGTACTCCCAGAGCCCCTCCCTTTGAGGAAACCCAGAAGTTTTACCAATGTCAACTTTATTTGTATGCCAGGATTATAGCAACTTATACCTGAGAAGGGCTTTATCATCTAGTTCAAGGTCTATTGAAAAATGAGGAAACTGAAGGCCAGGGAGGTGAATGACTTGCCCAAGTTTACACAACTCAGTCACACTTGGAATATGGGTGTCTGGGGCTAGCTGCCTAGGACACCTTTAGAAGCCATGAAGGCAACATTCCTCTGCTTTAATCATCCCAGGGCCAACTACCAGGCAAGTAGAGATCACCCCTATAACCCAAAGGCTACCGAAATTATTCAAACCAGCCAACTCCAAACTGATCACTCTGCCCTCCTTGCCTTTCCCAAGAAAACTCCACTATGGGTCATGGCCTTAGCTCTCCCCCCTTGTTTTTGTCTTCTGCCTCCTGATCACCCTGGGGTTTTCCCAGGTGGTCCTGTGTAGTGTGCCTCTTATCTCTAGGACCTGTGAGTAAAATACATTTTGTTTTTTCCTGAGCCTCTCCTCTGTCTCCTCTTGTGGCCACACCTGAATGGCCATCTCATACAAGAATACAAAATACAGTGTTTGTTTCTTAAAGAGGGCATTTGCTGGAGTCAGTGGTTACATGTCTTCCTTTTGCCACTCATTTCCCCTTTCCGCAAGGGTCAAAAAGATAATGTGTTCATGCTCTCTGGCTCTGGGGCCTGCTCACAGGTGTCATGATAGACCAGAAGTGAGAGTGGAGTTTGTCTAATGGTAGAAGGTGAGACGGCTCGCCAGCTGGACTGATGGTCTTATGATAACCTGAGTGTGAACAAGCCAAGAGGCCCCGGTTATAAGAGAAATGGTGAAGTCCATGTAAGGTAACTACAGGGCTATCATCCTTGGCAGTAAATGCCCTCACACCCCCAAAACTCCCTCCCACACACGCACTGGGACTTGTCACTCAATGCCACTTGAAGGGAAGATGGCTCCTGAGTCTTGCTTGTGCCAACAAATACTGCCATTGAGGCACAGCTCCCCACCAATTTCTGCTTTCCCCAAGGCTGTTGATGGGTTTGCTTTAATTGAAAAGAGTTATTATATGTAGCTCTTAGCAGGTCAGTGGCATTATTCTTCTGGGGATGGATGGATGGGTATCCTTTTGTGGTTTCTAGTGGGAAAAATCTTCTTGCCTATAGCATAATGTGTATGCAGAAGAAAGAGTATGGACCTTGCAGACAGGCAGACTTGTTCACATCCTGCTGTGTGAACTTCATCAGTTATCTGATAGCCTCTCTGAGCCTCAATTCCCTCATTTGCAAAATAGAGAAAACAATAGTCTGTTATGGAGAATTACTATGTGGATTAAATGAAATGTTATATGGTCACATGCAATGTTATGTGGATTGTTGATTATGAATATAGCCCAGTACATAATAGGCCATTAATATTAGAATATTCTGTTCCCTTCCCACTGGTCATATAGAGGACAGAGTTCCTTCCTGTCCATGCGGGAGTGGGTGGAGAGGAGTCAGGGAGAGGGGGGAGGAAGAGAGCAAGAGGTTACTCCCTCTAAGGACAACTTGTTCCTATGACTTAAGGACATTGTCATTCCCTTTTGTATTGGCAACCTGGGTGTAAACTGAAAATACTGAATCTCCTCTATCCCAATATGTACCAATAAGATAAACTTTGGGAAATTAAAAAATGCAATAGATTATCATATAGGAAACTGTAATAGTAGGAATGATAGTGGACTTACCACAGAAACACTAGGTATAATTAAATCTCTGTTCCATAAGTACACTAAAAACCCCTGATTTCACATATTCGTGCCAAATATGCCTCACGAGATAGGTGTTTATTTGTCAGCATATCTCCAAGTTACAGAAGGGCAAAAAATTTTCCCATATAGCTAGAGAAGCAACTTCTCTTCCTACTCCTATAAAATCTTGAACTATTTTATTATAAAAATACTTCCACATTAGTTAAGCTTTTAATTTATCCTTATTTTTAATTTTAAAAAAAGCAAAAATAACAAAACGGTAACCAAAACTTATTTTGTTGCATAACTACTTTTTGTTTTTACTTCTTTAAAAGATTTATTTATCTATTCATTTTAGAGAGGTGGGGGCGGGGCATAGGAAGGAGGGGAGAGAGAGAGTGTCTCCAGGAGCCTCCCCCCCCTGAGCGAGGAGCCCCAGGTGGAGCTCCATTCCGGAGATCATGACCTGAGCTGAAACCAAGAGTCCGAGGCTTAACCCACTGAGCCACCCAGGCGCCCTCATTGCATGACTATCTTCTAGTCTATTCTTCATATTGTATCCTTATATGTAATCTAGACCTTACATGTCCCTAACCGCTATTTATTTACAGTTTGTTCATAACTGTCATATTAAAAAAGTTACCCCTCATTTGTAAATTTGGTTTTAAGAGCATTTTTCTCAAGCTACTCTTCTGGAGGGCGAAAGTCTGAGATTTTTTGCACCGAGATCACTCCCCAGTTCACAGCTTCTCTGTTCTTTTTTGCCTCCAGTCCTTTCACGTCAGAACCTAAGTTAATTTTTACCACAGGAAACCTGTCTAGCTCGTTGTCAGCCCGTGAGACTGGAAAGCACAGCGTTCCGTTCCCCCGGAACCCCGAGGCCAGGGCCCTGACCAAGAGCGGCCGGAGACGGCAGGCCCTGGAGGGAGCCGGCCGGCCGCGGCCGCACTGCCGCGCAGAGAGCTCGCTCAGCCTTGCCCTGGCCTGACCCTGACCCCAAAGGTGCCAGAGTCTCCCCCGCAAATGACATCTCTCGACCTGCCGTGGGCCACAGTGCACGGAGTCTGTCGAATGATCGGAGCTGATGACTAAAAACGGCAGGACCAGGCTTAGCCCGGGCAGCCGCGCCCAAGCCGACGCTGGGGCGGAGAAGCAGCTCCGCGGCACTGTGGGCGCTTGCGCTCTGCCCTGTTCCTCTGCTAACGTGCGTCTGTCAGAGAGGTGGCCCAGACAGGGCGTTGCCCACACCCTGAATCACAAAGACCGTATTATAGAGGGTTTATGAAGATCCCATGAAGGTAAACTAATTTTTCAAAGCTTTGCAAAATTTCACAGTGGAAATGACAGTTTGCTAGTTGGTTCTGGGGTGATTGTTGTGCTCGGTGGTGATTGTTGGTTTTAATGCTGAAAATATGAGGGAATCCTGAAAAACAAGCATCTTGGCTTTGAACAAAGGCCAGGTCCAGGTTTTCTGAATTCCTACATTGTTAGTGATTATGTTTTCTGTATTCCAGCTGTGAGCCACGGTAACGTAGCAACAGGTCGGTAAAAACTTGACGGCAAATACTCAACATTATTTTGCTTTCGTGGCAAAGAGAAAATAGCCACGGAGCCACCACCAGATCCCATCACACAATTAATTTTGACACAAAACTATTTATCCGAACATTTTGTAAGTTCCATGTAGTTTAGCCATTTTTAATATAAGATTTAAAAAATTTGTTTGCTTGATACTTACTCTTATTTATAGTTCTTAAATGTTCTTTCTTCATAATCAATTGAATAATCAAGGAAAGTACAAGCTTTCACAGTTCTCCAGATTCAATGAAAGTACTTTGAAGTTGGGTCATAAAGGAGATAGGTGTGCAAACATCAGTTGGGCACTTAGTCTGTGCAAGGCACCATCTGGACTTTCTGGGGCAGTGAAGGTGTAAAATACTTGGTTCCTTCACTTGAGGGGGATACTATCAACTGGTGAAACAAAGCAACACATAAATAATGCTAATTTAAAGTTGATTATGGCAAAAGCCACGAGAGAGGCACTTTGCTATTGTGTGTACAAAATGGTATTCGTTTCAAAGGAGACCAGAGAGCTGAAAGGTCCTTCCATGATGATAGCTCTGACTCTACTACCCCCAGGGTCTCCCAAGAGATCAGAAAATATTCAGAATTAATGAGGGTGTCAAAGAGCACATTGATCTACTCCAAATTGCTTGTCTAACTGACAAGTTCTTGTAGATCCCATTGAACACTAAACAATTGGACTATACTTGTTTCCTGATCAATTTTATTGACCTCTGATAGGCTGACAAACATAACTGGGGAAAGCCGTTATAGGACAGGATGCTTGGAAAACACTGACATAATAACCTTTAAATACTAGAACCAAGGCTGGTATATATGCACCATAAATAAAAAAAAAACAACAAGGAAATTCCCTATGTGATTCAGGCTAAAATGACAATTCTGTCTAAAGTCTCTGAATGTATTAGAGATTTCTGACTTGAACTACTTGGATTATTGATAAAGTTATACTAAGCCAGAGGATACTCTGCAGGTCTGTAATAATAATGGATTTTTTATTCATTCAGCATGTGGTTGTTGAGTACCTATTAAGGGGTGGTGTGCTAGTAAATGTTTAATAACTGTCAGGGTGCAGGTGGAAGGGAGCCCTGATTTGTAGCATTTGCCTATTTCTGTGGTGTAAATACTGTTACAATGATCAATTTCAAGCTATCAACATGAAGTCATCAAACACAGAGTTGGATGAGACCCTTACTTGGTGGCACACCATTATATAGTATTTCTCCCTCAGATACAATAGGCATAAATTACCTCAAGAACATAGATAATAAAATGTAGTAAAATAACTAGGAAATGATGACTTTTCAGTATTTATTGCCTTTACTTCAAATATAATTTACTTTATTTTTAATAATGGCTATTTAACAATGGGGCTTGCAAGATCCCTGGTAATTTAACCATCATTTTCATGAGCACAAGGAGGCTCCACTCTACCACTGCTGTTAGGTGCCTGGCATTGTGCTACGTACTGGTGACGTACTAGAGAGAGACATATTTCCTGTCCATGTGGAGTTCACAGTCCAGTGAGGTGGACAGATGAAAGATGAATGGTAATTGACAATAACAGTGGATGTTATAGAGGGAAATAATAGAGAGCCTAGCCTTTTATTGAGGGATGAGGATGGGAGTGACCTTGGAGACCACACGCTAAACATAGCAGGCCCACAATGTAGAAGGAGCCTTGGACTCTGGAGCCATCTGATTCAGAGTGAATAGCTATATAAGCAATAAATCATATTGGTGTGTGTTAAGCCACAGAAATCTTGGAAAAGAATAGAGTGAGAAAAAGTTCATGTGTAGAGCCTTAATGCTCATGGGGAGAGGGAGAACTCTGGTGTCTCTTCCTATAAGGACATTAATTTCTTCACAAGAGCCCTATCCGCATGATCTCATCTAACTCTAATTACCTCCCAAAGACCCCATCTCCAAGTACATCACATGCAGTTAGGGCTTCAACTTATTAATTTGGTAGGGAATGCAAACATTTAGCTCATAACAACAGCCAAGTTCAAAAAGTTCTCCAAGAAAGAGTTAACTTATTCTGAAAGCTAAGAAGTACTCAAGAAAGGTGAGGACTGAAAATGTCCATCGGATTGAACAACACAGGGGTTACTGGAAACCTTAGCAAAAATAACTTTAGTGAAGTGGTGGGAATGTAAGTAAGCTTGGGGTTAACCAGGAAACAAATGTAGTATAAGGATGTGGAGAAGTTTGCAAGAAAAGGGAGAGAGAGAGAGAGAGAGAGGCAACTGGAGTGGTCTCAGAGACCATGGAAGATTTTGGTTTGTGTTGTTTTTTACATGGTGTATAATGTTGGAATATTCCCATAGTGAGGAGGAAAATATGGAAATGGAAAATATGGGATTCACCCAGGAAATATGCCTAAAACCCAGTGACTATGAGTATTGTCTCTGGCTGAGCCAAGTAGAATATCCAACCCTTGATAATGCCCAAAAGTGGAAAAAGAAAGAAATTCTTCAAGCATTCTGATAGGGACTGAAAACTCTGGAAAACTGCTAGAGGATTAGCTGCTTTTCATAGAAAACATTTTAGTCATATATGAACTTTACAAGAAAAGTTGTTGCTGGAAATCATAAGATGCTGGGCAATGGTAAATTTTGCTCTGCTCTCAATGCCTGTGTAATTGGTAGTACAGGCCACCATCTTGATGGGTCTTGATTAACTCCATCTTGGATTTTTGGCTTGGGTTGGTTTTGGTTTTGGTTTCATTGGGTCAACCTAAAACCAAAATCTGTGTCTCTTCTCATCCAGATTGCTATATATATGCCCAGTGGTCCAATGAAAGCACTTAAAAAATCACTTCTAAGAGTACTTGTGCTTATAGACCACAGGAGTTTAGGGTAGGATTAACTCACAAGAGTTTTTATGCCAATAAAAGATAGTTTGCTGAAGGCCTGCTAGTCTCCCCTCAAAAAGAAAGTAACATGTTGTACTGTATTCATATATATATTTGCATATAGAATTCCTTCTTGTTTATCTCTTTACATCTGTCACCTATCATGTACTAAGAGCTGTTAAGCTCTGTGTCATTATAACTTACTTTTTGCCCCTCACTATCATAACCCCAATTCAGGCTCTCACTAACTCTCACCTGACTAGACACCTTGTTCTGAAATTTTTTCTAATGTTTAAAATATTCTGAGTAGCGTACACATGCTAGAGTGCATAGTATTGTTCACTGTGAGAACCCTGCTTTTTTGAGTGACTTGAAATCTTGGCCAAACTCTTCCAACAAATCTGCTGGAGGGCAACATCTCTTCAGCCTGATAATCTGCATGCCAGTGTTGGGATATACAGTAGTGATACATATTTGCTGCCTATACATTTTTAAAACTTAACTGAAGAAAAACAGACCTACTCTTGGAGGAGCTCCTGACTGGCAATCTTGGAGTCATGACGAGTTGCTGCAGCAAAGGTTGGGGATATGACTAACACTGCAAGTCATGGTGAGAAAAAAACCAACATGATTCAGTCAAATCATCTTCCCTCTGGAAAATGAGCATGAATGATCTGATGCTTGCTATTGCTAGGATTACCACATTTAAGACTGCAAGATGTAAAGCTCCAATTTCAATCCATTCCCTGATTTAAATGGTGAGTTATATCCAGTGTTCTTTTGCTGTGTGACAAAACACACCAAGACTGAGTGGCTCCAAACAAACCAAAAAAACAAACAAAATTTCCTTTTCTGTGAATTGGCTGGGCTGAGCTGGGTTGTTTTTCAGCTCCATGTGTGTGGGGTAGACCACTCATGCAGCTGCATGCATTTGGGAGCTCATCTGGGTTGGCACAGCAAATACGACTCACTGATATGTCTGGGACTTTGGTGCTGGTTATCAGTGCAGGGCCTTCATTTCTCCTCTATATAGCCTCTCTCTTTCTGTGTGGTTTCTCATTATTTATTAAGAAGCCGAACTTTCTTACAAGATGGTAGGCTTCTGAGTGAGAAAAAGTAAAGGCTACCAAGCCTCTTAAGATGTAGGCCCAGAAGTAGCACAGAGTCACTTTTGCTGCATCCATTTGATCAAAACCAGCCCAGATGGAAGGGGAGAGAAAGTGGGAGTGGCATGCATGAGCAGGGATAAGAGGAAGTTGGTGGCCATCTTTGTAGATCGTCTACCACATCTAGTATTAGATCTTATGCTAATAAAACCCCAGTTAAATTTTTCTCCATGGGGCAAGAATATTTCAGTGCTTGAATAAAAAAGGTTATGATACAAATTCTACCTAAAAATGGATTAGCCATCATGACTCAATGACCTAACAGGAGATGCTCAGCTATTCTGAGATTATCACTGAAGTTCTCTCAGTGCTCATGCATTTGTTGAGGGTATGAAAGCTTTTGCTATGGTGTACCACTGTGTTTTATAAGCGTTTTGAATCAAGTGGATAGTTTTTTTTTTTTTTAATATTTTATTTATTTATTTGACAGAGAGAGACATAGTGAGAGCAGGAACACAAGCAGGGGGAGTAGGAGAGGGAGAAGCAGGCTTCCCGCGGAGCAGGGAGTCCGATATGGGACTCCATCCCAGGACCCTGGGATCATGACCTGAGCCGAAGGCAGACGCTTAACGACTGAGCCACCCAGGCGCCCTCAAGTGGATAGTTTTTGACAGTAAGTCATAGCAACAACAAACATGAATAAATGTTCCGTTATCTTTAAAGAACAGTCAACTGGAAAATTCTGTGAGTCTGTTATTCTAAAGTATTGTATAAACATGTACTTAGGATTGCTTTTCAGATTTAAGCTTAGATATTTTAGATAATGTCTTTTTTTTCTGCCTACTTTCTGTTTGACTTCAAACAATTGGAAATCTTTTAAAGACAGAGAGTTGTCTTATGTAAGGAAGAATGGACATTATGTCAATATTTCCTGTAGGGAAAAAAAAAAACAGATTAGATTAGTTGTCTATGTCATTTTCCCATGATTGGATTTTAATAGTTTTGTCCTTTTTTTCCCCAGAGTATTGCAAGACTTAGCTAAAGCTCTAATAACTGAAGGGAAATGTATGGGTGTGAGAGCCTCTATCAGTGCTTGGGAAACCAGCTAAGAAATCTTAGGATGAATTTTTAAAGATGTAAGTAGTGAATACTTCTGCAATTAACTTAAAGGTATTTGGTGACTGAATAAGAGAATTTTGTGTGGGGAGGAAGCTAGGGCAGTTGATGAGGCACAGACTCTTCCCTGCACCATACAAGAAACATGTAACATTTCAGCTCCTACAGATAAAGGAGGTAAGTGGTTACAAATTGTTGAAAATCTACTCTGAACTGTCTACCAGATGCCTTATATACATCATCTCATGGTAATTAATGAGATATTCCTCCACTTTACAGATAAAGAAATTAGGATTCAGAAAGATTAGTTATCATGCCTGAGTACCATCTAGCAAGAGTCAAAGCTCAGATTTGACCCATATGTCCCTGATTCTAAATCCAGAGCTGTTTAAATTGTGGTATACTACCCTCCATGCCACAAATGAATTAAATTCATAGTAATAAGGTTTCCCCCAAGTATCTCTTATTTCCATCCTCACTCCTCAGTTGTGAGGTAGGTACACAATGAGACTCTCAAACAGAGCCAGGTAGTGAAAACTGGGTGATGCACAGGGAAGAACCTACTTCTGTCAAGCTTCTGATTTCTGAGATGAATCTTGTGATTCTTCCTCAAAATTTTTGTCGTTAGCACTGTGGCATTTGGAGCTGGGGAATGCCCAGGATTTCAGTGTATGACATCTAAGCTCTTAGACATCTAAGCTCTTAACATGTGTTTACACAAGAACCTCAGAATGACTGAAGGAATAACACAAACATGATAACCTTGAAGACCAAGCAAATAACTTCCTTGAACATGGGTCTAGAAATTACTGATAAGGATTTTCAGACAGTTTTCATATCAAAACACTATATCTTCAGAGTCTTCTACCCTATGAGGTGGTTGCAACTGGTACCAAGGCCTAGTTGAAAACAGCAAGAGGTTATTGAACTGGTCACTAATCATACAGGGTTGTTTCCTTCTTGTTGAGTTCTTGCAATGCCAAGTCAACTTCCAGGGACCCTGTCTGGGCCACAGATTTTGCTTTACTACAATCCTGCCTATTCAATATTTACAATAATTCCTCTCACTTAGCCCTCACCATACTCACCTAATAACTTCTTCTCTTTGGAGGTGTTGTGTGTGCTATTATGTAACTTCAGAAAGTTACATAATAATATGGCAGAAGGCCCCTAATAATGTTGCTGAGGTTGGGCCTTGACAGTGGTCCTTCTGCCTCTGAGTGTAACTTTTGAAAGCCATATTGAGGATGTTGCTTGGCAACTCAGTGTGGTAGTGATCATGGTAGATTATGTATCCTGATGCTGTAATGACCAAGACTCAAAACAGTGGTGTTGAGTCAGGTTCAAAGCCAGGTTTCCTTCTCTTTTGTGCCTATATCCCTCAGAGGGAGGGAGGAACAGAATGAGAATGAAAACTAAAATATTGAGTACCATGATGACTTCAAGTATGGAGATTATTTCACAAAGGAAGAAGAAAGCCATATCTGAAATGATACAAAATTATTTCTTGAAAATCAAGTAAAACTTCCCTTTCAATCATAGGATTTGCAAGCACAAATGGTTTTTATTTAATGCACATCATATATTTCACATAACTGTTGGTCTTGGTTTCATCTAATAACTCAAAGTGTATTTTCCCATGAAAATTTACTGGGTTTCTTTCTATATTCCCCACTGGAAGACTAGCTGACTACTGTAAAACAAGAAGGCGTTCCCAACCAAAAGTTTATATGAAGTTGGCAAGAGTGCATTCCTTCCTTCAAATTCAAGACCAGCACTGCTGTGAAATCAGGACTGTCTCTTAAATCCAGATTCACATGACTGAGGGTGGAGGAAAAGTCTGTATTTAGCATAACTGGACAAATGGAAATATTGGTTCTTGTCCTTAATCCACCTGGTCATGATGCGCTGTTCCTAGCCTTGATCCTGCCCTGGAACCAGAGTTCCCTGGTTGCTATTCCTCTCCCCAGAGTCAAGTTGTCTTGCCTTATTAGCCCCAAATCTTAGTAATTTCTTGATGATTCCTTCCAGTTGCCTTTGCTCCTAGGCCCCAGTTATGCCAGAGTGAGCCTTTCCTGGACAATATATTCAGGAGTGTTTGACTTGAGAAACCAGGGTCTTTATTGAACAAAAGCAAACCACATTCACTGTTTAATATGTGATGTGCACTTTCCTCTAATAATGATGATGATGAAAATGTATTATTTTTATGATACGCATTCTGGTTTTCATTTAATGTACATCTTCTTTTGATTTTAATCTTACAGAATGCTGTAATTAGTCTCATTTCACAGAAGGGTAAAGCTCAGAGACCTTACGTGGCATGTCCAAGGTCACACAACTAAATACAATAATTGAACTGAACCCAGCTCTGATGGCAATCCTTGTGTTTTTCTCCCTGACAAAAGCAATATAAATACTCTACTGTTTTGTTTTTAGCAGGCTGAGATAAGCATACCTAAGGAGTAGCTCCATAATCACCAAGTGTCAATTTAACTGAAACCTATAGAATGGTTGAATACTGAATAGGAACCTCTTCTAATGGTCATCTAGAATAATTCTCTTAACCGATTATAGAAATAAGCTACGTAAGACTTCAGATAGACAGAACAAGCTGCATGAAAACTAATTTTAATGTTGGTTTAAAAGCACTTGCTTATGCTCTCATTCAATGGTGTTTAAGCAGATTGGGTTGAATATCTATGTTTGATTCAATAGTAATTTTTGAAACATTTTTGTATTCTTATATAAAAGTCTTAGCTCCATATTATTAGAATATATCAAGGTTGGTCACCAAAAGCATAAATATCAAGTGCAGCTGTAGATTTTAATAAAACCGAAAGTTTGAGCTAACAAATAAAAAATTATATATTATTGGAAACTTGTGCTCAAAGTTGAAACTTGAAGGAAATATTTTAGCACTATCACAATATTACATTGCAATCATTATTTAATTTATCTCCTCTGAAATGACTTAAGGAAAGTGCTCGCAAAGCCTTCTTTACTTCGGCCAGGAAGTAAGGCAATGGTCGGCAAGTGAATGAAGTCATGGAAAGCCAACAATGGCACCATTGTAAGAGCACCTCGGAGTATTGTTTGACGTGGACCAAGTGGGGAATAAGCATTGGGAAGTTTTTATTTCATCTTAACAAAAGGGCAGGAGCAGAGCAATAATGTAAAACCAGCCTTCTCTTGAATTCTGGGGTGGTTTTTTTTCCCCCTTTTAATTGAGAAGTATCAACTTAAATGCACCTGGAAGAAAGGAATGTCTTTTTAGTAAATTATGAAGATTATGGAGAACAGTTTTATATTTTTAAAATGTATCTTAAGTAAATAACATATTTTTAACCTTTCTATATGTATATCCTATATAAATATTCATAAATTCTATGTATCATATATATGTGCATATATATACACATATATATAAATATATATTTTATATATATATACACACATGTATATATAAAATTTATATATTCACCATTAAGTTTTTCCAGGAGAAACTTCAAGAACTCCTAAGCAACCTGTGCATTTCAATTGTCACTTTGAACTTTGGAACAAAGGAGAGACTGTAAAACCAGTTTATAAAAAGTATTATGAGATACCACAACTGGCATTTTTACGACCTTATTAAACTACATTCAAGTGGCATAAATTATATGTAATGAAAGTGAAAAGGATCTCTGACCCGATTTTAATATTGGGTGCATGCTTATTAGTTTGAGTTTTTTTCTGAATAGAAACCTCTTTTCAAACTTTAGCAGTTGATATTATGTGGAAGTCATAAATGTCAGATTACATTAAACTATTTTGGTTCATAGAATAGCACAGCCATTAAGTTACTAGAGAGTAATGAGTAGGTCTTCTCACAGAGTAAAGCCAAAGGTGTTAATTTAGATTTGAAACATTCCACCTCATTATAAAAGCCAAATTAATTTGCCATGTGTAGAAGCAACAAAAACCAATATTTGAAACGTGAAAGACCTCCTTTTTGTAGGAGAATGATAGAAAAGAGCATTACAAAGTTTCTATTTCGAAGAGTAGACATACTGGTCCCTCAGAGGTTAATTATTAAGTGCTATGGAGTCTCTTATTAGGAATTTTTATTCAAAAAGTTGAGTTGATAGAATTAGTTAAATGTTAAAGATGAAAGGAAGTCTGGGGCATTTGGATAGTTTGAAATATATACACTTAAAGGTAAATGTAAAGTTGATTTAGTTTATCTCCTCTCATTTTTATAATTTATTATAAACAATGTATTTTCATCTGGTTTTAGAGATTTTGTTTATGTGTTAGTTATAAATTCTGAAAAAGAAAAAAAAAACACTCCACTAATTTGAAGTACTGTAGAAACAAAGCATAGAGCATCCTGAATTTCAAGTGTCCATTTACTAAAAACCAGGCCAAATGAAGAGTACCTGAAAACGTAAAGAAATTGGGATACTTTATTTAAAAAAATGTCAAAAACAATAGCCCTTACAAGCCTAGACAACATATTGAACAATGGTAAAGTAGTAAGAAGAATAATTAGCTTATCATTTTTATTTTTTTATTTCTAAAGATTTTATTTATTTTTGTGAGAGAGAGAGAGAGCAAGCACGAGTGGGGGAGTGAAGGGCAGAGGGAGAAGCAAACTCTCCACTGAGCAGGGAGCCTGATATGGGACTCGATCCCAGGACCCTGGGATCATGACCTGAGCCGAAGGCAGATGCTTCTAGCTTATCATTTTTAAAACGTGAGAAAGACAGAAATGCAAGAGCCAATTAATGAAAGAAGAAGGCTAGCTTGCAGTAGCCTAGTACAGGGACAGATAAAAGTACTGGTCATGGTGTCTCCAGGACCAAGCATACAGACAGAATGGTCACCTGAAGAGGCATTAAATGAACTTATTCTTGTCAGGAGAGCAAGTGACTGAGTAAAGACCCCACAAAGATTCCTAGGAACTCCTCTGTGTTCTTATCAATAAAGGCAGCAGGCAATGGTATTAGATTCTAAGAGACCTTGGGGAAATGAGGTCATATAGAATCATTTAAATTTAAAGTAAAAAGCAACCTTAGTCCCTTTTGTTTGTATTTTGCTTTCTAGCACAGGAAGTGCTTTATATCCTCGCAGCAACCACACCAAATGACTGATAATTATATTTTATTTTCCATATTCAGAGAGTCTTGGTCACCTGCCCAAGATCTCTCAGCCAGTTAATGCCTGAGACATTTATAGATGATCTGGCTGATGGCCATCTCATCTCTACGTGCCTCCAGCAAGAGTATTTCATGGTTTGTTGGGAAAATGTGTTTCACTGATGAAAAAGTTTTGTACAAAAAAGTTCTGTGATTTTTAAAATGCCTAGCTTTTACAGTTTCTAATAGGGCATTTTGGATCAATAATAACCATAACTGGGGCGCCTGGGTGGCTCAGTCAGTTAAGTGTCTGCCTTCGGCTCAGGTCATGATCCCAGGGTCCTGAGATTGAGTCCCATGTCGGGCTCCCTGCTCAGTGGGAAGCCTGCTTCTCCCTCTCCCTCTGCCGCTCCCCCTGCTTATGCTCTCTCTCAAACAAATAAATAAAATTCAAAAAAATAATAACCGTAACTAACATTTATGTGTCATTTTACTGTTTGGAAGTTGTTTTAATATATTTTACCTTAGTTATAACATGTGAGATTGAGAATTCTCCTTTCACACAGCAAGTTTTCCAAAAACATCCAGGCATCTCCCTTAACTTTCTCACATATCCAGACTTCACTCTTCTCGGAATGAGCTCCAGCTTGCCCATCTTTTAAAATGTGGTTTCAGCTACCAGGATAATAGAAGCACTCTGAGCAACGTGGAAACAAAGTAAGAAGAGGGACAGAGTTTGTTGATCAGATATAGGGAGGGAGGAAAGGAGGTAGAGGGGTATATCAGTTTCCTGTGGCTGCCATTACGAATTACCACAAACTAGGTAGTTTACAACAGAAATTTATTCTGGAGGCCTAAGTAAAATCAAATTGTCATTTCCTTCTAGGGTTTGGTTTCTTCTAGAGGTTCTGAAGGAGAAACAGTCCATGCCTCTCTCCTAGCTTCTGTGCTTGTAGGCAATCTTTGGTGCCCCTTGGCTTGCAGACACTCACCCAGTCTCTGTCTCCATCTTTCTGTCACTTTTTCTCTGTGTCTCTTTTTTGTCTCTTATAAGGACACCCATTGGATTTAAGGGCCACCCTAATCTGGTATAATCTCATCTTGATTCTTAACTGATTACATCTGCAATACCCTATTTCCAAATACAATCACATTCTGAGCTTCCAGGTAGGCATGAATTTGGGGGGTGGGGGGGCACCATTGAACCTACTATAAGGAGGAAGGTGTTTTGAGAGTTTTTGCTTGTGCTAGTTCTCAGGCACTGGGTGATTTCAAAAACTATTGATTATTGCCTTTGGTGGAAATGAGCAAGTTGACTAAATTGATGTTTTGGTGTCTTAAGGACAAAAAAAGGAGAGAGAGAGAGAGATTGGAGATATGTTTCTGTTCAGTAAAGAAATTTTTAATTGTAGAGATGGTACAGTCTCAAACAAAGAGGAACTTACTGCGCCACATGGCAAATTTCAGTGAGGTGCCCAACATTCCATTGGAAAGTCACTAGATACTCAGTCACAGTGCATGGAGAAGGGCCAAAATGAAATGGAGGAAGTGTAATAACCGAACATATGGAAGTAATGTAGTGATTCTATTAAGAAGTGACAGATAAAGGCCATGGGGATTGCAAATCCATCACCCAGTTTTCAATGATATATAAAGAACAGAGATCCTAAAACACTGTTCATTTATAAGTGATGTTTTTCCCCTCGTCTAAATTCCCTGAGGACCTTGGCTAACAGTACGGAATGTCAGTGGAAATTGAATGTGTGATCTCAGAAATTTCAATGAATTTAGGGAATGGAGAAAGGGAACTTTGGTGCTCAGGACACTAATTGAGAAAAGTGTGGGTGCCAAACAGCTGAACATTCTCTGGATGGATCTTGCCAGGGAAACTGGTTATGAGTTTGGGACCTAGACAGTGCATGAAGGTAACATGGTTGGGTTTACTTGTGGATGAAAGAAGAGATGAATGCAGTAGATGCCTGTATCTCCTAAGAGGTAGGTGGTGGAGGGAGAGAAGTGCTCGGACTTACAACAGAAGTGCTAAGAATCATAGTCTAATGGAGGAATGACTTTTATTGCTCTCTGCACTTCCTCATTATGGAGCTGTCTAGCCTCAAGTTTGGCCTGAGCTTCTCTAGAGAGGTGTCATTGCTAGGAAATGCAAAGCATTCACGCATGGGATGATGGTGTGAGGTGGAACACAGGCATCAAAAACATCCATTTCCTCTTTAATTTTACTTCATATTGGTGTTACCCAACTCGAGCTCAGTAAAAACCATATGACAAATTAGAAAAATCTTACAAGAAGCCACATGTTCTTTATTTTATTTAAAAATGTGACCCGTAGCATGGTTGTATTCTACACATCAAGAAAAAAAAATCTTAAGAGCTCCTTCTTCATCCTCAAATGGATAGTTAACATACTCGAACTCTCCCTGAGCTCCCCCATGTGTCCGTAGGTACTGCTTCGGTGACTATTGCTCAAGGCCGAGCAGTGACTTGTTCAGCAGCAGACCAAGTATCATACAACACTAATGGATGCTTCAGGATCACTCAAGGCAAAAGCTTTTTTATTTTTCCCAAAGAAGGAAGACAGAGTTGCAACTTATTATTTCTAGAAATGTGTCCGCTCTGTTCCTTTGTAATGCAACCAAGTTTTTGTAATGCAACCAAGTTTTTATGATGCTTTTCTTAAAAGTATGGAAGTTTATTACGTATGTCTAATAATTTATGTTAAGTTGCCTTCCCAAGTCTGGTCCTACTAGAAGCAAGACAAATAGTCTCCTGATCCAGAGTATCTGCCATAGAGTAAAAATATGTTTGGAAATATATTAAAGATGCAATTTACTTCTCTGAATGTTTGCAAGAATAAGAGGGTGCAAAATGGTGACCTCCAAGCAAATTGAGTGACTGGTTCACAATGGGAATGAGTCAAAAGCAGGACAGGCTTGTGTGTTCTGTTAACCCAGATAATTAGTTGACTGCAATTGGAAAGTTGTTTCCTACTTCATGCTATGTGCTTGAGGTTGTCACTCACTGGTCTTAGAGAGGCTAGCCTTCCCAGAATGCTCTGGATCTCCATCATATAAAAAGCACAGTGACTACACCCGGCTGTTCATTCATTCGTGCCATAATAAAGAAGATGCCTCTCATACTTATTAAGGACCATGTTAGTTGCCATGATTGCAGAAAGAAGTAAAAGAGAAGTAGCACCTAGCTTCATAAAGCTTATTTACTTATCCAGTCATTCAGTATATTCACTGAACACCCAGCAAGCACCATCTGAGGTCCTTGGGCTATGGCAGTGAACAAAACAAAGATCCCTGCCATCCTGGTGCTTATATTCCATGGGAGTACAATAAACAATAGCTGTGTAATAAACATGTAAATTCTATAGTATGTTTGAATGTGGTAAGAGTTATGAAGAAAGAAAAGTAGATCAGGGTAAAGGGGGATCTGGAACAGCTGGGGCCAAAGGAGGGGGCAGGACAGTGTGAATTGCGATTTGGAGTCAGGATGGTTGGGGTCGACTTCATTGAAAAGGTAGATTTGGGAAAACTCTTGGAAGAAGTAAGAGAGTTCATCTAGTAGGTGTCTGGAGCACAAGGATTGCACGCACAGGAAGTAGCCAGCGGCAAGACCTGAAGGCAAAGCATACCGGGGATGTTGGAGGAAGAGCAGAGTCCAGCTCATGACCTTGCACGTGAAAGAGAAATACATACTCTACCTGGACACATTTTTGTAAACTAATACCCGTAAGTGTCAGGTCTTTCCTCCTAAATTATTTTAGACCTATGCAAGGTTCATTTATTTTAGAAGGTTAAATTATTTCTTTGGATAGTGTGGAATCTATATGCTACTACTAAAACCTCTTTTTCTTGAGTTTTAACATATGAATTTTCCAGTGCAGTTATAAGAAACGTATTTGGCTATTAAGAGTAACATACTGTACTTTCTATAGTTCCCTTTTATTGCTCTCTGCACTTCCTCATTATGGAGCTGTCTAGCCTCAAGTTCCCTTTAGAAATTTTCTTTATTATCTATGGAGGTAAACATTTCACCCTCTCCCTTCTAACCAAAGATCTAACCAAAGTTCCCTTTAGTAATTTTCTTTATTATCTATAGAGGTAAACATTTCACCCTCTCCCTTCATGTGGCAATCAATGTTCGTGGCATTTAGATTCAGCTATAAAACCAATTCTCCACTCCTGCTGTTAACCTAGACAGGAATAGACATCAAAACAGCACCTACATTGGCTTTATTAATTAACAGATATAACTCTGGTCAGGCATTTTTATCACTCAACGCACAATGAACATTTTATATTCATAGTGATTTCACATAAAGCTGACTTGTGTTAGCGTCCAGTCCTCTTTCGACCACATGTAGAGTTTCAGCAATATATCTGATTCTTCAGCAAAAAGAATTTTCTTGTTGGGCAGCTTTCACTGCTATTTATAAAATACCCAACTGGCACTAAGGATAAGACACTTAAACCGTGAAATTACAGCAAAACAAGCAAACCTTCAAGGAAAGATTAAGGTTTACACTTTCTTTCAAAGTAAAATGTCTTCCCTTTTACCACCAGGACAACCTAGATCTTGGGCCACTTTTGCTCTGTGAAGACATTTCACAAGAATATGATTTCAAGTATCTACACTCGAGGACAATTTAGTCATGGAGATTCTACTATTTTCCTTTGGAATTAAAGGCAGTAGGAACTGAGACCTTTGCTTTAATATCAGATGTCTAAATCTTCAGGGGAAAATGAATTCCAAGTGTCTGTCAGCCAGTCTTTCACTCCAGAATGGAAGGTAGTAGAGACATGTCTTTAAAGCAAGAGCTGATGGTTTCCTTTGCACACCTGTGTAGAAGGACGCTCTTGCATGCAGTGGCACACTCCCAACATCTGCTCCTTTCGTTGAACTGAGCTGTAAATTGAAATTCCATTGCAGTGTTTTTAGAACCAGTTGAAGTAAGGAGACTGTCAGAAATCCTCTTTAAACTCACCCTTATCCAAACAGGAAACTGACCCTTGGCCCCTGGACGTAACAGTACACCAGTGGAAATTTCATTATCCCCGTTTCAGTTGAACTAAGTGAAAATTAATTGTGTAATTATCTGGATGAGCGCATGTGTAAAATTTTACAATGTGCCAGTTAGATTAAGTAACGTGTTAGTGGCATGGTTTAGTGCAGAGTCAAAGCTGTCCTATAAACATGGAATAAAAAAATCTGACAAAGTTGGAAGGAAAAAAAACATATGTCAGAACAAATGCTTAACATGAGAAAGTAAGTTTAGGCTTAATTCCATAACCTGATGAAAATCTGACCCTCCAGACCATAGGTAAATCTGGCAAGGTTGGAAGATGTGTGTATGTGTGTGCATGTGCGTGTGCGCATGCGCGTGCACACATAATGCACACACAGGGACATTTGTATCAATGACATCTCCATTTGTGGTCATTTTAAAATGAAGCTAGCATTCAAATGTTTAACCTGCCCACTATTGTATTTTTTTATGTAGGTTTTCTTCACCAATAACATTAGAAAGGACAGGCTATATTCAGTAGATGGGATTATTTGTCTCAGATGTACTTTGTTCACCTGTTCAATGAACCTCTCTGACTCTACTTACGGACTTAATTTTTTAAAAGAATCATGAGATAAACACTGCATCCTGACTTAAGATCATTTCATTAAAGGGCGCCTGGGTGGCTCAGTCATTAAGTGTCTGCCTTTGGCTCAGGTCATGATCCCAGGGTCCTGGGATCGAGCCCCGCATCAGGCTCTCTGCTCGGCAGGAAGCCTGCTTCTCCTTCTCCCTCTCCCACTCCCCCTGATTGTGTTCCGTCTCTCGCTGTGTCTCTCTCTGTCGAATAAATAAATAAAATCTTTAAAACAAAAAGATCATTTCATTAAAATATATAAGCAAAACATGACTGGCTTTAAACATCAAATGCATAGGATATTTCAATTTGGAGTTTCATTGTCTTTTATACAGATTTTTAAGGGACATTTCTTTTTCCCTGAGATTTTTGGCCTCCCCCCTTAAAAAAATACTGCTTTATGGAGACAATTTCCATTTCAAAGTCTCGGGAATATTTAGATAGTAGAATTTTTGGATGAAAGATACAACTTGGGTAGACACTCTTTGAAAGTGAGGACCATCTTTAAACATTTGAGTGGTGCATTGAGATTTTCACAATTCTGAATGTCAGATTTCACAATGTCAGGGTTATCTTGGCACATCCAGATCCTAATTTATGTATCTTGCCAATGAAACAGTTCTCCTGTTTTTCTCATTCCTTGTACTACACATTGTCTCCATATAGCTATGTTTATGGTAAAACTCTGCTGAGAGTTTTCTTCCACCACTCCCCTCAAAAATGAAAGTTCCAGTAGACAAAAATAGTAACGTTCTCAAAGAAAATGTATTCAAAATGTGTTTCAACTTTTTTTTTTAACTTGGCTTAATATAATGCCATTAGATGTCTGTACTTTGGGTTACTAGTGCTTTAAGAGATTGTTAGTACTTTAAGAAAGCTGTAACGGATATGTATACATTTAGTGGAAAACATTCTAATGTATATAAACATGATTAAAAGAAAGAAAGCACCAATGTGATTTATAGAACAGGGCAGTCAAAGGGCATTAAAAAATAATAGAGACCATTCAAAGGGAAAAGAAGAACTGCATATCAGGGAACATTAGCCTCAAAATGAAAATGAGACTGTGGTATGAAACCTACATTTTACCATAGATTAATGATTAGGAAGGTTTTGGAACAGGTCTCTTTACTTTGAATAAGACACAGCCCCCTCTTCACCAGTTTTAAAGTGTGGGGAGTTGGTGGGGAAGGGTGGTTGTTTGTCAAACTTTGAAGAACAAAATGGCAACCAGGGGGTGGCCTTGCAGATGCTGTATGAGGTTCCCCCCCACCTCAGAACCCCAGGGTGGTGGTGCTTGTGCTGGGGGTGGGGGGGCGGTGGTGTCCTGGTCATGTGACCTGTCAGGCACACTGTGCCCCTTCACAGGAGTGACAGTGTTTGCAGCCTTTCCTAAAGCCTTGCTTGGGATTACTTTGGGCCTTGCAGGAAACAGTAAAAATCAGGAACATCCAGTCAAACTGTTCATGTGTGTGTGTGTGTGTGTGTGTGTGTGTGTGTGTAGCGTTGTGCAGTTGTAAATATCCTGACTTCAGATGAATTAAATTTTAAAAAATATTTTAACCCAGATTTAAACTTATGACCATATTTGATATGAAAATTTGCCAAAATTTAATGTTTTAATATCTTCCTTCCTTTTGAATAATGGAAGAGCTTCAAATATAGATTCCTAGCACTGAACCACTTATATTTTAAAATTATATTTTATTCTTATTGATTCTAATTAAGATTATTGTATTAGCACAGAATTTCAGGATTGAAAGAAACATGGAAACCCTCCTTGTAAATTTGACAGGTAAGAAAACCAAGTCCTAAAGAATACTTTCTCTCTTAGTCCAGTGCTCTTTTAACTAAACATGTAGGGATGCCCCTGCCCCAAATAAGATAATAAATAAATAAGATGACTATGTGGAAGGTCCGATGATAGGTTTAGCAGAGAGGGGGAGGAACATAGGATTTAAAGTCAAGATGACCTAGGTTTGAATTCTGGTTCCCACTCTTGCTTTCTGTGTGACTTTGAGTGTCTAACTTAACCTCTCTCAATTTTAGAATCCTTCATTTGGTAAGTGGCATCTACTTCTTAAGTTAGTTGTGAACATCCCACTAAGCGATATAAATGGAGCTGCCAACCACATGATGGAGAAGCAATAAAATTCAAATATTTGAAGAGCAAATTTTCCAAGTCAAGAAAGCAATTTATTAAATTTATGGTCAAAAGCATATGAAAAAAATCTTTGAGAGCAATCAGGAAGGAAATCAGGTTAGTAGAAATTTCCTTTTAATAAGATTTATTATATATCTCCCTATAGAAAATGTTTATTTGGTGTGCAAGTGAATTTTTCATTTGGGCCTTTGGGGAACAGAGCTGAAGAGGAGAGGTACTACCTGCTAAGTCAGGAGGACAATGTGTATGAAAAAATATATATGTGAACTTTATTATGATTTGTTACTTGTACCCCCATATGCTTCCCAAATGCATTCAATGTGGCAATGTTGTTATATTTTTATTTCCCATTTTGGATATATTTATAACATTTTTAATTTCACAAATGGTAGAAAGCTTTGGATTCTAGTTTTGCCAAGTGCTGATCTACTTTACAATAGCAGATATTCCTGCAGAATTGCAGAAAAAGCCAGAGAAACAAAGTGAAGCACCGGGTGCCAGGATATGAAAAGTACAGAGAACCCAGTCCATGGACGTGAGATACTTAACGCTAGAGCCCCCGCTCCTCATGGGTGGGGAGGGGCTACTTTCTCTCACTTCAGGAATAAAAGTGAGGTTACAGATTTTTTCTTCTTTCTCATTGCTTGTGGAATTTGTGAAATATTTTATTGCAAAGCTGAGCCAGAATGACTCAAGATGAGAGCCTAAGAAATGGAATAATAGAGTTTTTGAAGCCAATTTAAGGTTGAAAGTCAGCATTCAGTTTTCTTTATTTTTTTTTAAAGATTTTATTTATTTATTTGACAGAGACAGTGAGAGAGGGAACACAAGCAGGGGGAGTGGGAGAGGGAGAAGCAGGCTTCCCGCCAAGCGGGGAGCCCGATGCAGGGCTCCATCCCAGGACCCTGGGATCATGACCTGAGCCGAAGGCAGACCTTAAGGACTGAGCCACCCAGGAGCCCAGAACTCAGTTTTCTTTAAATAACAAATAGGGTACTCCTCCCTACCCTAGGGTCATGTGTTCATTCATCATAGGGTTCTAGAGCGACCAAAAGTATAGCAGAGTTAAAACCCAACCCTTTCATTTATGATGATTCCATTCTAGTGGAGACAGACAATAAATAAACAAATACAATGTGAGGTGTTGAGTGCTCTGAAGAAAAATGAAGCAGAGGGAAGGTGAGAGAGGCAGGGCGAGTACAGAGTCAGAACGGGTGGTCAAGGAACCCCTTTCTCAGAAGCTACCAAATGGGTAACTTCGACCTTATTCTCACAGTCTACACCTCAAAAATGTCTAGTATGAGCTGTTTCAGGGTATACTAGAAAGTGTACTTACTTTGTTAGTTTTTAATTATAATTTCTACTTAGGAAATACCTGTGTACTTCGTGTCTACATCAGTCCATAAGCCTAAGATGTGTGAAAGACACCACCTATATTTTAGCCAACGATGGAATCCCATGAAATGATCCAAAACAGGAAGGAACAGAGGGGGCAGATATTCCTTTGAAAAAAATAGGGACTGGGGGATGTAAAATAATACAGCTACCAAAGCTAAAAATAAACGGCAGAGTATGTGATCTTAGAAAACATAACATATTTTCCTGGAGAACAGAAATCTAAGACAGCAAAGGGAATTCTTTTCCTTACTGTCCCACTTTTATCCCAAAGATCTGAGGGAGCCAAATGAAAATTTCCTGGCATCCTGGGGCAATAAAATAATCTTGGTCTTCTTGTGAAACCACATTAGTATGGAGAAGGAACAGAGGCCCTTTGAGCACTCCTAAGTGCTGTGTAAGCTGCATTTTTTCCCCAGGAACTCAAAGCTTTGTTTATTTGCAGAGTTGTGCTACTAATGCATGGAGGCTGGGATGGCCCAGGTGACATGCTCATATCTGAACCCTTATCAGAAAGAGCTCTTAATTAAATGTGTGTTCAAGAGCCTGGAGAGATGAATGCATGATTACTATTGGGTTTTGGTTTTGTTTTGTTTTTTTTTTTAGAGATCTTGGTGAGAAAGCAAATGGCATTTCTTTGGGGAAGATGGACTCAAGATCAAGTGTCCTGGGGAAGATATAGCTTAATGGAGCCCCGGGTGATCGGAGCCAATGTTTCCTTTCACCTTTACCAGCTTCAAGCACTTAGAACAACTGACTTCCCCATTAAAAAGGCATGTTAGTTTAATTTTTAAGTGACTGCACTTGTGAGTGTGTGTGCGTGAGAGAGAGAGAAAGAGAGAGACAGAGGGAGATGGGGTTCTTAGGCCAATAATAAAACTTTGTGGGAGGGAGAAGAGTTTCTTTTATTTTAAAGCTGCCCCATGGAGAGACACTATTTATAATCCAAATGGTATAACATCAAGTCCTCAGCTGTAGGAAGTATGTGTATTACTTACCTCCTCAGGAACAGATGTAAATACATACAGTCACTGGTATTACTTAGAATCTGGTCTCTATTATTTAGGGCCTGGGTTACCCACCCCCATTCCTTCTTAGCCATAATGTTTGAATTGAAGGTTTAACTAATGTTTTGCTGATGAATTTAGGGCCTGTAAAGGAGCTAAATTGATGTCCCACAGAGCAGGGCCCTGTGTGTAAAAAGAAGCTTATGTTCTCTCCTCCAGTCCTGCTACTGAAAATCATCTACGAAGATACTAGGATACCACATCATCCCACTGGGCCACTGGAGGTATGAGCTGTGGGAAAGGAGGTGTAGATACGGTCCCGAGTCAACTCATTTGTTTAGGATTAAATTCAAATGCTACCTCTTCCTACCTGTCACCTCTTTCTCTGGTCACCCCTCTCACAACTTGCCTGTGACATCTTACTCATGGTGGCTTTTCTTTTTTTTCAGAATACCTGAAGGTAGTTTAACATGCTGAATATTCAAGAAGGAGGGCTGTAAGAAGGCCTACCACATAGCCTAGATTTTCTACCATAGCTGTGGCTTAAAACCTTTTGCCCTGTCTCAGACCTGTGTCCCAACCTTGGTTTAGAAAATCTAGCACCATAGTACTATGTTGCTAACCTTAATTTCCCCACTGACTTCAGACTCTCCTAACTTTACTTTGTTCCGACTTCACTGCACAGTCAGCAGACATTTCCAAAGTGACTTTAGTTCCACGTGAGTTCTTAGATCTTCACTTTCCAGAGCTGGCTTTTTCATTTCCTTTTTTTTTTAATTAATTAATTTATTTGAGAGAGAGAGAGGGAGAAAGAACATGCGTGTGTGAGTGGGGGGAGGGGCAGAGGGAGAAAGAGAGAATCCCAAGGAGACTCCATGCTGAGCGTGGAGCCCAGCTCAGGGCTCCATCCCACAACCCTGAGATCATGACCTGAGCCAAAACCAAGAGTCGGAGGCTCAACTGACTGAACCACCTAGATGGCCCGGCTTTCACATTTCTCAGCTGGCCTATCAGTAATGCTGCTTGAGCTCTACCTACAGCACTTTTAAAATTTCATTTCCTTTATCTGCTAATTGCTCTTATTGAAATCCGTCCAATAATAACATTCAGGTTTGAAAATAATCCACTGTTGAGATCCCCAACTCTTCTAGAAAGAAAAGAACGTGTATAGCAGGAGGTCAGAAGCAGGCTTTCTTGATCATTATGTATGGTGTTCACCCACTCCCAACACATTCCCAAAGGATACTAAAAGATCTCAGAGGAATCTCTGTTCCATCCTTGGCCTGCTGTCCTCATTCTCAATGTGTTTCCTAAGGAATTTGATCCCACCTCCCATTTGTTTTTTTTTAACTTTTTTTCGGTTATAGTTAAAAAAACCCAACAAGATATAACATTAAATTTGCCATCTTAACCATTTGTAAGTGTACAGTTCAGGAGTATTAAGTACATTTACATTGTTGTGCAACAGTAACTGTTTCATCTTGCAACACTAAATCTCTGTACCTACTAAACACTAATTGCCCCTTCCCCTAGCCCTTGGTAACCACATCTCTACTTTCTGTTTCTTTGATTTTGACTACCTCAGATACTTCATATGAATGGAATCATACGGTATTTCTCCTTTAGTAACTGGTTCATTGATGTTGTAGCATGTGACAAAACTTTCTTTTTTATCTTATTCTTTCGTAAGGCTTCACAATATTCTGTTATGTGTATATACCATGTTTTATCCAGTCATCTGCCAATGGACATTTGGTTTACTTTAGCCTTTTGCCATTGTGACTGATACTGCAATGAATATAAGCATGCAAATATCTCTTTGAGATCCCGTTCTGTTTTTTTTTTTTTGGATACATACCGAAAAGTGAAATTGCTGGATCATATGGTAATTATATTTTTAAATTTTAGAGGAATCTTCATACTGTTTTCCATAATGACTGCACCATTTTGTATTCCCACCAACAGTGGACAAGAGTTCCAATTTCTCCATACCTTCTCCAATACTTGTTATTTTCTGTTCTTTTGATAGTGGTCGTTGTGATGGGTATGAGGTTATATCTAGTTCTGGTTTGAATTTGAATTTTCCTATGATTAGTGATATCGAGCATCTTTGAATGTAATTGTTGGCCATTTGTATATTTTCTTTGGAGAAATGTCTATTCAAGTCCTTTCCCCATTTTTCATTTGGGTTATTTGGTTTTTTCATTGCTGAGTTGTAGAAGTTCCTTATATATTCTGGATATTAACTCCTTACCAGATATATGATTTGCCAATACCTTCTACCATTCCATAGACTGCCTTTTTATGCTGTTGACTGTTTCCTTTGGCATGCAGAGGTTTTAATGTTTGGTATAGTCCCATTTGTCTGTTTTTTATTTTGTTGCCTGTGATTTTGGTGTCATATGCAAGATGTCAGTGCCAAATCCAGTATATCATGAAGCTTTTTCTCTGTGTTTTCTTCTGTGAGTTTAATAGTTTTAGACTTACATTTAGGTCTTTAATCCATTTTGAGTTAATTTTTGTATGCAGTATAAAGCAAAAGTTCAACTTCATTCTTTGCATGTGGATATACAGTTTTCCCAGTACCATTTATTGAGGAGACGGTCTTTCCCCCTTTGTTTAATCTTGGCACCCTTGTCTAAAATCATTTGGCCATATATGCTTGCATTTCTTTCGGGGCTCTCTGTTCTGTTCCATTGGTCTGTAAATTTATCTTTATGCCAATACCATACCATCTTAATTATTATTGTTTTGTAGTATGTTTTGAAATCAGAGAGGGTGAGGCCTCCAACTCTTCTTTTTTGTCAAGATTGTTTTGGCTATTCAGGAACCTTTGAGATTCCATGTGATTTTTAGGACTTTTTTTTCCATTTATGCAAAAAATGCTGTTAGGATTTTGATAGGGTTTGTACTGAATCTGCAGATCATTTGGGGTAGTATGGACATTTTAACAATATTAAGTCTTTCAATCCACAAACATAGTATGTCTTTCCATTTATATCTTCTTTTATTTCTTTTACCTAGCAATGTTTTATAATTTTCAATGTCTCCTACTTGGTTAAGTTTATTCCTAAGTATTTTATCAATTTTGGTGCTATAGTAAATGAGATCATTTTCTTAATTTCCTTTTCAGAATGGTCATTGTTAGTGTATAAAATCACACTTTATTTTCAGGTGTTGGTTCGGTATCCTGCAACTTTGCTGAATTTTTAAATTAGTTCTAACAACTTTTTGGTGGAATCTTTAGGGTTTTCTGCATGCAAGATAATGTCAGCTGTGAACAGAGATCATTTTACTTCTCCTTTTTCAATTTATATGCTTTGTATTTCCTTTTCCTGTCTAATTGCTCTGGCCAGAACTTCCAGTACTATGTTGAATAGTAGTGGTGAATGTGAGCATCCTTGCATTATTTCTGATCTTAGAGGAAAAGCTTTAAATATCTCCTCCTGGTTGGCTCAGTTAAGCATCAGACTCTTGATTTCTGCTCAGGTCATGATCTCTGCTCAGGTCATGATCTCGGGGTTGTGAGACTGAGCCCTGCATCAGGCTCCATGCTCAACAAGGAGTCTGCTTGAAAGCTCTTCCTCTCCTTCTGCCCCTGCCCAGCTCTCACACACATATACACACACACTCTCTCTCTCTCAAATACATAAATAAATCTTAAAAATAAATCTCCTCACTGAGTATGATTGCTGTGGGCTTATCATGTGTGGCATTTATTATGTTGAGGTACTTTCCTTCTATTCCTAGTTTATTGAAAGTTCATCATGAAAGGGTGTTGAATTTTGTCAAATGCCTTCTCTGGATCAATTGAGATGATTATGTGGTTTTATCCCTCGTGTTTTGTTAATCTTGTGTATTACATTGATTGATTTTCATGTTGAATTATCCTTATATCCCATGTATAAATCCCATTTGGTCATGCTCTATGATCCTTTTAATGTGCTATTGAGTTTTGTTTAATAGTAGTTTGGATTCATCAGGGAGATTGGTTTTTATAGTTTCCTAGCTTTGTCCTCATCTGTTTTGGGCATCAGGGCAATGAGGCCTCATAGAATGAGTTGGGGAGTGTTTCCCCCTTTTTGAGTCTTTGGAAGAGACTGAGAAGGATTGATGTTAACTCTTCTTTAAATGTTTGGTAGAATTCCTCAGTGAAGCCCTCTGGTCCTGGACTTTTATTTGTAGGGAGGTTTTCTTTTATTGCTTCAGTCTCCTCACTTGTTACAGGTCTGTCCAGATTTATTGCTTCATGATTCAGTCTTGGTAGGTTATATATTTCTAGGAATTTATCTATTAACTCCAGGTTATCCAATTTGTTGGCATATAATTATTCTTAGTAGTCTCTTATAATCCTTCTTATTCTGTGACATCAGTTGTAATATCTCCTGTTTCTAATTTTAGCTATTTGAGTCTTCTTTCTTTTTTTCTCAGTCTAGGTAAGAGTTAACCAATTTTTGTTGATTTCTCCAAAAAACCAACTCTTGGTTTTGTTGATTTCTTTTCTATTGTTCTTCTATCCTCTCTTTCATTTATCTCTACCCTAATCTTCATTATTTCCTTCCTTCTGTTGACTTCATCATCATGTTTTTAATCAGATTTATTCATATGCCAAAATTTTAAAATATCTATACCTCTGGGCAAGCCCTTTCTCTGGAACTCCAGATGAATATATCATCCAACTATTGGATGTCTTCACATGGATTTCCAATACCAAAATCCCTAAAACTGAACTCACTCTCTTTCCCTTTAAAACTTGTTCCTTTAAAACAAAACAAAACAAAACAAAAACTTGTTCCTTTCCTAAAATACAGGTGATAAACACTTCTATAGTACTTTCTATGTGTCAGGCATAATTCTCGGTACTTTATGCTCATCTACTTAGTTGGTCCTCTTTCTTAAGAGGTAATATTATTAATAAAATTCCCATTTTACAGATGAAGAAACTGAGGCACAGAGAGATTAGGTTATCTGCTAAAGGTTACATAGTTAGGAGTGGCAAAGTTGAGATTCGAACTCAGGCCATATTGTCCCTGAGGCAATGCTATTAACCACAGTGGTGTCTCATTCTCACACTAGTTACCCAATCACCAGGAACCAGCTTTATCACCTCTTCCCTTCGTCTCTACACCTAAGCAGTTGTGCATACCACAGATCCATCGCCCTCCTCTCAGATATAATATTCCGTTTTTGCAAATCTGCTCAGAATTCTTCAATAACTCCCCAACCTGGAGAGAATAAAGTGAAAATTTCTTCATATGATCTGACCCTGCCCAACTCAAGTAGTTTACCTGTGTTTCTACAGTGAAACACTGCTCTTTTGGCAAGAACATGAAGAGCTACATCCAGGACGAAACTAAATAAAGAGGTACATGAGGATATATGTAAAATCACTATATATTTACTATGTTTCAAGTAACCATGCTCTAACTTACTTTAGCTGGGTTTCAAAGGAAGACTAGTTTGACTGTAAAAGGAAGCTAGCATGCGGAATTATATTTCATGATGAGGAAACAGAGATGAGAAAGAACATGGCCTCATAAAGAACTTCTGAATATTTGGTAAAATGAGAATAGAAGGTTCAGGTTTGCAGAATAAGCAGAGAACAACCATTAAACTGAAGGCACTAAACAGTTCATTACAGTGAAAACTAAAGTTGTAACAGTGGAGAAGAGGAGAGTTGTGGTTTGAGAGATGTTTAGTAGACACAATGGACAGACCCCAGTGCCTGAGTGGGGGGATAGGAATGAAATAGATGGAGAGGGCAAGAATGATGCTCGGTCCCATCTGTGCTTCCCAAACCACCCACCACAGCCAACTAAATCAGCATTTCTAGTGAGAGACCTTGTAATCTGCTAACAAGTGTCGCCAGTGATATTTATCATCTGGGAAATTGTGGAAACACTGGATAGTGGATAATGATTCCATTAATAATATATTTTGGAAATAATAAATTTGATCCAAGTGGAAATGTTTAACACATAACTGGATATCTGAAACTAAGGAAAGGTCCATGATGGAAATTTTTAACTTTTACTTTAGGAAATTATCCAAGGATAAGTGAGAATGAGTAAAATCACCCCATGGGGACAGAGATTGTGATAAAAAGCAGAAACCAAGAACAAAACTTCAAATAATGGTAACATTTGAAGAGCAGATGTAAAAGAGGAAACAATTAGAGAAAGAGATGTTTTGAAGGTCATAAAAGAACCAAGAGGAGGTGATATTAGAAGCCAAAGAAATATGTTTTTCAATCAAGAGGGAGTGGTCAGCACTGTCAAATGCCACAAAGGAAAAGAAATTGAATTTTTCCTTGAAATTGGAGATTAGGAAATCACTGGTAAATATACCAGCATAAGTAGATTACAGTGAAATGGAAAGTGAATGGGATCAAGAAGGTGCAGGCAAGCCGCATTAGCTACACCTCCTAAAATCTTGATGGAGAAGGAAAACACTGGAGACTGAGAAGATGAGACCTTCACAGGGATTTTGGGGTTGAGGGAGAGCTTTTCTTTTTTCAAAGGCTGATCAGCAGTTGTCAAGGAAGTAAGAGATGGAGACTCAGGTAGAAGAGAAAGAACAGGAGAAGACCTTGGCTTGACACCACACACCCAGTAGATATTATTTTATACTAAAGATACAAAATCATGTCTTTAGCCTAAGGGAAAAGAATCATGAGGAATGAGAAGGTTAACGTGTAAGAAAGAGCAGATAATTAATTAGTGGGCAAATGGCTATGAGGAGATAGATGGAATAAGACCAAGCTATAAGTCGAGTTTTTTAGGTCGAGTTTTGAGAGTAAGAATGCATTGTTCTCTAAGAAAGGCGTAAAGAAGAAAGAATGGGTGAAATCAAGATCTTTTTGATGGACAAAGAAGAATTCAAATGTAACACATGCCAGGTGCCCTGGTTTCCAAAAATAGAAAATCAGGTCATCCATTAAGAGAGAGGTAGGGATTGGATCAAAAGCCAATGTTGGCAGCTCCAGTGAGGAACCTTCAGAAGACTATGGCAAATGGACACTTTGAACTCCTTGGCTCAAAATCCTTGCCTTGCTGTGTCCACCAAACCTTTATTATGATCCTAACCCAACCATAGCCAAGCTCTGCCTCTCACACTAAACCAGAGTTTAAAATGTCTAAAAAAATCTCAGCTTTGCCCTTACCCTTCTGAGATGCTAATGAGACTGTTGAAGTAGTGCTATCCTAACATGGTAAGCAGTAAACTCAGCTTTCCCTTATCCACAGACTGTTCTGGCAATATTTCGGAAAGCTAGCATTCAACAGTTATTTCTTAAAAAACAAACAAACAAAAACAAAAAAAACCCAAGGTAATTAGACCTCTTCTTGGGGAGTAGGAGCCAACCATTCATGTGATAACACTAGATTTCTACAAATGGATTTTTCAGAAATGCAAATACTGAAGTTTAGAGATTTCCTGATCAAATATATACATTTTACAAATGAGGAAATTGAGACTCAACAAATACAAATAATATGGTACAAAAAAGATGAATAAATAGAAACCAGTGAAGGGACCCCACAGGGTTTTTCTTATTAAGGAATCTCTCTAATCAAGGAAGCTGTTTTCCTTCCTCTTCATCCCTGGCTCTCTGATTCCCTACAGTCATTCCTGTTAACAAGTCCACAGGCTGCAACTGCTTCTCCTCCACTGGGCATGTCCCCCTCCCCTAAAAGGCAGGCATGGGGGAGGTGGGGAGAGTCCTTAACCAGCAAGTGCAAGTGCTTACGGATGAGAGTGAACTTTGAAATATGTCAGAATTCTAAACTCAAGCCAAAGAAGTATGTCCAAAACAAGTTCTCCATCTAAGAGCATCCCCCACCTCCACCCCCAAATTTCTCTGTTGTATGTTGTTCTATCTCTTTTTGCCATTCCTCAAAATAGCTCACCTCTCGTAGTACCAATCAGAGTGGTGCTTCTGTTCACATCATTAAGTTAATGACAGCATTATGAACATAATCTTTATTTCTTTCACTCTTCAGGATAATTTAGTTGACTTTCTTTTGTTGGTTCGCAAAGACACTTTTTCATTTGCTCTATTTCTTGGTTTGTTATCTCTTTATTTGCTATGGTTCAGTAAATCTATGGGTGCCTAAAGTTTGGTTTCATTTCTAGGTAAATTAGTTATCCATCTCTCCGTCTTACAGATCTAAACACATAGTTGGTGTTCAGTAAATGCATCTTGGATCAGAATAGATATTTTCTTTTGCTGGACCGACATAGAAGTCCATTAATATTTAACATATATGACCCATGCACCAGATTGATAGATGCTATAACTGTAACTACCAGTAACAGCTTGCAATGACAGAAAATTACTTTGTGCCAGGCATTGTTGTAGGATCTTAATCTAGGTTAACAAATTCAATCCTTATACCAATGGTATAAGGTAAGTTCTGTTATTATCAGCAGCATTTTTCAGAAAAGGAAACTGAGGCACAGAAAGGTTGAAAAATTTGCCCAAAACCTCCTGAAGGATACAAATAATTTAAGAAGCAACAGAGCTAGGATTTGAGCTCAAGTCATCTGGCTTCAGTCTCAACCACTGCGCTAGTTAAGGATCATTATAATTTTTTTTGTGAGTAGAAAATGTAAAATAAACAAATTACATCATTAAATTTGGAATTAATAGTTAACTTTAATTTTTTCCCTTGGAATAGATTGGCCCATAGAACTTTGCATAAATGAGTGGCCATTTTTGGTCTAACAACTTGTACAGAAATATATGATTCTGAAAAATGAAAGATGAATAATTTTTAAATTCTATGGATTATATTTGTGCAAACCTATCTATTTGCACAAATGAGTCAAAGTTCTTTTCTTAATTATGATTAAACTTCACTATTGGGTAACATACAAAGAGAAAGAGTGTTTGTTTTTGATTTATTCTCCTAACTGGGCAAGTTTAAGAGAAAGTAGAATGCAAACATTATGACTAGTGGCAGAAACTTTTGGACGTTAATATCTTTGCATTTTTAAGAAAAGAAGTGCTCAAGATGAGAAAGTTCATGGGCTCCATTTCTCCTCAAGCCCTGGGGTATGTTTTCTCTACCCACATTCTGTTTCCACCTGGGGAGGGAGGAAAATGTGGGCAAGTGTCTGTGAAATTCCATTTTATTTTTCTTGAAATAAAATGTGTCTTCTTTGTTCTTTAAGGCACTGCCTCTGTGCTTGTAATTCTTAACAATTCTTCCTTTACAGAGACTCTAAGTGGCATAGAAAATGGTTGCCAAGAATTCCAAACCATCACAAGTCGTAAGGGATTATATTTGAGTGAGAAGCTGCTAAAATTGTTTCAAATCACCCAATTTCACGTAGTTGAAATGTGAACAGGGGAACAGAGGTGAAACGTAAGCTTTTAAAGGAATGTTAACTGCTATCATCAGGGAAAGATATCAAAAAAAAAAAAAACCCTACTGTCAGTAAAAATATGGATATATTCACTGGGATATGGGGGGAAAATCCAGATGGGGAAAACGATGGAACAGAAAACAAAAGGGCAGACAATGTGAAATCTCTGTTTAATAAACACAGCTGGGATGCAGCTGAAGTTGAGAAGACATTGGAAGCTACCTTTTTACTCACAAAGAAAATCTGCTAATGGTGGAAGTGAAATTGAATATTTGGTGAATGAATAGACATTTTCATGCCAAGAAAAAGGCATGATTATTTATTCCCAACAGCTTGTAGGACTTAACATTAAAGAGAAATTGCAAGAAGCAATGACTGCCAGGAGAGCATGGCTGCCGGGCTGCATGGGAAGCACATTGACTGTAAAATGAAGAAATGTGCAAACCTTTGCAGCCATAAATGCACTCCAAAAGGCAGCTATCCTGTTGTACTTGAGCATCATAATGCGTGGAAGAGAAGCATTTTTTTTATTCCATAGGTAAGATTTCTTTTAGGACCAAATGATTTTAATCTATGAGACAAATCAGCAAAAAGTAGTGCCTTATTGAAATATAGCCATTAAAATATAGCTTCGTAGATACAAAAGTTGTAACTTTAGTAGATTTACAGATCTTGAGTTAGGCTACTTTTAGTTATTAAAATGTTGACTGGAATGTAGAACTAATTCTAACCCTAGCTATGATTCTGAGACATGAATTTGATTTTTACCTACCTTGATAATTTAATCTAGTAGGCTCTGTTAGCAGCATGAATTCAAAGTCTTCATTCATCAACAATTATGAGATATTTTCATTTTTCAGCAAGAGTAAACATCCCCTTTGCCCACATTACCAGGCTTTCCTCCCTTAAGCCAGTAATAAGGATTAAACAAAACATATTTGCTCATCATTCAAGATGATAGCTGGGTTTTGCATTAGCCTCAAAACTGGTTTAGTTTTCCAGGAACCTCAACTAAAAATTTCTTTATTCAGGGGGCGCCTGGGTGGCTCAGTCGTTAAGCATCTGCTTTCGACTCAGGTCATGATCCCAGAGTCCTGGGATCGAGCCCCGCATTGGGCTCCCTGCTCCACGGGAAGCCTGCCTCTCCCTCTCCCACTCTCCCTCCTTGTGTTCCCTCTCTCACTGTGTCTCTCTCTGTCAAATAAATAAATAAAATCTTTAAAAAAAATTTTCTTTATTCAGACAGTATAGGTCATGAACTATCTGGATAAAGAAATTGTCATGCCAGCCCTTGAAACCCTGCCTTGTAAAGATGCCCACTCTTAGAGTCAACCAGATTCTGTTCTTGCAAATGGAGAGCAGAAAATAATGAAATTGTGAATACTTTCTTTGATAGTAAGCTCCTGTTTGTTTTATATAACATTTATTGAGTATCTACTATAAATGAAACACTATTATAAGCCCCTGGTGGAATTCAGAGATGAATAAACCATAGTCCCCATCTTCAAGGGACTTATAATTAGTAATGACACAAGGATTGAACAAGGTATTTGGAAGGGGTGAGTGTAGAGACTAGAAGCTAGAAGAGCTTACCGTTGGATATACAGCCCCCAAATCTCAAACTGGTATTTTGCTAAGGCAGTGGTTGGTTTTATTTTGGTATGGGTCATTGTAAATTCCTGTTCCATGATCAGTATTAAAAGCCATTTCCGGGAAAGCACCCCCCCCAAAAAAACCCCCACAAAATAATAACAAAATACAACAGGCCCCACATCCTTGCAGAGGAGGTACTTATAATAGTATAGTGGAAATAAATGGAAATAAATCCTGGCAGTGTGGAGATTGGGAGGTCAGTAGTCTGCTTCTGACTTCCTATTTAAGACCGAAGTAGCCACTTAACCTCCTTGGACCATAATCTCTCCATCTTTGAGATGGTGTTAATGGTATCTACAAACAGGGATGTCAGGAAGACAAAAGTGGTAATATTTGCTTATGTAATGAATTCTCCTTGCCGGGTTTAAATGTGTAAAATGCTCCACATGCATCATGTGACCTTGTGTTCTATGTGAATGGCATTTCCCAAAGTTGCATGAAATGCCTTTCCCAAAGTAATAAACTAAAATTCGAACCAGTGGTTTAGCATGAGGACTTCTGGTCTTATCCACTAAGCAACACTGTCCCTCAGAGCTAAAGACATGATGCACATAAAAATGGCAGAAATGCTAAAAATACCAGAAGTGTTGAGACTAAAGCCCACTTACTTCCTAGTGTTGCACGGCAGAGGAAAGCCATCCCGTGTGAAGATTTCCTTCACGACTTCCAATTTTTTTTTTCAAGGTTAAGTCCCCCAAAGCAGTGCTTAGAGAAATCTCACAAATAAAAGCATTGACAAGTTTCCACTGAATGTTACTGTATGAAAGCAGTGATACTGGGATATTATAGCTCAGGAAGGGCAGGAAGGGGATGAACATAATGGGTTTTGGGGGCCAGAGGACAGGGAAAGGATAAACTGCCTCTGATAGAGCCATTCATCCAACTGTAGGTGTACTCATCTTTTAAGACACCACTCTATTCTTTGATGTGATGTAATAAACATATAAAGAGAGTCTCCATTTTAATCATCTCCAAGTGAACTTCATGGGGTGGTTAGGGAAAGTAAGGGATATTCATCCGTCCATCCATCCATCCATCCATCCATTCATCCCCCATTTACTCAAAACACACTTGTATTTACTATAAGCCCAGAGCACTCTAGGTTCTAGAGCTCAAAGGTGATTGAGAAATGTCCCTGCCTTCAGGTAGCCATAATCTGATATGGGGGAAAAAGAAAGCAGAAAGTAATTAATATTTTGTGGCAGGGGCCAAATTTAAAAAGGAATCACATGAAATGAGAATACAGAGGGCCAAACAGCTGATAGAGTGCAGGCATGAAAGGGAAACAGGGACCTCTGACCTGGGTCTTAAAGGATGTGTACAGTCTATTTAGATAGGCCATTCCTTATGCAGAAAAAAGCTCCCTCCAACCCCCATCCTGCCACCCAGCCGCCCCAACAAATTAAATAAAGCAAAATAGCTTTATCTATCAGCTGCTTTTAAAGGACAGGTGAAACCTATTTATTTTCTAAAATGCTAAATGAAGAACTTAGATTAGTCAGTGTTTAGTTAGTAAGACCATCAGCCCCAGTCAGAGTAAACAGGACACTCTGAGATAATGAACACAGAAGTGGACAGGCTTGGGAGACCCCGTTTCAATCCCAGTCTATACCAGTTTGCAGTGCAATCTTGGACAATACCATATATATATATATATATATATATATATATGTAACTGATATGATGAGAAGGGGAAAAAAGGTTTTTAAATTGCAATTTGAGATAAATCCCTAGAAGGTGTTAAGAATGACACTTCGGAAAGAAGCACTCCTTCATTCAAAAGGAAAGACGGGAGGAAACAAGGGACCACGTGTGTTGTTGGTGTTCTGATTGTTGAAAGGAGGTTCCTTGCGCGGAGTCTGCAAGGAAAGCCTTGAACAGAGAGAAAGGTAAATCATCCTTCATTTGGCTAGTCACCCCCGGGGGGGCCTCCTGAGCTGGGAGGTGCAGGCCGCTGCAGAGGACTCCTGGGGGGGAGGGCGGGCCACGTGCGGGGAGGACTGTAGAGGCAGCAGAAGCGAGATGTCTTATACTCAACTTTGAGTTGTTTCCTGCGCTGTGCTCTCTGGTGTGTTGTGTTGTGATGCTTTTGGGGATTGGGGGTGGGGGGTGCCGTCCGGTAGGAGCCAGAGCTGTTGCAGCCCGAGAGCAGGACTGCACCCCGCGCCTGGGCGGCTGGGTGGGGCTTGCGAAAGGAGGAAAGAGTGCGGGTCAGAGGCTTTGTGGGAACGTGCACATCGGACGGTGTGGAGTGGCGTACCACTGAGAAAGTAATTTGGTACTATCTATTCAAATAAAACCACCTGTGCGCTTGGACACAGCAGTATCACTTTTGAAAAACTATTTGCCAGAAATAAAATGGCCAGTATGAAGGCATTTCGTACAGAGATGTTAATCGCAGCATTGGTGAGCGGTGGCCAGGAAATAACCACGTGAGTGTCTATCGCGAGGAAGCGGCCTGTTAAATTATGTTCTGTGCTGTCGAATACTACGCAGCTGATACGCGGGTATATCTGAAAAGTGAGGCATCTATGTGTGTTAAGCCAGAAAGAATATAATCGAATTTACGTGAAAGAAGGCAGGTTTCAAAGCAATGTGTGTAGAATAGCCCATGTCTTAACGGAGGAAAAGAGGAGTAGGAAGGACTGAGGGAGAAGTCAGAGAAAGGTGGAAATCCAGCTCTGCAACAGGCTACTTGTGTTTGAATCCGAGTCCCACCGCTTACTGTGTGATTTGAGCCCCCCCACTTACTATGTGAATTATTTAGACTTCCTGTGACTCACTTTACTCATCCATATATTGATAATGATAGTATCTACCTCATACGTTGTTATAAAAAGCAAATGAAATAAATTCACGAAGAGCACTTAGAACAATGCCTTGCACTTAATATTCTCATCATCGTTATTATGTTCTCATAAGAACACAGATAATAAGTGCAAAAATATATTCACCAAACTATAAGCCTTGTTTTCAGGGCAGAGTGGGATTAGAAGGGGGGATGGGAATTATTAACTTGATGTATACACCATGCTCTGCTGTTTCATTTGTTATAAGGAGCATGTGTTAATGTAGTGATTTAAAAATCAATACAATATTTTAAAAGGTTAACAACAAAAAGAGAAAAAAAATGTTAGTCAACCAGCACTGCAATACATGAGGAAGTACTAATGAAACAGTGACTCTAGTAATTAAATATTATTCCAATGGATAGACGGGAAAGGTCTGCAATGGGTCCCAGCAGATACAAAATTTTATTATACGCTAAAAATCAATATTTCTAGTCATAGAAAGGTGGGATGATTTTAAAATGGTACAGAAACAATTAATTGGCTCTTTGGAAATAATGTTGAATTTCTCTTGACACCTTACACTGAAATAAATACCAGGGATAGCAAAGAATTATTTTCAAAAAAAAAAAAAAAGAAAAAATGTAGAGGAATATTTTTCTGAGCTTGAGGTAAAAAGAGCCTTTTTAAGCATAAAAACAAACTAATCAGAAGGCATAAAAAAGAAATGGCAGGGGCGCCTGGGTGGCTCAGTCGTTAGGCGTCTGCCTTCAGCTCAGGTCATGATCCCAGGGTCCTGGGGTCGAGCCCTGCATTGGGCTCCCCGCTCGGCGGGAAGCCTGCTTCTCCCTCTCCCACTCTCCCTCCTTGTGCTCCCTCTCTCACTGTCTCTCTCTGTCAAATAAGTAAAATCTTTAAAAAATAATAAAAATAAAAAGAAATGACTATATAAGCATTTAAAACGTATGTACATCTCCTTTGTCCAATTAAAAACAAAACTATCAAGTAAAAGGCAAATGACAATCTGGAATCATATCTTTTAAATAATACAAAAAAGGTGAACACTGCAGTAGAAAAAGAATGGGCAAAAGAAGTGACAAGACAATTTGCAAAAGAAATACAGATAGAAATATGAAAACTGTTCAATGTTCTTAGTAACCAAAGAAATATACATCCAAACAAGAACGTAACACTTTTATTTATCAAATTGATAACGAGTTTTACAGATTAACTTCTGAAAGACGGCTTTAAGTTAGTTCCTTCCTAAATGCAAGTGACACCATCCATGTGGCAGTCACTGCCATCTGTTGGTGGCAAGCAGGGGTGACCCACCTTTGCTCTGAGGCATGGCTTTGTTCCTCTCCACCTTATAAATCAAAAGTTTGGAAGTAGAGGAATGTTGGTACCTGTGGGGTTTGGTGTGTGGGGAAATGGCTTTCTCATTTTACGCTGTGAAGGGGATAGAATGGTACAATCTAGGGAGGGCATTTAGCAACAGGTATAAAAATCATTTAATATATATATATGCATGTACATATGTGTATATGCACACACTTTGATTTAATGGCTTAATGTTAGTTTGTATGAAATGATAATAAATGATCTCAAATGGGGAAAATATTAATCTGAAAGCAAGTCCATTGAAGCACTGAATAGAATAGCAAAAAATGAAAAGAATCTATCAAGAGCAGACCTGTAAAATAAATACATCTAATTTGATGCACTCACGAAAATGGCGTTGTCTATAGACATGAAAAATATTCACTGTACCAAGCTAAGCTATGGTGAGCGGGAGAAAATCACAAAGTCCCTTTTCTTATGTAAAACTCTGGCATTCTACATGCTATAAGCTGAAAGTTGTCAGCTCTGGGAGGCTGAATTAGAAATATTTTCATTTTCTTTTTTCCTCTGCCTGTGTGCTTTATGTGTTTTATATTTCCTACAATAAATACATGTATACTTTTGTAATCTGAAAGGAACATTTTTTTTTTTAAGATTTTATTTGACAGAGAGAGACACAGCGAGAGAGGGAACACAAGCAGGGGAAGTGGGAGAGGGAGAAGCAGGCTTCCCACTGAGCAGGGAGCCCGATGCGGGGCTGGATCCCAGGACCCCGGGATCATGACCTGAGCCGAAGGCAGACGCTTAACGACTGAGCCACCCAGGCGCCCCTAAGTAATGGCCAAAGTTGGGGGCAGGGAAGGAGAGCAGCCTACAGATTTGTTAAATCCTTTTAATCAATGTGATAGGTGAAAGTGACAAAATCAAGTTGCTAAATGCTAGCAGCTCCCCTGTGGTCGCTGCATCCAGCCACCCGGAGTCTCCCACCAGCTCTGTTTCCCTCATTTCTCCTCTGCCCCGGGCTGGGCCCCTGGTTCTCCCCAGTTCCGTTTTACAGAAGTCTCCAGCATCTGTGCTCCTTGTCCATCTGCCTCCATGGAGCAACAAGCCCTCCCTCCTCTCCTGCTTGCCTTTTATTCCCATTTCAAAGCTGATCTCCTCGAAACGGGTTTTCCCTAAGTTTGCCCAACTGTTGTGTGCTAACGCACTAGAACAGTCTGTGATCCTGTGCAAATTAATTAGCCTCTCTGTGAATCAGTTTTCCTATAAAATGGGAATAATCAGAGTACCTAGGTGGTGGAGTTGTTGTGATGATTAAATGAATTAACACATGTGAAATGTTTAAAATAAGGCCTGGGGAATAGGTGAGCCACAATCAGGGCAGGTTATGCTTATTATTTAGCAATTGCGCTCATTTTACCATTTCTCCAGAGTTTGTCCATAGCACCTTGGCTCTGCAAAGTATTGATAGGTAAAAATAAATCCAAATAAGTGAGGGAAGCACCAGCTAAACAAAATTTATAGGGTTCTCTTCGGCAAAATTAATAGGATCTGTACTAACTCCGAATGAAGGAGTGTAGAGAGTTTTCCAAACTTCTATTTTAACAAAATTCCTGGGCCCCTTTCCTCAAAGCATCTTAATAAATAGTTCTTTTGGAAAGGCTCATATGTCTGTTGTTTATTGTTTATCATGGATTTGTCTTTCTCCCTCTATTAACTGCTGCTCAGCAAATTGAGGACAAAGTCCTGGTTGCCTTCATTTTCTAAATTTTGAATCAATTCGGTAGTTCTTTTTAAAGCACTTTCACATAAAAACGTCACGATTGCGAGGTGATGGTTCCTTTCGGAACGGTTTGCATTGCTGAGGCATGAAATCTTGCTTGCCTGGCTCATAAGAGTCTGAAATGGAAAAATGAGCAGATGAATGCAGAGAAAGCAATTCCAGAGTCTAAAATAATGACTCAATTCATTGTTTTGGAGAGCTGACTAAAGCAGTGGTTCTGGGGAGGGAGGCTGCATGCTAATATGAAATGTGTGTATTACATAGATAATTTACACTGTATTACTCTGTTTTTAGGAGTTTAACTCAAGGAAGGTTTGTAAGTAAGCAGAAATACAGCAGCCCATTTGTGTCAGAAAGAGTACCCCCAAAGCCCATCCAAGTGCAGACCCAAGAGCTGATTTAGGCAGGGATCTTGGCGGTCTGCTCTGTTTGGATTCTTGGCATATTGTGATCAATGAAATGGAATCGTCCCCTGATTTGCAGTAGTTCCGAGTAGGATACACGCAGGTGGTCTGGGCTTGTAAACTGGGAGGCTCCCCCAGTCCTCAGTTTACAGTTGACACTCTTGTTCTACCCATAGGTAGGCTTTTTGGTCTGCTGACCCTTGGTCACCCACACAACTGTGTTTACACCCGGGATAGGAGTTTTATCTAAATCACAGGATGCTTGGGACTGCCCGCCCTTGGCAGATGATGGATGTAGATTAGCTGATCTAAACAATTAGTTAAGGAACAATCCGATCCCTGGTGACAATGAGGATGTTTGAGCCATCTTGCTGACTGCTGTGGTGACAGCAGATGGACAGGAACACTACCTCTCCCCGAAGTCAAGATCCTGGGTCTTTCTGACTTACAGGCAGGTTTGGGGGCTTGGGGTTTGGGTTTCGGGGGTTGTTGTTGTTGTTGTTGTTGTTTCTTTCTGTATGGGCTTTTTAAGGACTTAAAAATGCCTGAAGGGTTTGCTACATAGTGAAAATGCTGAGAGGGCAACCTGTAATTCTAGCTGAGTCATTTCTCAGACCCAGCTCTTCAGAGGATTACACTGACAGGAGAAAACAGAAAACCGACACCTTAAACTTTCCTTGAAATAAGCCCATTTTAATAGGTAAGGCAAGGTATTTTCACAGACAGCACATGTGGGGGGGGCATCTTTTCGGTCCCCTAAGTATGAAAGCGTTCTGCAGCTTACGGAGCGATACACTTTCAAACTTCACTAAATACATTTTAGAACAACAGAGTTTCGAGAAAATACTCTAGTTAAGGAATCTAGAAATGCTAAGATGCCAACTGAGTCCTACTGTTCTGCTACCATGCTCAAAAAGGGAACATTTTCATTATAAATGCTCTGAAGAAGGAATTCATTTTTTCAATTTATAAACACTTTTGTGTGTTTACATAAGGATCTTTTCCCAACTCTTCCATCGATGGAATAAGCCTGTGGATGTGCTCCAAGCTGGCTCCTTCCCTACAGAAAAGAACACATTTCTCCAGAAAGGATTTGAAGGAATGTGTTCAAATCCTAAATCCCTTCTTCCCCGTGAGAAAAAAAAAGAAATGGGGAGGGAATAGGGACATGGATTTCTATTTCAGCTCTTCTTTCTTAGATCTCTGAATTAGAGGATACTACAAATGAACCCGGAAGACGTTGCCATGAATTTTTGGAGCAGCTGGAGAAGAAACCATAAAACAAGTGATTACAGTCAGCAAAGTGTGATAACAGCTGAACGCATTAGATGCATCCTCAAAAAGCCAGACCCCACCTCCTTCCCCTCCTGCGCCTTTTTGACAGAGAAGGGGATGTCACAGAATACAATCCAAACACGCTCTCTGTCCATATTGGGTTAAGAAAATATAGGGCCGGTCATTGTCCCCACATGACAGACATCCACAGATGGAGAGCAGGAGGATTCGACTTCCACGGGGCTGCTCATTCCACCAGGCAAATTCTGTTAGAGAAACACCTACCTGCATCAGGCTCTGGCCTGGGTACTATGAAAACACAAATTCATCATCGTGGTCACTGCCCTCTGGAAGCTTAGATAATTCTTCATTGCGCGTCTTCCTTTGGCTATGATAGTAAAAGGAAAGCCCTGAGAGTATGTGACTTTTCTTGCCTTTGGGAGAGTTCTTACTTTCAAGGGTCCTGTTCCCTTTAAAGTAGAACCCTTAAAAGTTGTCCTTTTGAAGAATTGCCCTTTTGTGACGTGTGAATATAATATTTCAACTTCCAAACTGTTATCTGAGTGCAATTAAAAGTTCTTTAAGTAACAATGGGGGGACAAAAAGGTAAAGATGAAATTTGGTTTCAGTGGAAACAGTGGTAGGATTTTGAAATATCTGCTTGAACCATATTAATTAGTTTTAACAGCCTAAGCGTAAAAATGTAGTTGCACAGTATGGTAATTCTCTTTTACTATCTCATTGGCGAAGTTTTTTAAAAAAGGAAAAGTTTCTCTTCACTATGAAATTATGACCATGAAGTGTGTAAACAGAAAGTCAAAGAAAAAGAGACTATACTTGAATACCTCTGAAAAAGTTCATGCCCAAATATAGAAAGAAAATTTCAAAGCAGACACCATATGTTTAACTGTATATTCAAGCGCAACCCTTTATATCTTCAGGTTTTCACGCATTGTTTTGAGATCATAGACAAATGTCCTCTGTATTTAGCAACCTCTAAACAGGGAAGTCATTTTCAATGCACAAAATTAAATACACAATCCTCTCAAAAAGAAGGGCACTCTCTTAGGATCAGGGGCATCAAAGTTTTTCCCAGCATAGGTCTTGGTCTCCTTTTCAAATCCAGGTACTTCTGTATTTATAATAAATAACATAAGCCATCAACATTTGAGTATTAAATGAAATTTAATATTTCAGATCTGTTGAGTACGTAAGCCTGTCATTAATTGAGATATTAACAAATAATTCCAGAGGTAGCTTTTATATTTCTAGAAATGTGGCATCTTAAAATGGATCCAAGTAGATTTGGCATCAGTACACCCTTCTTAGGGACTTTAACATCCAGACCAAAAAAACCCGTGTCTGTATTCAATTAATTTTACATCGTAGAAGCTGATATTGGACTGATTCTGCAAAGAATGGTTTCTTTTTTAAGAAAAAAATTTTTAACATTAAGATCAGATATATTATTTTTATGCTAAATGAAAACTTTCTTTGAAAATTAAAGGCAGTTGCTTGACAAGAATTTATATATATGAAAATTTTATTTATAATTCTTAAGCTGTTATTTAGAAAAATAGAAAATAGGCTGGCCAAAGCTTAATAAGCAAATTGTTGAAGCAATTATGATGCAGATATCAAAAATCAGATTTTCTGAGAGCATTTAATAATTTGGGAAAATGCCCATTAATACAATATTAAATAAAATGAGTAAAATGAAAAATGGTTGATATGGCATGATCCCAGCTGTGCATATGAAAGAATATTTTCTTTTTGGCGATGGAAGATGCTGATGGTTAAGCAGACCACTGTCTTTAAGACGGCTTCATTCTGAAATGAATCATACATATTTTTGTAGCTGTGAACCTTATCCTCTGTGCTTCTTTCCCTTTGAAAATGGAGTGCTTTCTTTTTTCCCTCTGCACAGAGCAATATATCTGCCCAGTTAAACAATAAAAATGATTGAGATTATTAGGGGAACAGAGTTTAATTTGTAGTTTATTCCAAGACTTCGCATATTTCATTAATAATTCTCGGGGGTGGAGTCCAAGGTGCTAAACTAAAACACGCTGCTGGCTTCACGTCTTCATTATTTAAAATGTAGTCACCTTCTTTTATTATGAAAATATATATACACACTATCTCTGACTTCAGTAGTAACTTCGATTCCCTTTGAGTCACTGGATTTTAAAACTGTATGGTATGGCATGATTTATTAAAAACTTGTTAAGAGTGGATCCCTGGGAATTTAGATGCGAAGGTGGTTTTATTTTTTATCTACTAAAATATTTTCAGGAAAAAAAATTTAATTCGAAGTTGGAAATTATAGCGCTACTATTCCTTTTATCCAAAACCTTCATTTCCATCACCTGTATAAACATAGTTGGGATATCTAAGTATACAAATGTCCAACTGATTTCTAATTACTTTGTTATTTTCATCAGTTCTGGACGGCCAGTGAGTTCTTACTGTAAATATTGTACATGTACAGTGAGAAGAGCCGCAAGAGTGAGAGCTTGAGGTTTGTTCTCTGCTGCCCACAATGGCGCAAGGAGGGCGAGGGCCGGCGAATCTGAGCCTTAGAGCGCCACCCCATGGTGAAATGAGCGAAGGGCACCGGCGGGGTGTCCTCCGTTCTTTCCACTCAAGGCTCCCTCCTTAGTCCCGGTGGGCTTACAGGAACGTTTGTTCACCAGGCTTATTCAAAACGTTAACGATTCTAAATAACTGACTTTTCCTGCCCTGGTGGCTGAGCAATTGCTGAATTTAGGATTTTGAATACTTTTAGGATCGTTGAGTATGTTGTCCTCTAACTTAAAGAACAGCCTTTTTTTCCCCCTTCCCGATCTGAGTAAATACATACTGGCACAACAAAGAGAGCCTTGTGAGCCTGTGTTACCAAATTCACTCTTACAAAAACTCTAGTTTAATTATCAGTTTCAATACCTTAATCAGTACTCGTAATGGTTCTGTATTATTACTTTGCAAAGGAACCATAAGGTTTGCTAAAATTGCCAAAACCAATACACAAGAATATATGCAATTAAACCTTCTGGGAGTCTGAAAGCAGAATTTGAATATGTGAGTCTTTAGATTTATGGATAAGAAAATTAGGAACAAAAGCAAGCTATTGTGAAATGGCAAATTCTTGCATGATTTAAAAACAATTTTTTTTACAGCTGCACATCCCGTCCATCTTCACCCCAGTCATCTTTTTTATATTAAGTAAAAAGGAACATTACCTTTCCTGTGTTCATTCCAAAATTACTCTTTTTAGAGTAAAAGGGAAGAATATAACTGAAATTCTACTTTACACTTTTGTATACACATTAGCAGGAAAAAAAAGTTTTAATGACCCTAACTCGAAGGTTATTTGTGTTAACTATTTTAAATTTTTTACTGTCGTTGCATTTTTCAAGATTAATAAGTCCTCAAGACTCCCACACACAATGGAAAAATCCATTTACAAATGTAACAAGCCCCGGCGGTGACATTTCTGCAGGCGATTCCCAAGAAACAGAATTGGGACAAGGGGCCGGATTCAGGGGCTGGATTCAGGAGTCGAATCCAGCATTTCTGGGTCCACACACCCCCTTTTTCCAAAAAACCTTCCAGTTGACTTCACAAATGGATTTTGCAGACATAATTGGGGTGAAAACCAACAACAGTTGTGGGAGGGGGGATAGGAACCCTGTAAAGAAAAGAAAATGCTAAATAATGGGAAACTTCCCAGGAAAAGCACTTGGAAAACTGGACAGGAAGACTGGTTTAATGGCATTTTTCTGCCTGTGCCCCAACCCTCTCTTCCAGTGACTTCTTTTTGTCAACCGAACTGCCACTTTTACTTATCTCTGAGGATTTCTCTTTTTCAGAAAGGGTGATGATAATGGAGTATTTTTAATGAGCCGAGCCATTATCTGCCCTGCTCTGTCCTGATCCCTGAAGAGAACTTCCCTTGGGTTTTTAAAGATGGGAGTATGAAAAATTTTCAACTTAAAGATGTTGCATGTTAATGGAACTGTTGTTTAATAATTGACTTATGGGGCACCTGGGTGGCTCAGATGGTTAAGTGTCTGCCTTCGGCTCAGGTCGTGATCTCAGGGTCCTAGGATCGAGTCCCACATTGGGCTCCTTGCTAATAAGGAGCTTCTCCCTCTGCCTGCCACGCCCCCTGCTTGTACTCTTCCTCTCTCTGTCTCTGGCAAATAAATAAATAAAATCTTTAAAAAAAAATAATTGACTTATAAATGTACAAATCAAGCATACTGCTGGAATAAAAGATCATATGAAATAAATGGGAAAAAATAGTCTTTTTTTATACTTCATAGTCCAGGTTAATCCTATCATTTTTTTAGATTGTGGAAGATAACTTACTTAGAAAAGAATATATAAGACATTTATTGTGTAAAGAATAATAAACACGTATGTAACGCGTATGTAACCATCTATCAATAGAACGTTGCTCTACTTTAGAGACCCTCTACTAATTGTCCCTGTTATACTAACTCCCTTCTGTGATATTCTCTTGTTTTTTAAAATACAATTTTGCTATCTATATAAGTATACAGTGAATGATTTTGCATGTTTTTATCAATCTCCCCTAGGGTGGAAATTTTAGAGAGTCCCTATACTCTCACCTCTTTCTCCTGGCCAAAGGATTCAGGTTTCCTGGGATTCATGTCCCCTTCCCAAGCAGACTTTAGTCGCCTTAATTCCAGTGTACTCTCTGAGATTCTTAGGCTATACATGATAGGGTGCATGTAGATAGCTAATAACCAGTGCATTCTGTGGGTGCTCCAAAATTGCCAGCTCTGGGCCTAGGCTAATATGTAGGAAAAGTAGGTGAACAGTTTGGCTGTCTGATTTCAAGATATCAGACCCATCATTCTGTTACCTCAAAATATGTCTCCAAATCTAGTTAATGACTAAATACTACACTGTAGGGCTTTATTGCTTTGACCTAAGGCTGTGTTTTGAAAGCAGATAACCCTGGGATAGGCACCCTAGTCTGCTTTATCAAATATACATTCTATTTATTTATTTATTTGTTAGATTTTTATTCATTTATTTGAGACCGAGACAGAGAGAACAAGCAGGTGGCAGAGGAAGAAGGAGAAGCAGACTACCCCCTGAGCAGGTAGCCCGATGAGGGACTCGATCCCAGGACCCCAGGATCATGACCTGAGCCAAAGGCAGATGCTTAACTGACTGAGCCACTCAGGCGCCCTATTTTATTTTATTTTTTTTAATTTTTAAGTAGGCTCCACACTGAGTGTGGAGCCCAACATGGGGCCCGAACTCACGGCCCTGAGATCAAGCCCTGAGCTGAGATCAAGAGTTGGATGCCTAACCAACTGAACACCCAGGTGACCCATATACATTTTTTATAGTAAAAGAAGGTCTTGGGCTGATTTCTGGGATTGGTGTTTTTAGAGAGGACAGGTGAGGTCATCAGGACAAAAGAGATCACTTGAAAATGTGCGTTTGATGGCTGAAGGGGCAAGTCAGGCAGAAAAGAGCAGTGCGTTGAGTATAATGTGTGTGTCAACAGGGGCCCATTGTGTTTAAGATTTGGATGTTGGTGCTGTGTTCCTCAGTCAGGGGGCACTATACCAAGTTTCCTTCCCAAGTTTCTTCTGGAGTTTTTTTTTTTTTTTTAAAGATTTTATTTATTTATTCATGAGAGACAGAGAGAGAGAGGCAGAGGGAGAAGCAGGCTCCCAAGGAGCAGGGAGCCCGATGCGGGGCTCGATCCCAGGACCCTGGGATCATGACCTGAGCCGAAGGCAGACGCTTAACCATCTGAGCCACCCAAGTGCCCTCTTCTGGAGTTTTGCTGTGAAAGAAAATCTGTAATCCATCGGAAGGTCAGCATGTGCAACAATGTTGAAAGAAAAAAACTGAAAGAAGAGTTTACTAATACTTTGGACAGCGTTTAACCCAGCAAACCTCACCTATGCGAATTAACACCTCAAGAGTTCTTGCAAAAACAAAAACAGTGTGGTATCTTTATTAGCAAGATGTGCTTAGGAAATTTAGAAAAGGATTCTTCCAGCAGTACAGTGTCCCCAGCAGCACCAAAGCCATGGCTTAATTTAGATTTGGAGACAAAGGTTATGTCTAACTCTAGCTCCTTTGCAAAGAGTGCTCTTGAATCAACAAAGTCATGAGGTTGGAGCTTGGTTTTCTTATAAGTTTCCATCAAGTCCTGCTTTAAACCCTTCTATTAAATTCTACTCCTACAGATAAGGTTTGACATAAAGCACAGGCAAAAATGATGTGTAGGAGTCAAGTACCATGATTTGCATGGGTGAGCTGATGAAACAATAAATTCCTCTCTGTTTCTATATACCAGAATATTAGATTTGTTGAACAGATAGAACCCCAAAATTCTGTTTTAATCTAGAAAACCCAAGGTCTCTAAGAGCAGCCTCTAATTGCATCCTTGTCCAGCAGCTCTTAATATGGTGTACTGGAATCATCTGGGGCGCCTGGGTGGCTCAGTAGATTCAGCTTCTGACTCTAGATTTTGGCTTAGGTCCTGATCTCAGGGTCCTGGGATGGGGCCCAGGTCGAGCTCGGCGCTCAGCGGGGAGTCTGCCTGTCCCTCACCCTACCTACCCCCACCTCCCGTGTGCATTCTCACTCTCTTTCTCTAAAATAAGTAAAGAAAATCTTAAAAATAAAGAAAAAAGAAAAAACTACAGATGCTCATGTCGCACCCCCACCAAAGATGCGCCCAGTGATTCTCATGTGCTGTTAGAACTGGGAACCACTAAACTAATCACTCTAGAATTGACCACATTTTATAGTCCAAATCGAGGATAATAGCGACAGGTGGTATCCTATGGCACCCAGGCCTCCTACGCAATGGATTGAATAGTGGCCATCCAGAAAGATACAGCTGCATCTTAATCTCCAGAACCTGTGATTGTGACCTCATTTTGAAAAGGGTCTTTGCAGATGCAATTAGACTAAGTGTCTCAAGATGAGATCATTGTGTGGGGCCTCTCTTCAAGGACAAGTGTCCTTATCAGTGAAAGGCCGAGGTAGATTTGAGATGGGGACAGAGGAGAAAGCCACCTGAACGTTATGTAGCCACAAGCCAAGGAACACTTGGGGCCACTAGAAGCTGGAAGAGGCAAAGGATTATCCCCTAGAGTCTTTGGAAGGAGCCCTGATGATACTGTAATTTCAGGCTTCTGGTGTCCAGAACTATGAGAGAATAAATGCTGTTTCAGGTGGCAGCCCTGGGAAATTAAAACACCATTCAACTGCTTTATTCTCATTAGCTCATTTACTCCTCATGGAAATCCCTACAAAGTGAGCTACGATTACCCCATTTTAGAGATGAAGAAACTAAGGCTGCGAAAGACTGGACAGCTTGCCCAGATACAGAGCTAGCAGTGGTACAACTAGCATTTAACTTGACCAGAGCCATGCTGGGTAGACTCGAACTCAGAACATGGGACCTCCAGTAACTTGATGGCAGCTTTGACTTGGATCTAATAGGTCCAAGTACATCCTGGTTCCAGCCCCACATCTTATCCCCAAAGTCAATATGCTCCATCTGTAAAAGTTTTTAGGTACAGTTGTGTAAATGATTCTTTTCTGTTCAAGCACATTAAAATTTGCAGTTGGAATTAGGTACCTGGGAAGAAGGATGTTAAAATTAATTTATACTGTTGCTTGCTATGAAGGTTTTCCAGGCCCTGGGCTGCTGGCCCATCTCTGCATGTTTTGTGGTCTTCAGAATCACTACATCTAAGCTAGGTGTCTTAAAACTTGAATTGCATTTCCTTCTTTTTTTTAAGATTTTATTTATTTGAGAGAGAGGGAAAGCAAAAGACAGAACATGAGTGGAGGGGGAGAGGCAGAGGGAGAGGGAGAAGCAAACTCCCCATTGAGCAGGGCACCCAGTGCAGGGCTCGATCCCAGGACCCCGGGATCACGGCCTGAGCTGAAGGCAGATGCTTAACCGACTGAGCCACCCAGGCGCCCATTGAATTGCATTCCCAATTCAGTTACTAAAATCTAGAATCTAATGGAGACTCCTCAACTCTTCCGTATCTCAGTGGACTTATCTGTACAGCAGCATGGAAACTTTGCCTACCTCTCAAGGTTTGGTGTGTGAAAATGCTTTGAAAATGATAAAGCTTTCTACGGATTTGTGTTATGCCTATGTTTGCCATGGATACTACTGAAAGCCATAGAGGCTCCATGATTCAAGTAACTATGGAGGTTGGAGAAATCAAATGTCTTTTTTTAATTAAGAACTGCATGTTGAAATGGTAAAGAACACATTGCAATCCGCCAAGTCATTGAGTTTTTATAAGTCTTCAGTCCCTAGAGACTCTCATACAATTGCCTTAATATGATTCATAATAAAAAAATAAAACTTGTTTGAAAAGGAATTGTCATGATTCTGGTGGTTTGTGTAAGGAATTTATTTTTATTTGTTATTTTCTTCCACTACCCCAAATTGTTCTTCATTCTCATCTATTTTGAATTTAAAACCAATAGATACGTTGAGTTCATAGATTAAACGGAATGCTTTTTCCTTAGGTACCAAGAACAGTAGGATTTTATACACACACACAGATTTTTAAAATAATCTTCAAGGGGCGCCTGAGTGGCACAGTCGTTGACCGTCTGCCTTCAGCTCAGGTCATGATCCCAGTGCCCTGGGATCGAGCCCCGCATCGGGCTCCCTGCTTGGCAGGAAGCCTGCTTCTCCCTCTCCCACTCTCCCTGCTTGTGTTCCCTCTCTCGCTGTGTCTCTCTCTGTCAAATAAATAAATAAAATCTTAAAAAAAATAAAATAAAATAATCTTCAAATTAGAGGACAATGGTAAAAGAGCAGATATTCTTTAATGAGTAGTACCTATTGTAATTATAAATAGCAACATAGACAACATATGATTTCATAGAAAACTAAATATTTGATTATAATTTTGACAAAATTTTCCCAGAATTTGGTTCACAAGAGATGGTAGTACATAATTTTATTTATAAAGTTACTCATCTAAAATGGGATTTGCTTGATATACTATTGTTTTAAATTAAGATAATTTTAAGTGGAGATAATGTCTATCTAGCTAAATGACAGAGATCTAACGTCCCATTAGAATTATGTAATATGTTACTAAATGGCATGAGAGAGGAAAGGATGGGAATAAGGTCTATGAACATATATAACAGTTCACATTTCTTTATGACACTTTGGCAGCATCTGCATGACTTAAAGTTGGAAATAATCTCCTACATTTTGTCTATTTAATGATTAAAAAATAAACATCACATAAAACAACTGTTTTTGTTTCAAATGACACTTTCATTTATGTGTAATTCATTTCTTTTTCAGATACAGCCTACATACAATCTGATTAAATTTTGTCAAAATAATATCAGGAAAAACATTACTTGTCATGTGAAAACAAATGCAACTTTTTTGGCTTAATTTTTTTTTGTTTTAAGATTTTATTCATTTGACAGAGACAGAGACAGCGGGAGAGGGAACACAAGCAGGGGGAGTGGGAGAGGGAGAAGCAGATTCCCCGCCTAGCAGGGAGCCCGATGCGGGGCTCGATCCAAGGACCCTGGGATCATGACCTGAGCCGAAGGCAGACGCTTAACCACTGAGCCACCCAGGCACCCTGTTTTTTGGCTTAATTTGATGTAGCAAAATAGAAAACTCTCATCACTTTCTCAAGAAACATTGCATTTTTTCCCCTATGCAATCACTTTACTTTTACTTGTGCAACATCAGACCCCAATTTTCTCTCTAGAGGAGTCCTTCTTTGGGAAATACCCAAATATCTGGGATTCTAAAATCTCTGGAGTACAGTGTCTTTAACCTTCTTTACATATAGGGACTTTTTTTCAGAAAGTTATCACAACACAGTAGAAAATAAATAAAAAAGAGTGCGCTCAAAAATAAACACTGATCACATATGAAATAAATGTGCTCTGATTTTCGTATCTATTTCTAGCCAATGAAAACATGGCAGAACATGATAATGAACATGGATCAGAATCTCTTAGAGAACACTAGGATTGCGCAGTAGAAATCTCGCAGGTCCCTAAAATGATCCAGGTTTTATTACTCCCTGCTTCCCATCCAGAGACTTACAAAACTACTCCTTGTTGTTTCGTGAAATACACTATTTGGAAGCCTGAAAAGGTTATGTGATTTAGCGATCAGTGTTTCAGTTAGCTGTGAAATGGTCTGTTTTCCTTTTCAGGGTCTCGGCTTGACGGTGGTGGAAGCCTGCAGTGTGAAAACATTTTACGGTCACATTTAAGCCTCTTTTATGTTGCCCCGGCATTAATTCATAAAACCACATTTTACTTAAAATCAGGGGGAAAAATCTACTTTTTATGAGAAAATAAATTTGCCTTTGGATAACACTCCCTTTGCTGTGATCTGTGTAGGTTTTGCTCTCCAGCGTCTTCTCTTTTAGCTGGTTTCAGATTTCAAAGCCCCTGCAGCCGCTCCTTCTGAGGAATCCCTGGGTTCCCCACAGCCGAGCCGCACACACCTCCACCACCTCCATGGCCTTCTCTGCTGCTGAACACAAGGCCACGTGCCCCCAGGCATCTTTCAACAATAGTATCAGATTTGCTTGTAGTTCTGAAGTCAATGTTTTCATGGTCTGTCACCTTGATTTTATTAAAGGTGTTGGAACTAAAGCATTAACCAAGGTTGAGAAAACTCATATAAAGGTTCTGAAATGTTTGGAATTTATAATCACCCATCTTTTTTCAGCCTTATATCAATTGTTTTCACATGGTCCGTATCTACAATTAATCAGAAGTTAAGTAAGACACCACAGATGTTTTCAAGTACGGAGCAATTCATTTCTGCGCCTATAAATGCTTAGATTTTAGGCAAGGCAGCTAGATGTAGGACTTCTTTCGTCATCTGAGGTAGAGTTCTGCCTCACTTGCTCTGGTTAGGATCAAGAGTTTTCAGGGTATATGATTTGGATATAAAAAGTCCACCCCGTCGATGCCAACCCCAGTGATTTCACAATCTCTTTAAAAGATTCCATTTCCAGAAAGCAGCTGACTAGAAACTGATTTTATTAAATTTGTATTGACTTTCTAGGCTCTTGCAATACAGAAATCTTACTTTAGTCTTACTTCAGTGCTTTGTTATCTTAAATGATATTCATGCAATTTTTTTAAAGTGCTCCAAAATAAAAAAAATAAAAAATTGAGAGATGTATGTGGAATTGATCCATAGATGATATATACTCCAGTGTGTAAACTCAGAACGTAAACCTGGCTCTTTTATTTGCACATGCCCCTACCCGCCCCTTCCCCGGGCTTATTTCTTCTTAAAGGAAACATCCCTTGGAAACTGAGCTAATTGGAAGAAATATATACTTTTTAACAACACAGATTCTGAGTCGCTGAGCTAAGTGCAAAATTTAATTAAGTGGCAGGAGCCATCTAGTCCCCATGTGAAGCGCTCCCAGGCTGCTGATAGGCGGTGAAGCAAAACAAGTGTATTGCAGGCCCCCCCGCCCTCCCCGTGCAATGCAGCTGAATGGTGTGTGGTCTTGGGTGGACGTTTTCTGTCATCCTGTTTGGGAACCAATTCAGGATCTGTTTCTGTTGGCACTTTCCTCCTGTTGTGAATATATTAGTACATTTCTCAAAGTCTCTGCAGACCTGAGAAGCTGGTAATTTAAGACCCGTGGCTATGACAGACAGTTCTCCTCCATCAGTTCAAGCATGGGTGATGGGTTTGCTCAGAAAGCAAGAGACAATAGCTCAAAGCAGGAGAAATCGTACTGGTGCAGAGTTAGCCATGGGTTCTTATCTGCCTTTTATTTTTTACCATAAATGTTCAAGAAGGCTTTATCTTTAGTTTGGAAAGTTATGAGAAAGCCATGCCTCACGCTCCCGTCCTTCAGCTGATTTCTGAGCCCCGGCTTGAAAAATGAGATGAGAAACGTGGAGTTTTACATAGGCCATAAAACTTCACATCATTGTGAAAGTCATATTTATGCCTACTCTCATGAGCTGCAGTTTTGCTCTTTCTCTTCTCCGTTCTTTGGTACAGCCATTTGAAGATTTCATTTCCATCCTATCGTACTGATCTCACTATATGCAGCTACGTGGAAAGATTCTCCTTTATGAAATAAACTCACATTTGTACTTAAGAGAGCGGTTTTCCCCAGCAGGAAGAAAAAGGAAAAGAAAAACCATACAGATATTCAGCTGATTTCGGCTGTTACTTAATGTATTTCTAACATATTTAATATAAAAATATTTTAAATTCCCTAAGGTTTCCTTTTATATCCTACAGTTAGACATCTGATAACCCCCAAAATCTTGGGATCAAGTGAATGCCAACTACTCCTTGTGATGCCTTTGTAGATTTTTCTGTAGATCGGTGCATTGGCTTACTTTGTGCACGATGATCTACACATAGTGGCATTATTCTTTGTGTTTTCCAGGAGTTAACAGCAGCAGCGAAAGATATCAATCAAATGGGCAAATCTTTTATTTTTCCAAAATGGCTAAAAGCAGCACAGAACATTCAGGTATCAGTCCTGATGGTTTTCTGTATGTTCATTTATGTGAAATTTCAGTCACTGAAATCAACTACCCAGCTGATACCGTAAAACAATACAACCGGCACGTAAGCCGCTCACACTGGCCACATCTGCAAATATTTTTTCCTCCAAATTTTAGTTCCGTTAATGAAGATGTGATTGTTTCTCTGTGACCTTTTAGCACACTCCAAATCCTAGGAGACGATGTGCTTCTCTTCCTAACCCTACTGCGCCACAGATGTTCCCATTCACACTGAGTATCTCTTATCTCACAGACGCTCCCACCTCACCATTTAAGAGAACGCCGCCCCCTCCCCCAGATTCAGGACTGAAAATGAAGCGTAAATCTTACGGGCTAATAAGCGCGGCAGTTACTTCAATAAAATGTTACTTAAAAGTCAATAGGCTGCACATGTTAAAGACATTAGAGCTGTTAACAGACCGTTGTAAAGTAAGCAGAATCTTTAATAACCTGCATGCAACGTTGAACCATTCCAGTTTCAGCTCAGGGCAGGCTTAGCTCTGGCACTGGGGCATGGTGTCCGTGGTCCGAGCCACTCTTGCATTCTCGAAATTAACAGTCCACCAAGACTGGATCAAGGACTAACATCCCAGGCCTCTGGGAAAGCTTAAAATCCAGGGGCGCCTGGGTGGCTCGGCCAGTTGGGCGTCTGCCTTCCGCTCAGGTCATGATCCCAGGGTCCTGGAATCCAGCACCCCCCTCCCCTCCTTCCCTGCTCATCTGGGAGTCTGCTTCTCCCTCGCCCTCTGCCCCTCCCCCCATTTGTGCTTTCTCTCTCTCTCTCAAATAAATAAAATCTTTAAAAAAAAAAAAAAAATCCAGAGCGTTTTTGCCTTCCCCTCTATCGCGAGCCTCCAGACAGCTTGCTGCTCAGCCTCAGACCCGGCACATGTCTAACGCCTGAGTCCCTGAGTTTTCAGTCCGAGAGGCAGGAGACACAGCCCTGAAGGAAGTGAGACCTGAGATTGAGGTTCAGCCGTGCTCTTCTGGAGACACTGGCCCAAACCCAAGGGGCACCTCTGAAGACACTTCCAGAGACCAAACTTCAGGGTCAGAGATGGCCAATGTTGGGAAATCGGTGACAACAGCAAAAGAGCAATTAGACAAAATTAATTTTCAAGCATTTCATGCCACTTTTCTCTAGAAGGAAGACAAGGCACCAGTTCTTTGGTCCAAGAGAGTTTCTTACATTCTGCCTTAAAGGGCAGTATTTGTTTTTGAAATAGCTACTTTGAAAGACACCAAATCCCAGGGACACTGAACAAATAAGACACAAGGGCGGAACATCTTATTACTTAGCATCACTACCTGCCTCTCTGATGTTTCTGGGCTCTTTTTCATTTACAGAGTACGTCATTTTCTAGATGGAGAAAAAGACAATGGAGAGAAACAGCTTTTTTTTCTAATTAGGTAACTTCCATTTGATGAATGAGCTAAAATTTTGAAAGTCTGAATTATTAAAAGAATGAAAACTGATTAGAGATTCTATTCATAAATTTAACCTCACTGGTAAATCACCTTCTCCTTATGGCAATTCATCTTGTATCCTGAGCACCCTTTTCATTCACAGATGGGGTTTTATAGAGCTTCCAAACTGTGAACTGAAAGAAAGTGATCTCAGTCTAAAGTTGAGAAAACCATATCAGTAATGGTGCTAATAATTTGGGCAGGGGAAAGAGGGACTGGGTCAAAACTGAGGATTATTATCCAGAAAGTATGACTTTACAGAAATGTTTTACATTTGAAAATTCAGATAATCTCACTACCCAAATCATCTATATTCTTGTTTCCATGTTCCATTTCTGTCTTTGTCCATAAGCATATGAATTAAATGAGTCATGATAAGCATAACATTTTGCATTATATTTTTTCACTTAATATTTTGTCAAAATTAACTTTCATATTTCTCTATTATTTTTATTATGATCACTTAAAATACTCCACTGAGTTGAAGCATCCTAAATTTATTTATTATTTAATTGTACATTTAGATTGTCAGCTTTTGTGTGATAATTTGAAGTACCTATTCTAAGCTCAATTTTTTGGATGATTAATGATAAGAGGTTGAGATAAATGGATGCACAAGAGGATATCTGCAATATCCTCCAGAGATTTCCTCCAAAACCGCTGGAGAGTTCTAGGGAGAGATGTGTGGGAGGCAGAACATTTTTGGATATAATAATTAAAAAGGGACATAGTAATAAATGGTGAGACAATATGGCAAAAAGGGAACTTAGAGGATAAGACATGAGGAGATTATCACTCAAAGGTAGGATCGGGGAAGGAAGGAAGAGAAACCAGCAACAACAACAAAACTAGGATAAGCAAAAAATCTTGACATCCAGTTGGGGAACAGAGGCAGACAGAGCAGTAAGAGATGAGGTGTTCCCTGGAAATTCCATGGAGGGACCAACTCTATGCCATGACTGAGTCTCCAACCAAGTGTACAGGGAAGAAGCTGGAGACTAGCTCTGTCTGTCAGCATTTCCATATTTATTTAGTTGTCTGAAGCCTTTGGTTTCACTCATGAGTAAGTACAGCCCGTTAGTTCTGCTCCTGCCTTTGACACAGAGTGTGGCCAAGGGCAACCTCTTTCCTGTTTCGTTTCCTCTCAACTATCACATGAGGGTAAGAGCTTGGAGTGTGCCCTTTGTCTCCTGTGTGGGCTATGGAGCAGTTGTGAAGCATGATATATGTATAATATGTGGTGTCAAATATTTAACACCTCTCTTGAGAAAGAAAATCCTAACTGTCCACCTGAAACTGTCTCCCACATGAATTAATTCCAGTTGAGGATAGTGACCCGGAGGGTTCCCCCCAAATCAAGCATATGCGTATGAGGGGCTTCCACAGGTGAAAGAGTGAGACTATCGCCCACCCTCCACAAAATCACAATGCCCTTTGGAGGAATTACCGCCTGCAACAGACCAGCCAACCCACCCCTGTGCTTTGCAGGTAATATTTTCATAAAAGAGATTTCTTTTTCCTCGGTTTGCCTGGTAAGAACATTGAGAGAGTAACGAGTAGCTACTGAAGCTAACCAGGGACATTTTTCCACCCAGGGAATTTTCATTATGTTCAACATTTGGAAAGTTTAGCTAAAGATAATTGCAGGTAAGCATTCACCAACAGATGTAGTCATACTCCATTGTAGTTTCTTAAATGGGTACTTGTACACAAAAGACCTCCTTCCTGGGTACTTCAGCTCTCCAGGGTACAACTGCATGAAATTAGGCAGCAGCAAAGTTGCTTTGTATCACTCGACTGTGTGGGGACACGGAGAAAGCTGCTCCCTATGGCACTGGGAGCTGCAAATCTTTTTGCCTAAATGTTTAACAGCCACATTCATCACAGTCTCATAACAAGGCCTCCCACAGATAACATAGTTCACTTGTTTTCACCCTCCTGTTAAGAGTTTACCAGAAGGACCAACTCGGGTCTTAATGTTGATTTGATAGTCCGGCTCACTGTGTGTTGGTTGAAATGGTCCTGAATGTTCAACACATTGCACAAATTGATTCTTCCTGCCATTTGTGACTTGCCAATACCATCTACAGTTTCCTTGTTCTTGCATAGTATTTACATTTTTAAGTAGCAAAATCTTAAGTAAACTGCAACAGATTTGGTAACTGTAATGTGTCTTACACTTGAAAAGCACTTTACAAGTTATAAATCACACTGATATCTTGTGCATTATTTCATTTGTTCCTTAGAATAATTCACTAGAGTAGGCAGTATTCTTAGTTTAATGATAAGATCAAAAATGTTTGGATTCTATTCTCTTTGACAAGAGTACAGCAAAGCCGGGCAAAAAATTTATTTCTTTAACCTTCAAACCCTCGCGGGTGCTTCTTATTTACTTACTTATACGCCATTTTTATTTTCTTTTTCAGTTTAATATTTGTTCGACACTGTGTGCCAGAAAAGAGTAAATGTGGATTTCTGCATGGGTGATGCGTGAGGGTGGCAGGGACGGCCTGCCCCCATAAGGATCTCAGCTATATAGGAGAAAGGTGGGGCTGCCTGCCGAAAGTTAAGCTGTTAAAGCAAAAAAATAATGGAAGACCTTAGAGGTATTTTTTAAAAAAGACTTTAAGGAAGATAGACGGTCTCCTAGACTAGAGCCCGAGCAAAACCTCACTGCAGGGATTTATATGCATAAAATTTTAAAATGAGTGTCAACAAAGACATTGATCAGTCATGGAGGCCCAGAAGAGGTGCATGTTTCAGAGGAAAGAGCCACTGGCTCCAGGCTGGGACTTGGCCAGTCCCAAGACTAAGTTTACTCTTTTGGGGTAAACATGGTTTCTTGCTACCGAACACTTGAGCTGCAAGACAAACCCCATGCCTTCTGATTCCATGGACCCCACAACCTATTCTTTTTTTTTTTTTTTTTTTTTTAAGATTTACTTATTTAGGGTCCCTGGGTGGCTCAGTCGGTTAAGCATCTGCCTTCGGCTCAGGTCATGATCCCAGGGTCCTAGGATCGAGTCCGGTATCGGGCTCCCTGCTCAGCGGAGAGCCTGCTTCTCCCTCTGCCTGTCGCTCTGCCTACTTGTGCTCTCTATCTCTCTGTCAAATAAATAAATTTTTTAAAAAATCTTTAAAAAAAAGATTTACTTATTTATTTGAGATAGAGAGTGAGAGAGAATGTGCAAGCAAAGGGGCAGAGGGAAAGGGAGAAGCAGGCTCCCTGCTTAGCAGGGTGTGGACAATGGGCTGTGGGGACCAGGGTGGAGTGGGAGGCCAGTGGAAGGCCATCATCCAGGAGAGAACTGTGGCCGGCTCTGGGTTCCCCGCTCAGACACCAGCCCAGGCGAGGCACACAGGAAGGAGTCAAGATGACCAGTCCCAGCTTGTGCAGAGGACAGGACCAGTTTCTAGACTCTGTCGAGTGTCCAGTGGGTGGGTTTCAAAGCAGCAGAAAGACTCACTTTAATATGCTAATGTTTGCTATGCATCTCCAAGAAGGATATAGGATGCATTGTCCCCAACTTCGTTCGACAAATCTTTGCAAAGAGCATCTCGTTATACTGGGAATACACATTTCAGAAACACTACATCCGAATGTAGTGCATGTGCTTTCTTCTTTTGACATTAAATACTCTTAGCCTCAGGAAGCACATGAGGTAGGGGCAATGGAGAGAGTTGAAAGATAACAAGGGTGGTGAGTGGAGAAAGTTAGCGGAGTCATTTAACACGCCTGCCTGTAAAACCAACCAACTCAAGTGCTATAGTATTTCTTCACACGGGTCCAGAGAGGATTCATTAATTAGTGTTTGAAAAACAGATCATTGGGGAAGGTACCACGTGAATGTGGTAATCATCAGCCCCATTTACAATCACGTCAATAACATGTGGTGATGGCATGTTGACTCTGATTGTGAACAGTTGTTGCTGTTGATAAAGCTGTGAACTTTGAATCATTAAATGTGCTTGCTTTGTGGTTTTGAAACCCCATAGCAGATGTTAGGTAGTAGAGTTAAGCTATATCTTGAATACGTTCCTGGAGCACAGAGCTAAGAAAGAAAACCATCAAAGAGCCCAGAGCACATGACAAACAGGTTTTGACAAAGCCTCTCCCACGAGAGCCGCCATTGAGAAGTGATATGATAGGTTAGTTCCATTGTCCCATTTCTCTTTCCTGTTAAAGAGTATTTTGCCAGCTCAGCTTACAGTACATTGAAGTTCATAGTGGACTGTCAACCTTAATAAATTCTCCATTAACTTTTATTCATTCTAAACACAAAGCACCAGAAAAAAATTTTTTGATGATCAAATACATTCCCAAATGACTCTTCACTCCTTAAAATGGATAGAGCAATTTGAGAATAATTTATGAAAATGGATAATCTCCTGAAAAGTCCCCATGAGATGTTGTCTGCCCACTCCCACTTGCCAGCTATATCATCTCACAGAAGACTTCTTTTTCATGCCGAAAAAGGGGGAGCAAATGGGGAAAAGAACTGAAGCACAGAAATGTATATTTCAGCCATTGAAATGAGGGATTTGGCTTGCTGAAAGAGCAAGACCTACTATATTGCTTTGACCTCTAACTTCCGTTTGTCCTTGAGCTATTAACCTAATTTTGATCTCCTCCTTGGCTTTTCCAACTAGGACCTGAATTGCCCTCAAATTAGGCTCCTCATCTGTTTCTAGACCCCCAGAACCTGCATGTTCAATTTCTGGACCACTTGCCTACCTTCTGATACTGGATTCCATTGTAACTCCCTGCTAGCAGATACACTTACATAGGACAGGCATATTCAAGCAGGCCATGCCCCCACTCAGAGCCCCCAGCTTTGCCTTGGTCTTCTTTGTGCTGGTTGCCCACTGTATTTTAGCAAACCACAGCTGACCACAGTCCAAACTTATCAAAAATAAACTCTGAGCTTTCCTCCACGCATTTGAAAAACAGTGGCTAAACATATGGCTGGGGATATAGGAGGTAATGTTCTTAATATATTTGTGGGGAAGAGAAAGAGAGTTATAATAACATTGCAACAGTAAACGTCCTTTATAATAAATATGTTGAAATTTCCTGTGAATCCTTAATTTTTTTTGTACTTTCCCATGATCCTAGAAGGTGCGTTCTCGTTGTAAGAGAGGTGAGCACCTATGTCTTCAGCAGTCTTTGCAGGACTGATCCTCTGTCCCAGGACGAAGGGTACTTTGCAAATAGCAAAGTGGATAATGGTGGCAAATTCTAGGGGCAGGATGAGGGTGGGTGAGGTTAAGGTAAAACTGGGGTAGGAAATGGAAACCGTTGATGTTTGAGTAGTTTCCAAATTAGAGAAGCCACCCTGAACCTCCCACAATATGCAAAATATCCCCCCATTGAAATCATTAGTTTTAGTGAGGGTGTTATAAAAGATCTTTCCAGGGGCGCCTGGGTGGCTCAGCCGTTAAGCGTCTGCCTTCGGCTCAGGTCATGATCTCAGGGTCCTGGGATTGAGCCCCACATCGGGCTCCCTGCTCGGCGGGAAGCCTGCTTCTCTCTCTCCCACTCCCCCTGCTTGTGTTCCCTCTCTCGCTCTGCCTCTCTCTGTCAAATAAATAAATAAAATCTTTAAAATAAATAAATAAATAAATAAATAAATAAATAAATAAAAGATCTTTCCATTCTTCCCCATTTTTTATTATTGGTAGGCATACTTTGGCACATGCGTAATGATGTCTGCGAAGTCCCAGCCAAATTATAGAAGGTATTTCCAATGTCTCTACTGATCTTGACATGAATGTTTCAGATAGTCTGAACTCATGTGGTATGATTTGTGTCTAGACAGAAGAGTTTTCTCTAACTGATTAATGCATTCATTAGTCTGCCTATTTAAGCGAAGAACGTTTTTTTTGTGTGTTTTTTTTTGTTTTTTTTTTTTTTAGGATATAGACTTAGTCATTCGGATATCAGTTAATGTGCTTTAGAGTAATACAGTATTCCATTCAAGGGATGTGGAAGTGTTTGCGTCAGCACAGTTGTGCTTTCGGAATGCCTATTCTTGCTTTTTGTTTTTTGGGGGTTTTTTGTCAACTCTTGCTGTTAGGGTCTTTTTAAATGCAGTTTAGATTGTAATGCCCTCCACTCCAAACCCATCCTTAACTGCTGTACCTCCTATGTTGTGGGTTGAAAAAACCTTGTTTTGTCAGAGTTACCTGGACTAGCAGGTGAAGTCAATGGACTGTCATGAACAACTCTGATATTGATGCTTATTTAATATATGGATTCCAGGGTTCCCATCACTGCTTTTCAGCAGCTTTTGGGCAGGGAACTGAGTTACTAGTTCTCAGCTGAATTCTGTAGAGGGGAATGTATCATATAGCTGAGTTCTGAATAGGTAAAGGGTTCATCCACTACAGTCCTCATATGGTCTGTAAAATTTTGTGACTCTACTATTTCTCTCTCCCATAGCCCTGTGATATAAAATGCTCACTGGGGGCGAACTTAAACTGTTTGTAGCTAGTTATACCCCCGTCACTCTTGTCACTCTCAGTTCGCATTTCTCTCTTTTCATATTTTGCCCTGCCATTTCCCACTGTATTTTTTGGAGTATCAGGAGACTTAATTAGGGAAATGTAAAGATTATGGGGCTTGGTGGTAGGTATGTTTTTAGGTAGTGAATCTGCGTCTTTGTTTTCTTCCTATTTCAATGTATAAGTCCTCATCGTGCTTTGTCTTCTGATCTGCTTCATTTTTTTTCCTGGCATGTGTTATGTATGTGTGTATGTGTTTTGTTTATAGCTATAGGGTCAAAACCTAGAAAAAACATCTAGCATATGCTCTCTCTCTCTCTCTCTCTTTATGGTGAGCCCCTCGGATTCCTGAAGTCACTTCTAAGATAAGTTGTCATGCTTTGCTTTAGAGAAATCCAGATCACGTATTTAATATCCACCCTTTTATAGGCATTTGAGTTACTTGTAAGATTTCTATATAAATAAGATAGTCAACACATACATAGTGCTTCCTATGTATACAAGCTGTTTATAATTATTTACCCATTTAATCCTCCTAACAGCTCTCTAGATAGAAAACCTAGTATCCCCAGTTTATGGATGAAGAGAATGAGGCACAGAGAGGTTAGGTATCTTGTCCAAGATCACACCGCTCTTACATGGCACAGGCAGAAATGGAACGGAAAATCTGGCTTTTGTGTCCTTGCACTTAATCACTAAGCAACACTGTCTAGAACATCACGATGGACGGCATAATCATTTATTGTATATTGTCTTCAATTGAGCCAAGTTAATATCATCTCTCTTGTTTTGGTGGAACTCTTAGAATTATCACCCTCAGAACATTTATAACAGGCAGAAGCTTTGCCAATTAATCTCAACATTCATAAATTATTGGACAATGGAAGCAAATGATTTCCCATTTTAGTTTCCTGATTAAAGTTATGAAACCAAAAGGTAAAAATGTGACTTTATAATCTTAAAAACATTTTTCCACATAAATTAGTGTCATATCTTCATTTTTATATACTGAGCACCCCCCACCAACATTTTCCCAATAATCCCAGAACCGATCCTGAACAAAATCCCACCACATTCTCAGCAAATTCTAGGAAGGGTTCAGCAGCAAGTATATACATAACCACATACATATGTATGTAGAAATTTACAAGCTACAATATCCAGACATCATGAGGCTCAGCTCATAATTTTCTCAACCTTGCCAGACTGTAGCAACATTTATGATCTGGAGATTTATTGATTTTAGTTTTTATCCTCTCATAATAGGAAACCACCCTTTAGACTATTGACCTCCTCTTGTTATAATGAGAGTAGAATAAAGGAATATATTTATAATACCATTCTTGGAAACAGGCAAGCTTTTTAAGGTGTTATAAAGAAGTGCTGGTTATATAATGGTGGTGGTTGTAACAAAGGTTATAAAATGGCTATTTAACACTTGAAAATAGTAATAAAATAGAGGAGAGTTTATATTGATTGGATTTTCCCCTTGTCTTATTACTTGAGTAACTTGACCACGTTTCCTTTTGTAACTGGTTATTTAAATAATTGAGTGAGTATATTTAAGAACATTGTACTCTAGAAAAAAAAATGGTCTCCAAAGAAAATCAGATGTCAAAACAGTCACTGTCTAGTCTGGAATACAGGTTATTTTAGAAGGAATTTTATTAAAGAGACAGAGACAAAGAGGGGGAGAAAGTATTTACCTCCAGATAATGAAGACACAAAAACAACATCCTTTTAAACTTTTGTAGTGACCTTGAGAAAAAGGTGAGGAAACCAAATATACAATGTTTGAATTCTCTTGAATTTAATATTACAGTTCAGAGCTCAGGGATCTGGGCATATGTAAATCACTGAATCTCTCTATGGCTGAATTCTTCTATAAAACAAAATAGTCAAGACAGTCCCCTATCTCGAAGAAATGTTTTGATTAAAAATACATTATAAATGTAAGCTACTCTCATTGTTAAGAAAAATTTAAAGATATTAAATACTCTGTTGCTAACGTTTGGCTGAAAATTTGAGATACTTTGTCTACCTTCAGACCTCAAACCTAATTCAAGTACACCTTGTTTTTATCAAATCAATATGTGTAAAGTAAAAGGCAAATCAAAGGAACAGTGAGGTGGGTCTGACAGAGGATGGAAACCTCATATCCATAGGAGGGTGAGGGTGCCGAGTCTCTCCGTTCCCCTCAGCTGTGTCCTTCCAACTCACAAACCCAGACGCAGGGGTCTCTCCTGACCCTCCCTGTACAGAGGGGCCCGTGCCTGACCTCCACTTTAGCCTGCACCTGGTAGAAAAGGTGAAAGACAGGATCAGCACACAAGTCTTCCATTAGCTGACACTTCTACCCAGCATTCTCTCAGATCGGAGTAGTTCCTACACGGAATCAATTCAAATGTACTCGGAATAGCTAGCATTGAGTCGAAGCATTGCAGACACCAAAAAAGATACTCCTCGACTATCTCTACTGGGTTTGTACGAACTTTTAGTTCAATAGAACCGTATGAGGCTCTCTTATTTTACATTTTTTAAAAAGATTTTATTTATTTATTTGAGAGAGTGAGCGAGCGCAAGCCGGGGTTGGGGGGTAGGGCAGGGGGAGAGGCAGAGGGCTCAGCAGGGAGCCCGACGCGGGGCTCTATCCCAGGACCCTGGGAGCATGACCTGAGGTGAAGGCAGATGCTTAACGACTGAGCCACCCAGGCGCCCCAGAACATTTCATTTTTATGGATATTCAATAACTAACCAATTCTCTAAGACTGAAAGCTTTGATTGCTTTGAATTTTGTCATAATAACAAATTTTATAACAATAAATATTCTAAACGATAATGCTACACACTGGTTATCCTTGGATGGTGGGTTTATATTACCATCCATGAATTTTTTTTAATGATTTTAAAGATTTTATTTATTCATTTGACAGAGAGAGAGAGAGAGAGCACAAGCAGGGGGAGCTTCAGGCAGAGGGAGAGGGAGAAGCAGGGATTCCCAATGTGAGGCTCGATCCCAGCACCCTGGGATCATGACCTGAGCTGAAGGCAGACACTTAACTGACTGAGCCCCCCAGGCGCCCCTGTATGTATCTCTCTTAATTATTCCTTTTGGCAAACCCAAGTGGTTTGCTAGAATTACATCATGATAGCTCAGTTTGTGGTGCTAATATACAAACAGCAAAAGAGAGCTCCTATTTTATATCATTTATAAATCAAATCATAAAGAAACATTTGAACGTGTGATATCCTCTTAAAAAGCTTTAAACTACCGCCCCTAGCAGCGTCCCGTTGTGTGATCACAGTAGCTCTTGTCTATTGAGGGTTCACTTTGTTCCAGGGACTGGGCTAAATATGGTACATGTATCATTTTACATAATCCCTATGACAGTCGAATGTGATAGTTACCAACGTTATCTCCCTTTGTAAAATGGGGAACATGGGTCAGAGCAGGTAAGTAATTTACCCTTGATGCTAAGACAAGTAAGTGGTGGGGCTGGAGTTCTAATCTGAATTCATCTGGCCCCACAGCCAGTGCAAAGAGTGACTACACCCACTAACAGAAAGACTCAAATAAGGAGTATACCTTCAGATCGTGTGCCATTGCTCTAAGCTAATGATGAACATATTTCGTGCGATTCGGATTCCTAATATGATTGAATTACGGCTGGGAGGCCCCATCTCAGATCTGCAAACTCAATGCTTGCAGAGAGCCAGCATTTAAACTGGGGGGGATGCAGTATTTTGTTGTCTTCAGTTTTGCTCCAGGGTCGAGTTTAAGTCATTTTCTTTGCGCTAACCTTGAGAGAGGGTCCCCCTCTGTGCTCTAGTTGCTCTCCAGCAGCACGCTACTGGTCCTTCTGACTTGATATTTGTTAGTCTAGTGCGGGGGAGCCTTCCCTGCGGATCTGACGAAGCCCCAGTCTTAGTCAGGCGCTGTGTCCCTGCATCTCAGGGTGTGGCTGCTCAGGCCGTCGTTCGGAGCCCAGGACTTTATTCCTGCCCTTCTCTTAGGGCAAGAGGTCGGTTTTTGTGTGCTCAGGTTCTGTTCACTTCCAATTACAACAGATTTTCAGTAGCATCCGAAGGACGACAGTGCTTGCTCCACAGACACTCCCCCCCGCCGCGCCCCCCCGACCCACCCCACGCACACACAGCTCAAGGATTTTTATTTCACTGGAGAAAGGATGTGGGTGAGGTTGTTTGCCTTTCCTGAGGCGGTTGCTGTTCCCTGCCCCTGGCCTGTGCCACGAGGGACACTTTCTCAGAACCCTTACCAATCTCTTCTGAGAGAACTAGTGAGCTCTGTCATGAGCAGCCTGCCAGGGGATGAAAATTCCCTTTGTCCCTACCTCCCCCAAGGTTTCTGTAGTTAGCCTTTATTTTACCTTTCCTAACTTAATAACTTTGGATAATTTCTTCTTTACCAGTGTCCAGTTGAGCGTGACCCAGATAAACAAGTGCTTACATCTTGTCTTTCCTTGAAAGCTCTGTGAACTCAGTTTTTTGATGGATCCATAAAAGTTATGAATTTGTGGTTTGCTGGCTTATTTATTGTTTGTTGTTGTTGTTATATGAATGGGACCTATGCTTTTTCCAGCTTTCTGCATCCCAAGCAGGAATTTAGGAAGTCCTGAACATATATTTTAGGTTATAAAAGCAATACAAATTTATTACAGAAACACGGGAAATATGCAATAATAGAAAGAGAAAAATAAAAATCACTCATAGCCTCCCTATGTGGGATGAATATTTCGATGTATTTCTCATATGTAATATGTATTTTACAAAGAAAGTTTTGGTCAGACTGCATGCATTGCTTTGAAATCTTTTTTTTTTTTTCCTTGCATGTCCTTCACTCTATGGACAACAGTTGACATGAGCTCAGGATAGATCCCTAGATGTGTAATGCTTTCATAGAGTATACATCTTAATACTGTTATCAAAGCTGAAACTCTGGATTGCCAGAATTCAGCATAAACCTTTGGGACAAGAACCAGGGCTAAGCTTTCTTCTCTCTTTTTTTTTTTTTCCTCCTTCCTCCCAGGGTTGCTACTATCTCTTTATTTTGAAGCTGTTCCCATTCCTTTCTTTTGTACCAGCTGGGTGATATATTTTATAGGAGGATTTTTAATACTTTGGCCCGAACTTTTTGTTTCTTTGAATATGACCCTTTGGGATATCTCTTCTGCCACACTGTTGGGAAAAGAAGTCAAAAGTCATTTTCTCTTCCTGTTTCTCTCCAATCCATCCATTTGGTCTTCCTAAATACAAATACCTGATTATATTGTTAGCTTTTAGTTATGGATGGATTTTTTCCGCAACTTGTTTATAAATTGTTTGAGAAAAGGAGTAGTTCATGTTTTAGATCTTTTATAGTCTCTGAAGTGTCTAGCCGAAGATATTGCATGTACAAGGTGATTAATACTTTTTTAATGCACCACGGATGCAAGTGTCATATTCTCCCTAGGTCAGCATGTGGACCATCAATATGAACAATGTGAACAATCAAACATGAACAACTCACGACAATGAATTCACTATTTGAGTAGAAAAAAATGTTACTTTCTTGTTGAATATGAACTTATGTATAGTACTTCAAAATGTATCTTAAGGTTATCAAAACAATATAATTTTTTAAAAGGTTTTATTTATTTATTTGAGAGAGAGAGAGAGTGAGCGAGAGAGCGTAAGTAGGGGGGGAGTGGCAGGCAGAGGGAGAAGCAGGCTCCCTGCTGAGCAGGGGGGCCTGATACAATGCAGGGCTCAATCCCAGGGTCCCGGGATCATGACCTGAGCCAAAGGCAAGACGCTTAACTGACTGAGCCACCCAGGCACCCCCAAACACAATGTAATTTAATGGAAAGTCCACAATGCTGAAGTTTGACCAACTTGGGTTTTGAATCCCAGCACTACACTAATTAGTTAAGTGACCTGAAGTGAATAGTTAGTCATTATTCAATCACTCATTCAACAATACTTTCTGAGCATCTGCCATTTGGCAGACATTGTTCTCGGCATACAGTCGCCAGCTTCCCAGGCAAGAGTCTTGTCCTCAGGATGGCTACAAACTAGCAGGGAGATGCACATTGACCAAGTAAACACAGGAGCTAACATTACTTTAAAGTCCAATTCATTTTTATTTTCATTTATTTCATTCTCTTCTCTCTTTCTCAAATGAGATCCTTATCATGCACAGTGTAAAAAGTGGAAATGAATACCTTTCAATATCTAATCGATGTCTCTCACTGGTCAATAGAGAAGACATGCGAGCCTGGAAAAGGTGGCCTGCAGGGATCAGTCCTCCTATGAAATAAACCGAATCAGTCCCCATCCAGAGCAGAGGATGGGTGAGGGCTGGAGATGAGTAAAAATTTCAGGAACTGGCACAGAGTCCACTATTCTTATGGTCACAATGCACCATCAACTTTCACTGATTAATTGCATTAAAGTTACATATCTGAAAATAATACAGTATCAGCTACAATTATTGGGTAACTGAGGGCTGTTCTATTTCACCAGAAGAACTGAGAGGGAAGCAAGAGGCTTTTCCTTCACTTCATAAGACTTCACAAGTCTTTTGGATTCACAAATCAGAACCCAGATTTGTCCGACTTCAAAACATGGCATCTAATGTCCTCGGTGACCTCTTAAAAAGCTTCCTAAACAACAGTTTTAAGAGCAGTAATATTCGAAACAATAAGAGGCAGTGTTATTCCATGTGTACTTTTTAGGTAGTGACCACCTCACTAAATTCCACTTTGAAAGTCTAGTAGTATAGTTTCTATAGATCTAGGCTCTGGGGGTGTATTGAAATGCTGTTTAAAAACATTTATTAGAATCGGGGCAACTGGGTGGCTTAGTCGTTAAGCGTCTGCCTTCGGCTCAGGTCATGATCCCAGGGTCCTGGGATCGAGCCCCGCGTCGGGCTCCCTGCTCAGCGGGAAGCCTGCTTCTCCCTCTCCCACTCCCCCTGCTTGTGTTCCCTCTCTCCCTGTCTCTCTCTCTGTCAAATAAATAAATAAAGTCTTTAAAAAAAATTCATTAGGCTGGAAAAGATGGCTTTTAACAATAATCTCATCATTGTTTGAGGCTTGCCTATGTTGTTTTGGGGGGAGGGGGAGTCCTTTGTTCCAGACATTTTCAATGGCTTGAATATATTAATTAATGTGATTCAGTGACTCAGACTTTTCAAAATAATGATACATTTTCACTTGGTAAACACTCTGTGTATTAATTTAACAGCCCTTTTGGGATGTGTATTAATTTAACAGCCATTGGTTTCTACAATTAATTGGCTAGAGTTTCCTTTTCTCCCAAGCTTGAAAAAGAACTTTTAAATAGAATGATGATTTTTTTCCTAGCCAAACTGAAAACTGTATCTTGGGGTCTGTAAAGTATAGACCACTGCCAGCATCCAGGTTGATCATTAATAGATCAGGTACATCACACAAACAGATTCAATCAAAATAGACTTATTATACAACTCTTGTCTCATAAATGGTGGAAAAGGAGGACCAGCCATTACCATACAGGGGTACTCTCAGGAAACGCATGAACTTCCAAGGTCAGCCTTACTCACCCAACAGTTGCATAACTCCAGGTCTGTTTGAGGAATAAATTGTTTTGATAGCTCTTCAAAAGGAATGGCATTTGCTCTGTGTTGAAGCCCACAAAGACACGGTAACTGATAATGGTGAAGTTCATTATGCCCTCTTTATCCTTTAATTCAGAACTCCTTCCAAAGTGTTTACATATAACCAAAATCATAGTATCGGGGCCACTCTGAGAAGAGTGTACAACCCTTAGAATCAGAGTAATGATAGATAACACGTATGCTAAATGCTTACATGTGTGCATGATATTATTCAACCTTCACAACAATATTCTAAAGTAAATACTGTAATTTTCTACATTTATTTCATAGATAAAGGTATTGAATCACCAAAAAGATAGGTTACTTGCCCAAAGTCTTACCACTGGAAAGATGCAGAACCAGATTTGAATCTACTGTCTAACTGAAGAAGATGAAGCTGAATGTACTATGCATTAGCGCCTTTCATAGATTCACCATTTCAATTACTTAACAAATATTTATTGTATTAGTCATTGGAATATGCACTGGGTCAGAGAGATACATCTCTGTTACTAAATCCTAAGCTTCAATACAAAATGTGCCTCCTCTAGAGTACTACTATAGTAACATTAGGGGCAGTTTTGATATTACTTGATAATATTTGACTAGAGGACACAGGAATTTCTGAATCTTACCCAGAAAACCATCCCTTTCTCCAAAAGGTTCTCAAAGGATTTATACACCCAAGGAAAGAAGAATCGAAGTATCACCTCCTTATTCAATATGCCCATGCCCCAAATCCTATAGTGCTGAACTTTCATAAAGTTGGGCAAGAACATGCACCTTAAGCTTTAGTTCTAAGCAAAACCTTTGTCTCCTTTATGCCAGAACGTCAGTCTTGGGTTCTGAGATGTTCTGGCCAGCCACATTATATAAAATCCAAAGCAAAAATCTAGCCTACATGGGAAGGGAGACAGATGCATGGCCGGCCCCAAGCCACAATCTACCTAATGATCATTCAAGGAGAGAAAAGCAATCAAAAGATACACATGACCACTTCATATACTATAACTCCCAACCACAGCAAATAAAGTCTAATCAGTTCTCTGGGACCTAAGCATTATAATTCCTTCTTCTTGGGTAGAAGAAAGAGAAAGAAAGAAGGAGAGATGTCCCTTGTTAGAAGGAGGCTGTTGAAAACTCTCCTTTTGCTAAGAAGCCTGTGAATATTATAAAAAAGTGATGTCTTCACAGTCATCACGAATAAGAAAGAATACTGGGGTAACAAATTCCCAATGAGTAGCAATGAAATGGCAAATGAAAACTGATAGCATGGAATCCAGGTTCCTATCCCTCTGGGACAAATTAGTTCTAGGAACTGAGCTAGTTATTTAACTTTTGGGCTTAGAATCTCATTTTTGAAATTAAGGGATTTAGTAAACCATTAATTACACTAAGATAATATCTTGACAATCGGCGAGATATAGAGACCCTGTGGTAACACATTAAGCAGGAGCCTAGCGCTTCTCTGTAGGAAGTTGTTATTGGAGCCAAGCTAAAAACAATGGAAACAATCTCCCAAGATTTACAAACAGACAAAAGTGATGTAACTCAGTGTAAGCAGACAAGGTCTCAGAGACATCACCATTCTTCAGGCTAATAACAAACTTGATAACTAGCAAAGCATATTGTTATTCTATATAGCTAGAGAGATCCTATGCAGAAGACTTTAGAGCGAAATGCTAACACATTCTCTAATCCCGGGGAATAGTTCAAAATTCCCCTTCCCCCCAGTTCTACCCCCAAGAAGGAGAAGCACTGATTCATGTCTAGAACATTCCTTTGTAAAAAGTGGAGCTTTGGGTATTATAGTAACTTTGAGATTTCCTGCCTCATTCTCTTCCCACCTATTGTGGGTGCTCTTGGTGCCCTGCCAAGATCCCCTTGATGCTGATGCACCCATGCCCTAACTGCTGTGAGTAGTGACTGCAAAGTGTTCACAGTCACCCCCTTCTCCAAAGAATTGCCTTTGGCCAAACAGGACTGGGAGATTACCCTACCCCACTGTAGAAATTGTCAGTGGCCAATGACTGACTGACGTGGGGGTTCAAAAGACCTGACTGGCCTTCTTGCCTCATGTTGAAAATAACTCTGTAGTGCACTCCTTGTCCCACGGCTTCCTCATGGAACCAGGTGGAAGCTAGTTTCTAGGCTAAACGATCTCCTTGCTTAGCTTTCTCTCCTGACCTACCCTGTTGCCTTCACTTCTCTACTTCTGAGAGGACTCCATCAATAAATCACTAGAAAAGAACCCTCATCTCAGGCTCTGTGTGTAGGGAACCCAACCTAAGACACACCTGTGAGTCTAGTGACAGAAGATAGTCTTGGAACCATCTCTAAGTTAGGAATGGAGGCCTCCTTGCCTCAGAAATGTCACTGAACCAGTGATGTACAGAGATAGGATGCCTGGGTCTCTGTCCCTTTTTGGGAAGGGGCTTGTTTCCATTCATTTCTCAGCCCTCTTCCCATAATCATAGTAAAAAGATCCAGAAGGTTGAGATCAGGATATGAACCCAAAGAAACAGAGCCAAAAAGCCACTCGATCTATCATTTGATCTTATGCCAAAAAAAAAAAAAAAAAAAGGCTTTTATGTGGCCCACCTTCATTCAATATAAGAGAGAGACCACATAGAGACTTGGAGTTCCAATTCTGGCTAATAGGAAGTGATACGAATTGATCCAGAAGAGTTTTGAGTACTAACTTTCCCTGTAATAAAGGGTGAGTCTGTTACTCAGATTTCTGGCTGGATCTCCCTCTTGCCATCTAGAGATCAACTAATACCAAATACTGGCCAGCCTCAGGCAGTATACAGTGTCATGTGCCCTTCTACACGGGATGGGTGGACAAACTCAGTATAGCTTTTTCTGTTTCATTGCCAAGCCAGTGATAGGAAATTGAGAGAGGAAAATCTCACGAGGAGGATCCATGAAGAAGCCTCGCCCAGGAACAGATAGAGTTAATCTGTGTCCATCTGTTTTTATTTTTCTCCAGCCCACTCTGCCAGCCACTACAGAATATTCCCATGTGTTCCTGGGTACTGTTGAACAAGACATCTGGAAACAAGCTTCCTTGTTTTTAAACCATGATAACACTAGAGGAATTAGAAAAATTATGTTAAATGCTTCATTATTCTGATGGGAAAAATCTCTAGGCAGGAAAACTGTGTTAAGATCCACATTAGAAAGTGTTGTTTGCCTCTGTGTCCTGTCCCAATTTACAGGTCTGATTGGCAAGCTTATGAAGAAGGTGGGGGACGGAGTACAGGGAGGCAGGACTGGTCAGGTTCTGAGTTAGAAAAAAGTGTTCTGAGTTAGAAAAAAGAATCAAGTCAGGGGTTAAGGACCTCCAGCCTGCTTCCAATAAATAGAAAACACCCAAGGAATAAAAATACCAAAAAGAGAACATTTAAACAAATAAAAGGACTCTATTAGAGCACATATGCATGTATTTAATTCTATTAGTTCAGAGATATAATTATTCCCTAATCTCAATTTAAACATGGGAGTCACAGAATGGAAACCCGGATAGGACTTTTGTGCTTATCAAGAGTCACTAGTTCATTTTGCACTGGACTCGGACCGCTTGAGGAATGGCAACCGGGATGAGACCCCGGGGCCCTGGCACACAAGTCAGTACACTTGCCCTACACCGTGAAATATGATAACTCCACCCAAAATGTGACAATTCCCCGGAACCAGCTACAGTCGCCAAGGCTACCTTTAAAAACTTAATTAAGGCACATTAACATAATTGTGTTAACAATATCCTTGCTCAGTAAAACACAATGCACCTAGCACCGAGATGTTAGCTCTGCCTGTAACTCTCATTTCTTCCTTGCGAATCAACTGGAACGATCATTTCTCTCCATTGTAACAAAAACAGCACTGAAACAAACAAACAAAAAAGGCAATGATATTTATCGAAAACTCTTTTGGGGCGCCCGGGTGGCTCAGTCGGTTAAGCGGCTGCCTTCGGCTCAGGTCATGATCCTGGGGTCCTGGGATCGAGCCCCGTGTCAGGCTCCCTGATCAGCGGAGAGCCTGCTTCTCCCTCTCCCTCTGCCTGCCCCTCCCCCTGCTTGTGCTCTCTCTCTGTTGAATAAATAAATAAAACCTTTAAAAAAAAGAGAGAAAACTGTTTTTTATTAAATTAGAACAAATACCACTGTATTGTTAACACCTTGGCATAAATTATCTTCAGATCAAAGCCAGGACACCATGAGACTGCTAAGGCCTGTGTAGACAGGGTACCATTAAAGGGAACCATAAACCAAGTTACCAGCCTGACAACTCTGCCTGCCTCCGGGGCCAACCCCAGAAGGGTAACCTAACCCTGAAATCCTGAATCTTCACAAGCTTCAAACTGGGAAGCAGAAATCAGCTGGCCCACCTGACTAACATTTTGTAAGAATTCATGAGGTAGAACAACTGCTCCAAATAAAGGCCCATAAAATAGAATTTTGTGCTGGGCGGGGAGGAATTGCCAAGTATAGAGATGAGGGTGAAATTAAAATTAAACAAAACTCAAAAACTCTGCTAAAACCTCATCAGTCTTAATTCTGTCCCAACCAAGTGGAAGATGAGGACTGCCCTGCTGACATCAAATAAAAATGGATTAATTTTCACTTACTCGGGGCTGCTGGGTAGCCATCCCCCCTTTCCCCATTCATTAAACGCCCTCCAGATGTGTAAATTCCACCTTACATCTATATTCTTTCTGCGGCACATTACAAGTCCCCTTTGTGGATTTTAATGGGGATGAAAGACGAGGCTGCACCTGGGCACAGCTAATGTTCAAAGTACAGGCTTTGGAATTTTCTAGCCGGCCAGAAACTCACAAGAAGAAACACGGCAGATTCCATTTTCTTCTGCTTCAGAATCTTGTTTTTGATGACTCCTGCTGAAAAGGGTGCATTTCCCTCCAGCTTCAATCAGCTTGCCAACCTTTGAGACCAGCATTCCTAAGGTCAAATAAAGGCCAGGAAGAACCTTTGGGAAACCAAGGGTGACATCCTCGCTTCGGCACCCTCACCCTCCACCCCGTGGCAAGCCACCTTAAGAAGGTGTTACATTTAAAGCCTTGCTGGGACTATTTCTTACCCATGCCAGGCAGTGTGTGCACAGCAAGGAACTCCCACCCTGCTGGCCCTGGAATGCACTTTTCCTTCATTCCATAAACATTTACAGTGTGCTTATGATATGCCAGGCTGCGCTAGGTGCCAGGGATTAAGAGAAGAATCTAGAAAGTCCATGCCCACCCAGAGCTCAGCCTGCTGCACCTGTAACAGAGTTCATTTGACATTCTGGGTTTTATTTGCTCATTTATTTCAGTTTGGGGACTTGGCATCAGAACTTTCCATCTTGTTGTCAGCATAGGCCTACCTTTAGAAATCCGTGTCCTGGGGCGCCTGGGTGGCTCAGTTGGTTAAGCGACTGCCTTCGGCTCGGGTCATGATCTCAGGGTCCTGGGATCGAGCCCCGCATCGGGCTCCCTGCTCCGCGGGAAGCCTGCTTCTCCCTCTCCCACTCCCCCTGCTTGTGTTCCTCTCTCGCTGTCCCTCTCTCTGTCAAATAAATAAATAAAATCTTAAAAAAAAAAAAAAAACGCTATCATAAAAGCTTACACTTAAAGAGGCCTTAGATTTGATCTAGCCCACATCTCTTTTTATGGAAATGAAACAACTGGAACATGCATGGAAAACAAAGAGAGTTTTCCAAGGTCACACTGGCTGCAGCAAAACCCGGGGATTCTGGGAGTGTTTGTGATCTAATAACGGGTTCATGGCTCTAGTCCAAAGGAGAGCTGCCTGGAGGCCTCCAGAAGGGTGTCAGGCCGGTGGAAGAGATCTTTTGTAGAGGACGGTATTTGGAAGCTTCTTGGATTGCCCCAAGTAAATGTTGTTCATTCCAGAAAACGCTGCCCCAGCAAGTGCTCTCACTGGGACCCTCTGGGTTCTCCCCGAGAAATAGAGCCGAGAGCATTGACAGATTGATATTTGCTCATGCAATTATAGAGGCTAAGGTGTTCCATGATCTTCGAGTTAGAACACAGGAAAGCTGTGGGACAGTTTGAAGCCTGAATCCCAGAGTGCTGAGGGTGTAGACTTCAGTCTGGTTTGGAAGGCCTTCGAACCAGGAGCACTGAAGTCTGAGGGCAGAGGGAGGTGGATGCCCCAGCTTAAGCAGTCATGCTGAGAGCCAGCCATTCCTCCCTTCCTCCACCTTTTGTTCTATTTAGGCCCTCAGTGGATTGCATGAGGCTCACCCATGCTAGAGAGGGCAATCTACTCATTCTGTGGATTCAAATGCTAATCTCTGGCAGACATACCCAGAAATAATATTTAAGTACATCATCTGGGCGTGCGGTAATCCAGTCAAGTTGACACATAAAATTCACTATCACAGTGGCATAACTCACACCCTCTTACTACAGAAAAAAATGGAACAAATGGATGGTGGTCTGTGCTCTGCTCTTGGTGTGCTGTTTTCTTTAGTTTTTGTTTTTGTTTTTTTCTGGGAGAAACTCTTAAAAAGAAGGCATTCCTGGGCACCTGGGTGGCTCAGTCGTTAAGCGTCTGCCTTCGGCTCAGGTCATGATCCCAGGGTCCTGGGATCGAGTCCCACATCGGGCTCCCTGCTCCGCGGGAAGCCTGCTTCTCCCTCTCCCACTCCCCCTGCTTGTGTTCCTGCTCTCGCTATCTCTCTCTCTGTCAAATAAATAAATAAAAATCTTTAAAAAAAAAAAAAAGAAGGCACTCCTTTATGCTAAGAGAGTTTAAATTATAATGTGTAGAAGTACAGATCAATGGAAATTTATTGACATCTTTAGTGGCTGCCATGTTCAAATTGATTTCCCTTTCTTCCAAGCCAAATTTTTTAAGTGCTGCCAAAGGAAGGAAGTGTGAGGATGAGATGAGGCCATGAGAAAGTGAAGATTATAGAATCCTGAAAGAAATCCAGCTTAGGGGGCACCTGGGTGGCTCAGTCAGTTAAGCTCCTGCCCTTTGCTCGGGTCATGATCCCAGGGCCCTGGGATGAAGCCCCGAGTCGGGCTCCCTGCCTGCGTGGGGAGTCTGCTTTCCCCCCCACTGCCCCTCCACCCCCACCCCTGCTCATGCTCTCTCTCTCAGCTCTGCTCTCTCTCTCTCTCAAATAAATAAAATCTTAAGAAGGAAAAAAAAAAAATCCAGCTTAGATTTAAAAGAAATCAGGCAGCTGTAATAACAGAAATATGAAGTCTTTTCTTTTATTACATTTTTTAATCAACCCACAAATAGAGTTTGTTCAAGTCAGCATGGGAGATAAAAGATGAAATCACAGTGGGGAAGAATAACACAACAGGTTTACACTCGGAGCAATATCCCATAAGTGCCAAATGAGTGAGAATGATAATCGGTTACATCTGAAATACACCTGGTATAGAACCTTCCTAACTGGCCTTCCTTCATCTTCCCTTGCATCCAGTGAACTATTGTCCTCACAGGAGACAAAAGGATCTTCTACAAAATCTAAATATGACTCTGTCACGCACAGCTGCTTGAAGTGCATTAAAGGCCTCCCACTGCTTTCAGGATAAAGTTTGGCCCTGCATAATCTGGCCTTACTCTTTCTTTCACCCGCATCTCTCAGATCTCTCTCCCTCACTCACCCCACTCCAGAGGTACTGGGCTTTGCTCTGTTCCTCGAATGCTCTAAGTTCTTCCCAGTTTCAGGACCTTAGGGACCAAACTGTTCTACATGAATGGAACCCACTCCTCCTCCTCCCCTTCCCACTCCATCCTATCCATCAATTTGGACATAAATTCAGTGTCACTGCCTCGAGCAGGTCTTCCATGATTCTCTATCTTCAAATGGCCGCTCATTGTCCTTTCTCATCGTGCCTTCTACTTTTCCCTCACATAACTTACCTCAGTTGACTATATGCTCCAAGAAAGCAAGCATGATCTGTTTTCTTTACTGCTTTATAACAAACACACATATTAGTAAAAATTTGCTCAATAAATATTTTTGCAAGAACAATTGAACTTGGAGATCAGACGACACACCAGACCACTAGCATTTGAGGTCCTGAGGGAAGACTTAAAGAAATTGAACTTAAGGATTAAGTAGGACAGTAACGGATGAAGAAAAAAGAGAGAATTATGAGATTCAGGTTTACAGGGTGGCTTTGGTCATGGCTGCAAGGCTTAACAAAATCCAGTGCCATTTTTCAGGTTGGTTCCATTTTCATCTGATGTTTTACAGAAACAATTGCTGAGTAGAAAATCAATTTTTGAAAAAAATCAATCCGATTGCTTCCCCAATAATAATCCAAATACATGCCATGACATTACCGTCATCACTTTACACGTCTATGTTAACAATTAAACAGAAAACCAATATAGATTTAAAGTGATTTTACCACAGACTCCTAGAGTTGATTTGGTGTTGAGATCACACTCACATCAGCTGTGGTAAGTGGAAGGGAGAAAACATATAAAAGGGAGGTGAAGGGGCACTTGGGTGGCTCAGTCAGTTAATTGTCTACCTTCGGCTCCGGTCATGATCTCGGGGTCCTAGGATCAGGCCCCACATTGGGCTCCCTGCTCAGTGGGGAGTCTGCTTCTCTTTCTCTCCCTCTGTCCCACCTCCCCATTCGTGTGCTCTCTTTCTCTCTCTCAAATAAATAAAATCTTTAAAAAAAAAAGGTGGTGAAGATGATGTTGACTTTATGTAGGCAGAGCCTACGCAGTTGGTGAGGCCAAAGCCTATGAAAACTTAAACATAATTTGAACTTATCTGCTAGGCTTGGTCTGCTAAGGCAACATGAATTTTAAAAATATTTAACTGATTTAGGTGAGGCATGAAAAAAACTATTATATATGAGGCTACATCATAAGTAGGTGAGAAAAAAGTGCCTTTATCACAAAGAGGGATTAAAAAGTGAGATGAGTCTTCTCAAGAGAGAATTATAGTTTCAAGGCCTTGGGACGGGAACAGAAGGAAAGGGTTTGGGGGCAAGGTAATTCTTAATTTATCAATCTCTTTATTTTGTGCAGTAGAGCAGGATCCCATGACGTGTATCATGCCTAGGTTACCTATCTGGCGTTGCTGTGAATATCTCCTGCTCTTTTTCTTGAATCGTTGGAATGGGCCAAGCTCCCTTTGACTTTGACCAACACACACATTTCTTCCCTCTTCCTGAAAACTCTTTCCTTGCATCTTCACCTGGCTGACTGCTATGTGTCCTTCAGGTTTTATCTTCTACCAAATTACACAGTTCCCACCACTCCTTTGATATCCTCCACAAGTTGACTTATTTGTTACCCACGAGGAACCAAAAAGCCTTTGAATGTGAACCTGAGACTAACCTGAGGGTTAAACTCGATGATATCCTGAGGTTCTTTTAGCTGCAATTCAGGGAAGGTTTGATGGAAGCTTTGCGGTATTGCGCTCATCTGATTTGGCTCTTAACTGAGGCAAAGAAACACAGAAACTAGGGTTTGGGCTCTATAGGGCTAATGACCAGCTCCATTTAAGCCAAAGGAAATGCTAAATTCTATTCCGTCCTTTTGGGTTCTAAATAATACAGATATGTACTTAACATTTTATACTTTTCCAGTCTCCTCTTACAGGCTTTAAGTCCTTGCTTGTAGATGGCATATTCCTGAGCACTGTTTGGAGGGAATGGGTTGGAAATGACTGGAGAAATGATATGTAAATAATTTAGACCTAGAGATCTAGCTAGCTAGCTAGATTTACTATAAACACATATTTTTATTACACACATGTAAAATATCTATTTAAGCACAATTTCTGCCCTAAATATGGCATGTATCATTCTCAGGCCACAGACTCGGGCATGAAGAAAAATTTTCTTTGTTTTATCATAATTCAACTTATTTTCTAGTCCCAACTCCATTCTCAAAGATGGAAGAAACTCAATCTCAGCTGACTCCATTTCACTTCAGTTCTGTGTTTTTCAGCTGATCAGAATCCCTAGGTCTCCACAGAAGTGCCTACAGAGAGCCAGGTGTCGGGAGAGTGGTGAGGAGAACCTCACATCTGATTGTCATCCCTTCAAGTGCGCCCCTGCAGAGTCTTCTAGATGCTGATGAGCCACCTCCATCATGTTGCAGATGATTGCTGCATTTTTCTCACACTGTCTGGGAGGCCCTGACTAGCCCAACAGCTTCCTCTGCCTGTCTGCACCCCTCTCAACCACTCTACTCCTCTACCTCCTTCCTCACCCACCGCCACATGGCAATGTGTTCTTTGAGGTTGTCTCGGGCTGTTCTGCCTACAGGTGCAGGCTTTGCTAACCATTTCCCCATGCCAGCTGAGTTAGATGTAGGGTGGCTACTTCTACCACATGGGTTAGTCCAACAGCTGAAGAAGGGTGGGAGTAGTCATGGAAATGTCTTAACATATTCTTAAAGGACAGGAGAGACATTTCTGGCATATGACGTGGTTTGAGAGATGGTTCTGAGGTTGACATGAGATAAACCGATTAAAGGGATACTGAACAAGGAAAGGAGTTAAGGTGGGACATTCAAGAAATGAAAGGAGGCAGGCTCTGCTATAGGATTTTTGCAGAGATGCTAATGATCCTGAACATGATCTCTGATCAAAGATGCTGCCAGTGGTCTTATGTAGGAAATATAGTACATGTTATTATTTCTGGAAATGTTGAAACATAAACAGATTTGAATATCACCCAATTACCTACGAGTCTCAAATACAAAAACGTATCCTACAACTCTGGATGTTGGCCTCATTTGCTACACACAATGTGGGCCTCTCATCAGCTCCTTGGTTTAGAGGTGTGACACCATTCTACCTACCCAGTTTTTAGGTCTGTATTTATATAAATGTTTTGGAATAATAGAAGGTAAGCACCACTTCTTATGGGAAACATTTTTGCCCATTTTGTAAAATGATTTTTTTCTGGCTACTAAAATAAAATAACATCATTGTAGAATATTTGAAAAATACAGAAAGGGCTTCAAGAAGAAAATAAAATCACCTATAATTCCATCACTCAGAGATAACCACCATTAACATTTTGATGTATGTACTTCAGTCTTTTTCTCTACATAAAGATACAAATTTCTTGGGGCACCTGGGTGGCTCAGGCGTTAAGCATCTGCCTTCGGCTCAGGTCATGATCCCAGGGTCCTGGGATCGAGCCCCGCATCGGGCTCCCTGCTCGGCGGGAAGCCTGCTTCTCTCTCTCCCACTCCCCCTGCTTGTGTTCCCTCTCTCGCTGCGTCTCTCTCTGTCAAATAAATAAAATCTTTAAAAATATATATATAAATTTCTTATTACAAAAATGTAGTGAGACTCACTATTTTCTAACCCATTCTTCCCCTTGAATTTATTGTGACCATTTTCCAAATCATTAACCACTCTCCTAAAATAATTCTTAATTGGGGGCACCTGGGTGGCACAGTCAGTTAAGCATCCGACTCTTGTTTTCAGCTCGGGTCATGATCTCAGCGTGAGATTAAGCCCTGCACTGGCTCCATGCTCAATGCAGAGTCTGCTTAAGATTCTCCCCCTCTCCCTGTGCCTCCCCCGACATGCTTTCTCACTCCCTCTCTCTCTCTTTCTAAAATAAACAGGTCTTAAGAAAATAATTCTTAATGGTTGCTCAGGATTCAATTATGTGTATACAACATAATCTATTAATCCTGTTCCCTATTTTGCAACATTTAAATTGTTTTCCATTTTTTTGCTATTACCAAGAGTACAACTTCCCTTCAAAATAGTGAAGAAGAAACTGCTATTGCCATTACCCCTGCTTTTTTTTTTTTTTTTTTTTTCAGAACAGCACACAAATTGAAATCATACTTACAATTCAGGGAGTGGAAGGACTAGAAAGAGAGGATTACTTTGGCAGCCCTGTTGAGAATTGTCAGAGGCTGTTTAAACCGAGGTAGGAAGTTCTAGTTACCAATGGGAGAGATAATTAGCATTTGGGCTAAGACTTTCAAGAAGGGAGCATCACAAGCAGAAATGTTGTGAAGGACTGTAAAGAGGATTGAGGAACAAGACCATGTAAGAAGCAAAGGAGGGATCTTAAAATGATATTTTAAGAAGTAATTTTGTTGACTTTAATGGCCAACATATCAGTGCTGAAGTCGATGAGAGGGCCACAGGACTGTGAGATGCTGACAGCTTCCAGACTAGGACTCTGGCGTCCATGCTCTCAGCCATGAATTGGGTTTTAGCATCCAGCCCGGCTTATTAACATGCTAACTTGTTGTCCTTATGGACATGATGTCGTACCTCCAGATAAGCTAAGTCGGGCAAAAAGAGTGCAAGTCTGCAAAATTTTATCCACATCCAAAGTGTCTCTGAGAAGTCCAGTCCCTTGTAACTCATTTGTCTTACCCCAGAAGTAACATTATTTTGAGATAATTTTTAGTTCAGGGAAGGCATTTTCTCCATCTTGAAATGGGAACATGCAAGGCTACAGAGTAAAACAAAAACAAAAACAAAACAAAACATTGAGCCCAGGAAGTTCAGGACATTCTGAATTGCTTAGAGAGACCATGGGTACGTTCAAAGAAAAGGAACTGGATTCAATTTCCCAGCACTCTTCTCCGTCTAGGTATAGCCCAAGCGAAGGCCATTAGGAGAGCTCGGATGCTGACTTTCAGTTTGTGTCATGATGTTGGGGAAAGGCAGTGCCAATAATTTTTCACTCTTTAGATCTTTGCAGAGAGATGCTTGCAGTTGGGCAAAAAAAAGTGTTTGTGATGTTAAAAGGCAGCAACCTGTCCTAACCTCAGTTTGTATCGCAAGTGACATGTCTGAATTGCTTTCTCCTCAGGCAAGCAAAAGATAAAGTTGAAAAAGAAGTTCAAGGATTAAGTTTCCATGTGTGTCTCCATTCACAACAGATGGCCTCCACACGGACAAGCTTTACGCATTTGGTGATCTCCAGATGGGCAAATAAAATGCCATTTTTGATCTTATTGTAAATTTGGGAGGGGGGGTTGTTACAATCTTTTAATCAAACAGAAAGGAAAATGAATTTTTTCTAGGCAGGGACCCTAAGGTAAAAGAATAAACATTAAGGCTATATAAGGATGCTGCATGTAAATTTATTTGTCTTCACAGATGCTTAAGGTTTAATTTGTTGCAAGCCTTAGAGATAAAAAATATATGAATAATTGTAGAATACTTTTGATAGGTTATACATATGGCACACTCAAAAATCAGTATATGACTTTTGGTCAATCCTATGCAACTAAATAGAGAGTGTGAAAATAAACCTATTTTTGATGTGATGAGCACTGGGTGTTACACGCAACTAATGAATCAATGAACACTACATCAAAAACTAATGATGCACTATATGTTGGCTAATTGAATTTAAATTAAAAAAGAAAGAAATCTATTAATAGTTCATTGAGTATTTGATTTTATAATTATCTTACTATTTAAAATACACACTCTTAAAATTATCATTCTCTTCCTTACTCTAATAAGCAATCAATTTTCCCCATGATTCCTAAAATGGTTCCTTTCCTCTTCATTTTCACAACTAAAGCCACAGCCGTATCATCCGGCACCTCTTTGATTTATGCAACATAGCACACAACTGACGTCTTGCCTTTGATTTGGTGTTTCATTCTGCTTCCCCACCTGATCCAGTCTCTCCAATATGCTCCTCCGCTATGTGACTCCCTCATCACACACACACACACACACACACACACACACACACACACACACACATCCCTAAAAGCATCTGATTTGAGTAGCTACCCCAAGATTGAAGTCCAGGAACCTGACTGTAGCAAAGGAAGCTTAAGTATCAATTTAGTAAAATAATGTTCTGTGTAAACTTAAATTCTAAAAACCAATTGCTCTGCTTTAAAAATAGGACAATGATCATGAACATGTGTTTTTGATTCTGTAATTATATCTAAATATCATGGACTTTGCATTTTATACTAGGACACCAAACAGCCCACACACTCATCTGGAAACATTTGATTAATGCCTACATCTTGAATTAAACCAAACAACCTACCCAATGTTAAGCTTACGGTCAATTTTCAGTGAGTAATGATTTTAAAAATTTTAATGATCTTTTCAAGTCTTAATTAAAAAAAAAAAAATGCAGTAGCCTGAGAGCTACAGTATAGCATATTGAAATGAGGCCCAGACACAGCTACTCACTGAATAGTGAGAAGCAGCGCCACCTATTGGTGCTAACCATAGTCTCTGGAGTCCAGTAGACTTGGGTTCCAATCCTGACCCTTAAACATTGGTTTGTACCCTGGGAAGTCACCTGCCTCTATGAGCCTGGGTTTTCACATAGATCAAATAGAGAAAATAGTAGTACATACCACATATCAAGTTGTGGGAGGAGGATTAAATAAGATGGTACATGTGAAGTTCTTTGTGCATTTTAGCAATTCCCCCTCCCATACACACACACGCACACACACACACACACACACACGCACGAGTGCGCACAGAGAATGATGATGTTCAGCATCAGTGCACCTTTCTTTATAAGCTCCTAGAAGAGAAGGGCTCTGTCTCTGTCATTTTGAACAATGTTGAACAAAACATCTGCTGGATGCTTCATTATGCCTTTGGTTTATTGTGAAGTTAAAAATTCTGTTGCTACATTCCTTTTTTTTTTTTTTTTTTTAGATTTTATTAATTTATTTGACAGAGAGAGGGAACACAAGCAGGGGGAGTGGGAGAGGGAGAAGCAGGCTTCCCGCTGAGCAGAGAGTCTGATGTGGGGCTCGATCCCAGGACCCTGGGACCATGACCTGAGCCGAAGGCAGACGCTTAACGACTAAGCCACCCAGGCGCCCCTGTTGCTACATTCCTTAATTAACCCTCTATTTCAGCTACATCAGAAATCTTACCTTTCTGATAAATTCTATGTTTTTTTTTAAACTCCCTGATTGAACCCCCAATCTCTCACCCATACACCATTCTCTTTCCCCAAAGTTCTGGGAACTAGCAAGTCACAGGATGGTTTTCTAGTTAACATCCATGCATGTAAAGGTCACGTGGATTTGACATCCGTTACCTCGTCCATCACCAGGATTGAGGTGGCTGCTTTTGGTTGTCTGCACACATGTCTCCTTACTTTATCACCTGGTGGTCTCCTTTCCAGAATTCACACCTTCAGCCAAAAAGACCAAGGGTTCCTGGGAAATAAGAAGCATCTTTCATTCAAGGGTGTGGGAGGGAGCACAGATATATGGCCCATGACCACAAGTAGGAAAATCACCTGGAATTTTCCTGGGTGGGTGCCTATCATTCCAACCACATTGCAAGTCATGTCCTTGGCACATAATTGGATCTGTCAGCCCCAACAAATGCAGAATTTCTGCTCCAATCCACTGAGAACCCACTATTCTAACTGCTTGTAGGATTTATATCACTACCTGCCATGCCTCCCCCACACGTTTTTTGTTGTTGTTGTTGTTGTTCATCCTAATCTTTTCATTTGCTCTTCTCTAAGATATGCTGGCCAGTCTATACATCATTCCGGTGGAAGAGTTGTCCACGTGATCATCTGCTAGAAAAGGGGCTTTCTGTTGGCTTTTATAACCTTTATTAGTTTTACATTCAACATTTCAAAGAAAGATTCTTTAGAATATTTGAGAAGAAAAATCTCATGGGGAACTCATGGCAGAATGGAATAGTGGAGAAAGCACAAACTGGGGAGTCTTATAAACTCTGTGAGATCTCCTCTCTGTGAGTTTCCTCACTGCATACCTACAGTGCAGGGTTGCGATGTGCAGGGATGAGATAAACTAGTATATGAAGTCCCTGGTACAGTACGTGAGGCATTAGTAAGGACCCGATTCATTTTCCACACCCTCCCCCCCTCCCCAGTGTGCTCCACATCTCTCCTCCGAGTTAGAGTCTAGCAAGTAAGAAGGCAGTTACGTATGCCGGGCACCTCCCCGGAACACACATTCCTGGCCCAGAGCTGTTGACCTGCAGTATGTGGGGATGAGGAGGCTGTCAGCACAAAGAGTAAAGATAATAATGGGTTCATTCTCCCGAAAAAAAATTCCAACTAAGCTGTAATATTATGCCACGACTGTCTTATAGAAAAAGGTATTCTCCTCTTTGTAGGTTTGATACGTGAGTAAATTCTGAGCAATTTTTTTAAGATTTGTTTATTTTTTATTTTAGGGAGAGAGAGAGCATGAGCAGGGGCAGGGGCAGAGAGAGAGGGAGAGAGAATCTCAAGCAGACTCCCCGCTGAGCGTGGAGCCCCATATGGGGCTCGATCTCATGACCCTGAGATCATGACCTGAGCCAAAATCAAGAGTTGGACAC